>NC_141697.1:1084406121-1085154479 GCF_964263255.1 Lissotriton vulgaris
AATTAGCATATACAAAACCTTGAAAATTCACTGAAAAAACCATAGGTTATAGACCATATATAGTTAGGAATTAGCATTTACAAAACCTTATTTTACTCACACAAAACCATTGAAATTCCATATGTAGTTAGTTGCACTAACTATATATCGCGCACCAGCAATCCACTGCTGATAATGTCACATATTACATCATTCATGACATGGTCAGTGACATCACTGATGACATCACTGATGACATCTCAAATGACATCACTGATGACATCACTGATGACAACATCTAGTGACTGTATGTTTCTGTAAAGTTAAAATATGTCTTACATATTGAAGAATGAGTGGATGTATAAGTGTCTGGATGAAGGATTTAGTAGGTGCATGACTGACTGTATGAGTGAGTGATTAAATGTGTCTCACTGAGTGCATGGGTTAGTGACTAAACTGTCTTAATTTGTGCATCATTATGTCTGTTGTTCTGTAAACTGTTGCATGTGTTGATAAGTAGCTATATGAGTAACTATATGGGTTATTGATTGGTTGCCCAAGTATTTGTATGGGAGACTGAGTGTGTGCGTGGGTGGCTGGGAGGTGTATGACTCTGTGCATAGATGTGTGAGCAGTTGATTCACTAGATGTATGGTTTCAAAAGTGCATGTGGAAACAGCTGTATGGGCGGTTGACTGTGTGCATGAGTGTATTGGTGAGTGAATGGATATCTCAGTGCTACATGTCAAAGTAAGTGCATATGTAAAACACAGTACATGTGAAAGTTGACATATATAAATAACTGTGCATAAGAGCCAGTGAATGTGTGAGTGGCTGTATGGATCATTGTGAACTTGTATCAGGGATTTTATAAGAGAGTAAATATGTGTTAGTATATGTTTGAATAAGTAAAGTTTGTATAACTGTATAGTTGAGGAAATGGAGGTGTGATTGATTCTTTGCATGACTGACTAGGTGTGTGAGTAACTCCATGGATGAGTGACAGTCTGTGAGTGTCTGTTTACACTGATTGTATCTAAGGTTATATTAGAGTCTGAAGAGGTTCATCGTATTATCACATGAATGATATCATCAGTGATGTGATCAGTAGTGTCAAATGAGATGTCATCAGTGATGTCATCAGTGATGTCATTTGAGATGTCATCAGTGATGTCATCAGTGATGTCACTGACCATGTCATGAATGATGTAATATGTGACATCATCAGCAGTGGATTGCGGGTGCGCGATATATAGTTAGTGCAACTAACTATATATGGAATTTCAATGGTTTTGTGTGAGTAAAATAAGGTTTTGTAAATGCGAATTCCTAACTATATATGGTCTATAACCTATGGTTTTTTCAGTGAATATATATATATATATATATATATATATATATATATATATATATATATATATATATATATATATATATATATATATATATATATATATATATATATATATATATATATGTATATATATATATATATAGTTTAAATTATGTATATATATATATTGTTTTGTACATACATACACGCACAGTGTGGTTTGTTTTGGGATTTATCCCAATATTGGCGAACTTATAACATCGATAAAAATGTCAAGTGCTTATTTCACGCTAATAATGTAATTTACGCCGTATTTTCACTATGTCTATTGCACTGCAGCACTTTACGCTATTCTGGTTGGTTACCGCCTTATGCACTCGCACTTTAAAATCTGCCATTCTATCGTGTAACACCATGTGATCAAGGCCTGTGAGAGGCCGAAACGTTATGCTGTCGTTTGTTGCAGAATAAAAAACAACAACTCACGGAATACCTGGTCCTGCTGTTTTCTTGAGGTAGCGTGGCTGCATGTTGCTTCGAGTGCCTTGCTGAGAACCCGTATGGATATATATATATATATATATATATATATATATATATATATATATATATATATATATATATATATATATATATATATATATATATATATATATATATATATATATATATATATATATATATATATATATATATATATATATATATATATATATATATATATATATATATATATATATATATATTGGGTAGAGAAGTGGCTTAACGGCTAGGGTGGTTGATAACAAATCTGGGGAACTGGGCATGAGACTCAGCCATGATGCTCAAAAGCCTGAGATTGTGGGCAAATCAATCTCCCTGTGCCTAACCAAAATGAATGAGTCCTTGTGAAACGCAACTGGTACTTATGTAAAGCACTCTAATGCCTGATACCTTCGAGTCAAATTCGCGATATATAAAACTCAGAGAAAAAAATATATATGTATAAAAAAGTAAACAATTTACACAATTAAAATATAATTTAGCAATAAAAAATGCATTGTTATTTAACTAATAATTAACTTCCCACCCAACACTCCTACGCAACTAGCAATCCACACCACAAAAACTGCTATAATAAATAAGCATAACGCAATTTACATGATTAATGGTTGATTGCTTTATTTCGATATGCATATATCATAAAAGCGATACAAAAAGTTAAAACAGCATGTCGAAGAAAGTATGACTGTACAATAAATAAAAGCATTAAAACACGTTAAACCATCATAAATTAGTTAAAAAGAGATTAAATTGATACTGACAGTCTTCTAAGTCTAATCAACCAGGCCCATTTTAAAAACTTGGCAATGGCACAAACAATCGGGGGGGCAGTGTCAGTTAAAAGAATCCGAAGGGCGACAGAGTGCTGACGAGTACCCAATTCTCTACAGATAGGGCCGAGCCAGCGTGTTCTTGGTCGGCCGTAATCAGGGCATTCAAAGAGAAAATGTGGCACAGTCTCTGGTTTGTCGGGACAGAGAGCACAGTATCGTGAAGAGGGCTGGGAGTTATTCCACCTGGAACAGAGATCAGCCAAGGGTAGCAGCCCCAGCCGAAATTTGATATACAGGGACCGATCCATGGCAATTGTTATTAGGTCCATGTATGGCTCGTAGGCAACAACATCTTTTATCAACAGGAAAGCTGCGGTGGCTTTGCAATGGTGCTGATTACTGTTGCGCTTCATGCGGACCCACTCCCAGAACAGTCTTTTTAGGGTCTCCTTCGGGGGAGCGGAGTGGCTATCCCAACAAGAATCCAAGCCTAGGTCCCCTAGAAGGTGTTTGATGTTCTTCAACCATTTGATTCTGTGCCATCCGTCAGAGTGCATCACCTCAGCCAGGCCGTCAGCATAAGATTTTAGCTCCGGTACCCTCCACAGACGGGCCCAGAGCAAGAGGGGTCGAAGTCGAGCCTGGTCCCCTATCGCTTTACAGCCTGCATCCATGAGCACTGGGATAGTCGGACTACTTGATGGTATGGCAAGGAGGTCTTTGATGAATTTGTTTTCCGCCTTGCACAGTAGATCCACTTTACCCAGTCCCCATAATTCGGCTCCATACAGTGACCCAGGGACCGCACGGGCTTTGTAAATATCAAGTAGAGGGGCAACACAATGTTTAGTTGAGTTATTAAACTCTTTGAGAAGAGCCCCCCCCACCCTTTTATGGGTCAATACCATTTTGTTGATATGGGCGTTCCAGTTCATCACGTCATTGAGTCGGATTCCCAGATAATCAAATTCTGCCACTCTTTCTAGGGGTATTGAATTCAGAATAGGGGGGCGACCAAGCTTGCGGGGCGGGTGCAAAACCAAGTACTTAGTCTTTTCAACATTGATGACAAGGCCCCTGGAGGTGCAGAAGTCCTGGAAACGATTCAGCAATGTCTGAAGGCCTTGGGGTGTTTTAGAAATGAGGAGGGTGTCATCGGCGAACAGCAAGGTTGGAATTTTTACGCCTCCCAGAGTGGGAGCGTCTGCTGGTTCGCCGAGTAGGTGGTCTACCACCCCATTAATATAGAGGGAAAATAAGGTAGGAGCCAGGACACAGCCCTGCCTTACTCCCCTCTCGACCCTGATCTTATCGGTCTTTTCCCCGTTCATCCCCCATCTAACCTGGGCATAGGTGTTATTGTGCAGTTTGATAAGGAGGTTTAATAAATACCGGGGCATCCCTAGATTGTGTAACACCCTCCAGAGTTCCTCCCTAGGAACCAGGTCAAAGGCAGTCTTCAGGTCAATGAAGGCCAAATAAAGACTGCCTTTGCCTAGCTCCACCACCTTCCAGTGTATTAACAGGAGCCTAAATACCTGTTCGATGGTTCCGGTACCTGAGCGGAACCCAGCTTGCATGTCGGACAGGATGTGGTTTTCATCCACCCATTGCGTAATCCTCCCCAGAATCACTTTCCCCGCCAATTTCTGGGACGAATCTATTAGGCTTATAGGCCTATAGTTCCCAGGTAGGTCCCTACTGCCCTTCTTGTAAATGGGGACCACCTCAGCACCCCTCCACGAATCTGGTACCGGACCTCCAGCGGCAATTGCGTTGAGGAGTACAGAAATTATTACCCCCCACTCTTCCGAGTATGCTCGAAGGAGATCACCTGGGAGGCCATCCGGGCCAGCTGCTTTAAGTGGGACCAGAGTTTTGATTTGGTTTGTAACCTCCAAAACTGTAAAGGATTCCAGGTCTTGGATCGGACTAGAGGGTGGGGTGGCAAAGGGGTCATTTAGTGGGCCTTCAATGGCAGAATAAAGATTTTGGAAATGCGAGAACCAAGTTTGGGCATTGATGGTACAGGGCCTCATAGAGTCATCAGGTCGGTTCCTAATTCCCACCAGGTCCCAGAAGCGTTTTGCGTCTTTCCCGCGACTGGCGGTCAGAAGGTCCTGCCAGAAGTTATCCTCCCACTCTGTTTTGGCATTTTTCTGACAGAGTGCGTAGTGCCTCCTGGCCACCCTAGTCCTAGATGGTAGTTTAGATTTTACTGCTTCAATGAGAAGTGACTTCGCCTCCCTGCACTTCTGATTGAACCAGCCCAATCTGCCTTGTGGGCTAGGTTTCCTTCTATTTGTTTTGACTGGCACTACGAAAAGATCGCCTATGGCCTGTGTTATAGTGCAGAACCTCAAGGTCACCTCCGACAACCCGTCCACCTGGATGTCCAAATTGGTTAGGGCTGAGGCAAGAAGCTGCCTAATGGCAGAGGTTTTCTCCTCAGAGAGTGCTAACTTTGCCCACTTTAGCCGCCGACCACAGTTGGCAACTACTGACAGGTCCGGGGCGGGGTTACAGGGAATTCTGGTCACGGGACAGGACATCCACCTGTGAGACATGGTGAGAGAGAGAAGATTGTGATCACTCTCGACAGATGGTATAACCACCATGTCCTCCACCATGCTCCACAGATGAATGTCAAGGAGAAGGTAATCGATCCGTGACGTGTGCCCTGGCCTATTGTAAGTGTGGACCCCGGCTTTGTCAGACCTGGTCCTGCCATTGGCGGCCCTCAGGCCAAACTCCATGGCTATCGAATTGATCTGGAGGGCCACTTCTGACCACCTTTTAATGGGGTTCAGTTCAAGGGATGGGATCCCCCACCTGGCATCGAGTTCCTCTTGATCCGATAAGATTTCGAGGTCCAGGGGCTCAAAAGTGCAGTTAAAATCGCCCCCCACCAGGGTGCAGGACCTATGGGGTGATGAGCGAAGCTGGGCTTCTAAGCAGGATATTATTGGAGATTCTCTGCCCCCCTTTGTGCCTCGGGCATAAATGTTAAAAATGTTTAAAATAACTCGGCCTTGGGAGTTTTTCAGCACTATGTTCAAGAGATCAGGGCATTTAGTGTCCCGCTCCACCACCCTGCAGTTGAGTTCTGAAGCCACCCAAATTAGGAGGCCACCCGAAGGGCGGCCCCTGCCGGTTGCACTAGGGGCTGCTGGCAGAAAGTGGGTGGAGTAACCTGCCTTATGCAGGGGCACCCCGCTCCAGGTTTCCTGGAACATGCATATGGAGTATTGCTCCACCAGCGAGTTCCAGTCAGGGAGCGCTAACTTCCTCTCGAGACCCGCCACATTCCAGCTGAAAACCCTAACCGAGGGGTCCGTCACAGCTGCAATGCTACGGTTCTCGGCGAGGGGCGGCGTCTCCGCAGCCCCCGCAACGGGAGGATCAACCAGTAAGCCGGGAACTTCTCCGGTTTCCCCTTGCTCTGGGGCATTCTTGTCGGTATCCTGGGATTGTAGTGCAGTCAAGGGGCAGCAGGTTTTTGGGGAGGGGATGGACTCAGCAACAGGGTTAAGAACCTCAAGATCATCCCCGGGAACGTCAAGGAGTCAGCAGCCCCAGAGGCCCCAGTTCTGCATTACTGGCGCTGGGTAGGGATGCTGCGCGAAGACTCCCAGGGAGGGAAGGCCGTGGGCGATATTTAGAGGAGGGGGCCCGACAGGGCATAGTGGAGTGGTCGGGAACGTTCTAGGGTAAAAGAAGGATAGGTCGACAACATCGACCCCCATTCCAGCCGTACGGCCTTGGGAGCATATTGCGTGGGCGGCTCTTATATCTTGAAAATTAACCACCACGCAATCGCCCTCAAAGAGTTTTTTCCCGTGGCCGATCCAGCTCACCCTGCGCACCCCAAGGATCAGGCCATCTACACCCACTGGAAGAGGTCTATTAGTTTTCATCCAGTGAATGACTTTGTTTTTCAGCGCCTGGGTTGTTTCCTGTTGGGATTCTTTTAAGAGGGGAACTTTGGTAAGGACAACCACATAGGGGTGACATTCAGGTGGGAGGTTTACCGGGGGGCACCTGCGTGACGGGATGTGCTCCGGGACTGCTAGGGGAAGATTATGTGGCAAAGAGGGGGTTTTAGGCACAGGCGGATTTTTGGGAGGGAAGGTTGGTTTAGTAGCCCTAGCGACAGGTGCCGCTCCGATAGTTTTATCAGACGCAGCACTTGCCGAGAGGGCACCCAGGCCAGTCCCTTTCTTCTGTTGGCTCTTTTGAGCAGGATTCGGCACAAGTGCCGTTACTGCTGAGGGGGTAGTACCGTGCACCTGAGCTACATGGGTGAGTTCGCTGGTCGTCGACCACTTCGCACCGGCCGGAGGGACAGAGACAGGGGCTTTCCCTGAGGCCCGTGTTTTGGCCGGCAACGACGGCTGGGCTCTAGTTGGTTGGCCAACAGGGGCCTCCCTAGCCACATTCCTATCTGGGATGAATTCAGATGGTTTAGGTTGCACTTTCAGCAGGGTTTTCAAGGAGAAAAAGTTGTCCCTTGTTGCCTGTTCAAAATTGTCAAGTCTAACCCCCAGGTTCCTAACTTGGTCAAGTAACGGGTTAAACAAAGATTTTAACAAATTCTCGAGAGACTCGAGAGGAGTAACCTGATTAGCAAGAACCGGTGTAGATGGGGGCAGGGGTAACGGTGTAGGGAGCTCGACTACATGCTGAGAGGGGACTATAGACCCAAGGGTTTCCAACTCCCCAGTGCCTTGGTATGTAATGTCCCTGTTTAGTTTTGTCCTAGATCGCTTATGAAGCATGGAATAATTCCCCCTCCTAGTGTTGATTCCCCTTTTCCTTTTCCTATGGACCCGCAGTGATGGGATCTGGGGATGAGGTAATGTGTGAGGTGAGGGGTCAATAGGAGCCGCAAGAGACCTGTTGTCCAGAGGGCTGGCTGTGTAAGATGGTGGGCCAGAAGCAATAGCCTCGATACAGCAGCTACCTGTGGTGGGAAGTGATATGAGGCTTTCTATTCTGTCTAGTCCAGCCTCTAGTACTGCAATTTGGTGCTCATCTGTTTGGGGTGAGATGGCGGGGGGGATAGGCGGCGATAGAGCATGAGCCACCGTTCCCAAGGAGGACCGCTTAGATGGAAGAAGGTCAAGCGAAAGACGGCGTTCCGTCATTGCGATCTCCTTTTCAATGACGTTAGCCACCCGGGTGATAAATTTGTCCATTGTTCCAATCGTCGTGGCACCCCCTATGGCACTAGCTCCGCCACCCCTCAAGGCTTTGCCGGATCTGGTGGACATGGTGGGTCCGGAGCCTGCAGTTAGACTCAGGAGGCAGAAGACGTGGAGGGCGTAGGAGAAAGGGGGGTGGCCCAGCCCAGCCTCAGACAGCCCCTGACTGCCACAGACTGCCCGCCCTTTGCTCGGGCTTCGCTCGGCGTCCCGCTCGCGTCCCGCTGAGCGTCGAGCTGTTCTTAAAATAGGGGGCGTTGCAGGCGAGGGCGTGTCTGGATGTGGGCGCGTCCGCCTGTGCAGCTGGGGAAGCAGGGACTCCTGGTCTTTCGAGTCCCTGCTGAGCGCCGATCAGCTGGTCCTTCCAGGCGCCTCCCCGCACTTTCGCCTCGCGTTTCCCACCTCCTTCAAGCCGCGAAGCGGCACCCGCGGAGCGGGTGCGGCGAGAGGCAGCGGCAACACAGGAGAGCCCGAACACAGGGTCAGACCCAAGGCACAGGGTCCAGCAACAACCTCCGCAGCGTCCAAGAGATTAATAATCAATGCAATAATTAATTAACAATTGCTATGTGATTTTTAATTAATTATAACTTGATACACTTCCCACCCTATTCCCTTAACACCCAGCAGCACACCTCTAAAATACATCTAAACTATCAAATTATAACACAATATACATCATTATTAATCAATTATTATATAAATACAAATAATAGATTATAACTATTTGATTATTACTTAATTAACTTCCCAACCTATACCTCTACAAGTCTAACAATCTGTACCTAAAACTAAACTAAAAAATATAAGTATTATATAATGTACATAATTAATATCAATCACATATTTACTTAAAAATGGTTTAGTAATAAATGAATAATTATTACTTATTTAACTGCTCACTCTGTCACAAACCCAACAACCGGCTATGGCACTATAAATTACTATTAGCAATTAAGTAACATAATCTAAATCACTTAAAATTGCATACTATATTAAATTAATAACATTTATTCAACCAGTAATAATATAAACTTAATATAGAAATGAAAACACATTAAAGTAATTAAAAAAACAATATGTTTACCAATATATTATTAAAAACGACAATCATATTACTTACCAAAAAAATGATGATAGTCCTGAGAACGAAATTTCTGCAACACTTTATTCTTTTCCTGATATTTCTGTCTCCGGATGTAAAAAATGTATCCAAACACCTGCATGGCTCAAAAAAATTCTAAAAAACATTTATATTGAAAAGACAATAGACTGAAAATAATAGGTGAATGGGAGAAAAGTCTCTTTGGGATCCTGAGGTAGTTTGTGCCCAGGTGCAAAAAGAATTGTATACATTCTTTAAGGTTGCTAAGGAAGATCCTATTCCCTTATGCTATCAAGTGCACTCAATGTCTTCAGAAAATTCCAGAATTATCAACCAGATGATATTGTTGTAGGCAGATACCTTGCCAGGGTCCCAGCCATACACAGTTACTCAACAAAGAAGAACTAAAGTGGATCCTGAACCTAGATTCCATGAACTTGGGCTTAATTGAATGGAAGGCAGGGTGACATTACTTTAACAATGCCTGCATTAGAAAAACTAGGGTGAAATACATGACCTTTTTCTAATTGCCAGTTCGACATACACTCAATATCTCTCAGTTAAGAAACATTTATGACAGAGTGGATGATACTGCTATAAGATTCCCTGCTATAATAGTACTATTGCTCCAAATATGAAATTGTTGTAATCAGTATCTCAATTGTGTGCAACTCCTCTATGCTTTCTCTCGTCTGTTTCTTTATTAACTTTATTCTTCCTCTCTTGTGTATTAGTTCATGCCAGCCGTTTCCTTTGATTACAGCTTGTTTCTTTCCCTAACATTGTCACCTCACTCCTTGCCCTATTTCTAGACCCACTATTACACCTTCACAATAATGTGGCTATTTTTCCAGCATTGTTTCTATGGCCATTCTGAGCATCCTCACAAACGCAATTTCCCAGCCACTAATCAGCCCCTGCGCCACTCCATGGAGGTTTTTGCTTAGCAAAGTACTCACAACATTTACATTTGGTTGACTGTCTTTGCCTTTTAATGGTATTGCATCACTGGTTACTGGAGTCTAATACACAGATCCTGGGAGGGCGGTGGGGGGGGTCGGTCACAGATTACCAGCAACACTCTTGTATTCAGAACAGTTAATTGATTTATCTGTCTAATGGTCTTACTGTGATCCTCTTCTTCAGCCCCTGATGACCTCCATGGAATTGCTAAGGATCTATGGACATATATGTCCATCACTGGTGAGGAAAATGGTAACAGGTATTACTGTGATTACCATTAATTCATGTTTATTTATTCCAACCTTTTCTTTTCTTTGTCCTCTCTCCAGATGTTTTCAACATTACTTTAACTCTTCTTTACAACTTTAACCTCATGTGAGTACCATTGAAATAATTGAGTAAACCAGGAGATAGTCTTCAAATTGAAATTAGTCTTTGACTGTATCATAGTATTATCAATATTATTTTTAGTTTTTTATTATTTTATTGATGAATGTTTTCCCCTTTTCTGATTCCTCATACCTTTTAGAAGAAAAAAACTCATACAGATCTCAGTCCTGATGATGATCCTATTTTTCTGGTGGATGAAACTAAAAGGATCTGCTGGACACAAATAAAAGGTGAGTAAAGAGTTTATTTATTTTGTTTAGTTCTCAGTAAGCAAAGAGGGAGCAGCCAACCAGTCTCCAACAATCCCCTCCTCTCTCTGTGCGAGCTCCTCTGAATACTTAACAACATTCCCTTGAACAATATTGAACAGCATTCCCTCACGAGACCATGCCCTACATCTTCCACCTTCAAAAGAGACATATTGAGATTTCCATAACATATAATTACAATGAAACACGACAAGTGTGCAATCAATGCAAAACAAAAGTTTGTACCAACATTTCGAAATTATTAAACAATCACAAATCATTGAACCACTTTGGAGCATGTCAAGTCATGTCTTGATTTGCACTAACACGCCTAAAGGTATTTCTCTTGCAAATTAGTCTTACCATCATATAGCATACAATTTGCCACTTTCACCACCTTCTTGCTATTCCACACATTTCCATCACTCAACAATACAGTATAACAATTCACCTTTCTGATTTAAAGAGGCTTGGAAAACCTAGATAGCCCCTCACGTTCCCTCCAACACGTGCCCACATGCACCCAATCACCAAATTTAAATCTTTCCATAACATCTCCCTGTGACCTTATAGGTACACTGTAAATGTAAATTGATATGTAAATTGATACTTGTATTGCGCACTACTCACCCGCAAGGGTCTCAAGGCAATTGTACGAATACTGCTGTGGAACCCATCCTGGCTTTCCCTGTGAGGCGTCCACTCCTGGGCACACCCAAGGTGGAGGCCAGGCATCCTTAGCGTTTTGGGGGCCGTTGTGGAGATTAAGCAAGCTATTTCCCAGGGTTGCAGAGTGGGACTCCATGATTGGAACAGGCACCGAGGCGAGAATTATCAGGTCCATGGAATTTTTGAGCCCAAGACCAGCCGAGGCGGGGAATTGAACCCTGGTCCCGGGCTAGACCTCTGCATCAGGGTCCGCCTCTCTAACCATTGAGCCACACTTCTCCACTGCTGCTCCATTTTTTCCTTTTTATTTTTTATTATGATAAGGCCACACCAAGTTTTTCACACCACTTCTCCACTGTCCACACTGACTCCGTGCCAACTGTAATCCATCTTTAAGTGTTCTATTACACCTCTCAACAAGACCATTGCTCTTGAGGTAATAGTCAGACAATCCTATGTGTTCCACTCTGTCCATTCCTAAAAAATCTTTCATGGCCTGAGACACCAACTGTACCCCATTACCTATCACTATAGTTTCCGGTACACCCTCTCTTTCCCATAGCTCCTTCAAAACATTCATCACATATTCTCAGGCCACTTTTAGTTGTAGTCAGTAACTACAATAGGGGGTGGGAACATAAAACATTATAGAGACTAGGAATGTCTAAACCAATTTTATTTCATTAGTTATCCATTGTCTCACTCTCTATGAGTGGATTCGCCACCGTTTTTTGCAATGTATTGCTCCAAGCACATGACAAGAAATCTCTCACCCCTCTCTCCACATAGCAATTCAACCCTGACCACCAGTATTCAAACTACACTTTCACTTGGTTGTACTGTTTCCCCAATGTCCCTCTTGAACTAACACTATAATGTGATTCCTCAAAGCCTCCAGCACAACCAATAACTCTCCCCCAGCAACTCTGTGCTCAAATTCCGGAATGACTTAACTTTATTTGAGGTGTTTTCCTTAGCTGGGGGACCATCAGCCATACACTTCATGAGCTCCTGCAATACTTCATCACCTTTCACTGTCTGCACCCAATGCTCAAGAGATATGTGTGCTTTAGTGATAATGCACGTGTATGCTACAAGCCCTTCGCCATCATTATCATCTTTATAAACATTTTTTCTGCCTGTAACATACTCCATTCTATAAGAAAGTTCCAGCTTTCTTAGAACCCCAATGCTAAATTCGAGATGAAACTTGGCAAGTGTTCTTACTGGGGAAAACATCCACTAAATGATGTTGGTCCAAACAAATCATGAAATCGGTTCCCCACACAATTTTTTTTAAAGTATTCACTCCACACCAACGTGCCAAAACTTCTCTCTCATTTGTAGAATATGTTTGTTCCACACCCCTCAATGGTCTTGATGCATAAGCAATAGGGACTTCCCTACCCTCTCTAAGTTTTAACAATACCTCACCCAAACCCACAGCACTAGCAATTATGCAAACAATGCTCTTATCATACATGTTAAAAGGTTTAAGTTTAGGGCAGACACTATATCCTTCTTCAATTACAGAAATTCCTTCTCACATTCCATACACCAGTCAAACATGCCAATTTTTATCATTCATTTGACCCTGTTTTCTGTTTTGGCTGCAAACATAAGAATACATCCTTAATAATATTCACCCATCACTAAAAAGGATCTCAACTGATCCTTGATCTTTGGTGGTGGAGCATCTTCAATGGCCTTTACTAACTTTAATTTGGCAATACTCCCTTTTTGTCTAGTCAATGCCCATGATACTCAGCTTCCTTTACAACGTTCTTGCACTTTTTAAAATCAGTAGTCAACCTTTTCCCCTGAAATATTCCCAAAACTTTGGATACAAATTCCTTGTGTTTATCCTTCCTCTCCCCAAAAAGGAAAATATAATCCTGGCAATATGCCACGCTGCTTTCCTCCTTGAATAGTTGGTGCATTGCCCTCTGGAATACAGCAAAAGCTGATGGTAGTCTAAATGGCATATGTTTCAGCCTGAAAGCTATTTCAGTGGTGAAAAAGGGAGTTAGTTGTCTAGAATCAGGATGTTAATTGATTTGATAATATGCTGGCAATAAATACAAATCATGAAAAGGGGTGGTATGCACACCATATTTCCTAAATGTTAGTCTTATAATCAACCTTATTAGCGTATTGCGTGCAAAACTGGGAAGTGCTAACCCTAGCACTGTACATAATACAGAAGTGGGGAGCGCAGATTCCACGCTCCACTCCCAAGTGCACAGCATAACTGGATAAACAATCCAACCAACTTTTCAACGTTCCACATTTCTCCAAATTAATCCAATGTTCAAAAGTCTTTTCAATGTTTTTCTCCTTTTCCCCACATCCATAACAAAATGTATTTTGGAGGCTTTTCATATTTGCGTGTGCCCATCCAGACTTTTTCGAAAATATGATCCAAACGACAACAGGTAGTTCAGAGCAGCATCTCTTTATTTCAAACCCAATGCATTTCGGGCTGTAACATCAGCCCTTCGTCGGGGGTCACTATAAAATCAATTACAGGAAAATTCATCATTGCCAGATAAATAACGTTTTCCACAACATACATAAGAATCTATACACCAACATTGAATTATTCACTTTTGTGTTTCCAAAAATCTAAAATAGCGCCTAATCACCATGATCATCGTAATCCACCCTGCAAGCTTGAAAATGTAACATTAAATAAACATATACTACCCCATGTCCCCAGTAGTTTTATGGTGTTACACTCTAACTGCACAGAGCATACTCTAAATTCATCTTTCGCTTTCTGCTAAATACCATATTCCTCCGTATTCTAATAACTGGTTGTGAGAAGTTGGCCTGGTATATAATGCTCACTAATTCTAGTGATCACTTTGTACCATGCCAAGCAACCCTTATGATGATGGTTGTAATTCAACCTTGTAGACCAGTTATCCTAGTGGTAACGTGGACAAAGCAGTCTTAGGCTAAACTCTGAAAGGCATGTGAAGCCAGCTGTTATACCATACACAACCCCCTTGAATACCAAATGAAAGGGACACCACACAGATATATATTGAAAATATATATTGATTTATTAACTATAAAATCCCCTGGACTCTTTATGAGCACAGAAGCACAAGCGTTAAATCACAAGACAGTTTAAAATACACAAAAGTTGCACAATATGGATGAGCCCTAGGGGCCACCTAAACCATATACTAAGAAAGTGGTATAAGAGATACCTAGAGGAAAGTGAAGAGGCCTAGGGCCTTGGGAATCGCTGGAGCTATTCGAGACTGGAAATAACTAAGACGGGAAAGGCCCACGGGACTCGGGTGCAGTGTTCAAAGTGCACGCACTTTCCAATGTAACGGCTATGGTGCGTAAAAAGTACACAAAGTTAGTTTAAGGGCACTTCCGCTGAACCTAGAGGAACAAAACTTAAGACACAGACCCTAGAGGTGTGTACCAGTGTAGGGACACCGGCTTTGCAATGTTACCTCACCCACAGGAAGTGGGTGCACAGGGTCGAAGTGGCGTCGGGTTCTGACACGCAGGTTCTTGGCGCTTGAAGCTGAAGATGCTGCAGGCGATGTGAAGGAGAAGTGTCCGGTGGATCCAAGGGTGGATCTGAAGTGGTGAAGACCTGAAAGCAGAGGGGACAATGTTCAAAGTCACTGACCAGTGACCACCGTGGAACCAGATTGGAACCAGGCAAAGTCGGGTGCAAACAGGTGATCAGGGGTTGCTTCTCTCTGCAGCCACGTGGACACGAAGAAGTCAAGGACGTCCAGGAGTCGATCACGAGCTGTCCTTCGAAGGCTCTAGCTGATGGCGGTGTCGGCAACTCGATTGAAGCAAACAAGCCTTGGCTAATGCAAGCCACGGGGAAAGTAAAAAAAGGCTTATTACTCGGACCAGCAAGGTCAGAGCGGGTACTCCTTTCTACAGGAGCGAGGGCAGGTCTGGAGCAACCAGACCCACAGTGTAAATCGTAGGTTTCGTCGCCAAGATGGCCGCTGACCACGTGACAAGCGGCCGGGATGGCGAGTCGAGTGGCAAAAAGCAAAAGGGCCCCACGCAGATCGTGGAGATGCTGGAGGACTGATATTTGGTGCAAATGCTGCTCGGTGGTTGTGGGGCTTCTCAAACCCCAAAGCACAGAGTCGAGGGTGCCTCGGGTGCTGCGCAGTCAGCGTCTCGGGGGTCTTTCAAGATGGCCGCTCCCACGTCTCTCGGTGCCTCCACGGGTCCCTTCTTTGCAGGGACTGTGGATCGGGCTGGGAGAAGTCTGGGAAGCTGTGTCTTGTCAGGCTCTGCACTCGGGCTCCGGCGGGAGGCGGCGGCAAAGCAGACGTCGAGGTGCTGGGTGATGCCTGTGTTCACAGGGTGGCCCCTCCTAGGCCACAAGGGAGATTCTCTTCAGTCTTCTGTGCAGCAGAATGTCGAAGTCCAATCTTCTTCTTGTTTAAAGTTGATTTCAGGATGATCTGCTGTGCAATGGCACTGCTCCCCCTCTTATTCCAATCTAGGGGTGGATCACCTACTAGGTCCCTCCTCTGGGAGGAACCAGGAAGGGGGGCGGTTACACCCCCTTTCCTTTGTCCAGCTCCGCGCCAGGACTGGGGCTGGAAGGCCCCAGAACCGGTTTGGGCTGGCCTATGCACGGGGACACCTTGTGTGCCCCGGGCATGTCTGATTCTATTCAGCCCTGTCCTACCCAATACACAAAATCCTGTCTGGGGTGGTGCTCGCACCTCCCAAGGCAGGAAACCCTTTGTCCAGGCCACCATCTGCCGAGTTTCGGTCAGCAGCAGGAGGCCAGACTTGTGTCTGTGGTGGCAGCGTCCATTTTGTGAAGCTGAGGCTCTGTTTAACTTTAACCGGGGTTAAGGTTACACACATGTCGTGTCCCTCTAGAAGGGTGGAATGCTATCCCCGTCGCCAGAACTGGCGAGGGGATAGTATTCCAATTCGTATGACACCTTACTCGACATGTTTTGATAAAGCCAAACCAAAGATAGCATTTAACCGCGAGGATTATAATGCACTTAAGAGTATATGGTATGGCAATATCCCGGAACAGCTTAGGGAGTGGTTCCCGACAGCTGCAGACAGGCTCAGCTCATGCTAGAGCACCATCTCACATATTTCCAAGCACTCTGCCTCCAGGATTGATGAGGCCTTCCATAGGAGTGGCTGATAGGAACATATGTGTCCAGTTTAGGGTTAGGCACAGGCATACTGTACCTAAGTAAGAGGTGATTACACCAACTTACCCCAGCTGAGTGATCAGCCAGTTGTGTCAAATATGGAGGCCAGGCCAGGGGTGGCACAATACATGCTGCAGCCCCTGGTAGGCCTTGGCTACACCTATGCCCTGGGTACCTATGGTACACTGTTACAGGGGCCTATAAGGTGAACCAATTCCAATTGTGTTATGCACCTAAGGTACATGGAGTCCATTTTAAGGAGAGAGCAATCAGCCTGGGGCCCTGAATAGCAGGATCCCAGGCCAACTAAGTCAAAAACCAGCTAAACACCAGGCAAAAAGTTTGGGGGTAACCATAGTCAGATATCCACCTTCCTACATAACCCCCCCCCAAACGAAAGGAGATAAGGCTATCCTTGACCAGGTAAGCCTATATTGCCTAAGTGGCCATATAAGGAAGTACCAGCTCTGGCTTGGTAACCCCCTGTCTCATGGTCCACTACCAATCCCTCACCCTAAGGGTATCTGAGGGTCTCCACCATAGGGAATCTCTACCTGTGGTGTGTCTTTGCAAAGTCAAAGGCTGGTGTTGAGATGGAGTACTGAAGTGAGTTTCCTCTGTAGGGCTCCGCTTCCTCCAATCACTCTCCACCATGTGTGCCTTTCTTTCTCTGACTGAGTTGCACTGTGCTCTCAGGGTCAACCTCTGGCTACCTAAAGCTGGAGGCTGGGTCCCTCTGTTTGGCTTACTGGAGGGACAGTTCAGGTTTGGGCCCTTAGGGTCCCAGGTTTGGCTGTGCCCAACAATATCCATCTGGGGGAGGTCCCTAACTACTTTTAAGGGGGATCCCTCAGGAGTTTTTAAAGTTTTCACCTCACTAGGGCTACTAGTTTCGGTGCCCCTAATCTGCTGATGGGGGTGCTTTATTTGACAGGGGGCCCTTTGGGTCTCACTGTCCTTCTTGTCCTCTGCAGCCCTGGGCTGAGTAAGGCAAGGTAGAGAGGGGCAGGTTACCTGCTCCAGACTGGGTCCCACCTGAGAAGGGTCCACTGCCTTCAGAGGCTCTGTTAGGCCAGGCCTAACAACCTCTGGGACAGTTCCTTCATCAGGGGTAAGATCAGTTCCCTGAGGAGGCTGATCCTTTCCTAAAGTCTGGTGGGAGGGAGATTTCTCTTCCTCCTCAATGCTCTCTGTTTGGGTGTAGTGATCCATCATTTCAGGCTTCACTACCCATGTATCAGTTTGAGTTTGGGCTGTGGCCATCACAGCCCCACCAACCTTTTCAGGAGGAGACTCAGTTTGGGTATGGGCTGTTACTAGTACAGCCCTGCTACTCTTTTCAGGAGGGAGGTTATCTAAAGATGGGGCTGAGGTTTGCTCAGCCCTCCCAACCTTTTCAGGAAGGACATCTTGGATTGGGGCTGTAGCCATCACAGCCCCACTAACCTTTCCATGGAGATTTACCATTCTAGAATGGGTTTGCTGTTCAACCTCAGCCCAGGCTGAGATTTCCAAATCATTACCCAGTAGGCAATCTACAGGCAAGTTGGCTGACACTGCCACTTTCTTTGGGCCAGTGACACCTCCCCAGCTAAGATTGACTACTGCCATGGGATGATTGGTTTCTATGCCATCAATGTTTGTCACCTGATATCTGGCATCAGGTAAACGTTGCCTTGAGGGGACTAGACATTCAGCCACCATGGTGATGCTAGCCCCTGTGTCTCTGAAGGCCTCAACATTCAAACCATTGATGAGGGGCTCCTGTCTATACTTGCTCAAAGTGTTTGGGCAAGCAGTGAAATTGGCAAACCCCATGCCAGTCTCATAGACAAGAGTATCTGAGTTAGGGGACCTGGATAGGCCAGAGTCCACCTGTCCTCCAAAAGTAAACCCACCCAAATTCTTGGGGGTGCTCCCACCACCTGGGGGACCACTGCTAACAGTGACAGGAGGTGTTGGAGCCTTACCTGGAGGTATATTCTCTTTATTGCCATTCTTGGGACAACAGCTATCTGTTTTGTAATGCCCCACCTGTTTACAGGTATGACAATAAGGCTTTTTCTGGGTTGTAGAAGTGTCTTGGGACCCACCCCCATTCTTGGAGTTTTGGGGCCCTGGGGAAGTCTTTTCCTTACTTTTATCCCCACCCTTCTCTTGAGGCTTGGTAGTCTCTTTCTTTTGGTCACCACCCTGGTTCTTAGGCCTGATCCTGGTTCTGACCCATTTATCTGCCCTCCTACCCAATTCTTGTGGGGAGGTCAGATCAGAGTCAACCAGGTGCTGATGTAGAAGCTGATTTTGACAATTACTTAAGATTTGCTCTCTCATAATTAAATTATACAATCCTGTATAGTCAGTAACCTTACTTCCCAGCAACCAGCCCTCCAGAGCCTTAGTGGCACATTCAACAAATTCAGACCAGTCCTGAGTCTGTGTCTTCTGGGTATCTCTGAACATTAACCTGTACTGTTCAGTGGTTAAGCCCAACCCATCAATCAGAGCACTCTTCAGGACCATGTAGTTTCTAGAATCCTCATCACTAACTGTGAGGAGTCTGTCTCTGCCTCTACCTTCAAAGGAGAGCCACAAGATTGCTGCCCACTGCTCCTGAGGGATCTGCTGTACCATGCAGGCTCTCTCAAGTGCAGTCATCCATTTGTGGATATCATCCCCAGCTTTGTAGGGGGGCACAATCTTACTCAGGTTTCTTGTATCAAAGGACCTGTCTTTATCCTTCTGGATAGTGCTGCCACCAGTGGATCCTAATCCACTCTCTCTAGGCTGTCTTGCTCTAGCAAGTTTCTCTTGGGCCAGGGCAACTTCTAACTCTTGTCTCTGGATCCTCAAAGCAGCCTCTCTCATTTTGGCCTCATGTTCCCTTCTCTGAGGGCTAGTCATCTCTCTTCTAGAGTGACCATGAGAGCCTCTAGAAGCATGGGAGTTGTCAGAGTCACCTGAGTGAGTCCTTCTCCTCCTAGGCCTCTGGTTAAGTCCACCAGCGGGTCTGAATGGGTTGTTACCTGATTCATTCCCAAGTAAGCTTAAGTTAGCCTGGTTCAGTCTACTGACCAGCACCTGACTATTTCTGTCATCATCTGACTCACTGCTTTCCACCTCCTCCTCTTCCTCTTCCTCTTCCTCCTCATCTACCTGAGGAGCTCCAGTGGTGGAGGCTTCCTCATCTACCAGGATGATAGGGGCAGGGGTGTCTACAGTGTCATCCTCTGAGGGATGGCCTCCTTCAGCATTCCCTGTGGGGTTTCCTTTAGAGGGCTTTAGAGTCTCAGACTGGTCTAAGAGCTCTCTTAGGTGGTCTGTAGTAGGGGAAGGCCCTGTCTTCAGACCCCTTAAGACACAAAGCTGTCTTAATTCCTTAAAGGAAAAAATAGCAAATTTGGATGGTGCCCTTGGAGGGTCACTCTCAACAGGAGTAAGTCCACTGGACCCCTCTGCTCCAGACATTGCTCTAGTGTGGGTGGATGTGTTGCAATCTACCTACAATGGTGTTTACCTACTAAACCTATCTAGTAGTTGTAGCTAGGGTGTGCTACTCCCTTTGCTCTACAACAACTAAGTTCAGTAGAACTTATGTATACTAGTCTTGTTTTATATGTACCTAGCAGGTACCTGTATGATCTTTCAAATGATAATCTCAAAGATTGTAATGGTAAAACAACAGCAAGCTCAGATCCCAATCCGCTGCTCACCAAAGTGAGAAGTTGGCCTGGTATATAATGCTCACTAATTCTAGTGATCACTTTGTACCATGCCAAGCAACCCTTATGATGATGGTTGTAATTCAACCTTGTAGACCAGTTATCCTAGTGGTAACGTGGACAAAGCAGTCTTAGGCTAAACTCTGAAAGGCATGTGAAGCCAGCTGTTATACCATACACAACCCCCTTGAATACCAAATGAAAGGGACACCACACAGATATATATTGAAAATATATATTGATTTATTAACTATAAAATCCCCTGGACTCTTTATGAGCACAGAAGCACAAGCGTTAAATCACAAGACAGTTTAAAATACACAAAAGTTGCACAATATGGATGAGCCCTAGGGGCCACCTAAACCATATACTAAGAAAGTGGTATAAGAGATACCTAGAGGAAAGTGAAGAGGCCTAGGGCCTTGGGAATCACTGGAGCTATTCGAGACTGGAAATAACTAAGTCGGGAAAGGCCCACGGGACTCGGGTGCAGTGTTCAAAGTGCACGCACTTTCCAATGTAACGGCTATGGTGCGTAAAAAGTACACAAAGTTAGTTTAAGGGCACTTCCGCTGAACCTAGAGGAACAAAACTTAAGACACAGACCCTAGAGGTGTGTACCAGTGTAGGGACACCGGCTTTGCAATGTTACCTCACCCACAGGAAGTGGGTGCACAGGGTCGAAGTGGCGTCGGGTTCTGACACGCAGGTTCTTGGCGCTTGAAGCTGAAGATGCTGCAGGCGATGTGAAGGAGAAGTGTCCGGTGGATCCAAGGGTGGATCTGAGGTGGTGAAGACCTGAAAGCAGAGGGGACAATGTTCAAAGTCACTGACCAGTGACCACCGTGGAACCAGATTGGAACCAGGCAAAGTCGGGTGCAAACAGGTGATCAGGGGTTGCTTCTCTCTGCAGCCACGTGGACACGAAGAAGTCAAGGACGTCCAGGAGTCGATCACGAGCTGTCCCTCGAAGGCTCTAGCTGATGGCGGTGTCGGCAACTCGATTGAAGCAAACAAGCCTTGGCTAATGCAAGCCACGGGGAAAGTAAAAAAAGGCCTATTACTCGGACCAGCAAGGTCAGAGCGGGTACTCCTTTCTACAGGAGCGAGGGCAGGTCTGGAGCAACCAGACCCACAGTGTAAATCGTAGGTTTCGTCGCCAAGATGGCCGCTGACCACGTGACAAGCGGCCGGGATGGCGAGTCAAGTGGCAAAAAGCAAAAGGGCCCCACGCAGATCGTGGAGATGCTGGAGGACTGATATTTGGTGCAAATGTTGCTCGGTTGTGGGGCTTCTCAAACCCCAAAGCACAGAGTCGAGGGTGCCTCGGGTGCTGCGCAGTCAGCGTCTCGGGGGTCTTTCAAGATGGCCGCTCCCACGTCTCTCGGTGCCTCCACGGGTCCCTTCTTTGCAGGGACTGTGGATCGGGCTGGGAGAAGTCTGGGAAGCTGTGTCTTGTCAGGCTCTGCACTCGGGCTCCGGCGGGAGGCGGCGGCAAAGCAGACGTCGAGGTGCTGGGTGATGCCTGTGTTCACAGGGTGGCCCCTCCTAGGCCACAAGGGAGATTCTCTTCAGTCTTCTGTGCAGCAGAATGTCGAAGTCCAATCTTCTTCTTGTTTAAAGTTGATTTCAGGATGATCTGCTGTGCAATGGCACTGCTCCCCCTCTTATTCCAATCTAGGGGGTGGATCACCTACTAGGTCCCTCCTCTGGGAGGAACCAGGAAGGGGGGCGGTTACACCCCCTTTCCTTTGTCCAGCTCCGCGCCAGGACTGGGGCTGGAAGGCCCCAGAACCGGTTTGGGCTGGCCTATGCACGGGGACACCTTGTGTGCCCCGGGCATGTCTGATTCTATTCAGCCCTGTCCTACCCAATACACAAAATCCTGTCTGGGGTGGTGCTCGCACCTCCCAAGGCAGGAAACCCTTTGTCCAGGCCACCATCTGCCGAGTTTCGGTCAGCAGCAGGAGGCCAGACTTGTGTCTGTGGTGGCAGCGTCCATTTTGTGAAGCTGAGGCTCTGTTTAACTTTAACCGGGGTTAAGGTTACACACATGTCGTGTCCCTCTAGAAGGGTGGAATGCTATCCCCGTCGCCAGAACTGGCGAGGGGATAGTATTCCAATTCGTATGACACCTTACTCGACATGTTTTGATAAAGCCAAACCAAAGATAGCATTTAACCGCGAGGATTATAATGCACTTAAGAGTATATGGTATGGCAATATCCCGGAACAGCTTAGGGAGTGGTTCCCGACAGCTGCAGACAGGCTCAGCTCATGCTAGAGCACCATCTCACATATTTCCAAGCACTCTGCCTCCAGGATTGATGAGGCCTTCCATAGGAGTGGCTGATAGGAACATATGTGTCCAGTTTAGGGTTAGGCACAGGCATACTGTACCTAAGTAAGAGGTGATTACACCAACTTACCCCAGCTGAGTGATCAGCCAGTTGTGTCAAATATGGAGGCCAGGCCAGGGGTGGCACAATACATGCTGCAGCCCCTGGTAGGCCTTGGCTACACCTATGCCCTGGGTACCTATGGTACACTGTTACAGGGGCCTATAAGGTGAACCAATTCCAATTGTGTTATGCACCTAAGGTACATGGAGTCCATTTTAAGGAGAGAGCAATCAGCCTGGGGCCCTGAATAGCAGGATCCCAGGCCAACTAAGTCAAAAACCAGCTAAACACCAGGCAAAAAGTTTGGGGGTAACCATAGTCAGATATCCACCTTCCTACACTGGTTTATATTCAACTCCGAGCACAAAGCAGTTCAAACCCTCTTTACACATTCCTATTCCCCATGTTACCCCTCTCTTTCGATAAATGCGGAAAACTCCCCATTATAATACCATCTGTATGAACCGCATTTCTCTTTGCACCTGTGGCCCTACGTTCTGAATAGTTCAGCTTAACGCTTTACCTGCTTCCTCTTTTTCTTCTGGTCGCTCGGCAAACGCTTTCAGCAACCAAGGAATTCTCGCGTGTCTGGCACTGCATTCAAGCCCCATTAAGAGTCTACATGCTCCGCCCCTCTGTAAACAAACCATCTGATCACCTGAAACAGAGGGGCGGAGCATGTAGACTCTTAATGGGGCTTGAATGCATGGCCAGACACGCGAGAATTCTCCAACAATGCCCTTTCTTCTGCTGTGCAAGCACCTCCAAATGCTTGACAGCATTCCCTTGAAGAATGTTGATCAGCATTCCCTCATGAGACAATTCAAAACAAACGCCATGGACAATAATGATGGAGCCAAACAAATATAATTCATTTGGACTATGCAGGTCAGATTTATGCAACCTAATTGTCATATACACATTATTATATTCAATCACAAGTATCACAATTGCCTGAATACGAAGCATGTTTTTTTAACTTCACTAAAAACATTTTCACTATTATTCTTTGCCAAGAATGTAACTATAATATTAATAAACCTCTCTTTCCTTTTAAAGTCCACTTTCTACTGCAAAGTCCTATTGTGATCATAGGGAGCCCTGTTACTTCTATGGTCCCGGAGGTATGCAAAAATCACTCTGTTGACATGTTTCTGGAATTGGCATATGAACAAAGTTGGTAGAAGCATTCCAGGTTTGCCTTTGACAGAAGTTGGAATGCACAAAGGCTGTGTGACAATAGAGATGCATTAACTTTACAAAGCTTTCTTTGATTTTGAATAGTAAGGCAACCTGAGTAACTGTGCCATGATGATTATATCTGGTTGCTTACATTTTGAAACAATATTTCAACAAAAATCGAAGTTGATGCTTTTTTATTCCACCGATGTCATCAATATAATGCCCACTTTAGGCGACCTCGTATTCTTGTCCGGATTGTGAATCTCACGTAAGTATGATCCCAGTGGAAAAAAACAGGCTGTGTATGGTGAACATTTGGCCTGAGCAAAAAACTGGGAACATGCTCTGATCTGGTAACCATGGAAATTGATGTGAAAAAAGGGACTTTTCATTATTCGGTTAAGATATTAGGGTTATGCTGAGTTCAACAAATTCCTTTTTTTGCAACACTTCAAAACAAGCTTACCTCTAATTAGATTTTACAGCCTGACCCTGTAGATCCATATGAGGGGAGCATTTCATAAAAATCTAAGATTAGTTGTTGCACTGGATGAAAGTATATGTGTGGTTGAATCGACTTATGAAGGTTTTTATAGGATTATTTCAAATACCTTTTACTCTGGATTAGATAGACTACACTTTGAGGACTGCTAGGTTTTGTGCAAGTAAATATTTTTTTACAGTGTTGCATGGGATATATGATATATTGTTAAAGTTAACAATCTTTAAGTGACAATTTAATGAGGTTATAAATAAAAAGTAATTTAAGGGAAACTGATGTATAGTTAAAACTGCAGTCTTGACCACTGTTAAAATGTAGTGTTGAGAAATACAGCAGCAGATGCATCAACCATACAACTACATATTTTGAAAAATAATCAAATACTTTTCATTATGTGAACGTTTAAAATATGTCACTTGTGGTGTTTTGAAACTAGATGCTGAGTAGATGTTATTCACAAAGAAGTATTGCATGTACATAAATCATACTAAAGTAACTTCCAGATACACAGTGCCAGATTCACTAAGGGCCCACTCCCACACTGTCAAAGCCATGGTTGGACTGCCCGCCAGATCACGAGTTTCGTTGTGGCTGGTGGTCTGCTACAGAGGCACAGCAATGGGAATGCCGAAAACAGTTGCTGCGCGGCACGGACAATAACGTCCATGTTTTGCAGGAACTAAGGTAGCATGCTCACAGGGAGACACATATTGTGCCCCTTGCATGCTGTCCCATGCACACAGGGAACAGGGGGGCCAATCCTTTTCATGAAGGAAAAATTCCATGACACCGCTGGTGGTCCTGAAATTCATAATATTCTTAACGTACCTCATTGGCACCACCAGCATATTACTCAGGCCCTGAGACCATCAGGGAACAGCAGTCTCATGACGGCTGAGACATTGCATTGGTGGTCAGACCACCGGTGCAGCTGTGGCTGGAGCGACACCACCGTGAGTCTGGCTGTCCGTGGACCACCAGACACATATTCAGGCCTTAAGAGTTTATCATGGTGCAAACTCATGAAAAGTGATGCAAAACGGTGTATCTTTTTGTAAGGTTTTTTCCTTTAAAGTGCAAAAGGTATTTTGTGTTGGAAGGACTCCATATGGCTGAGATACCCGCCACCCCCTCTCGACACAATCCCCAAGGATGGGAAACCGGAAACGGTTCTGAACTTTTGGAAGGCGGGAGGGAGTGACCCTCCCGGCCGTATTTATTAAAATATGAAACAAAATCAAAACATTAAAATGACAGTTTCATATTATGTACAATTTCATTTCCACATTACGATGTTTGGCTAACCTTAACATAATTCTAATACAAAGGTTCTCCTAGCCGAACTAACATCCTACAAAACATTTAACTTGAAATTGTACATCCTAACTTTTAAGGGCCAACGGCAAGGTCATAACCGGTGTCAGATCCCTAAACCAGAAATACCCCCCACTTGTGAGGGGCGACCGCACAGAGGCGTACCTCAAGTGCATCTACCAATTTCCCTTGACTTGACGGGGGCCCCAATGAACTCGACGCCATTTAAAGGTCGTCCGAGGACTCGTGTGAGGTGTCTAGAAGGTAGCGTAAACCCCCTCCCCACCCCACACAACTCACCACATCTGCCGTCGCAGGTGTCCTGGCCCCGGGAAATTCCCCAGGAGGGGCCCGTAGCCCCTCCTATCCAGGAAGGGGCCTTGACCGCCTTTCCTTTCCTTTCGGTGGCTCATCCTTAGAAGGGACCGCCTCCCCGTTGAGGGGCCAATGGCCACCTCCCCCGAGCGATCCCATCCGTAATGGGTGACGCCCCCCCCATAGGGATCTTCCAATTACTGCTCACCGATCATGACCTTACCGCCCGACCAAAATAAATACGACAATGTAACTAAAATTACTAATTACAAAACAACCATAACTATTTCACGTATGATTACTGATCAACACTAGTGCAGAATCACTTTATTCGAAAAAACATACTGTAAATGACCATTCTTTATTGCATACTCAAAAATAACACGACAATCATCACAACCTGTAAGAAATAGAGTTACCACATCCAAAACTTTATTTAACACAACTGGCTGTCCTCAGGGGCTGGTGGGTGGGTCAAAATTGGCTCTTCGTTCCGTCTCGAGCTCACGTGCAGCGGGGAGGTGCAGCTTCAGAGCACAGGAACAAGAGGATGCTTTCTTGGCTTGTTGCTCCTTTTATCCGTCTTCGGGCGGGCGTAAACCCGCCTCCGCCTGCCTCCCTGGGCGTGGCCGGCCGCGTCAGTGTCTAGGACAACCCACTCGAGGGCGGGAAACGGCACGCCCCGGCTACGCCGCTTCGGGCATACCAGCCGAGACTCGCCTTCCACCCAAGATGGCCTCCCGGGGGGATCGGGGTACTCCACCATACGTTCGGGGGGACCGAATGGTCGCCCCTTTCCATTCACTCTGTGTAAATAGTACTTTGCGCTGTTTTGTTTCACTTTACATAAAGAGGTAATTACTTGAGTATAACATGATCGGATCATCAGAAACACCTTTAGCTTTTGATGGAAAGCCTAATCTACCACAATAGCCATATGAAGCTTTGCATTACAAATGAACAGCTCCTTAAAGCAAATGCTAACAAGGACAAATGCTTTTATTCAATTATTACTCAGATTTCATGTCCTGCACTGCAGAGCATGAGCACAGTATGTGGAGTATTTCAAAATGTGTCCAGGTATAGTAAATCGTACTAGTTTCAATGCAAATTGTATGCTAGACTGTATACCAAACATCTGTCACCAATATAATTCGGGGCCCCCTGGAGCAGATGAAGGGCAGACTAGCAGGGGAGTAATAAATTCAAAACAGAAATCGATGCGTCTGCCCTATATGTTTCAAATTAAAGGCTCTTACAGAGTCCTACAATAATAACATGCACAGCTTAGAGCTCACTTGTCACGGCCTACACATTTAAATTTTCCACACAACTTTAGAATTAATATATTTTATTTTCATTTTTCAGGATATAAAAGTGATGAAAAAAATGTGCAAAAACATAATCGTTTAAATATATACATAACATAATAACATAATCACAATCAAAGAAAATATACAACGCCTAGGCACCCTCTCATCTTTCATTCAAATTTACAGACTCATTCCACTAAACAAAACTCACACATTCGGTCCATTAATTCACATTAACACAATCCAAAAACCTCAAAACCTATCGCAGACAAATACACTGAGGTTGTTCTTGTAGGACTCTTTAAGAGCCTTTAAATCGAAACCTATAGGGCAGACGCATCGATTTCTGTTTTGAATTTACCAAAACATCTGTGTCTTGGTTGTGCATCATTCAAGACAGCCATTAAAAGCACCTGGGCGGCATTTGACTATAGCAGCAGGCCATGAGCAGTGTGGGTTAGACGTCTGTGGAGAGTGGGGTAAAGAGGCATGGAAAGAGGCCATGCTCCACCCGTGTTGTGCACAGCTGAGCTTCATGCACAGTGGGGTTGGCCACTCATGAGTCTGAGCCCATAAAGATGTGTTAGTCCATATGTGTTCAATGCAGGGCCTGGATTTAGGGATGTTCCTGCAGGCAACCAGCAGTACAATTCTTCTCAATCACTTACTTAGCTTTGTCCTATCCCCAACTGGCTCTAATTCACAGTCCCACTCACCCATTTTTTGTTATGTACTTCACTTTCACTGACTCTCTTTCATAATCAGGTATACGCAAAACGATTAATTGTGCTGTTTTATAAAAACATAAAAAATCGTTTTAATAAGAACCATTTTGTTAATGAAAATGGTATTTATTTGTGTGTGTTTTTATTCTGGGGGGGGTGAACAGCAAAGCTACAGCTGCTGTAGTGGAGTAGGAACTTGGATTAAAAATACAAGTTTTGTTTGCATGTCTTTTGATGTAGTATTTAATTATTTATTTATTTGTAGTGTTTTTCTATGGTGCTACTTCACCGAGCACTTTTAGACTGCTTTACATTAAACAATATTTATATATGAAGTGACGTAATATGCATGCAAGTAACATTGATTTAATTGAAACAAGAACCATGAAACAGGAGGAGGGGGTTTGGAGGCTGAGGGGGGAAGCTCTGTGTTTAAATCATTTCGGTGGTTGGTTGATGCATCTACTGAGTGAAGGGACAGAAAACAACAACGGGGAAAGGAGTAGTACTCTTAATAATAGGACTTTAATTCCCTATGCTTACCAATGGGGATTACCATCCCACAGATAAGGCAGTGCAAACATGTGGTAACCAAGCATGTGTCACTCTCACCCTACTCCTTTTTAAGCATGTCCTGTGGAAATCCAGTGCTAGGAGGAATAGTTTGAAATAATGAAGCAGGAGGTGTAACTGCTGCGTCTTTGGATTCCCTCTTTTTCCCCTCATTAAATTTGCATTGATGACAAGCATTACGATGCTTGTGTATCACAGAAGGGATCACTGACATAATATCAAGGGACATATTATCGACTACCTAAAATATCGGCGACAAAATATCGACAGACAGAATATCGACATTGTATCTACAAACAGGTAAAATATTGTTTACAAAAATATACTTTCTTAAAAACAATGTTAAATTAAATTAATATTAAAAATTATTTAATAAAATATACTTAAAAATAATTAAATTACCTTATAATAAATAATTAAAGTTATAAAAAAAGTTACAATCATTCTTGTTAAAACATATATATATATATAGTAACATAATATAAATAAAAAAATTCAATATTATTACCGTAGGATAGCAGAAGTGTAAAATTACTATTCCCACTCCAGAGAGTGCAACAGTAGATAAGGCGTTGGATAGCGTAGAGGTAAAAATTACTATTCCCACTCCAGAGAATGCAACAGTAGGGAAAGCATTGGATAGCATAGGGGTAAAAATTACTATTCCCACTCCAGAGAGTGCAACAGTAGGGAAAGCGTTGGATAGCGTAGGGGTAAAAATTACTATTCCCACTCCAGAGAGTGCAACAGTAGAGAAAGCATTGGATAGCGTAGGGGTACAAATTACTATTCCCACTCCAGAAAGTGCATCAGTAGGGAAAGCGTTGGATAGCGTAGGGGTAAAAATGACAATTCCCACTCCAGAGAGTGCAACAGTAGGGAAAGCGTTGGATAGCGAAGGGGTAAAAATTACTATTCCCACTTCAGAGAGTGCAACAGTAGGGAAAGCGTTGGATAGCGTAGGGGTAAAAATTACTATTCCCACTCCAGAGAATGCAACAGTAGGGAAAGCGTTGGATGGCGTAGGGGTAAAAATTACTATTCCCACTCCAGAGAGTGCAACAGTAGGGAATGCGTTGGATGCGTAGGGGTAAAAATTACTATTCCCACTCCAGAGAGTGCAACAGTAGGGAAAGGTTTGGATAGCTTAGGGGTAAAAATTACTATTCCCACTCCAAAGAGTGCAACAGTAGGGGAAGCGTTGGATAGCGTAGGGGTAAAAATTACTATTCCCCCTCCAGAGAGTGCAACAGTAAGGAAAGCGTTGGATAGCGTAGGGGTAAAAATTACTGTTCCCACTCCAGAGAGTGCAACAGTAGGGAAAGCGTTGGATAGCGTAGGGGTAAAAATTACTATTCCCACTCCAGAGAGTGCAACAGTAGGGAAAGCGTTGGATAGCGTAGGGGTAAAAATGGCAACTCCCACTCCAGAGAGTGCAACAGTAGGGAAAGCGTTGGATAGCGTAGGGATAAAAATTACTATTCCCACTCCAGAGAATGCAACAGTAGGGAAAGCGTTGGATAGCGTAGGGGTAAAAAGTACTATTCCCACTCCAGAGAGTGCAACAGTAGGGAATGCGTTGGATGCGTAGGGGTAAAAATTACTATTCCCACTCCAGAGAGTGCAACAGTAGGGAAAGTTTTGGATAGCTTAGGGGTAAAAATTACTATTCCCACTCCAGAGAGTGCACCAGTAGGGGAAGCGTTGGATAGCGTAGGGGTAAAAATTACTATTCCCCCTCCAGAGAGTGCAACAGTAAGGAAAGCGTTGGATAGCGTAGGGGTAAAACTTACTATTCCCACTCCAGGGAGTGCAACAGTAGGGAAAGCGTTGGATAGCGTAGGGGTAAAAATTACTATTCCCACTCCAGAGAGTGCAACAGTAGGGAAAGCGTTGGATAGCGTAGGGGTAAAAATTACTATTCCCACTCCAGTGAGTGCAACAGTAGGGAAGGTAGATACTTCATATAGTATTTAAAAATATTTATATATTAATATCTATAAAAAAATGTAATAAAAGTCATTACCACTTTAATATAATATAATAAATAATTAATTACAAATACTAATTTAATTTAATAATTACAATTAGTTATCTATTAATACTTATTAATTACTAATTAACAATTAATTAATTAGTAACTAAACAGTTACTTAACAATTAAAATCTAATAAATACACACAAAAAATGTACATATGTAATTAGTTATAATTAAATTACTTCCCACCCTACTCCCCTATAAACCCACAGAGCGTGGCTCACTGGTTAGAGCAGGCAGACCCTGAAGCAGAGGTCAGACCCGGGACCAGGGTTCGATTCCCGACGCGGCAGGGTGTTGAGCTCAAATGTCCACGGACTTGATAATTCTCGCTTCGGTGCCTGACCTAATCATGGGTTCACACTATGCAACTCTGGGCATTAAGCTTGCTTAATCTCCACAACGGCCCCCCCGCGGCGGGATGCCTGGCTTTCACCTTGGGGAAGCCCTGTAGGGGCTATCTCACAGGGAAAAACCAGGACGGGTTCCCAAGGCAAGCGCGGAGATACCCCTTCGGGGGTCGATTCTGGCACTATGTAAGAAATGCAATAACCCGCGACAGAAAGTAAATTAGTTAAATTAACATAATTATCAATTAATCAATTAAATAAAATTAATTGGCAATTAAAATGTAATTAATTACAAATCAAAATTAATTTTCAATTAATTATAAACAAATACCAATAAATAAATTTACATATTTAATTAATTATAATTAAATTACTTTCCACCCTATTCCCCTATAAACCCACAACCCGCTACAGAATTAAATTACGCAAAATAACATTAAATTCATTAATTAAATTACATTATAACATAAATAAACACTTTTAACACATAAAATACACTATAAATAATTTGATATTATTAAAATTTCGATATTTTTCTTAACCTATATTATGTACTTCGATATTTTGACTATCTATATTTTAAAATTCGATATTACATTACTTACCTTCAAAACGATATTTTTGATGTCCATTCGATATTCTGTCCAGCCTATATTTTGTACTCGATATGTTGTCCATTCGATATTTTGTAATCAGTATTTTGACTGTTTGCCTCACATAAGTTCCAAACGAATAACCATGACTTTCCTGGCTCACTTTTTTGTTACATAATGCACAGGTGGCATAGTGAAATAATAGACTCACATAGAGGCTTGGATTTTTCAGGTAGTTTTTCAGTGCTCCCCTGAGAATCTTCCTCTGGATTTCTTCCGCGTTGGTCATCTTGCCCACAAGCCATACCTGAAAAAAAACCTGGGTGAAATTTAAATCATGATGACATAATTTGCGTAAGTTTGTTAACTTCTCATTGCATTTGTTACATGAGATGCCTTTGAAGTGCACACACTCCCTGCCCTTCCTGCCCTGGCTCCAGACTCACTACAAGGAGGTATGCAGTCCTTTGTGTGGGGACAGGAAAGAGCCTATTCAGTTGCAAGTGTCAGCTCCTCCCGCCCATCTTGCTCAGGATGGCCCATCAGGATGTGGATGGACTATGTGGTTCTATGGGAGACACAGGCCGTGCAGTAGTGGAAAACGAATGTTAGAGTTTTTTTTTACTGCTAGGGCATGTACAACTTAAAAGAAAAGGTACTACTTTTTAAATACGCTGCACCCTGCTCTTAGGCTGTCTAGGGCCTACTGGAGGGGTTACCTACAAGGAAGGTTTGGACATGGCAAGAGGGTTAACTTGCTAGTTCGACATGGCAGTTTAAAACTGCACACAAACGCTCCTCAGTGGTAGGCCTGAGACATGTTTTACAGCGCTACCTAAGTTGGTGCCACAGTCAGTGCTGCAGAACCAATTGTAGCATTTAATTTATAGGCACTGGGTGCACACGTTCTCTGAACAACATTCCCGAAGTACTGTGTTCACTTCTACCTCCAGATGCTGTTACTACGTTCTTTGAACCAGCGCACTCGCTGAGTCAGCCGAGCCATTCCTCTGGCTTCCTCCTCAACACTACCCCTGGCACTCGTGATGGACCCTATTCAACTGCAGATCTACATTACCCGGGAACCGGGTTGGAATTATAACCGGTTCGGAGTGAATCATGTCGCACATGTTCTCTGAACAACATTCCTGAAGTACTGCATTCACTTCTACCTCCTTAACCGGCCGGGACGGAAGTACAACCGGCAGAGAGATCCCAGATCTCCTTTGCTTTGCCTCAAGCCCTGCTGAAGTCTTGGGTTTACTTCCCAGATGAAACATGTGTTGGCTGGGCAACCTTTAAAGATTAAAGGAGAACATAAAAGAATTTCTGAACTGTTTATTGTTTTTAAAGTATTTGCAGTGTTTGTATTTGTTTGTTGGATCTTTAAATGGAGTACTTACTCTGCGACATAATCTACACGTGTGCACAGGCCTTTTTATATTTGTATTGGACCTTTGGTCTGCAATTTAAGGGGATCGGGGTTAACCCCTTCCTGTATGCAACGTCCAAATACATGTACATAGTGACTGGCGTACACCTGGTGGAGGCGACACATTCCTACCTACTCATACAAACCCTGTTCCTTTCTTTGATTTATATATTGACGGGAAGGGATCACCACCATAGTGGTGACAGAGTTCTCACCCCTCATTTATAAATTTGGCGAGTGGTCCCTCCACCGGGGGATGGAGTAATTTACTCCTTCCCCCTGGAAAAACAATGGGCCATCCACCAACATGTAAATCGGCTCCCAAGTTCCAAGGTAAAATCTTTGACCATGATGAACCTGGTTGGGGCATCCATTCGACGCTCCGATAAGGTAGGCCTGAAATCATGCCTAAGTCCTTCTCCTGGTTTATTATTATTTAGTGTTTTTGAGTTTTGAATTCTTTTTGTACATCTAATGTTTTACACATTTTTTCCAGGTTAAGCCTAACTGCTCTGTCTCATAGCTACTAAGAGTTGAACACTGGTTTAAATGGTTGAAACTTTTGCCTGGCCCTAGCAGGTTAGTGATTTCATTACTTGTGGTGGTTTACCATCCACCCAAGTTTACTCACTTTCTTACACTGTCTTAATACATTTCACTTTTAGGTGTTGTCATTTATTGCCATAAATATTGTGAGGTCAGAAGCATTGAATTTGCTGTGCGACCACACACCTACCACATTACCCACACCCCATCGACAGATATGACAATTAATATTTCATTAATCACCTGATTATGAGTTATTATACAGTTGAAATTCTGCTTTTAGGTGTTGCTATTTCTTGGTATAACAATTGTGAGGTGAAAATCACTGCATTTAAGGCTTCCATAGAGGTGGTGAATCACAGGGGCAGGCCTCTGACCAATCCCAGTGCTTCGCTATTCACAATTGCCAGACTCTCACTGCACAGGGCCTATATCCATATGCACTGTGACTGGCCCAGAGGCCTGATCTCCAGCCCTGATTCCCACCCTGCACAAGTGGATTGCCCCTGCTGCCCATTACCTTCGAACATAGTAGAGAGTAGGGCGCAGTGTCTGCTCTGACCCCCCCACAGGCAGGCATCTCCTGATGCACAAATATGATGTGATGGGCTGAAGAGCCAGAGGTCTAAGCACACTCTATGACCCAACCACTGCAGACAGGTAGCCCACTGCTGCACACAACCTTTGCCCAAGTGCACTACAAAGGCCAGCTTTCAGATAGTTTTCAAACACCACCCACTTTTTTTTATTTGTTTTTTTTAATAGGTTCTTATTCTGGAACTGTCTTGTGTCTTTAGTTAAAATGTTGATTTTTTATGTGTGTTTATTTAGTAAACATTCTTGCTGGAAATTACCATATCAGCAGTGTCACCACCAAACCTTTTGCTTTCCTCCTCCCCTTTTTTCTGAGTTTGTTTTTGTTGGTTTGAGGACTTATGGCACTTTACCACTGCTAACCAGTGCTACAGCGCATATGCTCTCTCCCTAAACATGGTTTAATTGACATATTTAGTTTACCTATGGATCCCTAGATCTACCTACTTAACCGGGTGGGATGGAAGTACAACCGTCAGAGAGATCCCAGATCTCCTTTGCTTTGCCACAAGCCTTGATGAAGTCTTGGGTGTACTTCCCAGACGAAACAGGTGTTGTCTGGGCAACCTTTCAAGATTAAAGAAGAACAGAGAAGAACTTCTGAACTGCTTATTGTTTCTTAAAGTATTTGCATTGTTTGTACTCAATATATAAACCAGGCCCTAAGTGTCTTCATTCATGCACGAAGTATGTATATATATATCTATGATTTCATACATACAACTCTTTGTATGAACATGCCTCTAAATGAGTAATATACAGTGATTCACCAAAACTCGTTCATTTTAACTTGTGGCCCAAAAATACAAGATCAAAATAAGTTTCTACTGGTGAGTCCGCGATCATCAACGTTTCCAACTTTAATTATTTAGGAATTCTATTTGATGCTAATTTGACATGGGCGAGCCTGGTATCCAAAGAATACAGAAAATGGGGGTAGTCTGCGAGTCAATTTTCAGATTCACAAAAGTATTAGAGAACAAGCCAATTAAGGAGAAGGCCCAGTAATATAAAGCTACAAGTCATGCTATGGGTTTATATGGAGCAAGTGTGTGGGGCTATAATGTCCCGGATAGAATGCAGAGACTTGACAATAAGTTTCTTTGTAGAATTCTGGACAACATCCCAAAATGGACCTCAATCTTAATTTCCCATAACGTACTGGGCATGGGCTTCTTGGAAGAACATGTCAAAATGGTTCCCTTCTATTATTGGTTAAGCCCTGGAGAACTCCTGAAGCTGGTTTTTTGAGGGAGGTTTTGAGTGATTGTTTAAATATAGATAATAGTAAATTCTATTCCTTGACTGACTTGTGACAGGAAAACTTTTAATGACATGGCCTGCATGTTCTTTTTCGATTTTCCTGAGAGTAATGGGCCCCAAACCAAGGCAATAGCTAAGGAAAAATTCCTCACACTTAAGGAGAAGACTAGATTTCCAAGCTCAAATCACTTGACCTCAATTACCAATGAAATAATTCATGCTACATTTAATTCACTATCTAGTAGATTTTCCTTTCTCAGGCACTTGGCTTGAGTATCTGCCAAGTTGGTCATGTAATAATGCCTCATGCCAATCATGCCAATCAACAGGTGGAGAAGTGTGGCTCAATGGTTAGAGTGGCAGACCCTGGTGCAGAGGTCTAGCCCGGGACCAGGGTTCAATTCCCGCCTCTGCGGGTCTTGGGCTAAATTTCCTCAGACCTGCTAATTCTCGCCTCAGTGCCTATTCTAATTCATGGGTCCCACTCTGCAACTCTGGGCAATAGCTTGCTTAATCTCCACAACAGTCCCAACAACACTAGGATGCCTGGCTTCACCTTGGGGGTGCCCAGGAGTGTGCACTTCACAGGGAAAAGCCAGGAAGGGTTCCACAGCGGTATGCGTACAAGTGCCGAGATGCCTCATGTGTGATTCGTGTGCTATGCAAGTACTACTACATTTACAGTTGACTTTATGTTTTTTGCACTTTATACAGCAGCTTAAGAGTTCCTTTTTTACGACCTGTCTTAAGGCAGATGCACTTTATACTCTACCAAGAGGGACTGAAGTGTTTAAATACACCTACAATTAGTTTCTCTGTCCTTAATTATATTTCGGCCACATTTAAGCTAAGAAAGGAGTAAATACCACTGTCTCTTTTATATTTAATGGTTATTGCAGCATTCTTGTGAGACTGTTTCTTTATACTCGATGGAATGTATGTCCCTCTATGTGTTTTGGCTCCTAGGTTACATTTTAATTTGTATGAATTTCTCCATTATTTAAAAATGAAAATGAAAATTGAAAACCTTAAAAAAACATAATTTCTGCTATTTTGTATTTGATACAGTTTTATGTTTGGCGATATTCGTTGCTGCTATAGCTTACATTTTATGGGGTCTATTTTGAAAAAGAAATGTTTCAGGAAGTCCAATGTTTGAGAAGCTCCCATTATCTATTTTTGATCTAGATTTTGAAAAACCAATTTTTTTATGATGTAAAATGTTTTTTTTAAACTTGTGGAAAGGGGCGACCAATCGGTCCCCCCGAACGTATGGTGGAGTACCACGATCCCCCCGGGAAGCCATCTTGGGCGGGAGGCGAGTCTCGGCTGGTATGCCCGAAGCGGCGTAGCCGGGGCGCGCCTTTTTCCCGCCCTAGAGTGGGCTGGCCTAGACACCGACGCGGCCGGCCACGCCCTCGGAGGCAGGCGGGGGCGGGTTCACGCCCACCCTGAAGACGGATAAAAGAAGCGGAAGCCAAGAAAGCATCCTCTTGTTCCTGTGCTCTGAAGCTGCACCTCCCCGCTGCACGTGAGCTCGAGACGGAACGAAGAGCAATTTTGAGCGTTGTAATCTCTCTTTTTGTCTTACAGATATCCCGTCTAAGAATGCCCAAGAAGGTCGGAAAGCGGGTCGGTACCGAGGAGATGCTCCGCATACTCATGAAGGAGATAGCCGATCTGAAGAGAAAGGTTGAGGCTAAGGACGGGGAGGGAGGACCGAAATGGCCTTTGCAGGGAACAATTCCCGGTGGAAAAAGCAAGAGGCCCAGAAGGGGAGCACTTGGGGGGGAGACCCCGGTTCCCGAAGCCCTACGAGAGGAGCCAACCCCGGCGCCGAAGGAGGGGAATCCAATCCCTGTGGTGGTCACCCCTGCGAACAGGGAGGATATGCCCCCCGAGTTAGCGGCACAATTGGCAGCGTGGTTGGGAAACGATAGCGAGGGCGCCACGGCTGACGACGCCCGGGCAGTGATGAGGCAACTGCGGGAATCTAGGGAGGCTGCGAAGACGCCATCTTCTGTTCCCCCACAGGTCCCGGCGGTTGGAAGTACAGCAGGCCCAAGTTCGGCGACAAGCGTGGGGTCTACTTCAGGTAAGCGGCCATTGCCGATTGCGGGGGGGGAGTCCGCACCTTCTCGAAAGGAGAAGATTGCCCAGCACGTCCCACTGGAAATCAAGGAATTGATTTGGGCGGATAAATATGTAAACATGTTTTCATTGCTTACCGACCATTACGAGATCGAGCATGTGAAGAGTCAAAAGGAGCTCATGCATCCGAGTGTTTGGCGCGCGAAAATGGCCGCCTTTAAGGTCGACGAGACCATTGGTACTTGGGGCAGAGCGTGGGGAATTTTTACTTCCATCATGGGTGAGCGCAGGCCTGAGTTGTTGACCGAGTTACCCATTTATCAGTCACGTATTATGGAGTATTCTGTGGCATATGGGGGCAATCAGTGGTTCTGCTATGATAATCTGTTTAGAAAAGCTAAAGAACACAACCCGTTGTTGTCTTGGGATTGTTACGACTCTGTGTCTTGGCAAAAAATGGAGAGTACAGGGATGTTGAAGGTGCCATTAGTGGGGAGTAACGGGGGGGAATCCTCCCGCCAAAACTCTGGGACGCCCTTTCGGACGGGTGCAGGTAACGAGTTCCACACGAAGCCGAGTGGCAACACAGGTAAGAGGGGGATCTGTTGGAATTTTAACAGGGGCAAATGTACCAGGCCCCAGGGGTCATGCAAATTCAGACATGAGTGTGGGGGGTGCGGGCAGCCATCCCATCCTGAGTCCATGTGCAGAGCCAAAACGGGTGATAACGGTGGTAAGGGAGGCGCCAAACAGGTCTAATATAGTCCGAGGGGCGCCTTCACCGACCCCGATTGATACCATGGCAATGATTCCTTGGCTCAGCGAATACCCAGATCATGCTTCCGCTGGGGTGTTACGCAACGGGTTTTCATATGGTTTCCGCATCCCAGTGGGGGATTTTCAGGGGGTACCGGACTGTAAGAATCAAATGTCGGTCTTACAGCACACGGCGGTGGTGCAGGTACAGATTGGGAAAGAGGTGACTCGAGGTCGTGTCGCCGGTCCATTCGATTTGCCACCAGTTGCTAATTTTGTGTGTTCTCCTCTGGGGGTGGTCCCCAAGAAGGACCTGGGTGAGTTTCGGCTGATACATAATTTGTCAGCCCCACGTGGTCTTTCCGTGAATGACGCGATAGACCCGGAAGTATGTTCGGTGCGGTACGCATCTTTCGATGAGGCCGTTGCCATGTTGAATCGCCTGGGGCCCGGGACGCTGATGGCCAAATCGGACATCGAGTCAGTGTTCCGGTTGCTCCCGGTACACCCAGACGATCAGCGTCTCCTTGGTTTTCAGTTTCAGGGTCGCTATTACATGGATAGATGTATGCCTATGGGATGCTCGATTTCATGTGCCTATTTCGAGAAATTCAGTTGTTTTCTGCAGTGGGTATTCACGAGGAAGACAGGTTTTCAACATGTTATGCACTATCTCGATGACTTTCTGTTTCTGGGGGCAGCCGGGGATTCTGAGTGTGGACAGGCCTTACATGAATTTTGTGTCCTAATGAATCAATTCGGTGTGCCATTGGCGCCAGGTAAGACGGTGGGTCCCTCGACCTTGATCGAGTTTCTGGGGATCGAGCTCGACTCGATAGAAGGTTGTTTTCGATTACCTAAGGAAAAAGTGTTAAAATTCAGGTTATCCCTTGAGACATGTATTCGTGCAACGAAAGTGAACCTGCATCAATTGCAACAGGTGGTGGGTCAGTTGAATTTTGCCCTAAGAGTAATGCCGATGGCGCGCCCCTTTTCCCGCTCGATTGCACAGTCCATGGTCGGCTTGAAGGAAGGACATCATCGTACGAGACTCTCGGCAGAGGTTCGCCAGGACATGCGCATTTGGATTGCATTCCTGGCGGATTTCAATGGTCGAATTGTCTGGAATAAACCAGCAGTGTCTTCCGAGGAGTTGGGGCTATGGACAGACTCGGCGGGGAGTGTGGGTTTTGGCGCCATATTGGGTACACAATGGTCGGCTCAAAAATGGCCGTCATGGTGGCATGAGTGCGGGTTGACGAGTAACATTGCTTTTCTCGAACTGTTCCCTATTCTGGTGGCCTTAAAAACATGGCCAGAAGGGTTTAGGGATCACTCTGTGGTGTTCTGGTCTGATAACATGACCGTGGTTGAGTGTATCAATAGTCAGGCAGCACGTTGCAAATTGATTCTGAGGCTGCTCAAGGAAATTGTGTTGTTGTGCATGCAACTGAATGTACTGTTTAGGGCGCGACACGTGCCGGGGGTGATGAACCAAGCGGCTGATGCGCTCTCTCGTTTCCGTATGCAGGCCTTCTGGGGTTTTCTGCCCACAGCGGACCCGGTGGCGGCACCCTTTCCCGAAGCTCTCTGGTCTCTCGGTGCCCCGAACTACAAGACCTCGTGGGAGAGAGTTTAGCACCCAGGACGAGGAAGGCATATGAAGGGGCGTTCTGTTCCTATTGGGCCTTTTTGGGTACTGCCGGGAGGGAGCTTTGGGGTCTGGAAGAGTGTGTAGTGAGATTCCTGCTCTCTTTACGTCACGCAGGCAAGTCAGTAGCTACGGCCCAGAGGCATCGGGCCGCCATTTCCTTCATGGCAAGGGCTCATGGGATCCAGGACCCGACAGCATCTTTCGTTGTGCAGAAAGCGCTACGTGGGTGGCAACGCCTTGAGGGTCGCAGAGTAGACGATAGGCACCCGATAGGTCTGGATAGGTTGTCCCTGTTATTTTCCGTGCTACCGGTAACATGTTCATCCCAGTACGAAGCAGTGTTGTTCCGAGCCGCATTTGCATTAGCATTCTATGGGGCTATGCGGGTAAGCGAATTAGTGGCAAAGAACAAGCAGGATACGATGGGGGGATTGTGCCGGGAACACATTCAGGTCAGGGAGGAGACAATGACGGTCTAGTTTGTCAGGTCCAAATCCGATCAGGATGCAATCGGGGACTGCGTAATCATCCAGAGGATCCCCGGGTCTGCCATGTGCCCTGTTGGGTGCGTAGAGGAATATTTAGCGCAGAGGGTGGCAGCATGGGGAGGGACCTTGTTAAGACACGCTGACGCCACCCCACTGACGAGGTTTCAGTTTCAGCGGGTGCTTGCGATGTCGATTTCTGCCGCGGGCTTGAACCCCGGCGACTTTGGGACCCATTCCTTTCGGATAGGGGCTGCTACGGAAGCTACAGCCAGGGGTCTGAATGTTGAACAAGTAAAACGTGTGGGGCGTTGGTCCTCGAACTGTTATAAGAGGTATGTGCGGTTGCACATGTTGTGAAGCTGTAATACTCACGCTTCTTGTGTTTGTTTGGTTTTCAGTTGCGCAAGCCTATGAGGCGGGGCGGACTGTCCAGTCGACCCGACACCGGGGGGCCAGCGGTCAGACATTACCGGCTGTGAAAAAGGAGGTGTGGGTCGTGGGCCACTCATACGTGAGGCGTGCCGCGGACGTATTCAAAGCAGGTGACATGATTCACGTGGCTGGGGAATACGGGTACAGTGTGTCCTTCTACGGAAAGGGCGGGCTCTGTATTGACCAGTTTCGATCATTTTTCGAGGGTTTGTTAGGGCGGACGAGGTCACCGCCGTCTGTAGTCATAGTACATCTTGGGGGCAATGATTTGGTGACCACTGGTAGACGACTTCTTCTTGAGGCGATGCTTTCCACGGTAAGTTGGTTGGCGAGAAGAGTTCCAGGGTGCACAATTGCATGGTCCCATATGATCCCACGGAAAGTGTGGCGGGGGGCTATTTCTGTTTCTGCTCTGAATCATTCAGTAAGGAAAATTAATAATAGAATGAGTAGACTGTTCCGTTCAAGTACACTGCATTTTATTTCGCATGGTTGTATTAAAGGGGACAGTATGTATTCGGGGGATGGTGTTCATTTGTCCCGGATGGGGAACGAGTTACTCATAGGAGACCTGATAGCCTGGCTAAAGACTTTATGACATGACCTTTAGCCAGGAGTGTTGTGGGGGGTCCGGATAGCCGGTCAACTATCCGGCCTGTGGCGGGAAGGTCATGATCGGTGAGCAGTAATTCGAAGATCCCTATGAGGGGGCGTCACCCATTACGGATGGGAGCGCGCGGGGGAGGTGGCCAATTGGCCCCTCAACGGGGAGGCGGTCCTGTCTAAGGAGAGGCCGCTGGAAGGAAAGGAAATTTGGTCATGGCCCTTCCTGGATAGGAGGGGCTACGGCCCCTCCTGGGGAATTTCCCGGGGCCAGGACATCTGCGACAGCAGATGGGTAAGTTGTGTGGGGTGCGGGAGGGGGTTTACGCTACCTTTTTAGACACCTCACACGAGTCCTCGAACGACCGTTAAATGGCATCGAGTTTATTGGGGCCCCCGTCAAGTACAAAGGGAAATTGGTAGATGCACTTGAGGTACGCCTCTGTGCGGTCGCTCCTCTCACAAGTGAGGGGGGTATTTCTGGTTTAGGGATCGGACACCGGTTACGACCTTGCCGTTGGCCCTTAACGTTAGGATGTACAATTTCAAGTCAAATGTTTTGTAGGATGTTAGTTCGGCTAGGAGAACCTTTGTATTAGAGATCTGTTAAGGTTAGCCAAACATCGTAATGTGGAAATGAAATTGTACATTATATGAAACTGTTATTTTAATGTTTTCTTTTGTTTCATATTTTAATAAATACGGCCGGGAAGGGTGACTCCCTTCCCGCCTTCCAAAAGTTCAAGAACTGTTTCCGGTTTCCCAATTCTTGGGGATTGTGTTGAGAGGGGGTGGCGGGTATCTCGGCCATATGGAAAGGGGCGACCAATCGGTCCCCCCGAACGTATGGTGGAGTACCACGATCCCCCCGGGAAGCCATCTTGGGCGGGAGGCGAGTCTCGGCTGGTATGCCCGAAGCGGCGTAGCCGGGGCGCGCCTTTTTCCCGCCCTAGAGTGGGCTGGCCTAGACACCGACGCGGCTGGCCACGCCCTCGGAGGCAGACAGGGGCGGGTTCACGCCCACCCTGAAGACGGATAAAAGAAGCGGAAGCCAAGAAAGCATCCTCTTGTTCCTGTGCTCTGAAGCTGCACCTCCCCGCTGCACGTGAGCTCGAGACGGAACGAAGAGCAATTTTGACCCACCCACCAGCCCCTGAGGACAGCGATTCGTTGTGAATACAGTTGATATAGTATCTTTTTGTTTTCTCTGTTTTCTTACAGGTTGTGATGATTGTCATGAAATTTCTTAAAGATGCAATAAAGATTGGTTATTTTCAGTATGTTTTGCAAATGAAGTAATTTTGAACAAGGATTGATCAGTATTTACGCTTGATAATAAATGTTGTTTTGCTTTGTAAATCTGAGTAACTTAGGTAGAACTGCCGTATTTATTTTGGTCGGGCGGTAAGGTCATGATCGGTGAGCAGTAATTCGAAGATCCCTATGAGGGGGCGTCACCCATTACGGATGGGAGCGCGCGGGGGAGGTGGCCAATTGGCCCCTCAACGGGGAGGCGGTCCTGTCTAAGGAGAGGCCTCCGGAAGGAAAGGAAAGGTGGTCAAGGCCCCTTCCTGGATAGGAGGGGCTACGGCCCCTCCTGGGGAATTTCCCGGGGCCAGGACATCTGCGACGGCAGATGGGTAAGTTGTGTGGGGTGCGGGAGGGGGTTTACGCTACCTTTTTAGACACCTCACACGAGTCCTCGAACGACCGTTAAATGGCGTCGAGTTTATTGGGGCCCCCGTCAAGTACAAAGGGAAATTGGTAGATGCACTTGAGGTACGCCTCTGTGCGGTCGCTCCTCTCACAAGTGAGGGGGGTATTTCTGGTTTAGGGATCTGACACCGGTTACGACCTTGCCGTTGGCCCTTAACGTTAGGATGTACAATTTCAAGTCAAATGTTTTGTAGGATGTTAGTTCGGCTAGGAGAACCTTTGTATTAGAGATCTGTAAAGGTTAGCCAAACATCGTAATGTGGAAATGAAATTGTACATTATATGAAACTGTTATTTTAATGTTTTCTTTTGTTTCATATTTTAATAAATACGGCCGGGAAGGGTGACTCCCTTCCCGCCTTCCAAAAGTTCAAGAACTGTTTCCGGTTTCCCAATTCTTGGGGATTGTGTTGAGAGGGGGTGGCGGGTATCTCGGCCATATGTATTTATGGTCATCGTTTAGACTGAATAAAGTCTTGAAAGAAAATAAGGAGTGATATATGTAAAGTCTTTATGGGTTCGAGTTTGGGCACATTTAATATTTTATTAACTTTTTGTATGTTGTGTTTTACTTGAATAGTTTCATTCATGGTGGTGTATGTTTTATTAATTCTTTACATACCTGTGGTGCTGGGTTCAGGAGGCATACAGATAAAGTAATTATTCTGAAGCTCTATGTTATGAACATTTAAAGGAATAATGTATAGCATAAAGACATAAAATGATCTACGATAAGAGAAATCTTTGCATAAAAGACTGCTGATTTCATGTATTGTAGATAGGAGGAGCCCTAATTCTTGAACAGAATAAAGGATTTTAATGAATACTAGTGCTGAAGAAGGTGGTGGTATGAAAACATTAACCACTGAAATAGGCATTGACCACCTCTTTTAGGTTTATCGGATTGGGACCAACAGTAAGAGATATACCGTATTTTCCGGCGTATAAGACTACTTTTTAACCCTTTAAAATGTGCTCGAAAGTCGGGGGTCGTCTTATACGCCGGCAACCAAATTTTGGGAGTGGAAACAACGCTCCACCAACCTTGAAATTGAGGCAGATTGGGGCCCTGTCAGTGCCCCCGCCGTGTGTGATGGCTAAATAGGTACGGTATGTCCCTGGGCTCAGCTGGCCAGTGCTGGCTCATAGTCTAAGGCCTATGCCTGCCTGCTGTTGTCCTTACCGGCTATGGTAGTCGTGCCGCTCCACTTTCACGACCCAGGTGCTGATGCCACTCAGCTGGGCCACAGGATATGCCTCCGCTTCGGTGCAGTCAGTGAAGGCAGCGCAGCAGCTCCAGTGGGGAGGAATTCGGGTGCCCCGTTATCTGCCAGTGTTCGTGGGAGGGGGGGGATGCAGCGGCATGTGCTGATCTGGTAACTCTCTCCTTCCGATGTGGCCATAAATCTCCCGTTCTCTCTCTCTCTCTCTCTCTCTCTCTCTCTCTCTCTCTCTCTCTTTCTTTCTCTCTCTTTCTCTCTCTCTCTCTTTCTCTCTCTCTCTCTCTCTTTCTCTCTCTCTCTCTCTCTCTCTCTCTCTCTCTCTCTCTTCCCTGCGTTGTTCTTCTCCTATCATCCTCACCCTTTGTGCAGAAAAACAATGTAGCCGAAGACCATGCTCATTGCAAGCAAGAGGTGGAGTCACACTACCTGGTGACTCAAGAAAAATTCTTAAAAGAAAAACGGCTTTGATTCGTATTACACTCCTCGTTCCTTTCCTAAAAGCTTTCTGGGGGAATGATTACTTCAGGCTGTAACTTAAAAAAAAAATACCTCTGTCATTGCCTGTCGACCTCCTCATTTCACAAATCTGGAAGATTCACTGCCTTCATGAGCCACTGTGGTTAGTACTGTGTACTTGCTACAGCTGCTGCCTGGGTAAGAATACTTTACTGGATTCAGTGTACATCACCTCACCCATAATTATCGGTTTGTTGACTTTTCAGAAATACCTGGTTTATATAAGTTTTCCTTAGTGCTGAATTTTTCCCGCACAGGAAACCAGGAGCAAATCCCTTATTGGATGCGGAAAAAGTTTCTTATTTTAGGTCATGCACTACATAACTGCGTTCATCGGAAGGAGAGGAGCGTCAGTTAATGGCCATAGAAAGGCCGGCAATACAGCAACTAATGTTTTGCTGCAGTTACCGTATGGTATTTCAGAAGGGTGATTACAGTACATTCCTGTTGAATCACCAAGACACTGCATTCTTTTTAAGATCGGATGGACAGTTCTTTACACTTCTTGTCACGGAGGAGGGCTAGAATCATGGGTAGTCTTATACGGCGAGTATAGCACGAAACCTACATTTTATCCAGAAAAGTAGGGGGGTCGTCTTATACGCCCAGTCGTCTTATACGCCGGAAAATACGGTATGTGAATTAGATGTAGCACACTTCAGTGCTTGTTGAGTACATTCATAAAAGATAACATAACACGTACAACATTTGCAAAAATCCATAAAGATTCATACAATAATGATTATTAAAATTAAGTTATCTACCATTCTAAAAACGTAAACTCTTACAGTAAGATACAGCTGATTTAAGAAAACAACTGAGTCTAAAGCATACATCGATACTCTGAAGCAATTAAAAAAAAACAAAGATCAACTCTGCACTGCCTAGTATGCCTTGAAAAGAGGTAATAAATAGAAAGTTCTAAATGATTTGTAAAACTTACAAAACAAAGTAAAGTGCAGTAAGGTTTGGGATGAAGTGTTATCAAATGAACATTTAATCCCGTCCAGGTTCCCAAAATAACCTTGTGGGAAACATAGCAAATGGTACCAGATCTAAATCTCAGCAACAAGGGTCTCTCCAAGTTATTGCGCACATACCATAAATATGGTTCAGTCCTAGATTATTTCTGAAAATAATATAATTTGTAACCGGTGGTGTGTTCATTTCATTATTTTCCCTGTCAATGTGATGACTATACGTAAATAAACACTTCACAAGGTGCTTATTGTTTTTACTTATTAACATAGGATTATCAAATAGAGTAGATTTTCCTAGAGTCGCCAAATTTTGTTTCACATATGCAAGCAAGGAAATACTTAAACCAGATCACAATGAACTTAGTCATTGATTATGTTATGACTAAAGAGGCCCTGGCGAAAAAAAGGTCCCAACATAATAAAATCTTCAAGATAAGGCAAAGCTAGATCCTCCTGATAAAAAAAGGGAGGGGTTGATTGGGAAAGTAAGGGGAGGCGCCTACAAAAGTGATTATCTTCTACTTGTAACGCATGGCAATATAGAAAAAAAAACATACTCCACTGCCATAATAGGCAGTAGGAACACATTGCTTGGAATATATTTCTAAAAGAGAGGGAATCAGCAGGCCCCCCACTGCTTTACCAACATTAAAAAGTGAACCAATAGCTTGTATCTGCAGATGGGTTTAGGTAATAAATTGGATATTATGCATCATAAAGCTGTGTCTTGACTGCAAATATTGCTCCACCGAGGACCCTCAGATAAACAATCCAGAAAATCATATAAATTCGATATAAAAACAATACAAAAAAATTGGTAGGTTCTGGTAGGTGCCAATCTAACCTGAGTATGTTCTGCTGTGGCAGGTGTTGTATCAAAGTTTGTATTGGTGTTGTAGCAACATTAGTCGTAACATAAGATTAAACAAACAGAGGATTATGATCACTGAAGCAGACTACTGTATGTTACACTTTACCACATACTTCAACAAATACTGTGTTAGAAAAATGAAATAGAAACAATAATAGATGTACATCCCCTTCAATGATAAGTCTAGATCCAGGGCTTAGTCTTGCAAATAAACTCATGTATGTTTACTAGATCCTGTGCCAAAAATAGTGAACTAATTCACCACCTTTACTATGATTAGCCAGACATACACAATTGATCAAATTCCGGTGAAAGGAAACCAGCATCAGTCATCTGAAGATTAACTTTGGTATGAAAATCACTACAATCGAGACAAAACTATGACAGGTCTTCATGTTGTCATATATCTTAAATACAGCTGGAGAAATGATTGTTATAAAAATGTATTTTAATCAACTTAAAACTGTGCAAAGCAATAAACATCAGTACCTGTATCTCAGGACAGTTAAAATCTAAGGGAAATACTATAGAGGAGCAGATTTACAAGCCCCTTGCGCCACTTTTGCGTCACTTTTAACATGGGAAAAGTGACACAAAAGTGGCGCAAGGGGCTTGTATATCTGCCCCTCTTACTTCAATCTCTAGATTGATCCAGATTGATAAGCCACCTTTAGGTTGCCCAGATATGTAGGAGATTGGTAGCACAGGACACCAGGAAAAACCAATAAATACAAGCTGGTTTGTGGCTCAAATCTCTCATGGTAATAAAATCAACTGGTTCAATCAGGGTCGTCCATTGTTTCTAAAGCAGTTTATTTTGTATCCCTGTGACTTTCCAAGATAGAAAACTAAAGTCTGAAGAAAGTTTCTTGGAATCAGAAACTGTAAAATTATTTTGAGCTGCTGCCTCCATGACAATCTTGAGCTTAGAAAAGATACAGTTCGAAAGAATATTAGAAACAGCTGCAGTTTAGTTTGGCCGATCCTAAAGACCATGCACTTAGTTCCAAAGTGAGCAGGAAGTCAATCACATTCTAACATACCTCCCAAAACAGCAAAATTATTGGAAAGAGGAAACGTAGCAGAATCTAATGCAGAGTGCACCATATTAAGACCGGGGACAGATACCTAGACCAAATTACAAATGTAGGAAAATACAGTAGGTGAAGGCTTATAGAAGTAACCCAGTGGAAGGGGCAACGTCTGAGAATGATCAGAATAAAAAGAATTTAGGACGTTCGAAAAGATTATGCAGAATGTTGGGGTCTCTAATATTCACCACAGCACAGTCTTCAGATACTTCTTTAGGGGATAATACAATTTAGTTAACCCTTCTAGCCATAAGTAACTGATAGAGAAACAGAGGATGAAATCCCATATGTTTACATAACCAATGCAGCGCCTTGTAGATCAACTGCTCGGTTGTCCTTACTGGGGTAACTTGGGTTTTGGGATATTAGCCATGGCTAGCATATACAGACAGGTTAAGGGCTCAGTATCACCTGGGAACCCTCTGGATTTGGCCTAACATATGAAACCTGTCGGGAAGAAGCCACACAGTCATTACTAGTAGAGCACATTGAAATAGCTGGAACAGGAGGATGAGAATGACATTTCAGAGGAACAAACAACAACTGTGATGTAGGTTCTGAAGGGATGGTATTGAGAGAATACTTCAGCTGAGGGCCAGATTGTACACCAGACCCTCTACAATTTATAAAGTGAGGAGTAGTTAAGGACGCAATGTGGGAATCAACATGAACTTGATGCAGAGTCAGATTCATCAACCTAGATTCAATACTTTCTAAGTAATCTAATAGGGACTTGAAATGAGATTTCAAAGTGGATTCAAATCTAATACATATTTCTTCTAAATAATTTGAGGCTGCCATACTATTCCCAGTATGCACAGAAGATTGATTATTACTTCTATACAAGTACCAGCTTTCCTCTTCCTTCGAAGGACCACCAATTTGTTTTATTTATTTGTTTTTCACTAGGTAAGAATTTATAATGTATATAAGCATCATACTGCTAATATAATACTATTATGTTTTTGTATGAAAATACATTGGAATAATACCAGTCTGTTGTAATGTTTCTTCTTATTTATTTATTTCAATGTACAGAAGTTCTTCTTGTGACATAGTTATGGTTCTAGATTAGAATGGTTGGACTCTGGCTCTGGTTTAGATTGTATGATGAGCCTGCTGTCAGTTGGGTGGATGAGCTGTTTTATCTACACTTCTTCAAGAATAAATTCAACTTAAAGAAGATACATTTCCTGTGTCATCATTCTCAAGAAAGAACCTACCTTTTAACACTGGCGACGGGATGGGATTTATTGATGAGGACAGCTCAACTCCAACATTTTCAAGCTCCTGAACATTCTCGAGGAAGATTTTCAAGAAGATACTTTCTATTAATTCATCTACTCAAGTAAGACTGTTCTATATTATTTTCTAAAAGAAACATCCAAGCTGCTTAAAACGAGAAATGATTTGTGCTTTGAACATTATTGCGCGTGAATGTCAATGCGCACACAGATAATCTGACTTAGGGCCAGATGTAGGTAAATCCTTTTTTCTGACTCTTAAATACCGACTCATACCGAATCGGTATTTCAGAATCGGAAAACGGGATGTAGCTAAAAAATTGGTAAAATTTACCGAAACGGTATCACTCGGAATTCAAAATCGGTAATTACCGAATCGGTATTTACCGAATCAGTAAATACCGATTCGGAAATACTCATTCATTCCTATGGTCCTTCTGGCCCATAGGAATGAATGGGATTTACCGAATCAGTGTTTACCGAATCGGTAAATACCAAATCGGTAAATACCGAATCGGGAATTTGAAAGAAATTACATGTGAGCCTGTAAACCAAACAGGAACACCCACCACACCCCATAACAAAGGTACAGAGGAACCAACCAATCAGAATCAAGCAACCCCCATGCAGGTGCAGAGCAACTGAACTGTTTGCAGAGCAGGAGGAAACAGAGAGGAGCAGGCTTTCCAGAGCTTACCTGATCATCAGAATGGAGTCTCAGGATGGCCAGAAGGATGCAGCAGAGCGCAGGAGGAAAATAATATTCAGCCCAGCAGAACTGCAGGTGCTTGTTGAAGATGTGGTCAAGCACCACACCCACATTTTCGGAAACCAGTCTCTGCATGTTGCAGAGTCTGTGAAATAATACATGGCTTGACATCCAGACAAAGGTCAATGCCATTGGGGTGACGGACAGGGATATTGATGACCTTAAGAAAAAGATGGTACGACCTGCGCATCACATGAAGAAAATTGCTGCCCAAAGAAAGGAAGCTGGTGTCAGAGGTGGGGGAAAAAACAGAGCTCCAAGACTAACAGAGCTTGAGGAGCTTGTAGAATCCACCCTGGAGCCAGAAAGCATCCATGGAATTGGGGACACAGATAGCTCTGCCAGAGTTGCAAAGAAGCATGGTAAGATGCATGGACAGTAATCCCCACCCATTACCCTGTCCCCCTTCCCCATTGTGTGTGTAAGCATAACACTCCAGAACAGGTTTTACTGATGGCCAGCAATGCATCATGGGAGACGTAGTCATAGGAACGTACATGCAATGCATACACCATAGAATCCAGCAAGTCATGCCACACACAACTTCGAGCAGCTGATGTAGACTAGGCAATTGTGTGATATAAATTTAATTTAATAATGACACACAGTTGAACGACATCACTGTCCCAATGTCCATATCTTTTCACAGGAGAGTCCTCATGCAGTACAGCACCAGAAAGGGAGGAGAGGGCACCAGCACCTAAAAGGAGGGAAAAGGCAAAAGAAAGTGCCGTCACAGCGCTGTTGAGAAAGAGAACACCACATCCCAGGAAGCTTCAACACCTTAGTGAGCCACAACACCACAGCCTCAGTCACCTCTGTTGTTCGGGACACAAGAGTTGGAGCCAGCAGCACTTTTGCCAATTCCAACAACACAGTCATCTGTGCAGGGAAGGGCAGGGAGGCTTGATGTGCCCCCTCTGAGGATCCTGCAAACCTCAGATGAGGAGGATGAGGAGGGTGAAATGCAGAGAAATCCACCTGTGGCAGACAAGGCTATGCAGCAGAGTACTGCAGGCACTGTGCGGGCCAGTGTCCTTGGCAGAAGGGCACGGGAGAGAGGTGAAGGCCAGGAAGGAGAGGGAGTCTTCGGTGGACTGGAGGCCACCATGGTAAAGGTGCAGCGCCAGCAGGCGAAGGCAATGTTGGCAGTGCACAGGCAGGTGCGCAGCATCAATTGCAAACTATCAAACATTGACCATGGAATTGGCAACGTGGCTGGGAGCATGGAGGCAATTGCAAAGGGGATCACAGACATCACACAGTACATGAGTGCTCTGTGTGACAAATTGGATAGAGACCACTCAGAGCGGTGCAGGGAGCGCCAGTGTATGTGGCAGCAGTCTAAAGCCCTGAACCGCTTTGCCACAGCAACCTCACTGCTCTGCTGGTGTTCTGTAGCAATGCAGGATGCAATTATGCACTGCTGCACTGATTTATCAAGGGGGATGGGGAGAGTCACCTCTGCCATAGAGCAGATGCTCACGAACCAGGCAGGCACTGCTGGTGACACAGGTGTGGATGAAACAGAAGTGGCTCCAGCACTCCTGTCCCTGAGATGCGTAGGAGCGTCAGGCACAACATTTCTGACCCAGGCACCAACTAAAGTGTGGAGACCCAGCCTCGTGCATCCCGGACTGTAGTGCGTGGGCGCAAACGTTAAAAATGCCCTCACCCTACAGGACAGGTCACAGTGAGGTGAACTGTGACCACGCAGTCATGGACACAGACATTGTAGGAAAATGGTGTTGGATCTTTTACAAGATGTAGTGACAATTAAACTACATACTTCACATACTACACCTGTGTGTGTCTCATTAATTACTTAGAAATATCGACGTGTGATCTCTGCCTGTCTCAATCTCCCATCTGTTGCTGCTGCTCCTGTTGCATGGGGCTTTGCCTGTTCTTGGTCATCATCAATATCCTTGTGATGTATTAGCTCCACCTCTGTGCCTTCTTTGGTGTCAAGATTGTGCAAAATGGCACAGGTCGCTATCATCTTGCAGCACAGGATGGGGGTGTACTGCCGTGCACCTCCACTCTTGTGGAGGCAGCGGAACCTGCTTTTGAGGAGTCCAATTGTGCGCTCCACTATGTTGCGAGTAGACCTGTGAGCCACATTATAATGCCTCTCACTCCTGGTAGTTGGATTGAGGTAGGGTGTGAGCACAAAGGGACGCAGTATCACCTAGGTGGTAAAGAGAGGTCCATTAGTTACATACTCATGAAACATACATCTACTATGACTATCAGGGTGTGTCACAGTTATTTACCTAGCAGGTATCCGTCCCCAAACTCTCCAGCAACAAGGCGTGTGTATATCCCACTATTCTGGAAAATGTAGGAGTCATGGGTGCTCCCGGGAAATTTGGCCACTATGTCTGGAATGATGTTTCCAGCATTGCATATCACCTAAACATTGATGGAGTGCATTGACTTATGGTTCCTGTAGATGTGTTCAGTGGTTGCAGGTGGACAGAGTGGAATGTGGGTGCCATCTATGCAGCCTATCACTTGAGGGAAGTGTGCCAGTTGATAGAAATCAGATTTTGTGTTGGCAAGTTCAGCGGGTGTGTCAGGGAACCGGATGTAATGATCCATTCTCTGCGTCATGGCCTCAAGGAACTTCTGGAAAAAATGGGACAGGCAGCTCTGAGACACACCAACAACTGCAGAAATCACACTCTGGTAGCTCCCAGAGGCAAGCAGGTGTAGGCTATACAGCACCTGCGCATGGGGTGGGATGGCGTGCGCCCTTGATGTTGGGTGATCCAGGTATGGGTGGAGGTCCCTAATCAAGTCCAGGATGGTTCTGGGGTGTAGCCTGTACCTCTGCAGTATCTCTGGCTCAGTCATTCGGAATAGGGTGATCCTCTGCCTGTAGACCTGCTCCTCCCTTCTCCAAACCCTCTCCCTTGCTGCCTGTAGCCGTAGCTGCCTCGCAATCACGTAAAATGCTGCCATTCTGGCCAAACTGTTGCATTTTGGGCCCTTTTTTATAGCCTATACCTGGTTACCACCTGCTTTCAATCCATGGTAAATACCGCCTCTTAATTACCGAATTTCATGGAATTCGGTATTTTTTTACTTTCCTACATCTCAATGGGCCTTTTTTACCATTTCTTATTAACCGATTCGGTAAATAAGAACTCGGTAAATAAGGATTTGGTAAATACCAAATCGGAATAATACCGACTCATATTTACCGGTTCGGGTACTTTTTGGCACCTACATCTCAAATTCCAAATACCGGTCGGTAACGGCCGAAATTACCAAATTTCAGCCGTTACCGACCGGTATTTGGCTACCTACATCTGGCCCTTAGTAACTTGGCAGAAGGAAAGGAGTTGAACTTTATTTGAATTGTGATATTGACTTACTTTGTTGTAGCTGTGGAAACTTAACAGAGAAATTTTATTTTGCCCTGAAGAAGTCAAAAGGCATGATTTGAATGCCAGACGAAACACGTGTTGGCTGCTTGGCTGCTTTCTTTGATCAAGAATTGAAATAAATGGACACAATGTTATAACAATATACCTTGGTTGTTAATAAGGCGGATACATTACTTTGGAAACAAAGTTGGACTTTTCATTAATTGAAAATACTGTTGATCCTTGCGACACTAAGTCTTGACTGGTGATAGATTGTAACATATTGACTATTTATTGCTCAGCAAAGAATCTCTCATATTTGAGTTTTCTTTTAAACCGGCCTTGACATTCTCTTCACACGCTGTTGCTGTCGTACGCTCGTTTCACAACGCGTGCCTTAGTCTTCACACACTCGTCTGACTGTAAACCGGCTTCCTGTTACGCAGTCTAAACAAAGGCTCTAACGCTAACCTACATCTTGTCACCGTGATGTCATCACATCATACACGTAGTTGTCGGCCATCTTAAGGGTTCTTTTGTAACATCATCATCAGTGTGACTCCTCTGATACATCAGAGTTACATTGATGTTTTATCGTGGCCACGACAAAAATTATTCAGCGCAAAGGAAATATTGAAGTATTGTCGACAGTAGCACTCGGAGCAAAGATTTTTTGAAATATTGCCGGCAGTACATAGATGTATTGAAATATTACATCTACTTCACTTCATTTTATATTGAGCTTCGAAGATTACGAGACATATTCTACAGACACGTTTTTAATCATAAAGTGAGATGTGTGTCTACAACGCTGACACACACAAAATTTGAATATATAGTGTGTCACTGCATTTCAGCGCTGACGCGCACAGCAGAGTGCATTACTACATTACAGCACTTTGCAAACGTACATACAGCAACTATATTTACAGGATTACAGCGCTGACACGCACAGCATTTATTTTGGAGGTTTGTTACTAATTACAGCGCTAACAAGCACGCTGATACGCACAGCATTTAAAATTAGTGCGTGTCACTGCATTACAGCACTGGCACACACAGCACTTAAAAAAGAAAGATGTTTCTTTCTTTTAACGCTGGTTATTCTTAACGTGTGGCTACAACACTGATACGCACACCATTTGAATTTATAGTGTGTCTCTGCATTTCAGCGCTGACACGCACAGCACCTCTGGAAAAGAGCTGACAAGCACAGTACTTCTGAAAAGCGCGTTTCTTCCTTTTAACGCTGACACACACGGCATTCATATTTACTACATATGTCTCTCTGTTGATACGCTGACACACACAGCATTCTTTTACTAGTAGCGTTGACACACACAGCAGTTTTATAACATGTGTCATAGTAAGATTACCTACTACTATAAGGTAAAATGCAAAATGTCACTGCAGCTCCGTTTTTTCTTCAATCTCCAGGAGATCGACCAATTAAGTGGTCAAAGTGGAAAAAAGTCTTTAAGGCTATGCTTATGTTTGTGGAACTTCTCTAAGCATTGAAAGAAAAACAGCTCATCCACCCAACTGACAGCAGGCTCATCATACAGTCTAAACCAGAGCCAGAGTCCAATCATTCTAATCTAGAACCATAACTATGTCACAAGAAGAACTTCTGTACATTGAAATAAATAAATGAGAAGAAGCATTACAAGATATCTCCCTTCTTTATGCATAAAAAAAAAATAAGTAATAAAATCATGTAAATGAGAAGGACTACGAGTATCTCTACAAGATCTATGTACAGAAAGAATAATCTTATCTGTGTTTGTGTTCCTGCGTCATCATTCTCAAGAAAGAACCTACCTTTTAAACCAGTCCTCATGTTGAAGTGAGGCATAGATTGTGCAGATATTTACCTGTGTAGAAAAAATACAGGTTGAATCAGAGTTTTTTAGTTTCTGACTGTCTGATTACCTCTCTCCTGAAGCAAGCAATAATATATTGTCCTTCTCTTGAGTTGCATATAAGTGTTGAGCATGCTTCTAAGTTACACTGCAAATGGGGAGGGCAAGGTGGGTCACAGCAGCATGACAGCAGCTGCGGAGTTAATACATTACTCTCTGCGGTCTTCTTTCTTCATATTCACCCTGTAAGTACCAGGTTAATGCTGCTCCTGGCACTCCCAGGACAGTCAAACCTCCTGAAGAGTTGGCAGGCTCCTTCCCTCTATCACTTGTTTAGGGGCTTTTCCCCGCAAGACAAGGTTTCAGGTGATATCTCTTCATCTGTCCCCCTCTGGAAAGATTGCTGTCAGGCAGATACCAGCTCTAGTTCTGATAAAGTCTTCTAAGTATTCGGGGGTGTACTCATTTCATTGGTCAAAAAGAACTTGGACCAGAATTAAAAGTGTATCAATGGCCTCCACATGTATATAGTCAAAGCTGACAAGAGATGTGAATTAACTGCACTTTTAGAACCAGGTTTGGGTGGTTCTCCTTTAAGGTATGGTGATGCTCCTCACAGTAGGCTACTCATATTCCTGGAGCACCCACATCAGTAATACAAAGAGATGTGAAATATGTTGCACATGGCTGATATCAGTCACATTGAAAAGTGATAGGGAGAAAGGCAAATGGCTGGACTCACCTAAAAAATACATTTCACCTTGAACAACAAGGATTGCAAATAGTTGACTCCATCTATCTAGCAAATAACAGTGCTATAGGAACCAGTTCAGAGTTAATCTCAGCAAAGGCCTAATCACATTTTATTTCTAAAGGAGCCTTGTATACTCTGTCCCCACCTCAATTTCTAAGTTTCCTCCTTTTTGCTTCAGAAATATCAGCAATCCAATTGCACCATCTGTAAAATCAATATCACTTCCATCGTGTGCTGAGAAACATGCCAGGAGATTCTAAAACAAAACCCACAAGTCTCCATTGCTCTGGATTCTCCTTAAAGACAAGTCAAGACTTGGAGATTTAGGGGAAAAAGTTGATCATTATCATTTGGGTCACTTTATTGAAAAGTACAGTTTGGTATGTCCTAGCTGATAATGTGTGCTGTCAGTCTTCTAGAGGAGCAAATCCATGTGTGTTCTAGGAGGCAGCTTCATCTGAGGCCAAAACGGAAAAGGCCATCTCTCTTTCTGTTCATAGTAACATTCATAAAAGACAGCATCAATGTTAAAGGAAGCTTTGATGATCCGGAGTCTGTCAATATCTGGTCACATGGAAACTTGGTAGCGGTGGGTAAGTAGTGTAGCATGGGAATGGAGCATATGCAAGAAAGTTTGTTCTGGGGTAAAAATCAGGCCTATAATAGCGTGTAATGAAAAAGATGTAGGTGCCTTATGTACCATGTTAGTATTACAACTGTATGGGTGGAGACATTTTAATCAGTTGTATAAAAGGCAGATGTGGGTGTTGCAATGAAGCAAAAACTTTGTCCACTGGCACTTAATATGCAACATGAGATTTTAGAAGTGCAAACCGGTAAAAAGTGTTATAAATATCAAATATGTAATAAAATCATGCTACCCATTGATGTGAACATGCTATCAAAACAAAATATCTGGCATAAAGGTAAAATTGTTTGAAATAATGATTGACTTTTTTATATTTTGAATATCAAGAAGGCGTTAATCAGTCCTCAATTTTTAAATGCAGTCTGGCTGAACCTCAGCTGCATTGTTTAGCAAAATGCAAGCGACTTTCCTGAGAACCCTCCTATTGTTCAAACACAGTCCTATCTGTGAATTAGGCTGCCTGCTTGTGTGTAACTTTTTCATTCCACCTTAGGAGGACAGAAGCTCCTTTTGACAAAAAGAAATGGTGCCGTCAGACAGACCCAGTCAATGTGTTTAGTTTGATTGGGCCTGAAAAAGATTTTGAAGAACCCATCAGCAATTTAATCCATGAACTGGTGTCTGTGGTGTTAGTCTTGAATGACTGGATGCATTCAGAGTGAAGAAACAGAAATCATGGATTTTCTTCTAAAATTAGTGAAATGTGCACAGTTTACCAAGAAGATTCCACTTTTGTGGTTTACCCCTTAATGGTGTTTGGCTCATAGCTAAAGGCTGCACAACCTGCTAAGCAAATGTACCCAACCTTATGGTGTGCATCCCATCCACAGCTTCCACGCCTTCCATAATGAAGAATTTTGAAGGTTGAAGTTCAAATTTTTCATAACCAGAAATAAACATATTTTATTCTTTGCAGACCATTTTGATTTAGCTGCAAAGGGTGATTTGTTGCTGGGCTAAGGCACAGCTTAGGTTGTTTTTGCTTTTTAATATTTTTTTCAATGAAATAAGATTTTTGTTGCTAGATGGTTCGATTGCTTAATTATATTTTACTACATTTTATGGTATTTTACTCATTAAGTTCAGGTTCAGATGTTTTAGGTTCTTTATTTCTTAATTTTATTTTTCATTCAAGAATGACTATTTTATATTTCTCTTAGATAAGGTTCTCTTCGTGAACCAATGGTAAGCTAGGTGTCTCTCAAAGAATCCAATTTTTATGAGTTGTTTTAAAGGAGCCCAGTCACAGCTCAGCTTAGTACTTTGGACACCTCCCACCAATTCTTAACAATATGATATTACACCAGAATTCACATGCATGGCTGCGCCTCCTCTGGGGAGTAGGTTCATATGTTTCTTGAGTTCAAACTCAAGAGGCTGCCTTGAACAACCATGAAGCAATTTGCTAAGTAGTACTTCTTCCTTTCCCCTCCACAGTGATGAAGGGTCATGATCACGTTCTACCATCTGATTACCAAAAAGAGCATTCTTTATCGACCTAGATAGCATGAAGGTCCTATATGGCCCCACCAGAGAGAATCTGAAAATATGCTCAAAATCTCTCACTTTTTGCCATGTATAATCAGCAAATGAAATCCCATAGATTCCCCGAATTCCGGGTTTATAGGCCCAAGCAAAAGCCCAAGCCAAAGGCCAAAGGCCACGCCTCATGTTAATATAATCCACTGGGCCTAAATAAATTTAAACATGCATTTCTGATGTGTTGGACACAGCGAGGTACCTTGAGGAACCCTGGAAAAGTACAGTAGCCTTTCACAAGCACCATTTCAAGACACCCCACACTTGCATGTACACAAAGTCAGTTGGTACAGTATTTCACATCTTGCTTCAGTATTTTTAAAAATAGCTTACTCAAATTAAAACCACAATGACTTGTGATATTTAGCACATGACCCAAGTTTCGCTGCCACATCTACTTTTTTAGAGAGATGTTGTGATCAGATGATTATTTGTTTATATCTCGTGGTCAAAACCTGACCGTTTGTTTATATTCTGTGGTCAACCATGACCGTTTGTTTATATCTTGGGGTCAACCATGGCCAACCATTGATCAAACCACTTGACAGGTTCCGTGTTCTTGGACCTGCGGTTAGCCACCCTAAACCAAAAAATCGTCAGCAAAGACGTCAGAATAGAACCTTGGTTCTGTTTTTCCAGGTATATTAGACCCAGCATGCCAAATTTGAAGCCAGAACTTGCTGTTGTATCCCTTATGAGAGTGAGTTCTCCGTCCGGCTGTTTATCTGATTTGGGACTGTCAAGCCTACTCAATCATGTGATGCCTTCCCAATTCCGTGTATTTAAGGTTTCTTTATCTAACTAGATCCTCTTTGACCAATCTCCCTAGTTAGATGCCTCGTGGCGCTGATTTTTTAGAGAAATGTGTCTTCCCATTCCCTAAGTGTTTTTCAATTGTGCCTCTCTAATAATGCTGGCCCCTCACATTCTGGGTCTCTTTAAAAATGCTTAACCTGCATAAATACTTCTCTTCAGGAAGGCTTGTCTCAAGTTCCTTGTATTTTCATAGAATGCATACTGTGTCTTTCTGAGTCTATAGCGAATTCAAATGTGATTTTTAATAGATTCACCCTTCAGCCTGCCTTATAGTTCTCATCAGGAAGGCTTGCTTCTAGGCACTAGAATTTTATGACAAATGTACTCTATGACTATGGATATCTAGTCGTTTTCAATTATGCTTTTTTAAAAGATACTCATTTCAACTTGCTTTGTGACCTTTATCAGCATTCTGTCATCCAGCACTTGGTCCCGACAGAGTGAAGTCGGGTTTTCTTAAAAGGTTTTTTACATAATAGTATGAAATGACATGCATTTATTGCTTTGCTACAAATACCACTTGTGAAATAATAATAAACGTGCCACGTCAACATGATTTTTCGTCAGCTCATCTCATTGTTCCTTGTTTCTCAGTAAAGTGTTGTGCCGGTGGCCTGTGACTCACAGTTGACGTGACCACACCCTAAGGGGCTCGAAAGTTCCCTTTATCAACAGTCCAAGATATTTCCAGTGAACTGAGGAACAGTGGCTCTGCATATTTGAAAATTTCAAGTCTAAACCATTTCTGGAAGCTACCGACAAATCAAACAAAACTTTCAACATCAAAAACATATTTATTTGTTAAAAATGATGCATTGTCTACATTCACCAGAGGTAGCTGTATGAATAAAATGCAATGTGCTTCTAGATCAGAGCACCCCTATTTTCTGTGCATGGTCTCTGAAGAGCAAAGGAAAGCTCATGTTTCCCACATCACCTCCATTACTTTTGAAGTATGGCCAGAATTTACTATATAAATTTAAAAGGTAGAAAAAGCAGTAGCAAGTGAGATAGTGAGTGAAATTACGTTTATAGTATTAATCAAGGATTGCAATAAACAGAGAGATACAATTGAGCATAAAATGAGTTGGCAAGCTTAAATTAATCAAACACAATATATAAAATAAAGTTTAATAAGAGCGTTTGTTGTCCTGTACACTTGGTTAAGATGCTAATATACATGAGCTAGAGACTTCATAAGTTTGCTAACAAAGGAGTTAGAGTTTACAGTGAAACATCATTTACAGACACAGTAAATGTCCTTCGGTTAGCTTCTAATAAGGTTGCACATAAATATGTTTTATGTAAATCAAATGTTTTTGGGCACAGACAGATTATGGACCAAAAATGATATCCTTAAAACCAGGTAGTCTGTATTCCTTTATGCTGACAAGTTGAATGTTCAAGAATCATTCAAACTGAGATGTGGTATTTATATTAACCTAATTCCTGGGGATTTTCTTTTTTACTTTGGTTCAAATAAGAAGGACCCCCTGTTTGAGTAACTGAATATGTTTGACAGGTAAAATTAGACAATGTAAACAAGGTAACTGATGTAATATCATCAGGGAGAAAACGACAAGTAACAAGCAAAACAATCAATTAAAAAGTACAAAATTTTGTTTATTATGAAGTATATATACTCAGATTAAAAACATAAAATTTCTGACATATAAAAATAATAAGACTTATGACCTATTATAAAGCATCAACACAATACAACATTACAAATGACATCATAAATTCTTGATTCCTAAAACAGTGGCGGACAATATCAGTCCTCTTCTCGACGCGCGTTTCGGCGTTTTCACTGGAACGCCTTCTTCAGGAGCCACATATACAATCTGAAAAACATATACAGCAATTCAGATTCTCTTTCTAGGTAAGTTATATTAGCCTTTCAATCAGTACCTCCATACACACAAACATACGAACAGCTTTACATATCGCAAACTCCCTACTCGTGTAGCCAAATATAAGGCTACACAAGGTACAAACTCTACGATGTTATATTTGAGCAGTAGTGTAGCATTTATTAAAGAAACAGGGCCTTATGTGACAGTTAGAGCCTTTCTCCAATTCTCTCTAGGACTTTAGTAGCCGAGTTTTGCTAGAATAGTATTGTCATCGATGAACAATAGCACAAAGTACATATGTAAGGATGTATTATCTAAACTAAGCAAAGACCAATAAATTTTTCTAAGCTTAGTTCCCTACATTTAGTGTGATGGAAAGGGTAACATATACAATTGTATTACCATAATCCACAGTACTATATGTAATTCCAAGTAATAAAAGGAACCTAGAATGGTAACCTATTTGCATTAGGAACCTAGAATGGTAACCTATTTGCATTATCAGTCAAATGAAAGCTAATTTAGTGGACAGAAAGATAATCTATGATGTTGTTCAATTGTCTCACATATAAACCCAAATACCATTATTTTTAACATAATATTATATCTAATTCTAAGTACAATAGATTTTACCTAAATATGTATTGGTCGGTCGGTACATCCCATCTATTGATTGAAGGGGTGGCCGCCAATGGGTCCTTGTACTTTTGATCACACAATTATTCATAAAAGGCCTGATTACTTCACTTGAATATTTAGTGAGTGGGACCGTTAGATTATTAAACAAGGAGCCACAGTTCTTACCTAAATCGGCAGGTGTTTGTATTTGCCGAAGACGGGGAAGCAGCTGTTGGTATAGCTTTATTTTCTGTGAAAGGTCTGTTTAATACTGCGAAGGCAAAGATACGAATAACTTACATTTGCTTTTATAATATTAGTATTAATTACCGTGGCAGGTTGCAAAAACGGTTATTATTAACAAAAGCCTCTACTTTTGGAGCTATTTTTATCTCAAAAATAATTATGAGAATTTTTAACATTCGAGTCGTTGACTTACATGGATTTTATTAGATAAAATTCGTAATGCTCAGATGGCCAAGGACAACAGTAGACAGCAGTTGATATATCTGCTCTCTTTGCGTAATTTGACTAATCCTGGAAGGTACAACAAAAATGCAAAGGAACATTACTCTAGGTAAACGAAGTTCACTGAGTGAAGTACACTAAAACAAGTCAGCGAAGGACGGCGGCGTAGATAGCTTACCGATAAACAAATGAATACTGCCTGTTCGAAAGCACAGGGACCGCAGTTGATATGTCTGCTCCCTTCGTGTTATATTGCAGTGCTAGGGGGTAAACGGAAGATACAATCAAGATGTTACTCTATGTAGCAGAGCCGGAATAAAAATGGAGTATGTTAAAGCTAGTTAACGGGTAGCGGCGGTGCTGATCGCTTACCGATACTGACAAATAATTTTACACGTGCAAAAGGCCTTTGGACAGCAGTCGAATAATTCGTTCCCTTAGCGTAGTGTTGTCATGCTGGAGAATAAAAATACAACACTATCGGACATTATACTAGGGACCCAAAAATTTAAGAATTGGAAAACAATATAACGGTTTTGCAGTGGGGGACGGAGCTGATTGCTTACCGGTAATTGAAATGAATACCGCTGGTGCATCAACCCGCGGGCGTCACGATCGATAGGTCCAGTGGCGTCCCGCAGCCGTTGGAAAAAGGAAATCAGCTTAGTGGCGTGACTTCCTTCCTTTTAAGACGGACAAGACTTAATTGCCTGTCTAAGGTGATTGGATGCCCAAAATGACCGCGTAACGAAGGCTAGTATCGATAGGATACAGACGACGGACTTCATTACTGTTAGTAAACAACTAGATGATACTAAATGTCGAAAACGGACTTCATTTTCGCAAGTAACAGTGTTGCAAGTAGATTAGTGGTGTTAACAATGTTGCACCGTGATATCTATGCACGAATATCGTGTTCTTTATTCTACAGGTTAGGAATTACATTTGTGAACAACTGAGAGTCACTCAGATGAGTAGAGTTGGAAGAACATATTCACGCATACGGGATATACTAGAATGCCAATAGAATCTTAAATATCCGCATTCTTGTTATTTACATAATAGACGCAATACATTTTACTGCGTATTATCAGATATCACAAACCATATATTATAATAGGTAGGATGATAAATTTGCATATTGGTTTATTCCAAAAGGAAGGAAATATTAAAACCATAACAGATTGTGTTACCGGATCTTGGATATATAACGGTACATCCAGGGTGACACTACTATCTTAAAGACAAATTGCGTTTTCCCAAGGGATCTCGTTGTTTAATCCCTTTTTATGGGTATCGAGGATAAAGATCCAAAAAACTTCTCGTTTTTTTCTGATGGCGCATCCCCCTTTGGTATCTGGGGTCATGATCTTTTCTAGGATGCGCCAGTGTATGTCTTCTGGTGTATGGTTTAAATCCAAGAAGTGCTTCACTAAGGGTGCGGTCAGTTTTCGGGTCTTGATGGCTGATCTATGTTCGGTGAGGCGCGTCTGGATTGACCTACACGTCTCACCAACGTAGCCCATACCACACGGGCAACTAATGAAATAAACCACATTAGTGGTTTTACAGTTCCATAAGTCATGTGCCTTAAATGTGGTACCATTATAGTTGAATGTTTCGCCACCTAGGATGTTTTTGCAAGATTTGCAGGAGGAGCATGGAACCGTGCCCCGTACCGGTAAATTGTTTAATAGTGATCTTTGGGTTTGATCACCATTCTGTTGCTTGGAATTGAATTTAGAGTGAACTATTTTGTCTTTAAGATTTCGGTTTCTCCTGTGCGCAAACAGGGGTTTAGACAGATTAGCAGTAGAGGAAGGATTGCAATTCAGGATATGCCAATTGGCATTAATTACTTGTCTAATCCGTTCATTCATTGTCGAATGGGTGGTTACACACACAATTCGATCATTTTCTGTTTTCTCTTTGGAGGTGAGTAACGAGTCACGGTCGAAAAATCTTGCACGTTTGTATGAATTCCTTATTAACCTATGCGGGTATCCGCGTTCACAGAATTTCGTGCGCATAATCGCAGCTTGTTTGTCATAGTCTTGTAAATTAGTACAATTCCTGCGGACCCTAAGGAATTGCGCGAACGGGATGCTCTCTCTTTGACATTTTGGATGAAAACTGTTAAAATGTAGTAAAGTGTTTCGTGCTGTTTTTTTCACGAAAAGATCCACCTCTAATTTGTCAACATTAACTCTGATGAGGAGATCCAAAAATTCCACTTGATTCTCACTGTAATGTGCAGTGAATTTCAGATTGTCATCTGTCAGATTAATCCACTCTAAGAACTCTAGGAGTGTTTCTTTCCCATTGGTCCAGATAAAAAAGATGTCATCAATATATCTGGACCAATGGGAAATAGACTCGAAAAAGGGCGCCATTTCGTTGTATATGAAACGTTCTTCAAATCTTGACATATATATATTTGCTATCGATGGGGCAACTGAAGCACCCATACTGACACCTTTCAGTTGGCGATAGATATTCTCACCGAATTCAAAAAAGTTGTCTGTTAGGACTATGTAAAGACAATCTATTAAGAATTTTTTTGGGCATGTGATGTTATGTTTCTCTATAAACCAGTCTGTAGCCCTAATGGCTTCATCGATGGGAATATTGCTGTAAAGGGATTCTATGTCAAGAGTTACAAGAATATCCCTTCCTGGGATAATATTCAGATTTTCTACCGTGTTGATCATGTGACATGTGTCCTTAACATAAGAATCAATTTTAGAAATATGGGGGCGTAAAAAATGATCTACAAACTTGGATAAGGGTTCCGTTGGGGTGCCTATGGTAGACACTATTGGTCTATATGGAGGATTTGTTGAGTTCTTATGAATCTTTGGTAGACCATAAATACATGCAGTTTTAAATTTATTTGTATTTAAAAATTCAAGGTCTTTGACACTGATTTCGTCATCCGATAAGGCTCCATCTGTCAGAGTCCTAATTTTTTTGATAGTAGTCTGTATTGGATTGCATTTCATCTGTGAATAAGTGGTACTGTCACTTAACATTCTTTTCATGTTATGTTCATAGTCATTGGAGTTGAGTACCACAATGCCTCCTCCCTTATCTGCACTTTTAATTGTCAGTTCTTTATTTACAGATAGATCTTTAAGGGCACGAGATTCATTTACAGTAAGGTTATATTTGGGTTTGGGGATATATTTTAATGTTTTCTCCAATTTTTTCATGACAACCAGCTCGAAAGCTGCGACTTCAGGTCCCAATTGATCCAACCCAGGTGTAAAAGTAGAGGGCAGTGAAATCGCAGCTTGTTTGCCTGTTAAATTATCTACATCATCTTCTTTATTTGCAAAGAATTTTTTGAGTCTGATTTTCCTAAAAAGAGCAATTATGTCTTTATGTAGCTCAAAGGTATTGACAAACGAATGGGGGACAAAAGATAATCCTTTTGATAATACAGTTTCGCTGTAACTATCTAGTTCTTTGGAGGACAGGTTAAAGATGGGGATTATATCCCCTGTCCCCAATATTGTCTGTTGCGTGTTTCCCTGATAAACTGCGGTTCCTGTTGCTGATGCTGTTGGTGTTGGATTTGTTGGTGTGCAGTTTGTTGTTGATGCTGGTTCAGATGAAAATTCCCGCGAGTTTGTCCCTGATTCTGAAATCTTACCCTGGGGCGGCCCCTGCGAGGCCCCCTGTTTGATAAAAAAGGGCGTCGCTGAGGTCTGGAGTTTTGATATGTATTAAAACCACCATCTGATTCATAGTAGGTATTACTATTGCCTTCTCCTTCTGAATCTGACGAGTCAGTAAAGTTATTGATTCTTTATTGCGTATTACGGGACTCATCAGTATAGTGATTTTGTTGATAAAAATCTTTATGTAACAAGGGATAGGCAACTTCTTCTGAATAGAATCTCTTATCTTTATTAAGTTTATCTGTCTTTCGTTTGTTTAGATAATTACTGAACGACTCTAGATCTCTATTATATTCCTCTATTTTTTTGATGGCGTCATCAACTCCAGTCATTTGTTTTAATTTTACTTCTAATTCATCTATTTCTTTTTTTATTTCTAAGGCTAGTTCCTTTGATGTTGCTACAATTAATATCATCAGGTCGCGAGAGCAACGGTTTGCTATTTGACTCCATTTTTCTAAAAATGGTCTATGGTGCACAAAGAGACCTGGTATATTACGTACACGCAACCCATTGGGGATAATTCCTGTTTTCAAATATGCCAACATGAACTCCCCATGAGCTTCCATGCGGATAAGTTTCTTTTTAAGATCTACTAGCTTCTTACCTTCGTCTTGGCCTCTATTAGATATATTGTGGTTAGTGGTCGGAATTGTTGTACCTACTAACGTTTCGAATTCTTCATCAGTAAATCCGAAAGTTTTCATATTGGCCATGACTCTAGGAAGTGGATGAAAAGTTGGGGGAGAAAGAATTTACTACAAACTGCTCAAATATATTACAATCAATAACAGTCAACTAAATTGAAGCGTTAAGCCCTGCACAGACAAGCTGTGGGAAGATTGGTGTAAATAAGAAGGACCCCCTGTTTGAGTAACTGAATATGTTTGACAGGGAAAATTAGACAATGTAAACAAGGTAACAGATGTAATATCATCAGGGAGAAAACGACAAGTAACAAGCAAAACAATCAATTAAAAAGTACAAAATTTTGTCTATTATGAAGTATATATACTCAGATTAAAAACATAAAATTTCTGACATATAAAAATAATAAGACTTATGACCTATTATAAAGCATCAACACAATACAACATTACAAATGACATCATAAATTCTTTATTCCTAAAACAGTGGCGGACAATATCAGTCCTCTTCTCGACGCGCGTTTCGGCGTTTTCACTGGAACGCCTTCTTCAGGAGCCACATATACAATCTGAAAAACATATACAGCAATTCAGATTCTCTTTCTAGGTAAATTATATTAGCCTTTCAATCAGTACCTCCATACACACAAACATACGAGCAGCTTTACATATCGCAAACTCCCTACTCGTGTAGCCAAATATAAGGCTACATAAGGTACAAACTCTACGATGTTATATTTGAGCAGTAGTGTAGCATATATTAAAGAAACAGGGCCTTATGTGACAGTTAGAGCCTTTCTCCAATTCTCTCTAGGACTTCAGTAGCCGAGTTTTGCTAGAATAGTATTGTCATCGATGAACAATAGCACAAAGTACATATGTAAGGATGTATTATCTAAACTAAGCAAAGACCAATAAATTTTTCTAAGCTTAGTTCCCTACATTTAGTGTGATGGAAAGGGTAACATATACAATTGTATTACCATAATCCACAGTACTATATGTAATTCCAAGTAATAAAAGGAACCTAGAATGGTAACCTATTTGCATTAGGAACCTAGAATGGTAACCTATTTGCATTATCAGTCAAATGAAAGCTAATTTAGTGGACAGAAAGATAATCTATGATGTTGTTCAATTGTCTCACATATAAACCCAAATACCATTATTTTTAACATAATATTATATCTAATTCTAAGTACAATAGATTTTACCTAAATATGTATTGGTCGGTCGGTACATCCCATCTATTGATTGAAGGGGTGGCCGCCAATGGGTCCTTGTACTTTTGATCACACAATTATTCATAAAAGGCCTGATTACTTCACTTGAATATTTAGTGAGTGGGACCGTTAGATTATTAAACAAGGAGCCACAGTTCTTACCTAAATCGGCAGGTGTTTGTATTTGCCGAAGACTGGGCAGCAGCTGTTGGTATAGCTTTATTTTCTGTGAAAGGTCTGTTTAATACTGCGAAGGCAAAGGTACGAATAACTTACATTTGCTTTTATAATATTAGTATTAATTACCGTGGCAGGTTGCAAAAACGGTTATTATTAACAAAAGCCTCTACTTTTGGAGCTATTTTTATCTCAAAAATAATTATGAGAATTTTTAACATTCGGGTCGTTGACTTACATGGATTTTATTAGATAAAATTCGTAATGCTCAGATGGCCAAGGACAACAGTAGACAACAGTTGATATATCTGCTCTCTTTGCGTAATTTGACTAATCCTGGAAGGTACAACAAAAATGCAAAGGAACATTACTCTAGGTAAACGAAGTTCACTGAGTGAAGTACACTAAAACAAGTCAGCGAAGGACGGCGGCGTAGATAGCTTACCGATAAACAAATGAATACTGCCTGTTCGAATGCACAGGGACCGCAGTTGATATGTCTGCTCCCTTCGTGTTATATTGCAGTGCTAGGGGGTAAACGGAAGATACAATCAAGATGTTACTCTATGTAGCAGAGCCGGAATAAAAATGGAGTACGTTAAAGCTAGTTAACGGGTAGCGGCGGTGCTGATCGCTTACCGATACTGACAAATAATTTTACACGTGCAAAAGGCCTTTGGACAGCAGTCGAATAATTCATTCCCTTAGCGTAGTGTTGTCATGCTGGAGAATAAAAATACAACACAATCGGACATTATACTAGGGACCCAAAAATTTAAGAATTGGAAAACAATATAACGGTTTTGCAGCGGGGGACGGAGCTGATTGCTTACCGGTAATTGAAATGAATACCGCTGGTGCATCAACCCGCGGGCGTCACGATCGATAGGTCCAGTGGCGTCCCGCAGCCGTTGGAAAAAGGAAATCAGCTTAGTGGCGTGACTTCCTTCCTTTTAAGACGGACAAGACTTAATTGCCTGTCTAAGGTGATTGGATGCCCAAAATGACCGCGTAACGAAGGCTAGTATCGAAAGGATACAGACGACGGACTTCATTACTGTTAGTAAACAACTAGATGATACTAAATGTCGAAAACGGACTTCATTTTCGCAAGTAACAGTGTTGCAAGTAGATTAGTGGTGTTAACAATGTTGCACCGTGATATCTATGCACGAATATCGTGTTCTTTATTCTACAGGTTAGGAATTACATTTGTGAACAACTGAGAGTCACTCAGATGAGTAGAGTTGGAAGAACATATTCACGCATACGGGATATACTAGAATGCCAATAGAATCTTAAATATCTGCATTCTTGTTATTTACATAATAGACGCAATACTTTTTACTGCGTATTATCAGATATCACAAACCATATATTATAATAGGTAGGATGATAAATTTGCATATTGGTTTATTCCAAAAGGAAGGAAATATTAAAACCATAACAGATTGTGTTACCGGATCTTGGATATATAACGGTACATCCAGGGTGACACTACTATCTTAAAGACAAATTGCGTTTTCCCAAGGGATCTCGTTGTTTAATCCCTTTTTATGGGTATCGAGGATAAAGATCCAAAAAACTTCTCGTTTTTTTCTAATGGCGCATCCCCCTTTGGTATCTGGGGTCATGATCTTTTCTAGGATGCGCCAGTGTATGTCTTCTGGTGTATGGTTTAAATCCAAGAAGTGCTTCACTAAGGGTGCGGTCAGTTTTCGGGTCTTGATGGCTGATCTATGTTCGGTGAGGCGCGTCTGGATTGACCTACACGTCTCACCAACGTAGCCCATACCACACGGGCAACTAATGAAATAAACCACATTAGTGGTTTTACAGTTCCATAAGTCATGTGCCTTAAATGTGGTACCATTATATTTGAATGTTTCGCCACCTAGGATGTTTTTGCAAGATTTGCAGGAGGAGCATGGAACCGTGCCCCATACCGGTAAATTATTTAATAGTGATCTTTGGGTTTGATCACCATTCTGTTGCTTGGAATTGAATTTAGAGTGAACTATTTTGTCTTTAAGATTTCGGTTTCTCCTGTGCGCAAACAGGGGTTTAGACAGATTAGCAGTAGAGGAAGGATTGCAATTCAGGATATGCCAATTGGCATTAATTACTTGTCTAATCCGTTCATTCATTGTCGAATGGGTGGTTACACACACAATTCGATCATTTTCTGTTTTCTCTTTGGAGGTGAGTAACGAGTCACGGTCGAAAAATCTTGCACGTTTGTATGAATTCCTTATTAACCTATGCGGGTATCCGCGTTCACAGAATTTCGTGCGCATAATCGCAGCTTGTTTGTCATAGTCTTGTAAATTAGTACAATTCCTGCGGACCCTAAGGAATTGCGAGAACGGGATGCTCTCTCTTTGACATTTTGGATGAAAACTGTTAAAATGTAGTAAAGTGTTTCGTGCTGTTTTTTTCACGAAAAGATCCACCTCTAATTTGTCAACATTAACTCTGATGAGGAGATCCAAAAATTCCACTATATTCTCACTGTAATGTGCAGTGAATTTCAGATTGTCATCTGTCAGATTAATCCACTCTAAGAACTCTAGGAGTGTTTCTTTCCCATTGGTCCAGATAAAAAAGATGTCATCAATATATCTGGACCAATGGGAAATAGACTCGAAAAAGGGCGCCATTTCGTTGTATATGAAACGTTCTTCAAATCTTGACATATATATATTTGCTATCGATGGGGCAACTGAAGCACCCATACTGACACCTTTCAGTTGGCGATAGATATTCTCACCGAATTCAAAAAAGTTGTCTGTTAGGACTATGTAAAGACAATCTATTAAGAATTTTTTTGGGCATGTGATGTTATGTTTCTCTATAAACCAGTCTGTAGCCCTAATGGCTTCATCGATGGGAATATTGCTGTAAAGGGATTCTATGTCAAGAGTTACAAGAATATCCCTTCCTGGGATAATATTCAGATTTTCTACCGTGTTGATCATGTGACATGTGTCCTTAACATAAGAATCAATTTTAGAAATATGGGGGCGTAAAAAATGATCTACAAACTTGGATAAGGGTTCCGTTGGGGTGCCTATGGTAGACACTATTGGTCTATATGGAGGATTTGTTGAGTTCTTATGAATCTTTGGAAGACCATAAATACATGCAGTTTTAAATTTATTTGTATTTAAAAATTCATGGTCTTTGACACTGATTTCGTCATCCGATAAGGCTCCATCTGTCAGAGTCCTAATTTTTTTGATAGTAGTCTGTATTGGATTGCATTTAATCTGTGAATAAGTGGTACTGTCACTTAACATTCTTTTCATGTTATGTTCATAGTCATTGGAGTTGAGTACCACAATGCCTCCTCCCTTATCTGCACTTTTAATTGTCAGTTCTTTATTTACAGATAGATCTTTAAGGGCACGAGATTCATTTACAGTAAGGTTATATTTGGGTTTGGGGATATATTTTAATGTTTTCTCCAATTTTTTCATGACAACCAGCTCGAAAGCTGCGACTTCAGGTCCCAATTGATCCAACCCAGGTGTAAAAGTGGAGGGCAGTGAAATCGCAGCTTGTTTGCCTGTTAAATTATCTACATCATCTTCTTTATTTGCAAAGAATTTTTTGAGTCTGATTTTCCTAAAAAGAGCAATTATGTCTTTATGTAGCTCAAAGGTATTGACAAACGAATGGGGGACAAAAGATAATCCTTTTGATAATACAGTTTCGCTGTAACTATCTAGTTCTTTGGAGGACAGGTTAAAGATGGGGATTATATCCCCTGTCCCCAATATTGTCTGTTGCGTGTTTCCCTGATAAACTGCGGTTCCTGTTGCTGATGTTGTTGGTGTTGGATTTGTTGGTGTGCAGTTTGTTGTTGATGCTGGTTCAGATGAAAATTCCCGCGAGTTTGTCCCTGATTCTGAAATCTTACCTTCGTCTTGGCCTCAATTAGATATATTGTGGTTAGTGGTCGGAATTGTTGTACCTACTAACGTTTCGAATTCTTCATCAGTAAATCCGAAAGTTTTCATATTGGCCATGACTCTAGGAAGTGGATGAAAAGTTGGGGGAGAAAGAATTTACTACAAACTGCTCAAATATATTACAATCAATAACAGTCAACTAAATTGAAGCGTTAAGCCCTGCACCGAAAAGCTGTGGGAAGATTGGTGTAAATAATAAGGACCCCCTGTTTGAGTAACTGAATATGGCTGAGATACCCGCCACCCCCTCTCGACACAATCCCCAAGGATGGGAAACCGGAAACGGTTCTGAACTTTTGGAAGGCGGGAGGGAGTGACCCTCCCGGCCGTATTTATTAAAATATGAAACAAAATCAAAACATTAAAATAACAGTTTCATATTATGTACAATTTCATTTCCACATCACGATGTTTGGCTAACCTTAACATATTTCTAATACAAAGGTTCTCCTAGCCGAACTAACATCCTACAAAACATTTAACTTGAAATTGTACATCCTAACTTTTAAGGGCCAACGGCAAGGTCGCAACCGGTGTCAGATCCCTAAACCAGAAATACCTCCCCCACTTGTGAGGGGCGACCGCACAGAGGCGTACCTCAAGTGCACCTACCAATTTCCCTTGACTTGACGGGGGCCCCAATGAACTCGACGCCATTTAAAGGTCGTCCGAGGACTCGTGTGAGGTGTCTAGAAGGTAGCGTAAACCCCCTCCCCACCCCACACAACTTACCACATCTGCCGTCGCAGGTGTCCTGGCCCCGGGAAATTCCCCAGGAGGGGCCCGTAGCCCCTCCTATCCAGGAAGGGGCCTTGACCGCCTTTCCTTTCCTTCCGGCGGCCCATCCTTAGAAGGGACCGCCTCCCCGTTGAGGGGCCAATGGCCACCTCCCCCGAGCGCTCCCATCCGTAATGGGTGACGCCCCCCCATAGGGATCTTCCAATTACTGCTCACCAATCATGACCTTACCGCCCGACCAAAATAAATACGACAATTTAACTAAAACTACTAATTACAAAACAACCATAACTATTTCACGTATGATTACCGATCAACACTAGTGCAAAATCACTTTATTGGAAAAAACATACTGTAAATGACCATTCTTTATTGCATACTCAAAATAACACGACAATCATCACAACCTGTAAGAAATAGAGTTACCACATCAAAACTTTATTTAAAACAACTGGCTGTCCTCAGGGGCTGGTGGGTGGGTCAAAATTGGCTCTTCGTTCCGTCTCGAGCTCACGTGCAGCGGGGAGGTGCGGCTTCAGAGCACAGGAACAAGAGGATGCTTTCTTGGCTTGTTGCTCCTTTTATCCGTCTTCGGGCGGGCGTAAACCCGCCTCCGCCTGCCTCCCTGGGCGTGGCCGGCCGCGTCAGTGTCTAGGACAACCCACTCCAGGGCGGGAAAAGGCGCGGCCCGGCTACGCCGCTTCGGGCATACCAGCCGAGACTCGCCTCCCGCCCAAGATGGCCTCCCGGGGGGATCGAGGTACTCCACCATACGTTCGGGGGGACCGAATGGTCGCCCCTTTCCATATGGCTGAGATACCCGCCACCCCCTCTCGACACAATCCCCAAGGATGGGAAACCGGAAACGGTTCTGAACTTTTGGAAGGCGGGAGGGAGTGACCCTCCCGGCCGTATTTATTAAAATATGAAACAAAATCAAAACATTAAAATAACAGTTTCATATTATGTACAATTTCATTTCCACATCACGATGTTTGGCTAACCTTAACATATTTCTAATACAAAGGTTCTCCTAGCCGAACTAACATCCTACAAAACATTTAACTTGAAATTGTACATCCTAACTTTTAAGGGCCAACGGCAAGGTCGCAACCGGTGTCAGATCCCTAAACCAGAAATACCTCCCCCACTTGTGAGGGGCGACCGCACAGAGGCGTACCTCAAGTGCACCTACCAATTTCCCTTGACTTGACGGGGGCCCCAATGAACTCGACGCCATTTAAAGGTCGTCCGAGGACTCGTGTGAGGTGTCTAGAAGGTAGCGTAAACCCCCTCCCCACCCCACACAACTTACCACATCTGCCGTCGCAGGTGTCCTGGCCCCGGGAAATTCCCCAGGATGGGCCCGTAGCCCCTCCTATCCAGGAAGGGGCCTTGACCACCTTTCCTTTCCTTCCGGCGGCCCATCCTTAGAAGGGACCGCCTCCCCGTTGAGGGGCGAATGGCCACCTCCCCCGAGCGCTCCCATCCGTAATGGGTGATGCCCCCCCATAGGTATCTTCCAATTACTGCTCACCGATCATGACCTTACCGCCACAGGCCGGATAGTTGACCGGCTATCCGGACCCCCCACAACAACTCCTGCCTAAAGGTCATGTTTTAAACTCTTTAGCCAAGCTATGAGGTCTCCTATGAGTAACTCATTCCCCACCCGGGACAAATGGACCCCATCACCCAGGTACATACTGTCCCCCTTAATACAACCATGTGGAATAGAATGCAGTGTACTTGAACGAAACAATCTACCCAATTTATTATTTACTTTCTTCACTGAGTGATTCAGAGCAGAAACCGAATTCGCCCCCCGCCACACTTTCCGTGGAATCATATGGGACCATGCAATTGTGCACCCTGGAACTCTTCTCGCCAACCAACTTACAGTGGAGAGCATTGCCTCGAGAAGAAGTCGTCTACCAGTGGCCACCAAATCGTTGCCCCCAAGATGGACTATGATTATAGACGGCGGTGACCTTGTCCGCCCTAACAAACCCTCGAAAAGGATTGAAACTGGTCAATACAGAGCCCGCCCCTTCCGTAGAAGGTCACCCTGTACCCGTATTCCCCAGCCATGTGAATCATGTCACCTGCTTTGAATACGTCCGCGGCACGCCTCACGTATGAGTGGCCCACGACCCACACCACTTTTTCCGCAGCCGGTGATGTCTGACCGCTGGTTCCCAGGTGTCGGGTCGACTGCACAGTCCGCCCCGCCTCGTGAGCTTGCGAAACTGTAAACCAAACAAAAACAAGAAGCGTGAGTACATCATTACAGCTTCACAACATGTGCAACCGCACATACTTTTTGTAACAATTCGAGGACCAACGCCCCAGACGTTTCACTTTTTCCACACTCAGACCCCTGGCTGTAGCCTCAGTAGCAGCCCCTATCCGAAAGGAATGGGTCCCGAACTCGCCGGGGTTCAAGCCCGCGGCCGAAATTGACATCGCAAGCACCCGCTGGAACTGAAACCTCGTCAGTGGGGTGGCATCAGCGTGTCTCAACAAGGTTCCCCCCCATGATGCCACCCTCTGCGCCAAATATTCCTCTACGCAAACAACAGGGCACATGGGAGACCCGGGAATCCTATGTATGATTATGCAGTCCCCAATCGCACCCTGATCGGTCTTGGACATGACAAACGAGACAGTCATCGTCTCCCCCTTAACCTGAATGTGCTCTCGGCACAGTCCCCCCACCGTATCCTGCTTGTTCTTCGCCACCAGTTCGCTTACCCGCATAGCCCCATGGAATGCTAGCGCAAAAGCGGCTCGGAATAACACTGTTTCATACCGGGATGAACATGTCGCAGGGAGTACAGAAAATAACAGGGCCAACCTATCCAGGCCTATCGGGTGTCTCCGATCTACTCTGCGACCCTCCAGGCGTTGCCACCCACGTAGCGCTTTCTGCACCACGAAAGACGCTGTCGGGTCCCGGATCCCATGAGCCCTTGCCATAAAGGAAATGGCGGCCCGATGCCTCTGGGCCGTAGCTACTGATTTGCCTGCCCGATGTAGAGACAGCAAAAATTTTACGACAAGCTCTTCCTGGCCCCAAAGCTCCCCCCTAGCAGAACCCAAAAAGGACCAATAGGAACGAAACGCCCCTTCATATGCCTTCCTTGTCCTGGGTGCTAAACTCTCTCCCACGAGGTTTTGTAGTTCGGGGCACCGAGAGACCAGAGAGCTTTGGGAAAGGGTGCCGCCACCCGGTCCGCTGTGGGCAGAAAACCCCAGAAGGCCTGCATACGGAAACGAGAAAGTGCATCAGCCGCTTGATTCAACACCCCCGGGACATGTCGCGCCCTAAAGACCACATTCAACTGCATACACAATAACACAATTTCCTTGAGCAGTCTCAGAATCCATTTGCAACGTGCTGCCTGACTATTGATACACTCAACCACGGTCATGTTATCAGACCAGAACACCACAGAGTGATCCCGGAACCCCTCAGGCCATGTTTTCAGGGCCACAAAAATAGGGAAGAGTTCGAGAAAAGCAATGTTACTCGTCAGCCCGCACTCGTGCCACCATGACGGCCATTTTTGAGCCGACCATTGCGTACCGAATATGGCGCCAAAACCTATACTCCCCGCCGAGTCTGTCCACAGCCCCAGCTCCTCGGAGGACACCGCCGGTTTGTTCCAGACAATTCGACCATTGAAATCCGCCAAGAATGCCAGCCAAATGCGCATGTCCTGGCGAATCTCTGCCGAGAGCCTCGTGCGGTGGTGTCCCTCCTTCAGGCCGACCATGGCTTGTGCAATCGAGCGGGAAAAGGGGCGGGCCATTGGCATTACTCTGAGGGCAAAATTCAACTGGCCCACTGTTTGTTGCAATTGATGCAGGTTTACCTTAGACACTCGAATACATGTTTCAAGGGATGCCCTGAATTTTAACACTTTTTCTTTGGGTAACCGAAAACAACCTTCCTCCGAGTCGAGCTCGATCCCCAGGAACTCGAGTGAAGTCGAGGGACCAACAGTCTTACCTGGTGCCAATGGCACACCAAAATGATTCATTAAGGCACAAAATTCGTTTAAAGCCTGTCCACATTCCGGGTCCCCGGCTGCCCCCAGGAACAGAAAGTCATCGAGATAATGCATAACATGCTGAAAACCCGTCTTTCTTGTGAATACCCATTGTAGAAAACAACTGAACTTTTCAAAGTAAGCACAAGATATAGAGCATCCCATTGGCATACATCTATCCATATAATAGCGACCCTGAAACATGAAACCAAGAAGACGCTGATCGTCTGGGTGTACCGGGAGCAACCGGAACGCTGACTCGATGTCTGATTTTGCCATCAGCGCCCCGGGCCCCAGGCGATTCAACATGGCGACGGCCTCATCGAAAGATGCGTACCGCACCGAACACACTTCCGGGTCTATCGCATCATTCACGGAAAGACCTCGTGGGGCTGACAAGTTATGTATTAGCCTAAACTCACCCGGGTCCTTCTTGGGGACCACCCCTAATGGGGAACAAACAAAGTTAGGAACTGGTGGAAAATCGAATGGACCGGCAACCCGCCCTCGAGTCACCTCTTTCCCAATCTTTACCCGTACCACTGCCGTATGCTGCAGGACCGACAGTTGGTTCTTACAACTTGCTTCACCCCGAAAATCCCCCACTGGAATGCGGAAACCATATGAAAAACCATCTCGCAACACCCCAGCGGAGACATGGTCCGGGTAGTCGTTGAGCCAAGGAATCATTGCCATGGTATCAATCGGGGTAGGTAAAGGCACCCCTCGGACTATTTCAGACCTGTTTGGCGCTTCCCGTACCACCGTTATCACCCGTTTTGGCTCTGCACATGGTCTCAGGATGGGAGGACTGTCCACACCCCCCACATTCATGTCTAAACTTGCATGACCCTTGGGGCCTCGTACATTTTCCCCTGTTAAAATTCCAACAAATCCCCCTTTTACCTGCGTTGCCACTCGACTTCGAGTGGTGCTCGTTACCTGCACCCGTCCGAAAGGGTGTCCCAGAGGATTGGCGGGAAGACTCACCCCCGTTACTCCCCGACAATGGTACTTTTAACATGCCTGAATTCTCCATTTTTTGCCAAGAAATGGAGTCATAACAATCCCATGTTAGAGCTGGATCGTGCTCCTTAGCCTTCCTAAAAAGATTGTCATAACAAAACCACTGATTGCCCTCGTATGCTAGAGAATACTCCATGATACGTGTCTGGTAAATAGGCAACTCCGTCAACAATTCAGGCCTTCGCTCACCCATAATGGAGGTAAAAATGCCAAACGCTCTGCCCCAAGTACCTATGTTTTCGTCGACCTTAAAGGCGGCCATTTTTGCGCGCCAAACACTCGGATGCATAAGCTCTTTTTGGCCCTTCACATGCTCCATCTCGTAATGGTCAGTAAGCAAAGAAAACATGTTCACATACTTATCGGCCCAAATCTTTTCCTTAATTTCAAGTGGAAAATGCTGGGCCACTTTCTCCCTTCGTGAGGGTACAGACCCCTCCCCCGCAATCGGCAGTAGCCGCTTACCTGAACTAGGTGCTGTACTTGCTGCCGAACTCGCGCCTGCTGCAATCTCAGCCACCGGAACCTGTGGGGGAACAGAAGATGGTGCCTTCGCAGCCTCTCCAGATTCCCGCAGTTGTCTCATTACTGCCCTGGCGTCGTCAGCCGTGGTGCCCTCACTATCTTTTCCCAACCACGCTGCCAGTTGTGCCGCCAACTCGGGAGGCATATCCTCTCCGTTCACAGGGGTGACTACCACGGGGATTGGATGCCCCTCCTTCGGAACCGGGGTAGGCTCCTCTATCGGTGTATCGGGAACCGGGGCCTCCCCCCCAGGTGCCCCCCTCCTGGACCTCTTGCCTCTCCCGCTAGGGACTACTCCCGGCAATGCTGGTCCGACGATTCGCTTCGGTCCTCCCTCCCCATTCTTTACCGCCATCTGCTTCTTCAAATCGGCTACTTCCTTTATGAGCATGCGGAGCATCTGATCGGTCCCGACCCGCTTTCCGACCTTCTTGCCCGGCATTCTCGAACGAAGATATCTGTAAAACAAAGACAAAAATTACAACGCTCAAAATTGGCTCTTCGTTCCGTCTCGAGCTCACGTGCAGCTGGGAGGTGCAGCTTCAGAGCACAGGAACAAGAGGATGCTTTCTTGGCTTGTTGCTCCTTTTATCCGTCTTCGGGCGGGCGTAAACCCGCCTCCGCCTGCCTCCCTGGGCGTGGCCGGCCGCGTCAGTGTCTAGGACAACCCACTCCAGGGCGGGAAAAGGCGCGCCCCGGCTATGCCGCTTCGGGCATACCAGCCGAGACTCGCCTCCCGCCCAAGATGGCCTCCCGGGGGGATCGAGGTACTCCACCATACGTTCGGGGGGACCGAATGGTCGCCCCTTTCCATATGTTTGACAGGGAAAATTAGACAATGTAAACAAGGTAACAGATGTAATATCATCAGGGAGAAAACGACAAGTAACAAGCAAAACAATCAATTAAAAAGTACAACATTTTGTTTATTATGAAGTATATATACTCAGATTAAAAACATAAAATTTCTGACATATAAAAATAATAAGACTTATGACCTATTATAAAGCATCAACACAATACAACATTACAAATGACATCATAAATTCTTGATTCCTAAAACAGTGGCGGACAATATCAGTCCTCTTCTCGACGCGCGTTTCGGCGTTTTCACTGGAACGCCTTCTTCAGGAGCCACATATACAATCTGAAAAACATATACAGCAATTCAGATTCTCTTTCTAGGTAGGTTATATTAGCCTTTCAATCAGTACCTCCATACACACAAACATACGAACAGCTCTACATATCGCAAACTCCCTACTCGTGTAGCCAAATATAAGGCTACACAAGGTACAAACTCTACGATGTTATATTTGAGCAGTAGTGTAGCATATATTAAAGAAACAGGGCCTTATGTGACAGTTAGAGCCTTTCTCCAATTCTTTCTAGGACTTCAGTAGCCGAGTTTTGCTAGAATAGTATTGTCATCGATGAACAATAGCACAAAGTACATATGTAAGGATGTATTATCTAAACTAAGCAAAGACCAATCAATTTTTCTAAGCTTAGTTCCCTACATTTAGTGTGATGGAAAGGGTAACATATACAATTGTATTACCATAATCCATAGTACTATATGTAATTCCAAGTAATAAAAGGAACCTAGAATGGTAACCTATTTGCATTAGGAACCTAGAATGGTAACCTATTTGCATTATCAGTCAAATGAAAGCTAAGTTAGTGGACAGAAAGATAATCTATGATGTTGTTCAATTGTCTCACATATAAACCCAAATACCATTATTTTTAACATAATATTATATCTAATTCTAAGTACAATAGATTTTACCTAAATATGTATTGGTCGGTCGGTACATCCCATCTATTGATTGAAGGGGTGGCCGCCAATGGGTCCTTGTACTTTTGATCACACAATTATTCATAAAAGGCCTGATTACTTCACTTGAATATTTAGTGAGTGGGACCGTTAGATTATTAAACAAGGAGCCACAGTTCTTACCTAAGTCGGCAGGTGTTTGTATTTGCCGAAGACGGGGCAGCAGCTGTTGGTATAGCTTTATTTTCTGTGAAAGGTCTGTTTAATACTGCGAAGGCAAAGGTACGAATAACTTACATTTGCTTTTATAATATTAGTATTAATTACCGTGGCAGGTTGCAAAAACGGTTATTATTAACAAAAGCCTCTACTTTTGGAGCTATTTTTATCTCAAAAATAATTATGAGAATTTTTAACATTCGGGTCGTTGACTTACATGGATTTTATTAGATAAAATTCGTAATGCTCAGATGGCCAAGGACAACAGTAGACAACAGTTGATATATCTGCTCTCTTTGAGTAATTTGACTAATCCTGGAAGGTACAACAAAAATGCAAAGGAACATTACTCTATGGTAAACGAAGTTCACTGAGTGAAGTACACTAAAACAAGTCAGCGAAGGACGGCGGCGTAGATAGCTTACCGATAAACAAATGAATACTGCCTGTTCGAATGCACAGGGACCGCAGTTGATATGTCTGCTCCCTTCGTGTTCTATTGCAGTGCTAGGGGGTAAACGGAAGATACAATCAAGATGTTACTCTATGTAGCAGAGCCGGAATAAAAATGGAGTACGTTAAAGCTAGTTAACGGGTAGCGGCGGTGCTGATCGCTTACCGATACTGACAAATAATTTTACACGTGCAAAAGGCCTTTGGACAGCAGTCGAATAATTCGTTCCCTTAGCGTAGTGTTGTCATGCTGGAGAATAAAAATACAACACAATCGGACATTATACTAGGGACTCAAAAATTTAAGAATTGGAAAACAATATAACGGTTTTGCAGCGGGGGATGGAGCTGATTGCTTACCGGTAATTGAAATGAATACCGCTGGTGCATCAACCCGCGGGCGTCACGATCGATAGGTCCAGTGGCGTCCCGCAGCCGTTGGAAAAAGGAAATCAGCTTAGTGGCGTGACTTCCTTCCTTTTAAGACGGACAAGACTTAATTGCCTGTCTAAGGTGATTGGATGCCCAAAATGACCGCGTAACGAAGGCTAGTATCGAAAGGATACAGACGACGGACTTCATTACTGTTAGTAAACAACTAGATGATACTAAATGTCGAAAACGGACTTCATTTTCGCAAGTAACAGTGTTGCAAGTAGATTAGTGGTGTTAACAATGTTGCACCGTGATATCTATGCACGAATATCGTGTTCTTTATTCTACAGGTTAGGAATTACATTTGTGAACAACTGAGAGTCACTCAGATGAGTAGAGTTGGAAGAACATATTCACGCATACGGGATATACTAGAATGCCAATAGAATCTTAAATATCCGCATTCTTGTTATTTACATAATAGACGCAATACTTTTTACTGCGTATTATCAGATATCACAAACCATATATTATAATAGGTAGGATGATAAATTTGCATATTGGTTTATTCCAAAAGGAAGGAAATATTAAAACCATAACAGATTGTGTTACCGGATCTTGGATATATAACGGTACATCCAGGGTGACACTACTATCTTAAAGACAAATTGCGTTTTCCCAAGGGATCTCGTTGTTTAATCCCTTTTTATGGGTATCGAGGATAAAGATCCAAAAAACTTCTCGTTTTTTTCTAATGGCGCATCCCCCTTTGGTATCTGGGGTCATGATCTTTTCTAGGATGCGCCAGTGTATGTCTTCTGGTGTATGGTTTAAATCCAAGAAGTGCTTCACTAAGGGTGCGGTCAGTTTTCGGGTCTTGATGGCTGATCTATGTTCGGTGAGGCGCGTCTGGATTGACCTACACGTCTCACCAACGTAGCCCATACCACACGGGCAACTAATGAAATAAACCACATTAGTGGTTTTACAGTTCCATAAGTCATGTGCCTTAAATGTGGTACCATTATAGTTGAATGTTTCGCCACCTAGGATGTTTTTGCAAGATTTGCAGGAGGAGCATGGAACCGTGCCCCGTACCGGTAAATTATTTAATAGTGATCTTTGGGTTTGATCACCATTCTGTTGCTTGGAATTGAATTTAGAGTGAACTATTTTGTCTTTAAGATTTCGGTTTCTCCTGTGCGCAAACAGGGGTTTAGACAGATTAGCAGTAGAGGAAGGATTGCAATTCAGGATATGCCAATTGACATTAATTACTTGTCTAATCCGTTCATTCATTGTCCAATGGGTGGTTACACACACAATTCGATCATTTTCTGTTTTCTCTTTGGAGGTGAGTAACGAGTCACGGTCGAAAAATCTTGCACGTTTGTATGAATTCCTTATTAACCTATGCGGGTATCCGCGTTCACAGAATTTCGTGCGCATAATCGCAGCTTGTTTGTCATAAATGGTAAATATTTGATTTACCGTCCTAATTTCTATGCAGGTAAGTACTTAATCAATAATAACTCAATCGGAAAGAAAAAGGCAGAGTCTGTGGTGTTAGAGTTCTTAGGGGTTTTATTCCTTAAAAAGGAATGGTCATGACCGGATATCTTGTTCCTGCCACCACTGGGGTGCAGGAAGGGATAGAGCAATATTTTATTGACAATACATAGCTTATATACTTAAGTTATATTATAGAAACCAATACAGTAGGCGTAACAGCTGAGAGAAACAAGATAAAACACACACGTGGTAATGATACGTAATTAGAAGGCGTGAACTAGGCGTGAACATAGAGGTGTGTGCTAGAAACGTCATAAGTAGGTGTCATAAGTGGGTGGCAACAAAAAGCAGAATCTTGCAATGTCAGCAGAAATCTGAGGCCTGGATGTGCGCGCAGCTGCATGACGTGTGATTTACGTGAAACTGGAGGGCGCAGGGGACTTGACATTTACAATGGCGGAAAGAGACAGAAGTCTGGCATGTCAGATCAACTCGTACCTCTATCATATCTGATATCTGATGTTTGGGAACCATATTATCTGGGCGGAAAAGGTCTCTGGGGCAGAAGCTATTCTATACTGACTGTGAGTGCGTGTATAAGCGTCTAAGTGTCTGCATGAGATGCGAGGGGCATGGGCCTGCCATGGTAACAGAGGCTATGAATTACTTGCACGGAGACAGTAAGGCCGGGCCCTTCGCTCTGCAGCTGGGGGGATGTTTACTTAAACTAGTAGGCAGGAATGCATTTTCGGAGAGCGGAACAGATAACTCGAAGGTTGAATTCAGTCTTGGCAGGCAGCAGGCTGAGCTAAACGCGCCGAGCCGCGCAGGGAGTAAGGCAGAGGTCACGGGTACAGAGACAGCCTGGGCTGAGGCTTTCAGAGTCAGAAAGCGGAAAAAAAGGCTCGATGGCAGAATTCAGGGCCTGCTTCGCCAGAGCTGAAAAACGTGTAAAGTACACCACAAAAAGACGTTGGCATGGCATACTTAGGAACGGACTATTCAACCCATTCTGGGTGGGTCTGAAAGAGGACATGTTAACGTTGGACGCAAATGTATTTGCGTCTTCATAGCTGGCACAGGAGGGAAGTTACATGCACTTTAAGCTAGTACATGGAGACGGTGGGGTACACAATAGGGAACATAACTTGACCAAAAATTTATATTTCCTCATTCCCTCCTTGTTCCCTACGGACCCTTCATGATATATCGATCCTCATGAATCGATCAGTCTGTTCCTGTAACATCATTTGCTCGTCTTTCTTCCTTTGTCGGTTTGAGAGAAAACTGGAATGTTCAATGCACGATGTGGCGCACAGTCCACAAATCGCTGGCCCACACTGTAGGCACAGGCAACAACTGAATACTATGACAAGGGCAATGCCTAGGAAGGATAGGATCTTCCATCCCCAAGCGGTTAACGTTGTCCAGAACCAACCGGACCAAGTCCAGGTGCCTGGATTCTGATGTATCGAACTTGCAATCTTATGAAGACGTGTAATAGCTTTGTAGACAGTTGGCGCGTTTTCTGGAATGAAAACACAGCAACTTGACCCAATGACCTTACAGGCTCCACCTCTATCTGCCAAGATGACGTCAATAACAAGACGATTCTGAAGAACAACAATCCGCATAGCAGACTGTTCCTCTGTTAAGTTACCTAAAGCGGAGGCAGTTTCATTTACTACTGCTTCGAGTGTTCTGGTTAATCTACGTATTAATTTACTGTTTTGGACGGGGCCTGTGAAGAAAAAGAATCCCTTATTGAAATCTGTGTATTGCTCCCATGCCGTTTCGGTATAGTCGACAATCGGGAGATCTCTTCTGAGTCTACTCTTTACTAGATTTGTATTTCTGTGATAATCAGGAGGGGCTAGGAAAACAGGTGGCAGAAGGAAGGCAATGTAACAGGCACCATCCCAATCTGGAGGTAAGCGTATGTATGCGGTATGGCCACAAACAAAGTAGGAATGACGAGTAGCTCGAAAGGAAGACTTGCCATGATCACTGAATTCGACCATGGTAGTACATTTACTATGACCTAAGTGTACTGAACCCTTCTTTCTGACACATAAGTCACCTGTGACTGGTAGTACTGACATAGCAGGGAGAACTGGTGCGGCTTCGGATTCAACAGTGAGAATCATAAGGTTAATTGTATAATTACCTAATCCATATACTTCATTTTCTAGATCAGTTCCTACTCTAGTGGGGAGTCCCTTCTTGTCAGGGTAACAGGCATTAAGCAGAACTAAGTTCAAGTTTCCCCAAACCCAGCTCCCTTTAAAAACAGCGACATCAGGATCTAAGGAATTGATTATTCTAAACCATGCACCACAGGAGCCATTATGAGTGAACGGGTACGGAAAGAGGGGCAGAACTCCCTTGTATTTCTGGTAGGGAGGGAGTCGGCCACATATCCAACAGTTTGTAGCATTGTTAGTCTGATGGGAATGGTGTAACATACTAATGAATGTGTTGTTGCGCAGCGCGAGTCTGTAAGAAAGTTTGTGGGGAGGTAATTCACTAAAAGAATGTTCAGCAGAAACATTGAAAGCAGATTGTTCACGTTTGAAGATAGGGTAGTATATGGGAAGCAATATGCTAGCAACAATAATCAGGAGACTTAAAAAGAACATAATCAGTAAAGTCACTATACAGTGACTACGGAGTGATTTGCAATATGCACGTTTCTTGAATTGTCTCTCTCTCTCTCTATCTCGATCTAGGGGATACATGTCAGAAACTATTTAACCGATTCACCTAGGGGAGGACTTAAACAATTAAACTGTCTGACTTGCTAGATCGAAGTTTCAGTCTGTACTCCTCTTGGGGAGTTTTCTCTCGTTCGGGAACCTTAAAGTCACTAGGTTCGATACAGTCTTTGGAGGGGGTGGACGAGTCTGGGTCTGGTTTCAGTTCATTGCACTTTTTAATATGACTCATATGGATCCACCCCTTTCTACCTTCCACCTTGATCGCGGTCTTCGTAGTAAGAAGGACGGTCTTCGGCTCTTTCCAGCGGGGCTCCAGCGGACTTTTCCTGTCGAAGTTCCTAATTAGGACAATGTCCCCTGGTCGGACATCGTGTGGCTTTACATCAGTGTTGTCAGGGAAGGCTGCAGCAACCTGTGAACGACATGATTGGAGTGCAGACATCAAGGAGGCAAGGTAATCTGTCAGCATATTACAATCGACATCAGTAATTTTCTTAGGCATGGGCGTCCCCCACATATTCGGTGGTCTACCAAAGACCACTTCGTACGGGGATAGTCCTGATCTCGAATGGGCAACCATTCTCATGTAGAATAATGCAACTGGCAGGGCGACTATCCAGTCGACCCCTTTCTCTTTACAAACTTTGGCAAGGCGGGTCTTTAGTGTCTGATTATGCCTTTCTACAAGGCCTGCGGCTTCGGGATGTCGGACACAATGGAATCTCCACTGATATCCTAACAGAAGGGAAACATGCCTCATAAGTTCGGATGAGAACGGCTGTCCGTTATCTGAGTACACGACACGAGGCAAGCCGTACCGTGGGAAGAATTCTCGAACCAGCTGCTTGGCAGTGGTCGGGGCAGTGTAATCTGGGACTGGATATGCTTCGGTCCAACGGGAAAGTGCACAAACAACTACGAGGACATATTTGAATCCTCGACAACGGTCCATCTGGATATAATCCATCTGGAGGACTTCAAAAGGGTGATCGGGAGGATGGAATCCACCTTGCTCTACAGGAACGCTTTTACCGGGGTTGAACTGACAACAGATCATGCAAGTACGCACTTTCTGTTTTGCTGCTGCTCGTAAGTGTTTGTTGTACCAGAGATTCTGTAAACTGTCTAACATAGCTTTCTCTCCTAGATGTGCCGGACTATGTGCTGTATTTATCATGATTTGAACCATTGAGTCGGGGAGAAACCATGTAGATTTTCCCTTCGTGACCCATCCTTGATCTGTCTGGATCCCTCCTAGTTCAGTCCATTTCTTTATTTCATCTGAAGTAGCATGTGTCTGGATATCGATTACATCTAGGGTGGGATCCCGGACTGACATACACTGTGTTGGTACTATTGTCTTTGTCACATCGGTAGTCTGGGTGTGAGTCAATGCTGTATGTTTTGCTGTCTGGTCTGCCAGGTCATTACCCTGGGAAACAGAATCCGTAACTTTAGTATGTGCTTTACACTTCATGACGGATATGCCTGAGGGCAGATGTATTGCTTCTAACAGTGCTTGAATGAGGGGACCGTGTTGTATCTTGGCACCATGAGAGGTCAAGAAACCTCGTTCTTGCCATAACATTCCGAAGTCGTGTACGACTCCGAACGCATAACGGGAATCAGTGTATATGTTAACATTTCTGTTCTTGGCTAGTATACAAGCTCGGGTCAGAGCGATGAGCTCCGCCGCTTGAGCAGACAGTGTGTCAATACGATGTGTTTCTTTAACTTCAGTTTCAGTGGTCACTGCATACGCGGCCACTAATTCTCCTGTACTTACTGGCTATGCAATTCTGTTTATCATGCTTTCCTTCGGCTATATTTTGACCCCACTTTGTTAGGGCATCCATTTCATCCTGTTCTGTCTCAGGTCTGTCTCGTTCTCTTATTAAGCAATTTATGAAAAAACGTAGTATATATGCTTGAGTGTCGACTTTCTGATGTGCCATGGCCTCCTTAATACTTTCAGGGTTTTCCCCAGTCCGGACAAAATGATATATCCTATCTAGGTGCTCTTTCATTCCTGCGAATAACACTAGGTAATCTGTAGCTTGTCGTAAACGTAGCGATGCTATCAACATCCTATCGTCTTTACCGGGTACTGGATCATATCTGCAAACTTGAAGCGGTTCTTTGAGTATGTCGAGACGGGGTGATTGGAATGTAAAGGGCTTCTGCATGTCCCTAAGGTTTAATCTGTGTGTTGCTGGCGGGGTCTGGTAACCCCCGGTCGCACCTCCTGAGGCGGAGGCTTGAGCATTATCTCTCTGTGGAGTCTGTATCTGTACTTGAACTTGTCTTTTAGTAGGATCTAGCGCAAGCGGATTTGATATATTAATTTTAGGTGGGGGGAGTGGTGGAGGTGGAGGAACAGGCTGTCGGACGGGAGAACCTTGTTGCGGTAGTGGCAAAATACGATCTTGGGGCGGGTTGCCACCTCCGTCACCGTCAGTAGGCGGGACGCGGGCAGGTGGATTGGTGTAAGCGGGTGCTACATCATTTAGATAGGAATTCAGAAAGATGTCTTTAGTAGTCCTGTGTTTTACTTTAATTGGAACCAATGGTGGTGGCAGATTTTTCGGCATTTCTGAAGTGCCCTCAGGCGTACCTTCGGCTACTAAGTACATACCATTTACAAGATTGTTTCGTGCGCGGTCTACTTGTTCTGATTTTACTCGAATCCCTTCAGTAACTAATTCGTTTTCTCGGGCTTTATCTGATTCTTCTCTATGTCTGTCTTCTCTACGGAGTGCTTTTTCAGCACGTTTATGTGATTCTTTACGCCAAAATTCTATGGCGTCTTTCTGAGATTGTCTGGCTTTCTTTTTCCATAATGCTTCTTCTACCTTCATGATGCACTCGGCATCCCATGTTCCGGTAACAGGCCATCTGTGTCTTTCGTCTAGATGCTTAGTATAATCGGCCCATAAATCTAGATACAATATGGCGTCTATGCCATGTTTCTGATACATGAAGTTTCCAGGAGTGTCCCTAGGGGGGATAGGAATTTCTTCCTCTAGTATCCCTTTTCTAGTTCCTATCTGTTTTAACTTATTGAAAAACGGCATCTTGTCTACTTAGTACTGAATGCTCAACCCTAGCTGTTTAATTCTGACTCTGAACACAATTAGTTACACCAGAACACAATAATGCACATTAGAAACAGTCACTCATACCACGACATTAAACACATAAAAAGACATTTGAAACATATATGACTGCCCCCTATACTGGATGTACTGCTAAACAGCACAGATACACTGCTGAGAACAGTGCAAGAACTAGGATAACTGATATACTGCTAAACAGTACAGATACACTGTCTAAAACAGTGCAGACCGAATTTGTGTACCCAAACCCGTCTAGATACGTCCCAGCAATGGTACTCACCGGGAAGCACGGAAAACAGAAGGCCTCGGAAAACTCGACTGAACTGGACCGGACTCGACTCGACTCGACACGTTGATACTTCGGAAAACTGGTGGGCCTCTTGACACCTCGGACCTTGCTTCTTTCGACTAGGCTCTGGTCGGGATCCTCCGCGCTCCTCACCGCCTCGTCTGGGTGCTGATTGCAGTCTTCGTCGCCTCCGTGGGCCAGAGGGAGATACAGGAAATCCTGCCAGTACGCGTAGTTTCCGTCTAACTGATGGCAGGGGACAGAGCTTGCAACGCACCAACCGGCGCGTGGGGTGGGGGAGGGGTCCCTATTCGGGCGCCAAAATAATGTGGTAAATATTTGATTTACCGTCCTAATTTCTATGCAGGTAAGTACTTAATCAATAATAACTCAATCGGAAAGAAAAAGGCAGAGTCCGTGGTGTTAGAGTTCCTAGGGGTTTTATTCCTTAAAAAGGAATGGTCATGACCGGATATCTTGTTCCTGCCACCACTGGGGTGCAGGAAGGGATAGAGCAATATTTTATTGACAATACATAGCTTATATACTTAAGTTACATTATAGAAACCAATACAGTAGGCGTAACAGCTGAGAGAAACAAGATAAAACACACACGTGGTAATGATACGTAATTAGAAGGCGTGAACTAGGCGTGAACATAGAGGTGTGTGCTAGAAACGTCATAAGTAGGTGTCATAAGTGGGTGGCAACAAAAAGCAGAATCTTGCAATGTCAGCAGAAATCTGAGGCCTGGATGCGCGCGCAGCTGCATGACGTGTGATTTACGTGAAACTGGAGGGCGCAGGGGACTTGACATTTACAATGGCGGAAAGAGACAGAAGTCTGGCATGTCAGATCAACTCGTACCTCTATCATATCTGATATCTGATGTTTGGGAACCATATTATCTGGGCGGAAAAGGTCTCTGGGGCAGAAGCTATTCTATACTGACTGTGAGTGCGTGTATAAGCGTCTAAGTGTCTGCATGAGATGCGAGGGGCATGGGCCTGCCATGGTAACAGAGGCTATGAATTACTTGCACGGAGACAGTAAGGCCGGGCCCTTCGCTCTGCAGCTGGGGGGATGTTTACTTAAACTAGTAGGCAGGAATGCATTTTAGGAGAGCGGAACAGATAACTCGAAGGTTGAATTCAGTCTTGGCAGGCAGCAGGCTGAGCTAAACGCGGTGAGCCTCGCAGGGAGTAAGGCAGAGGTCACGGGTACAGAGACAGCCTGGGCTGAGGCTTTCAGAGTCAGAAAGCGGAAAAAAAGGCTCAATGGCAGAATTCAGGGCCTGCTTCGCCAGAGCTGAAAAACGTGTAAAGTACACCACAAAAAGACGTTGGCATGGCATACTTAGGAACGGACTATTCAACCCATTCTGGGTGGGTCTGAAAGAGGACATGTTAACGTTGGACGCAAATGTATTTGCGTCTTCATAGCTGGCACAGGAGGGAAGTTACATGCACTTTAAGCTAGTACATGGAGAAGGTGGGGTACACGATAGGGAACATAACTTGACCAAAAATTTATATTTCCTCAAGTTTTCGGGTCTTGATGGCTGATCTATGTTCGGTGAGGCGCGTCTGGATTGACCTACACGTCTCACCAACGTAGCCCATACCACACGGGCAACTAATGAAATAAACCACATTAGTGGTTTTACAGTTCCATAAGTCATGTGCCTTAAATGTGGTACCATTATAGTTGAATGTTTCGCCACCTAGGATGTTTTTGCAAGATTTGCAGGAGGAGCATGGAACCGTGCCCCGTACCGGTAAATTATTTAATAGTGATCTTTGGGTTTGATCACCATTCTGTTGCTTGGAATTGAATTTAGAGTGAACTATTTTGTCTTTAAGATTTCGGTTTCTCCTGTGCGCAAACAGGGGTTTAGACAGATTAGCAGTAGAGGAAGGATTGCAATTCAGGATATGCCAATTGGCATTAATTACTTGTCTAATCCGTTCATTCATTGTCCAATGGGTGGTTACACACACAATTCGATCATTTTCTGTTTTCTCTTTGGAGGTGAGTAACGAGTCACGGTCGAAAAATCTTGCACGTTTGTATGAATTCCTTATTAACCTATGCGGGTATCCGCGTTCACAGAATTTCGTGCGCATAATCGCAGCTTGTTTGTCATAGTCTTGTAAATTAGTACAATTCCTGCGGACCCTAAGGAATTGCGAGAATGGGATGCTCTCTCTTTGACATTTTGGATGAAAACTGTTAAAATGTAGTAAAGTGTTTCATGCTGTTTTTTTCACGAAAAGATCCACCTCTAATTTGTCAACATTAACTCTGATGAGGAGATCCAAAAATTCCACTTGATTCTCACTGTAATGTGCAGTGAATTTCAGATTGTCATCTGTCAGATTAATCCACTCTAAGAACTCTAGGAGTGTTTCTTTCCCATTGGTCCAGATAAAAAATATGTCATCAATATATCTGGACCAATGGGAAATAGACTCGAAAAAGGGCGCCATTTCGTTGTATATGAAACGTTCTTCAAATCTTGACATATATATATTTGCTATCGATGGGGCAACTGAAGCACCCATACTGACACCTTTCAGTTGGCGATAGATATTCTCACCGAATTCAAAAAAGTTGTCTGTTAGGACTATGTAAAGACAATCTATTAAGAATTTTTTTGGGCATGTGATGTTATGTTTCTCTATAAACCAGTCTGTAGCCCTAATGGCTTCATCAATGGGAATATTGCTGTAAAGGGATTCTATGTCAAGAGTTACAAGAATGTCCCTTCCTGGGATAATATTCAGATTTTCTACCGTGTTGATCATGTGACATGTGTCCTTAACATAAGAATCAATTTTAGAAATATGGGGGCGTAAAAAATGATCTACAAACTTGGATAAGGGTTCCGTTGGGGTGCCTATGGTAGACACTATTGGTCTATATGGAGGATTTGTTGAGTTCTTATGAATCTTTGGTAGACCATAAATACATGCAGTTTTAAATTTATTTGTATTTAAAAATTCATGGTCTTTGACACTGATTTCGTCATCCGATAAGGCTCCATCTGTCAGAGTCCTAATTTTTTTGATAGTAGTCTGTATTGGATTGCATTTCATCTGTGAATAAGTGGTACTGTCACTTAACATTCTTTTCATGTTATGTTCATAGTCATTGGAGTTGAGTACCACAATGCCTCCTCCCTTATCTGCACTTTTAATTGTCAGTTCTTTATTTACAGATAGATCTTTAAGGGCACGAGATTCATTTACAGTAAGGTTATATTTGGGTTTGGGGATATATTTTAATGTTTTCCCCAATTTTTTCATGACAACCAGCTCGAAAGCTGCGACTTCAGGTCCCAATTGATCCAACCCAGGTGTAAAAGTAGAGGGCAGTGAAATCGCAGCTTGTTTGCCTGTTAAATTATCTACATCATCTTCTTTATTTGCAAAGAATTTTTTGAGTCTGATTTTCCTAAAAAGAGCAATTATGTCTTTATGTAGCTCAAAGGTATTGACAAACGAATGGGGGACAAAAGATAATCCTTTTGATAATACAGTTTCGCTGTAACTATCTAGTTCTTTGGAGGACAGGTTAAAGATGGGGATTATATCCCCTGTCCCCAATATTGTCTGTTGCGTGTTTCCCTGATAAACTGCGGTTCCTGTTGCTGATGTTGTTGGTGTTGGATTTGTTGGTGTGCAGTTTGTTGTTGATGCTGGTTCAGAGGAAAATTCCCGCGAGTTTGTCCCTGATTCTGAAATCTTACCCTGGGGCGGCCCCTGCGAGGCCCCCTGTTTGATAAAAAAGGGCGTCGCTGAGGTCTGGAGTTTTGATATGTATTAAAACCACCATCTGATTCATAGTAGGTATTACTATTGCCTTCTCCTTCTGAATCTGACGAGTCAGTAAAGTTATTGATTCTTTGTTGCGTATTACGGGACTCATCAGTATAGTGATTTTGTTGATAAAAATCTTTATGTAAGAAGGGATAGGCAACTTCTTCTGAATAGAATCTCTTATCTTTATTAAGATTATCTGTCTTTCGTTTGTTTAGATAATTACTGAACGACTCTAGATCTCTATTATATTCCTCTATTTTTTTGATGGCGTCATCAACTCCAGTCATTTGTTTTAATTTTTCTTCTAATTCATCTATTTCTTTTTTTATTTCTAAGGCTAGTTCCTTTGATGTTGCTACAATTAATATCATCAGTTCGCGAGAGCAACGGTTTGCTATTTGACTCCATTTTTCTAAAAATGGTCTATGGTGCACAAAGAGACCTGGTATATTACGTACACGCAACCCATTGGGGATAATTCCTGTTTTCAAATATGCCAACATGAACTCCCCATGAGCTTCCATGCGGATAAGTTTCTTTTTAAGATCTACTAGCTTCTTACCTTCGTCTTGGCCTCTATTAGATATATTGTGGTTAGTGGTCGGAATTGTTGTACCTACTAACGTTTCGAATTCTTCATCAGTAAATCCGAAAGTTTTCATATTGGCCATGACTCTAGGAAGTGGATGAAAAGTTGGGGGAGAAAGAATTTACTACAAACTGCTCAAATATATTACAATCAATAACAGTCAACTAAATTGAAGCGTTAAGCCCTGCACAGACAAGCTGTGGGAAGATTGGTGTAAATAAGAAGGACCCCCTGTTTGAGTAACTGAATATGTTTGACAGGGAAAATTAGACAATGTAAACAAGGTAACAGATGTAATATCATCAGGGAGAAAACGACAAGTAACAAGCAAAACAATCAATTAAAAAGTACAAAATTTTTTTTATTATGAAGTATATATACTCAGATTAAAAACATAAAATTTCTGACATATAAAAATAATAAGACTTATGACCTATTATAAAGCATCAACACAATACAACATTACAAATGACATCATAAATTCTTGATTCCTAAAACAGTGGCGGACAATATCAGTCCTCTTCTCGAGAGGGGTATTTTAAAAGCACATAGTGCTCTCCTTCTGCCACCCGCAAAGAGAGCACTCACCGGAACCCTTAGACACAGAGTTTTCACCTTATAACGAAAATAAATAAAATTTACCACCTTTTCACATTGATAGAATCTTTTTAGTTATCTAGAGCTTTATAGATTCACAGAGGATTTACTTCAGCTACCGGATGACAGATGTGTGTTTTGAAAACATCTGAGAAGGTCACAAGGTGGTAGAGGTATTCAGAATGGGTATGAGCATGGCACTGATAGGTTAAGGTCCTCTGAAGTAATGTAATGCAATGATGTCTTGTAAAGCACCTGAATCACCCCACATGGGGTATCTCCGCCCTGTAGACCGCTGGGGAACCTGTCCTGGCTTTCCCTGTGAGACGGCCCCTACTGGGTATCTCCAAGGTGAAACCATGCATCCCCAGCGTATGTGGGGGGCCGTTGTGGAGATGAGGCAAGCTAATGCCCAGAGTTGCCGAGTGTGATCCCTGGTTAGAGTAGGCACCGAGGCGAGAATTATCGAGTCCGCTGACCCTGGTCCACGACCCTGCCGCGTCGGGAATTGAACTCTGGTCTCGGGCCGTCCTCTGCTTCCGGGTCTGCCGCCTCTAACCAGTGAGCCACATCACTCCACTTGTGGCACTTGTAGGCATGGTGGGGGTAGGCATCCAATGAAGCTCTTGAGTGGATGGACTTCATTGTAACAATGGTTTATCCTGGGTTGATGATAGACCATGTAATTTGCATTAGTTCTTTGCAAAAGATCGGGACGCGTTTGGTGAGGTCTGTCGGTTTTGGTTACCAGCTGAAATTGCTGTAAATGTTGGTGATTTGGAGGCGGACAATGGTGAGGTGAAATATTTCACAATAAAATTGATTTCCTTGCTTATTTTGGTGCTGGCATTGATGTGGTCTGCCAGAGCAGCTCATTTGGTGGTCTGAATCATTTGGTGATAGCGTCTCAGGGTGGATGTGAACATTCTCTTATCTGCATTGTCCTGTATTGTCCTGGCTCATTCTCCATTTGCGCTCCAGTTGTTGCAATGGCATTTCATGAGTCTGAGTTCCTCCATGTGCCAAAAAGCCTAGGGTCTCGATCACTGTATCTTGTTTTCTTGTTGTGTTTGTGTGGGCTCTGGGAGACACTGTAAGAGGTGATCCAATTGCTGAAAAGACAGCTTGATGATGTATAAAAGTGCGACCTTTAGGACTGCTCTTCAAAGTACTCCCAGATCTGTGCAAGATTTAGAAGAAGGACTGCCTTGTATTATGAAGAAGGGCCTGCTTGACTTGATCTCAGAGGGACCCCAACGGTCAGTTGGCTGACCTCTTACGAGAGTGAAAGAGACACACCAAGTGTCAAGCTGCGTAGCTGAAAGCACCAACTGGACCTTCCTAGACCTGCCTAAGCCCTGCTGCTGGCCTCCGCTGGAGTGAGTCCTAATCTTGAAGAGGTTACCAGAGGTCCCTTGACAGGCATCAGAGTGTTTTCCACCCTGCCTAACTGAAGGTTGCATCAGTTTCAACAGAAAGCGGCGCAGGGACCCACAAACTAAGCAGCTCTGAACAAAAGGTGCCGCCAGAAACGAGGCCAAGTTACACAAAGCTCACAAAGCAATGCAACGCTGATCCCATCTGAGAGCTGCACTAGATCCCTCGCAGATCAATGCTGTGTCCAGTGGCATCAACCCGAAGACTTAATGGAACCTGATGCAAAGCAACTCAAAGCCCCCAAAACGTCACTGCTGAATGTTTCACCGGATCCAATGCTGAGTGACCCAAAGTCTCACAGTGCCATACCACACAGACCTCCTGTCAAGGACCAAAGTTACAATTACTAGTGGGCTGAACTATTTCCTATACCCGGCTCGCAATCTATTGAGGTTGGCTTGAATTTGTGACTTTGACCCATTCCAACCAGATAACTGGAGTTGGCGTTTCACGCCTTTTGGCACTATTTTTACCTAATACTTTAAAACAAGTAACTCTGGTTCTACTGATTAGATTTGTACTGTTTTGGTGTAATTTTATTATTTACAATAATTATTAAAATAAGTTTGGGATTTTTCTCATATTTTCTTTTCACTTTATTACTGTTTTAATATACTTTACACATTGCCTTTAAGTTAAGCGGAGAAGCGTGGCTCAGTGGTTAGAGGCGGCAGACCCGGAATCTGAGATCGGCCGTGGACCAGGGTTCAATTCCCCGCCTCGGCAGGTCTCGGGCTCAAAAATTCCATGGAGTCGACAATTCTCGCTCCGGTGCCTACTCGACTCACGGGGTCACACTCTGCGACTCTGGGCAATAGCTTGCTTAATCTCCACTACGGCCCCTTGCGGCGGGATGCCTGGCTTTCGCCTTGTGGATACCCGGCCGGGATATTTCACAGGGGAATACCAGGACGGGTTCCCTAAGCAAGCGCCTTGGGACCCCTGGGTTAAAGTGCGCTATATAAATTGAAACACATTTACATTTAAGCCTGACTGCCTGTGTGCCTAGCTATCGGAGGGTTGAGAACAGGATAATTCAGTGGTGTAACAATAGCTTTTGCACTAACTGTGATGCAGGATCCCTCCAGCACTGTAGATGAGTGTGCGGCCCCTGGCCTAGCACCTCCCAGCTGGATCTGGAGCGTGGATGCCTTCTCAATGTACTTTGCAGAGGGGCCCCTCAAGTTTTGTTAAGCCAGTGGGTTCATTTAGTGTGTTCATTATTTTAGTGGGCCTTCCCCCTTCTCAAAATATAACCCAATTTCCTAATTTGGTAGGCAAGAGACTAAGGCAGTGACTCTGGGGCGTTTTTCTTTAGACCTCACAAACAAAACAGGATACAGAAAAAATTACTTTGAGAACAAAAGTTATATTGCCACTTGACATCAGTGGTAAGCTTTATCTCTACCTGGCTTTTATTTAAATAAAGACTTTGCCAAAATTACCCAAAACTGCTCTGTGGTCTTACTCTTCTGTCACCTAATCTACCAAAATGGCTTAGAACCACAACTGCACTCATCTTCTGGGGCCTTATTTACAACAAAGTGACTCAGCGCTGTGCTGCAAGTCATTTTCTGCACCGCAGTACAGTGCAGAAAATGGTCGTGGCACTGCACTGAGGGACACCGCTGAGGGGCACCTTCCTGCACGAAAACAATCACTAGAGGTGATTTCCTCTTTCTATGCCCCTCCCTATGCCTCCCCTGGGGAGGGGTAGCATTCTTACGCATTTCCAGGTATACAAAAATGCAACATAAACCATGGGTGTTGCTGGAAACACCCATACCACGCCCCTTCACACAAAGTGCTGCCTGTAAAGGGGCTGTATTTACAAGGACATGAAAAGCCATGCAGGGTGGCTTTATGTGTCCTTGTACATATGGGGCATCATGATGTGCTGCCGATGCGCCACAAAATGTGATTCACCAGCGTCGCAAGGGGTTTGTAAATTAGCTCCTTATTATTAGATTTGGATCTAGGATCGGTCATAATCACATATGGTCATATTCTAAGCTGCCAAATGTATGGACATTCATGTCACCCACTCTTATAGGTTCTCAAATGATCCCTAATAAAACTTTACCACCCACCTTTAAGCAAGGTTACAGTCACAAAAAGTATGACGTTCGAATTACCTTGCAGATATCTGCAATAAGACACAAACCTAGACTAAACGATTTCAAACCATAAATTGCAAACAAGCGGTGCTGGTAACGTCGAAAGTTGTGCTGGGAGTTCAAGGGCAGTGACTGCTCAGCAAACACCTCCGCAGACGTCTGACATAATGGGCAAGATTTAAGCTGCAAAATTAATGAGTTTTGTCCAAGCCGACTTAGAATTGGACGTGACAAATGTAGAGTGCTCATGGTAAGACATCATGGCACTGGCACATGGCATGGAAATAGCTTTGAATACTTTAAGAATGTGTAAATTGCTTAGGCACTAGGAAAAAAAGCTTCACTTAACATTACTCTGTGTGTGGCTGATTCTATTTAAAATGTTCAAGGTAAAAATAAAGATGAAAAGTGGCAATTTGAGAGAAATGCCACTTTAATTGTGATTGTTCACTGCTTAGTTATTTGGCTGACTGCATCAGTCATCTTTAAAGATAAATGAACGTGCTATTTGGAAATGACCTGTTAGCATAAAATATACATTTGTAATTTGTGTTATGATGCCGTTTAGGGAAAGCGCACACTGTTCTGGATATGAAGTTACTCAGCAGCACTGCAAATATTGCCCAGCATCTATCAACATCTGGTAACACTGGGGGATTTCGCTAAGTACATTCTTATCCTTCGTGATCTTTTTTAAAATTATATTTTGAGTCAACTGGCAGTCAAGGGTGTTATATTCCAATAAATATATTGGCAGTGAGAGTTTTACGGCCCACAGTACACATTTCGGATTCAGGGTAGTCATAGCAACAGCAGGCAATATGTTTTCAAATGTACTGTAGTTTTCCCCAGTTGTCATTGTCCCGTTAAAGTATTTCTAAGGTGAATACATTTTGTATTCTGTTCTGTGTCATGGATGGGGAAGTCTGGTTAAAGGTAGAGGTGCTGAATTTGTCAATGGTGTGTCTCTGGGGTTCGGTGCACTTCCGTAAAACCATGATCTCTGTATGTAAATTGCGAGATGACATTTGTCCTTTTCACTAATAGTGCGGCTCAACTCTTGAAAAAGATTACCAAAAGGAATATGAAATGGAGAATAACACAAGGGAAAAGGGGCTAGTTGATATTGATAAAGTGGAAAATGACATATGAGAGAAATGAATAAAGGGCAGATATTCATAGCCATTTTGTGGTTGCCAACCTCGTGGTTCGGAATATTCGAGGGTTTACAACTATGAAATGTTTTTTTTATTCAATAAACCCATTTTGAAATTTGTTAAAGGGTCATCGAATCCCAAAATGGGTTTAGAAATGGGTACCAAATTCCGGTTTGGAAGGGACATATTTAGGGAAGTCCTTTGCTGTTAGACTTGACATATATGGTAGGTATCCCCCACACTTTTTGCCTTCACTCCCTTGCTTTTTGGCTAATTTGTCTTTTGTTGACACTAGGACATCTGTGCACTTTAGCTTTCTAATCAGTGTTAAAGTGGTTGTACTCTGACCCTAATAAATGATAAAATTGGCCTATGCCCTCCATCACACCCGCATTATTAGCTGTCTCTTTCTCCTTTGTAATTTTGCCTTGACCTCATCATATGATAAGGTTATTGTTTTAGTTTTGTCACTTTCACTGTTTACTTACTATGTATTACATACTTTTTTGTGCTATATTTATTTTTGTATTTATTTTGTATTATTCTACTTTGTATTATTCTTTCTGTAAAATCAATAAAAACAATTTGAAATAAAAAATTGGCCTATGCCCAATTGGCACATTTAATGTACTTGTAAGACCCTAGCAAATGGTACTATGTGTTCCTACAGCCTGTAAACTAAATGCTACTAGTGTGCAGCAGCACCCATTTTGCCACCCACTAAAGTTACTCTGAAGAACATGTCTCAGGCCTGCCAGTGCAGCCTGGAGTGCAGTTTTGAAGTGCCATTTCAACCTGGGAAAATACATCTTTTGTGAGGCCTAAACCTTCCTTTTTAATACTTTTAAGTCACCCTTAAAGGAGGCCCTGACCACTCCTAGTGCAGGGGGCATTGTATTTAAAAAGCAGGACATGTGCATTTATGTTTTGCATGCCCTGAAATTCAAAATATTTTAAAGCAGTTTTTCGCTGTTGTAAGGCTATCTCTTCCTTAGACTAACACTGGGTTACTTGATTACATATAATAAGTAAAAACTTCAGTTTAGGACTAGACGCACAAATGCTGTTTGCATTAAATTAATTGCAATTTTAAACCCTCTTCAGTGGTAAGGTCGGATTTTAAGTTACTATTCTAAAAAATTTATTTTTTAGAAAGATTGCTTTTTATATATATATTTTTTTATTTTTTTATTTTTATTTGAGACCTTTATCATCAGTTTGACAAGAACACAGCCGATGGCCTACAACCCAAACCGGGCCAGCCGCAAGTCGTTTCATACATATATCTCAATTGCATGAAGTTGTAAAAGACATTATCAAGTTACATTGTAATACTGATACATGTGCCATTATACATACACATTGTGAGCAGTCTCATTTCAAAACGTAAAACACCAAACATCTCCCCCCCATCCAACATCCCCAGGTTCAGATCTTGGCAACAAAGAACTACAATAAACGCGTAGGAGTAGAAGTATCCATGGCTTAAACATCGTAGCGCCCCCCTGGCTTGTATGCAATCCGGTTGTGCTTGGCCAATATAAGTAGGCACCTGGAGGAATCAGCAATAGGGCACCACTCGCGTAAATGATAGGTAAGCTAGTGGGCCTATGTATGTCACATGAGGTAGACACCTGGGTAGGAGACTCCCCTTGCTCACCTCTATAGCTCAGACAAAGTAACCTGCAGAGAAGAGCTAGTTAAGGACCTTCCTCATCCATTAGTTTCGACAGCATATAAGCAGTATAGGGACCCCATATATATCTCGTGGTCTGGAAGCTTCCGGCAGTTCCTCATAATAACAGAGCAATTGATCCCTACAGTACTCCATATCGTGGAACCATAGTTTAACAGCCGGCGCCCGCTTCCCTCCCCATGTCATAGCTACTCTTCTCTTGGCAATCTGCAGGGCAATCACCACCAGGCGCCTCATCCCAGCTGGCACTCCAGAAGCAATCCCTAATAGGCAAAGTTGCGGATCAGTAGGAATTTCAGTCGATGTCATGTCAGAGAGCGCTGCAGTCACATCCACCCAAAACGCATGCACTCTAGCACAGCCCCATGCTAAATGAATAAAGTCAGCCCCCTCCATTCCGCATCGCACACAACAGGACTGGTCCCGAAAACCATATCTCGCCAATAGTACCATTGTTGTACAAATTTATAGTGGATGAGGCGAAAATTTCCATTAGCTGCAAATCCCCTAGTCATGGAGCAACATTCAGCCCATTCATCCTCAGTCAGCGGATCTTGCAAGCATGCATCCCATCTAGCTTTGGCAGACATAGCTCCTGCGAGGCCTTGTATTTTTTTTTTTTTTTTTTTAGAATTTTTTATTGAAGTCTTGGATAAGCTAAATCGAAACATACAATGACAAATCATATACTAACCATAATGTACACATACCCCCCATATTCCGGAGCCACAACTATGACCATCTCAAAAAAGATTAAAGAGAGAAAAGGAAAACCAACATAGTCAGAATAAATCAATTAAAATTGAAATAAGAACCCCAGATTTTCTCAAATTTCCGAATCGCACCAACTCTTTTAGCATACAGTTGCTCACTATTTCGGACCTTTTGCATTTTATAACGCCATTCATGTACGTTAGGGCAATATTGCAAACACCAATTTTGAAGAATTAACGATCTCGCTACAGCCATAGCAATGTATATTAGTTGAACTAGTTGCCCTTCTAACATCAATTCCGGATCAAATCCATACAAAATCAGTTTATGATTAACCGCGATTGAGATTTTACACTGGTTTTGCATAAATGCAAATATTTCTTCCCAGAAAGGTACAATTTTAGAGCATTGAGCAACAACATGAGACCAATTAGCAGGATTATGATGCAGACACCTATAACAATTGGAAGAGCAATTAGGATACATTTTACTAACCCTTGCCGGAGTGTAATACAGAAGCCATTTACTAAAAAACAGCATTCTGCGCCAATTGGCACCTCTTAGTACAGAAAAGTTCAGCACATTGATTCTTTTCCATACCGCAGGAGTTAGTACCAAATTTTCCTGCCCTAGCCACTTATTGCTTTAAGACATAAATCCGGATCCCTATTCGCGGTTAAGCGACGTTTCCACTCCCCCGGTTTTCTTTCTTGTATTAAAAAAAATAATTCATTAACTAACGGCACAGGGGAAAAAAGGAGTGAGGGATCTAATTGGAGCAGCACTCCATAAATCAGCTTATACGATCCCAGCATTAAGAAATTCCCTTGAACCCGGGATGTCATATCTGCCATCGTAATCCAAGCGTTATCTTCCATATAATCGCTTAGCTTCATAAACCCTATCCTCTGCCATTTTTCTAGGAGATCCATGCTAATATCCACTCCGAAGAAAGAAAAGACGGAGCTAAGGGACGAAAATGTATTGAGGAATGGAAGGGAGTACCTCTTTAGGAGTGCTGTACGTCTCTTAAAAAACCAGTGCAGCACCTTATACCTGACTGTTTTTGGTGATTTAAATAATTGAAGCGGGGAGGGAATCTGAGTTTCTTTACAGATCAAATCAAAAAAAAAATTTATAAAAAGTTGCTGATTGTTGTCCTTAAATCTATTCATAAATTGAGCCAAATATGCATTATAATAATCTTTAAGATTGGGAAGGGCAAGCCCTCCTTGTTCCTTATCTTCGAATAAAGTATTCAGTGAAATTCGAGGCGTCTTTTTTGCCCAGATAAAAGAGGAAAACATAGATTCAACCTTGGAAAAAAAAAGTCCAGGCAAAGCACAAGATATGGTTGAAAATAAAAAATTGAATAAAGGAAGGACCGACATCTTGATTAATGCAACACGACCCATAATGGTCAAAGGTAAAGAATTCCATCTTTCAAACATTGCTCGCACCTTTTGCAGCATTGGTACAAAATTCAGACTATAAAGATCGGCAACTGAGGAAGAGAACAAAACCCCCAAATATCTTTTCGGTTTATTATTAATGCATGAACTTAAATCGGGATGAATTACAGGGTTGATACCCCCGCAGACTAGAATTTCGTTTTTTTTTTTATTTATCCGATAGCCCCCCAAGGCCTCAAACTCTTCAAATATTTGGAGTGCATGAGATTGACATTGCATTTCGGGCTTAATTAACAAAATTATATCATCTGCGTAGAGTTTAATTTTAGGCATCAAATTAATAGGGGGGAATAGGAGAGGAGCTTTCCTAATTGCAGTTGCTAAAGGTTTGATGAAGAAAGCAAACAATATCGGAGAAAGTGGACAGCCTTGTCTAGTACCGCGTTTAACCGATACTAGTCCCACCGACTCAGCATTAATAATAATATTGGCCCGAGCCCCTGAGTAAAGACTCCGAATCAAATTAATAATTACTTCTGGGATGCCAAAATGCTGTAAAATAATAAAAAGTGTCTCCCAAACCACCAAATCAAAAGCTTTTTCGGCATCAAATAATAAGATTAAAGCGGGGACCTTATGTGATTCAAAAAAATCCAAAGCCTCTGTTAAAAAGTGAGTGTTAGTCAACAGTTGCCGACCGGCAACAAAACCATTCTGGTCTGCGTGGATCAAATCTGAAGAAAAAGAATTAAAACGTGTAGATAGTAGTTTAGTGGTGGTTTTGTAATCTGTATTCAGTAACGTGATGGGTCTGTAAGAGTTCGGATCCTTGGGGGGTTTACCCTTTTTAAGAAAACTTACTACTGTTCCTTCCCTAAAAGAATCCGGGACGGATCCACCAGACAGCATACAGTTTAATAATTGGACAAAAAAATCTGCGAAGGAACTAAAAAATACTTTAAAAAACTCTGAAGGAAACCCATCAGGGCCAGCAGCTTTCCCTAATGGGAGCTGTTGGACTACTTTCTCTACTTCCTCTCTAGTAAATGGAGTGGCCATACTAACTTGATCTATAAGAGAAAGAGTGGGAAGAGAATACTTTTCCAGATATTTCAATAATTTTTGATGATCTATCATTGATTGAGTATTATAGATCCTCTTATAGTGTGCCAACATTATTTCTCCAATTTCAGCTGGAACCGATGTATCTCTAAAAGTGTCTGGAGAATGTAGAGAATGTATGAGATTAGACGAGGCTTGCTTTCTGGCCTGCCATGCCAGGAGTTTACCGGTAAAATTACTCTCTTCATATATTTTTTGTGAGCTCTTACGAAAATTCTCGTCACTCTGATTATAGAGCTCCTGAGAAAGCTCTCTTTTGGCCGCGTTTAATTGATCTTGAACCGATCTGGCCGAATTTTGTTGGCGGAGTACAGTCAGGGCCTGAATCTTTTGTTGGAGAGATCTATTCTTATTCTTAACTACGGAGAGATCGGCTGCATCTCTACCAATCACCAGGCCACGAATATAGGCCTTAAGAGAGTCCCAAACATAGTCATGGGGGGCAGTTCCCATATTCCGAGAGAGAAAGTCTACTATCTCAGTTTTAATAGACGCCACCCAAGTGTCATCAGTTAAATATTTTTTATTAAAGACCCAACGTTTGGGGGCTCTTACCCTATCCCCCAATCCCACTTCCATCATAATCATTGCATGATCCGAAAAGCCGTTATGGAGCAACGTCTGTTTGGAAAAAATGATCTGACATGAAATTAGAAAAAAATCAATTCGAGAGGAGGATTTAAATCTGCCTGACCAGCAGGTATATTCTCTTTTGTCCGGATTTTGATTGCGCCAAGGGTCCCACAGGTTAAATAATGACATATTATTCCTAATGGACCTTAGGGATTTAGGCTTGAATTGAGTCTTCGACCTGCTGGATGAATCCAGCTCTCTGTTCATTGTAATATTAAAATCCCCACCAATAATGATCTCACCCTTGGCCATCAACAAAGAATGAAAAAGCTCTTCATATATCTCTGGTCTATCCTCTGTTGGAGCATAGAAACTGACTAACGTGACTGGATTAATTCTATTTGGAATCATACATGTGGCCCAGCACCATCGGCCCGACCCCCCTTGCTCCACCTGACCGATCTGGGCCTCTAATTTTTTACTAACAAATAACGCCACTCCCCTCTGTGACTCTGAACATGAGGAGAATACTCTACAGGAAGCCCAACTTTTGAACATAGGGAATTCCTCAATTTTTGACATAGATATATGGGTCTCCTGTAATAGAATCACATCAGGTTGTTGCGTTTTAGTCCATAGTTCTATTGCTCTCATTTTTTTCCTATTGTTTAAGCCATTTACGTTGAAGGAAATAATTTTCACCCCCATAATAGAAAATCAACACAGAAATTAACCCACTCCCAGGCTCCAAAGCAGGTAGTAAACCGTTTAAATACCCCACATTGCAGCAAATATACCAATCTAGTATTCATAGCATTCTTAGCCTTCCAACTATACACAAGTGATTTATAAACAAACATCCAAGACTTCATTTTTTGACTGCGAGGCCTTGTATAACCGTGAAATCAATTTGACTCTGCTGGTTGATGTATATAAGAGCTGCAAGGCGCCCAAGACCAGTGGTTCATCCGGGTATGAGGGATATAAGGCCCGTACCGCAGCCCGAAGTCTGACATACAAGAATGTAGCCATAGTGCAGTTGTTCGTCTGATCTAGCAAAGTCTGCAGGGAAAGGAAAGTAGCAGTGGGGAATACGTCACCCATATTCACCACTCCGGCATTTTGGAATAACTGCAAAGCCCTCCAGTTCACCTGAAACTGAAATCTCAGCATGATGCAACAACGGCATGTTTGGCGCGTACAGCGGTAGTCTATGTGATCTACGTCCCAGCTCCTGCCAAGCACTATATGTACTGTGTACCGTGTCCAAGATGGAGTAAGAGTACACTATCATTGCCCTGAGGGGCAGCAGAAGAACTGCGCTGGCCTCCAGTGCTACATGGGGCGTGTATGGTGGAGCCGACAACCAGTAAGTGGCAAAGTGTGCACGCGCGTAAAGGTAATACAGCTTCATATCCGGTACAGCAAACCCTCCCATCACGTATGGTTTTGTTAAGACAGCCCACCGCACTCTCGGCTTCTTACCAGCCCAGGCCAATGTAATTAATAAGGATTGTAACTGCGTGGAAAAAATGGGACGTTAGGGTGATCGGCACATTCACAAAGTAATACAAAAATTTGGGCAGTACCACCATCTTAATGAGGGAAACCCTATCAGCAAATGATAACAGTAGTCTGATCCAGCGGGCAACTTGGTCCTCCAATTTTGAAATAGCCACCCCATAATTGGCCCGGATCGTTTCCTTGCTGTCCCTGTGTACCCATATTCCCAAATATCGCACCGGTTCCAGTGCCCACTCCAATGGAAATTCAGATGGGAAAGGTAGGGTAGCGTCCGTCAGGGGTAATAATATGGACTTATCCCAGTTGATGGATAGCCCAGAGAATCGCCCGAACCTGATAAATTCCCGCAGCACTTTGTCCAGATTCTGTACAGGGTCTCTTATATACAGGACCATGTCATCAGCATACATGGATACCGCCAGGGACCTGAGAGGGAATCGTAGCGCCGTATCCGCATATCTCTGCCGCAAGATACAGGCCAAGGGCTCCAACACTATAGCAAAAAGTAAGGGCGATAGGGGACACCCCTGCCTCGTCCCCCTCTGTATAGGGAACGGAGCCGATAAATGCCCATTCACCCTCACTCGAGCCACCGGGTTGGTATATAGCAGCGTAATCAAGGAGGTGAAAAAAACCGGTACACCCATGCGATGCAGTACAGCTTTCATGTAGCGCCATGCCACAGAATCGAAGGCCTTTGCGGCGTCAAGCAAAACCGCCACCGCCGCCAAGTCAGGTTTAAGGAGATGGAGGACCGCAAACATAGCTCTCAGATTATGAGTAGTGGAGCGTAGGGGTGCAAATCCAGACTGATCTGGTAACACCATAACCGGCAATATAAATCCCAATCGTGTGGACAGCACTTTAGCAATGATCTTTACATCAGTATTCATTAGAGATAGAGGACGGTACGACTCGCAGCTGTTTAGCGGTTTGCCCGGCTTCGGCAATGCAACCAACAGTGCCTCTCTCATTGTCGCCGGCAGTTGCCCCTGTTCGAACGCCTCCTCCAGTACCATCGCCAGGCGGGGCACCAAAAGAACTGTATATTCTTTGTAAAATTCAGAGGGCAAACCCTCAGTACCAGCTGCCTTACCATTAGGCAAGGATGCTATCGCATCTCGAAACTCTCCTTCAGTTATATGGTGCATCAAGAAATCCTGCTGTCCCTTCGATAGCCAGACCAATGCTATATCATCTAAGTACCGTGCCAACTCGTCCTCCTCCACTGTCTCCCTGTGCTCATACATCTTCCCATAATACTGTACAAAACAATCCAGAATGTCAGTAGCGTTCGTCACGGTAGTGTCCTCAGTAACTATTTCCTGTATACTGCAATGCCTGGCCCAGGGTTCTCTAATTCTATCCGATAGCCCTCGTCCTGCTCGTCCCCCTTCACTATAATACCTCGCCCTAGCATGTTTAGATACAAATTTAACCTCCTGTTCTGCCAGATCATTGTATTCAGTAACTTTCGTATGGATTTCCGCTAGCCTAGTTGCTTCCGGGTGCAGCTCCTGCAGTCGTTCTAGTATCAGCAGCTCTCCTTCTAGTTTGGACATGGAGGTCCGCAGCGACTTTAGCACACCCGACTGTAGACCCACACATTCTCCCCGCACGGTTACCTTAAATGCCTCCCATACTGTGCACATACTCTCAACAGACCCTACATTCGTGTAAAAAAACTCCTCAATCAACGTCCTCAGACTCTCGCGCATCACTAGATCCGTCAGTATGCCAGTGGACAAACGCCACGAAAAGGGGGCCGGAAAGTGTGTCGGTAACCCCACCTCCATCAGCACAGGAGCATGATCAGAAAGAGTCCTGGTCAAATGTCTCATCCCTTTAACCCATCCACTTACATCTCTCGTCACCAGCCAATAGTCGAGTCTCGACCACGTATCATGCGCAGACGTATAGCAGGTACCTTCACGTGTGCCCGGATTCCCTAACCTCCAAACATCCACCAGGCCTAGTCCATTCATACCATCACACACAGCGTCAGTCGCCTTTCGATGCTCATACTGTCTCACATCCTTTCTGTCAAATACACCATATAGAGTCACATTCCAGTCTCCTCCACATACAATCGCCGAAGGTGGTAGGGCATATACCTTATTCCAAAGCGCTATATAGAACTCTGGGTCATCAATATTTGGACCATAAACATTTACCATTGTTACAAGTGTGCCACACAGCTTCCCATGCAGTATGATAAATCTACCTTCTTTGTTAATTTCTTCATGCATAGTGACAAACTGCACATTTCGTTTGATTAAAATCATGACTCCACGGGCATATGAAGAGTAAGTAGACGCAACCCTAGTGCCCGCCCATTGCTTAGCCACAACCTCCACCGCCGTACCCTGAAGATGTATCTCCTGTAGAAAGACCACCTGCGCACCATGTTTGTTAAGGAAGGCCAACATTTGTCTAGTTTTCTGGGAACCGTTCAATCCCCGTACATTCCAAGTTATCCAATTAATGTTCCCACCCTCAGCCATTACATCCGCCCACCCAACATCCTGAATCAGCGAAGCAGTGTGCACCCCCCAGAACTGAGCACTCAAGCGTGAAGAAAGACTCATAGTATAAACCGTAGCAATCATCCAGCAACCAATCAGAAAGACCATCCAGGTGATCTGAATCACCACGTCCAAATCCCTCTTCCTCCCACCCTCGGTAGAAAAAACTGAACCAGATCTGAAATCCCCGAAAGCAGCCACCCCCCCACCCACTTCAGCTCCCAAAACCTGCCAAAGCCGTCCCCACCCCCCCAACCTCCCAACTCGGAACAGTGCATCAAACATTTTGTGGGGAATTCCCATACGTGGGGGCGTAGAGGTGCCCAACTCCCGCTAGTGAGCTAAGCAGGAGAGGATCAGGGCAACGGTTCCTACATCCGCCCCTACCGTCCCATCGCTGCAGCATATCTCAGACCACACGGTCTATGCACAACCAACAAGGCAATATGGCAACCTTCCCCCTGCCCCTCAATATATTTCGCCCAGCAGTCGTGTATCATCATTCCCGTGAAAAGCATATTCTGCGATCAGCAAAATCCTGGTTCACATCCTCCGGTCAGTTCCATCGCGATATAGCAGAGTATGCAAAAGATCCATTCGCCATCCCCGGCCAATATGCAGCAAGGTCACAAGGGAAAAGGAACAGACACGCATCAGAAGGCACTCCGGCGGGTCCCACAGAGCACTGGGAATGGCACAGCGTTCGTGATATTCACAGTTCCAAAAAGCTATTTCATCCCAGTGTAGTCTTGAACCAGAAATGTGTATTAATGAGGAATAGCACTCCAGCAGAGGCAGTGAAGTGCAATGTCAGTGTCGTCAAATTGTAGTCTCTCATGCAACGTCGTCCCGTATGTCATCTTCTCTGTTCTGTGTTGCATTTGCGTTGAGCTATCTTTTTTTCTGTTTCTTGGCAAAATCCAAAGCTGCCTTGACAGAGGTGAATATTTTATTCTCTGATTGGGCTCCAATCCGGAGGCGCGCCGGATACAGCATAGCATACGGAATATCCTCAACCCTGAGAAGTTGCTTTACCGCATTGAACTCTTTCCTCGCCGTTTGCACCGCCACCGTAAAGTCAGGGTAAAACTCCAGCTTGTTGCCCTGGTAATCTATTACTCCCTTTTCTCATGCTAGGCGTAGGATCACATCCCTGTCTTTATAATTTAGTATGTGGGCAATAATGGGGCGCGGAGGCGTTCCGGTCGCCGGCCTTTTAGCCAAAGATCGGTGTGCCCGCTCCACAATAAACACCCTGGACAATTGTTCCGCCCCGAAGATATCAATGATCATGCGTTCCATAAAGTCTTCCATGCGGCCTACATTCGTAGTTTCGGGCAGCCCCGTGACGCGGATGTTATTGCGTCTCGACCTCCCTTCCAACTCCTCGTTCTTCGCCTGGATAACCGCCAAGACCCATTCCATGTTGAAGACCTTTGTATTCACAGTGGCCAAGCCGTCTTCAGTAGCAGATACCCGCTGCTCTACCTCTCCCATTCTTTCATTCTGCCTGTCGAACTGCGGAGCCATATGATCAAGTCGGTGATTTACTGCTTCCATGGTGCCCTCTATAGATTGTAAAGTTTTTTGCATAGCCACGAGCACGACCTCTAAATTCGGGGTCCCTCCGGACGCTCCAGCAGTCTCCGAGTCCGGCGGCGGTTTTGAGGCCGACATGGTGGACTTTTTTGCGTAGAATGTTAATTTGGGCTGGTTGCGCTCAGGTCAGCCCATATTACCAGAATCTCAGCTCGCCTTTTCGCCCCAGTTATAGCGCTCCAAAGCCCCAGAGGAAGCAGAAATAGCAGTGCAGGGAAGTATCCACAAGCAGCAGTTTTAATAGTGTCAGCAGGCACGCTACTCTAGCCCCCAGAGTCCACCTAGGCCTCACCACGAGCCTAGTTCGCAATCAGGAGAAATCCGTTACAAGCCCCCAAGGCGACACTGTCTTCCCAATAGATTATAGGCTCATGCAGTTTCGGGGCACACGGAGCCCCAAAGCGTCGCTATGGAGAAGGTCCGGGTTGTGCAGTCTTTGCATCCGCGCTTGTTTTCACTCTCAGCCAACCTCGGGCGGGAAGCCTCAGGCGTCTCGGTCCCAGCGTACAGTGGCAAACAGGTGGCGGGAAGGCCTCAATAAGAGCAGCCCATCAATCGTGACCCAAAGTACAGTCACCAGCTAGGCTTCAGCAGTGTCGGGCCAGTTCTCGTCACCCACCGCTCAGCCCTCTTCCCACTGTCGCACCCGAGCGTTCCCCGCCCCCGCCAGCCGCAGCTCGTAGGGAGCGGCCCAGTACAGCCCATCACCACCTCTGCAGCCCCGGGCAGTCCTGCACCACAATCCCACTCACCGCCGCCGGCAGAGACCGGTTCCAGCCCAGGCGTTGCTCGCTGTCTTTCTCACGCCACCCAGATCACATCGTAGGATCCGCTGTCCCGCTCCGCCGCATTAGCCGTAGCCTGCATCCGCTCCGTTACTCCTCCATCAGGTCCCAGGCTCGGCAGCTCCTCCCAGGCAACATGTTGTCAGACACCGGCGGGCCAGCTCCAGCGCTGTGCACGCCGCCGGAGGTGGTATAATCAGCCAAAAACGGCGCCAGGTCATGCCACCTCGTTCCGCTCACATAAGACCGCAACTCTGGTTCAGCTATCAGGGCAGGACGTGCAGGATATTGGAAGGATTTTGTCCCGATCTGGCGGAGCCTCACATGCGTGCGGCCATCTTGCCCGGCGCCCTCTAGCGCCCCGATTGCTTTTTATATTTAAACCAAATGTTCCTTTCTGCCAGTGCCCAGGGTCACACAACTGTCAATAGCACTCCTGTGGGTTATGTCTGTGTTACAGACATTAAGATAAAAGAGGCCTAGGAGTGACAGTAGTTGGCCTCCCTAATAGGATGACTGGGGAAGAGCCGAACACTGCCCTGATGGCGATTAAAAGGGCTTTGTCTGCAACACACACTAAAGAAATTAACAGCAGATTGGCCCTTGTCTTTGTGACCCCAGAAAGTTTGCAGCCAGGATCAAGGAAGTGAAATAAACTCACAAGAACTAGTTTTTGAAGTAGGCCAAGGAGTTTTCCCACACAAAAACTGACATTAGGTATAAAAATGACTCCTTCAGAACTTCTCATTAGAATACTCCTGGACATGTACAAGATTCAGATGAAGGACTGCCTTGCTGTCTGAAAAAGGAAGATTGGACTCAGCTTGCCTTGAACCCAGGCTCCCCAGCAGACACTCCAGGGGTCAGTTGGCTGACCTTCTGTTTGAGATTCAACATTGCTGATCAGCACAAACTGGGCTTGATTGGACCTGCCTGAGCCCTGTTGCAAGCCTCTGCTGAGGTGAGTCCTGATCTCTAAGAGGTGTCTCCAGGTATTGGACCCTTGGCAGTGCACTCCTTCTGACCTCGAGGTGAAGTCAACTCTGTATGCATATAAATGACCTCCCATGACAGCTGCCACTGCGAGACTCCAGCAAGACTTTGCGTGTCAGCGACTGTCTGCAACGACCGCTAAGGTGAACCTCTATGGAGACCTGCACATAATGCCTCCAGTGACAATCTGTGTCATCCATGAATACGAAGCTCCACCAGAGATTGGCTCTTCATCCTACAACAGTGGCTGTTGGCAGCACCGGACCTGCTCCTCGGGCCATCAGTTACTTCTTCGTGTACCAATGTTTTCCTAAGTGGGATGAGTCTGGTTGCTGTTTCTGACTAGCACTCCATTGCGGTCAAAGTGAACTTGTGACTTTACCCCTGTCTAGCATGGCCAGAGCTAGTGACACTTTCACATACAAATTTGAAAACTGATGTCTTTGTTATTTTCTCATTGGATTTGTGTTGCTTTAGTGTCCTTTTATTTATTAAAAGGTACCCTATTTTTCAAAAAGAATTAGGAATTTTTCTTGTTTTAGCTTTACACTTTATTGCTGTTTGAGTGCTGCATACATACTTTATACATAGAGTCTGATTCACAAAGGTAAACGTACACTTTTGTGTAAGTTTACTCAATTTGGGTATTTACAAACTGCACTTTAATGGCAATGTTATGCTTGTGGAGACTCTGGTTTTGGGACAGAGCACTCCACTCATGAAAAGATAGACCTGTCCTCACCAAACAAAGTCAACTTTTTGTTTTAAATGCTGCCTGGTTCCCTTTCAACAAAATGGGTTGAATTTAAAAGAAAGTTTACTTTACATGGTGGTCTGCTGACCCTAGCGGGCCACCATCCCAATGATGGCCTCTTATCAGAGTGATTAGCAATTTGCAACTTATCTCATTAAGATTCATGCGAATTCACTGAATTCTGACCTACTTTGAATGGGAATTTTGCGAGCCAACTAATTAGTGTACAGGTTGTTTTTCAAAACAAGAATCGATTAGCAAGACTTGTTTGTAATTGATATTTTTGTAATTGTAATTATATAGCGCATTAACATCAACGGTCTCTAAGCGCTTGCTTTGGGAACCTGTCCTGGTTTTTCCCTGTGAGATAACCCATACTGGGCACCCCCAAGGTGAAAGCCAGGCATCCCGCCGCGGGTGGCCATAGTGGAGATTAAGCAAGCTATTGCCCGGAGTTGCAGAGTGTGAAACCGTGATTCCAGCAGGCACCGAAGCGAGAATTATCGAGTCCGTGGACATTTTTGGGCTCAAGACCCTGCTGTGTCGGAAATTGAACCCTGGTCCCAGGTCTGACCTCTGCTTCATGGTCTGCCTCTTCTAACCATTGAGCCACACTTCTCCACTTTGGGTAAATGTCCTGTTTGTTCTAATAAACCTCCCTAGAAAAATCCACCCCTTTTTATTTATGAGATTAATATACACAGGAGAATGTTTTTTTTTTACAAATACCATTGTTCAAGTCAATTCCTCTCAAATTGTACCTTATGAAATAAACATCATTTTTCACAGTACTGAGTCTTAGATTGTGGACCCTGAGTTCTTTGGTTTCAGTGTTTCTAGTATTATCTAAAAACTGGTAAGGTTTTCATTAGCCTGGGGGTAATTTCTAATTCGCTGGTGGAATCAGAGGAATTTGTAACCCGCATTAGTCTTGTAATGTGAAATAATTTATAAACTTCATCACTCCACCGATGGAATTATTTGCCAATGATTGTGATTAAAACAGGGCTGGAAGAAGGAGCAGTCCCTCTATGTTTAAAAATGTTTTTTAAACATAGAGGAACTGCTCCCTCTTGTAGCCCTGTTTAGAACAAAACAACTGCAGTGCAACTCTATGCCCGTCTCTGACCTTACATAATATGCAGTAATCTGACAAGGGGGGCCACGAGGTATACACTGCAGTGATCTCTAAATGGGACAGGAAGAGGGAGAAGCCCCTCTATGCTTAAAAACCACTGCATTGTTTTGTAAACATAGAGAGACAGCACTCTCTTCCCTCCCTGTTTGGAGATCACTGCAGTGCATACCCCTTGGTGCCCTTGCATTCTCTGCAGTAGTCACTGAAGAGTATGGAAGGGCACTGAGTGGTGTTTGGCTGGGATATTTTCTTAGTTCAAAATGGATCTCACACCATTTTTGGATGTTTAGGGTGCCTTTTTTGCAACAAGAAAATGGCGCCAAATGCCCTTTCCATCCTGTTGCAGAATTCTGCGGAATCTCACAGAATTTTTATGTAATTACAGGGAAATCCACCCAATCAATCTGCGTGGTTTTCTCCTGCCCCTGGTTTTCATGTGATCTCTGTGCTTTTTCAAAAGCAGCAAAAGCATTTATTCCTACTTTTCGATCCTCATATTGAAAAATGTGCTGAAACCTTTTTGAGAAGGTTGAATTTGAATGTCACTAACCACTCTATTGCGTTAAGTGTTTTTCTGCAACATTTTTAGAGGCCCGCTAAAGGTTATGGATCGGCTTGACTCTGAAATGCCTTGGTAGACATGCGCCAGCTCTTTAATTTTGCCTTGACATGCTTTTGACACTCGATCTTCTTAATCCTAGCCCTACCAAGTGCCATGCATTACATGTTAATCTAACACAAACTGAAGCATCATCGCTTGCACTCAGCTTTCTCAACTGACCTCATGCTCAATGTTGTTTTTGATTTAAAATAATTTTTATTGCCATATTAGGGTATACAACACAAAAAGGGGAAGTAAAAGAAGAGAAATACAGGTAGTTATTATACATTTTAAACTCACTTAGAAGAGTGCTATTAGGTATAACCATTAACATGTATTGTCAAATAGAACGTGTGTAGACATAGTTAATAGTATGTTCCTCTGGTGTATCATTGTTGAAAGGGATGTCACGAAGATTTAACAAATACATAAATATGTTCAATGTCGTTTTGAATGTATTGTGTAGCTAATCTGATGAAACTAATCTTCACACTAACTGTTGCTGCTAATCTCCCTGGGACTTGGCATCTCGCTATACTGCCACATGAAGTTTTATCTCGAAAGCACCAATGCTTTTTTTAGTGTTGCCAGTCAAGATGTCTGGGGCCTTATTTATGAAGGCCTTGCGCCACCGGTGCGTCACTTTTTTCCATGTTAAAAGTGACGCACCGGCGGCGCAAGGCCTTCATAAATAAGGCCCCCGGTGCGTAATAGGCGCGAAGTGAAGTCCTGTGCCTACCTAACATCTGTGTGTGGACTTTTGTTGCTGTACACTGACTCCTTTGCACAGGATGGGTTGCACCTAAACTACATTAATGACTGAGAACATCTAATAGATGGAAATAAATTGGAAGTCTATGGTGATGGCCAGCTTTTGCCTGTGATCACCCAGGCATTTGCATTCCAGCTCTGAGAGTTCAGCTGTTTCCTTGTAGCCTGCTTGCAGAATTAATGTCTCCTGCCTCCTGCATTGAAAAAGCATCACTTCTCCACATGCATAGTAGGGAGCTAGGTTCATGTCACTCTCGGCTGATCTACCACACGCGCAGCAACTGTGAACCTGGGCATGTAATAATTGGTGTTCGACTTTTGCCTTAGTCTGCCTCATGGGACTGGTTGGAGGAACTCACAGCCACGAGAACTGCAGTCAACTCTATTGTAAATAATGAGAGCACCTGAATTTCTGAGTGGTCTACAGGGCAGCAAAATCAGTATGAGCAAAAATATTCAAGCAATCCCAGCACAGCAGGAAACCATAACTGCAAAGGGGCCATGACGGCTTTCATATTTGGATCACAACAGTACACTTATTGCTGAAACCAGACCCCAAGCCTGCAGTCTACCTGGAAAATGTGTGAGTGGAAGAATGACTAGTACCACGTGGCAGGCTGTGGCCCCTCAAAGTAGTGGATGTCACATTTATTGACTCATTCTCCCTAAATTAGTTAAAAAAAATTTTGATGGCGGAGCAGCGGGATTAGCCACTAGAAGCATGCGCATTCACAGTGAGTACGCATGGTGGGTAAACGAAAAGGAAATGATCATTGACGCTGCATCAAACAATTATTAAATCCTTTATACACTTGATTGGAGCACAGCAGAAGTAGAATGAATTTAAAGTTATCACAATCTATAGTCGGCCATTCTAATATAGCAAACACATTAAATGTATTATATACATGTTTTTATTTACATACATATATTTACCAAGCTCATACCATATATATTACAAGTACACCCACAAGAGTAAAAACAATGAGATATTAAGTATTTTCACAGTGTGTCCGATGCACATCGCATAGACATGCTAGATGTCACAATATTTTATTCAGTCCAAACACAGACAGCCTGTGTTTTGTCTTATCTAAGACTTCCTCAAGGCTTCTAGGATTAATGAAAACCTTTGCAATTAGGAATGTCCCAAATGAAATGATCACACAGCAAAGTACGAATTCTTAACAAATGAAAAATGAAGGTTTAAAATTAGCTGCATCAATACAATGCATAGTGGCAATTTTCGAATGGGCAAAGGATAAATCAAACTGTTAAATGCAGTATTGTCAAAACCTCTGATCAGGGATAAATGACCTTTATGTCACATTCCACGTAAATGTTTGCGCGGGATCAAAAATACTCCATCAAACATTTGTTAAGGGCATGGCTTGGACACCGAGACAGGATGGCGGTCCCGTTTTAGCTCAGCTCGGTCGCAGAGCATTTACTTTTAAAAGCGCCTCTTTTCCTGAACATGCTTGAATTTTGCCTGCAGTCCCGCTGAGATGAAGTGGAGGTGAGTGAATAACGTTATCTACCAATCCTTCAGCGTCTCAATTAAACCCAGGAGTTGCAGCAGTTTTTATCACCTCAAAAAAGCACGAACAGCCACCATTTTGTATCGCGGCACTCGCTCTCCGTTTCCTCACTTTGGCTGAGCTCTGGTGATATTTTCTTATGTTGCCTGCTATACTCATGGTGCCATCTTCATAGTTTTTGCATAATCTGCTGTTTTGGGACCTATTATCAACTTCATGCGATCTGGAAAATGTATTTGTGGACTTCCATATTCCTCTCTCTGAATACTTTACATTACTAGTTTTATAATACAGGATACTTCCACCTCATTATGTTTTGTTAAAGAAGTACTGTCATATATAACATTTTGAATGGGGTAACCTGCTAGTTACAGATACTGGTCGTTTACTATAGTTCTTGGTTAACAAAACTACTTTGGAATGTCCATTTTAATGAATGATCCTACTTCATTATGCACTGAATAGGCCTTTTTTCTTTCTTTTTGGCTTGGTTTTGTGATTTTGTCTTCGTGTATTTTGGCTGGTATTGTTTACTCTTTGAGGTGACATTCTGCTCGTCAGGGGGGTATATATCTATATGCCGCTTTCCAGTGATTTATACATTTCATCATTCTGGTAAGCTTGCTATTGATTATTTATTGCCCCTGCTATTCTTCTCATTAGTGTATGGGCCGAACCCGCCCTGCTCTATTCACTACTCATTGACTTATACAGCAACCTAAGATGGCCAGTGATCATCCTAAACCAGCCTCAACATGTGCAAAGCCAAAATGACACAAAAATGATCCGACTTCTCCTATTCTATCTTCACAAAATCCATTTCTTGACTATTTTAGATGAGGTATGTGATCTTCAACCTTTTATGTCCACTACCAATGAAAAATTAAAGCAAATAGAGGACCAATGGATTATTATGGAGGAAGAGGTGTTGGAACTTGAGCAACATGTGGGAGACCTTCAGGATATCTGTTAAAATTCCTTTATTAGAGCAAGAGATCCACAAGTTGAAACTCCAAATGGCAGACCTTGAAAATCATAATCAAAGGAATAAACTACACCTTTAAGGACTTCCGGAAAATATTGAGGGTCCAGACGTGGTGTCTTTTCAGCAGAAAATCTTTCCAGAATTTTTAAGTCCTCTTCACTTCTCAATATACAACGTGTGCATCATCTGGGCCGCATCCATCCTACTTTAAACAAGCCACGTGGTATTATAATGCTCTTTCTAGAATGTACTGAACCTATGCATGTTCTGAAGGCTGTAAAACTTAAATGTCATCTTACTTGGTCTGGACACAATATCTTTATCTCCCAAGACATCTCCAATGCAACAAACGCTTGCCGTAATGAATTTCTGGCTCTTCGTCCTCAGATGAGACACTTGAACATCCAATATGGCTTTCTCCACCCTTGCTTGTGTAGAATTACCCATGAAGGAAGCTGACACTCATTTGGAGATCCTGAGAAACTCAGACTCTTTCTAAACAACATGTCTTCCCGTAAACAAGAATACTAATGTTTAATTTTCTCTTCTGTAGCAAATTGATATCTATTGTTCTAAAGGTTTATATATTTCGATATTCCACTATTCAGTTCACCTCATTTACCTTTCTAATGCCCCTACATCCTTTACTCTTTTTATTACTCTGATTTCTTTTATTACTCTGTTCTTCTTACTATTTTTCCTCCACTTTTATTCTCTATTCTTTGTTATTTCTTTATTCATCAGGAGGCCTCTTCTTACCTATTCTCTCCTTCCGCCATTTCTTGGCTTTTTGGCGTCACCATGCTCCTCTCATTCAGATTGCTTTTTTCTCTTCAGATCTGGACTCTTCTCCTTGATCTGTTTATTCTTTCTAACTCTAACTCTATATCTCTTTCTTCTTCTTTCTTACTGTTTCTTTTTATTTTCTGGTTACTTCCCCCCCTTCAGTTTCTAATCACTACATCTTTTTTACTTTTTTGAGTGTGTTGTTGTTATCATATGGTAAATGTTGTTTCTTTTATATTGGTCTTGCAGATTATTGTTAAGAAACTCACTGTAATGATACTTAATCTCTTAAACCTAAACGTCAATGGGTTAATCACATTTTTTTCCACTGCTCTTGACCGTCATGGCGGTGTTGCTATTTTATTTCATAAATCGATTAATTCACAAATTATATCAACAGAATGTGATACTAATGGACGATGGGTTATGGTTGATGTTATAATTGGTAAAATGCAAATCACTTTCTTTAATATTTATGGTCCCGTCAAACCCGATCCCCAATTTTGGAACTGCATTAAATTGAAACTCTCTTCCATCTCTAATCCCATTGTAATTGTTGGTAGCAATTTCAATAAATGGCTGGATCCCTTCCCTGACTGAAAATCTAAAGGTAAATTCATGCCTGACAAGACTCATAAATCATTCCAATCAGCCACCACCTCTCGTCCTTTTTATGATGTATCGAAAACTTGTGATTTAGACACCTCCGAATTTACCTTATTTTTTTTGTACACCATACTATATCCCATATTAATTATATTTTGGTCTCTAAATCACTACTCCCTTGTCTCCATACATCTGAATTTGGTTTTATTTTTATCTCTGATCACGCCCCCATTTCTGCCTCTTTTGATCTATCACTTACCACTTGCAAACAAGGCAGTTGGCATTTTAATAATCACCTACTCTCAGATCCAACCTTTATATCAGAAGTGTCCTCTTTTACTAATGAAGTTTTTCAATTCAATAAACCTTCAGACTCCTCAGTTCTGTATAAATGGGATGCCTTTAAAGCCTCATTTAGAGCATTTACCATTGCTTATTCTGCAAAGAAAAAAATCTAAATTTCATGAAATTCTAAATCCTCCTCCTCTTTCTAAGAACTAATTAAAGCTAAATCTACATTAAATGAAATTGCCACAGTTAATGCTTGTAATATTCTTCTTAAGATGAAATATAAATTTCATGGTAGCCGAAATAAAGCAGGGAAAATATTAGTAAACTATTTAAAAATTAAATCAGAACATAAGAACATTGGTCCTATACATTCGGAAAAAAACAATAAACATCTTTCCTCCGATTCTGACATTATTGATACCTTCCAATTCTATTATGAACTTCTATATACAGAGGATACAAATCCTTCTGAAAAAGATATTGCGTTTTTTTTTCAAGATATCCCCAAACCTCATTCTCCTCCTGATACATTTTCACCCCCTCAAAATGATCTCTCCCTTCAAGAAATAACCAATGCTCTTAAATCTTTAATAAAGGCCAAAGCACCGGGATCAGATGGTTTCTCAATTGAGCTATTCCTAGCTTTTTCCTCAATTTTTGCACAAATATTATTAAACCTTTTTAACTAATTTTCTAAAGCATGTGGTTCTTTTTTAGAAGGCCCTATTATTGTCATCCCCAAACCAGCCAAGAATTCTTCCTTTTGTAAAAATGTTCAATCCATTTCCCTCTTTCATTATGATTGTAAAATGTTTTCAAACATTTTTTGCTGCAACGCTTAGAAAACATTATCCCACTTCTTATCAAACCAGACCAGTCTTGCTTGTTAAAGGCCGACTTGCCTCTAACAATGATAGAATGTTCTCAAATATTCTGGCCCTTGGTAAGAAGTAAGAAGTACTCCTCTCCCTATCACTTAATTTTGAAAAAGCGTTTGACCCAATAAATTGTCAATTTATGCTTTATACCCTTCAATGGTTTGGCTTTGGTCAAAGGTTTATTTCTTATATTAAATTATTATATACTGCTCAGCGTGTCTGTGTATTTGTCAATGGTCTTTTCTCCTCTTCCATCTGCAACGAGTTACCCGTCAGGGTTGTCCACTCTCTCCGTTTCTTTTTCTCCTTTGTCTGCAAACCTTTCTAGAACGTATTAGAAATAACCCTAATATTACTGGTTGTAATCTTAATTTCCATCAAATTAAATTATCTGCTTATGCAGATGATATTCTTATCCATATGTCTAATCCCTGTAAATCTATTCCTCCTTTTTTTTTTCAAGAGATTGCTTTATTTTCCAATGTATCTGGCTCTAAACTTCTCTAAAATTGAGATTTTACCTTTAAATTCATCATGTTACCTATACATGTTTGATACCACCAATTTTACTTGGTGTCCCCAAAAGATCAAATACTTAGGAGCATGGTTTTCCCCAAATATTTCAGATACTTCAACTAATAACTTCTCTGCATTAAAATTCAAGATTACTAATTTGCTTTCTTCCTGGTCCCCATTATTTTTTCTTGGTGGGACAGACAAGATACGATTAAAACGATGATTGTTCCCCAAATACTTTTCATACTCTCAATGTTTCCTTTTAAAATTCCTAATTATTATTTTTCTCAGATTAATCCTATTTGCACAACATTTTTATGAAACAATAAACTAGCTCTTAAACTAAGTCGCCTAAATCAGAGGGTGGTGTTCAATATCCCGATTTTAAAATGTACCACAATGCTTTTTTAATTCACCAATTTTATGCTATGTCCAAAGATTATCTAGATCTACCCATACCAACTTGGGATGTTGTTGAACGTTCCTTGTTACAGGACTTATCTTTCCAGGATATTATGTTTATGACAAATTGTACTTTCATTTCCAAGTACCCTATTTTAAAATACTCTCACCACCTAATACACACATTATTTTTCAAAGATTTCGACCTTTATCAATCCGTTATTTCCTCTTCCCTATGGTTTAATAAGCACATTACATTTCATCACAAATCTTTTTACTACAAACATTGGAAGGAAAAGGGCATTTTTTATCTACATCAATTGCTACTTAATTATTTGATCATGCCTTCCCTCCAACTCCAAGAGAAATTCAGTCTTAATGACTCTTGTATTCAACAATACAATAAGTTATCTCCTATTATTCAAACCTGTCTACAAAGATTCAACTCCAATCCTATCCCTATTTCGTTTACCCCTAATACACCATTATTTCATGTTCCTCATGATCCATTTCCCAGTGCTTCCTTTATATACAAAACCCTATCCTCACACACTACTAACCGTAGTACATCCTGTATTGAATTATCTTGGGAGCAAGACTTATCTCAATCGTTGTCTGTTCATCAATAGGACTGTTTGTGGCAAAAGATTTTCAAAACATCTAAAGCTGCTAACATTACACAATCATTATATTTTATTTTTAATGTAGTTGCAAATACTCCCCTTTTTCTTCATAAAATTGGCCATACTATTTCACCGTTATGTTGGTCATGTTGCTCCTCTGAAGGATAACTAATGCACTTGTCTTATTACTGTCCTAAGGTTTATAACTTTTGGAAAGCTATTTGGTCGAAATGTCACTTGATTTTTTCATGTGATGTTCCTTTTGTGATTCATAATATCTTTTTAGGTACTATGTCTCTTGAATTTGATCAAATCCCATCAACAACTATTTTATTAGACCGTTTTATTGCTGTTGCATTTAAAGTTATATTAACATGTTGGAAAGAAAATTCTGAAATATCTTTTATGCTTTGGTGGAATTTAATCTGTGATGAACATAGAATTGAATCTGTCTCCCACAGTTCTATTTATCAAACAATTAGGCTAGAATTACTATGGTTACCTTTTACAACATTCCTGTCCTCACACTCATCTACCTCATAATATTCGCTCTTCCTCCTTTTCATGTTTCCTCCTTCTCTATTTCTCTCCTCTTCCCTCTTTTCTTCTTCTCTCCTCTCCTTTTCTTTTCTTTCTTCCTTTCTTTCACAAAATTATACAGATTTTATAACTTTTCCTCTTATGGAACACACTTTGTTTAGTAAGATATTATAATGTTATAATACCCTTATTCCTCCTTTCGTATAGCTATATTCTTCTATTATAATAGTTGCAAATGTGACAATGTAGTTTATTCATTAACATTTTTTCCTAGTTATGTAATGCTTACTTGCTGAGTTCATTCTTCCAATAAAAATTATTTAACAAAAAAAAACATTTGTTAAAACCTTGTGGGTACCCAAAAATCCCCAAAATGAATTTAAGATGTGCTTATTTTGAAAGTTTTCAAATGGATACAAAATGTTACTTTTCATAATGCTGTTCTTACTACATGCTCATCCAATCCTTGGCCTCTCTCCTCAGAGTGCACACAGCAACCCTCATACAAGTTCTAATTGTAATTACCATGTTATGGGAAAGCATGTGAAGGATGTATACACCTGCATGTGTTTGTGTGTTTGTGAGAGAGACACAAAGTGTCACACTTATGCAGTCTGATAACCTGGCAGCTATTAATCCATAAGTGAAGAATTGCAGGCACCATGATGTCTACTCATCTGTTAAACCAGAAGGGATGAATCCTGTGGCTGCCCCTTGATTTTGGGCACTGTCAAATACTTACTGAATCTTCAGGTCTTAAGGGTACCATTTGCAGTGTGTGTTTTCACTTTGTTTTTCACACTTGATCTCATATTGATAACTCATTCGGGGATTCTTCTTCAGGTGTATTGTCAAAGGAGATATGGCGCAGGAGGAATATTGTTTGACTGATGTGAAGCCGATGAGTTGATGCCAATTTGGCAAAATGTAAAAGTGCCAAATAAGGGATCCTGTTGCAGAGAGGAGCAGTGGAAGCAGCAGCATACAGCACATATGGTTTGAAGAGATAGAGGGATATTCTATTAACACTCATCACTAACATAGACTAACACATGATCACTGCAATTGTTGGCAGTTAGTCAAAACTATCTCTGTTACTCCCCAAACACTGTTTTCAACTAGTGTAATTGGAACATGGATAGCCAGAACCCTGAAGAAGATCATAAAGTTGAGGCAATGGTTACTGTGATTCAATACATGCAGATAATTAGCCCTACCTCTGTTTCAGAAAGCGACAATATATGATGCAAATCAATGACTATTATCACAACGAATCATAATTTGCCCGGACGTCATATAACAGTAATCATTTAAATTAGGCTAAAAGTAGCAGTGTTAATATAAAGCTATCAGTACTATTTTAAACACTTTTTAGAATTTTTCTGCAGACAATATTCTGTGAGCTAATATAGAACTAGAAGTGTCTAGTGCATTTGTCTTTGTATAGTATTTTTCTAAAAATTCGAATGCGTCTCTATGGATACAAATACAGTAATACAACATGTCTGACCAACGTAAATGCCAAATTAATTGTGCTCTGAAGGGCATCCAGATTGGTAGGTAATGTGTGTCAAATGCTGTCTCTCAAAGAGAATCTCATGTATCAGGTCATCGTGTCCTCGCTTATTAGGGTATTTGGATAGTGTGGGATCTGAGCAGAAAATAAGACTAGGCACCAAAATTAAATTGGCCCCATTCGCAAATTGATTAGATAAAAAGTTGTCATCGTTTGCAATTCGAGGCATCATTTCACTTATTAAGACTTGCAGTATGGGTTTTCTGCGAGGTGTGTGTGACTGCACACAGTTATGCCTGTTGCAGGTAACGTTTGCAACAATATTGGGGAAACTACATTAAGAATAATGATGTTTTGCCTCATCAAAAAGGGGAGATAAGGTCACCTTCCTAGTCGTCTACCCACAATTTGCAATTACTCTGCCAATGCACCATTTGATGATGGAACAGCATCCATAATGCTCCTTCCTCACTCCCCCAATCCTGACCTCTTCTTTCCTATTTTCTGGTCGAAATTGTTTTACCTTTACTTTGCATTCAGAGCTTTTTTTGCGACTGGACTGTAGTACTATTCAAATATATGACTGGCAGGATATAATTCGTGCTTTTTAGAAAGCTCATTAAGCCAGCAAGACGTTGTATGACTACAGAAAACTGAAAGCAACCGATTACACAAAGATCTTTTTAACTAGTATAGTCAAACCTAAGTGTTATACGAAGAGCTGGTTGCAAACATATCATATCATATTTCAAAATTCACTAACGCAGCTCACCAGTACATACACTCTATCAACAGATGTAGCTGGTAAAAAATCTTTGTGGTCAAATATTTGTTTCACTAAGGACAAGCAAGAGGTAACACGTTCAAGTCTTGATGCTGTCAACTAAGCCTTTCATTCTTCTAGAACGAATAACATAAGCACAGCAGAGTTGGTTACAGTAACTCCTGTTGACATTATTACAAAACAGCTAGGGCGGGATAATAAGTGTTAGGTAGAAGAAGGAGTAAAAGAAGGTATGTGTATTGTGTATTTATAAACATCTATTTCGATTTAAAACGGGGGCTGCAAATTAATGTCACTTTCCTGAGGAGGGAAGCCCAGATTTTGCCTGCATCAAAAGAAACAACACTATCCCTGGCAAACCTGGCAATGCTCAAGAAATATTTCGAAGGTTGGGAGTCTGATATATGGGCTTGCAATCTGGGTACATGCTCTGATTTATATTTCTATGGGGGTGGCTGTGGATGTCAGATGTCTTTTTAAAAGATAGCAATTAAAGGGAGAGCCCATAGTCATATGGACTGGCCACACCTTCCTTCCATCTGTACTAGAATCAGACTGACAATCTGCTCCTGGAGTTACAATGACAAAGTTACAACTCAGGAGAGTTGGGGGGGAATAACAGCAATATTAATGTGTTTTGTGAATTCTTGAAATATTTGTTTGCACTAATTGACAACATATGGAGCTGATGATGCTGCTCAGCTAAGTAGAGTGTGGAGTAAATCATGTTTGTCTTCATTAATCGGCCCTCGAAAAATGTCTGGAGACGATTCAGTCTGATGTGGAAGGGCCAAGCAGAGAATGTTGCCCAGAGACTGGACGGCCTAGTGTTGGACTAAACTGGTCCTCAGAAAATATTGTGCAGGCCATCTGGCACTGCACAATACAATTGCAAGTATAACAATGCAGGCAGTATATAATAGTTATATGTCTTATCCTCGCTGTTAGAATTGACAATCTTTTGAGTGATATTTACCAAGAGTTTTTTCCTTCACTACCAATTTTTGCTGAACCCGATTGTGTTGGCATTAGACTCTGCACACTTTACCCCTGCTAATTGTTAGTAAAGTCCTTGTGCTCTCCATTCCAAACATGGTATAATTAATATACACCTACTTGACACATTTAGTTTACTTATGAGTCCCTAAATAATGGTACTACATATACCTAGGATCTGCAAATTCAATTCCCTAGTGGGATGCAGTACTTATTGTCCCACTCACTAAAGTAACACTGTAAAACATGTCTCAGGCCTACCATTGCAGTCTGTAGTGCAGTTTTACAACTGCCATTTTGACCGTGGAAATACATTTTTTGCCAGGCCTCAACCATACTTTCTGATACTTACGTCACCCCATGGTTGGCCCTGATGGCTCATATGGCAGGGTGCAGGGTATTTCAAAAGAAAGAGAAGGGCACTAAGTTATACATGTCCTAATGATATACACTGCCCCCCGTTATAGTTTTTCACTGCAGGTAGGCTAACTTTCCCACAGACTAACAGTGGGTTATCTTATTACATTTAATAAGTGGTGTTTGGGAGCAGCTGGATAAATCCTTCTTCCACTCATTTAAATTGTAATTAAACATGATTTTTTAATGGTAAAGTCAAATTGTAAATTACAATTCTGTAAATGCCACATTTAGAAAGTAAATTGAATACAAAAAGAGAAACCCGGCTCTGTTTGACGTTATGCTCTTATTATTTTTGAGCAACAAACAGACCACTATATTTTCTGTTTGAATGGAATTTTTATTAAACCATTCCTTCCTTTGCAATTGTTTGTATTTTATCAAAAATAATTTAGTTGCGTGAGAAGTAAAGAGACACACAGTTCTCAAATTAACATATAAAACATGAAAAATACTCATGGCGATTCACAATAGACAGTGCATGAAATACTTATATACAAACACATTTCTATAGAACAACATTGGACTTTTGCATCATAACATCAGAAACTTGAATACTCTTATTGCTATCTCGCTTTTGGGGCCAAACATGTTCCAAACATGGGAAAATGTTTAGAGTTTGTTCGTGAGGCATACGATTCTATGCAAATCCCTCACGTCACAACAAGTTTACTCAAATTCATCCGTGTTGAAAAAAGTGCCGAAGCGTTTCAAGGCCCAGTCCACTGGTACTAGGACTCTCATCAGGGCTTAATGTTAATGGGCAGCGATTTCTAAAAAATATACATGAATGATGCAAACTCTGCATCCGTGAAAATGAAAACTAAACACTGCTCTCTTTAAAAATGCTTAGGTACATTTTCTGTACATGATTAACGGACAGAGCTGCTGCTCTGACTCCTATTTGCGTGGTAACCAGAATTTCTCAACAGAAATGACTGCAGTATGCTTCGCAGTTTATGCTGGGGGGAATTGCTACAAAAACTTAAAATGATTGTGTCTATTTTAGTATATTTAAATACATGGACATTGGGCAACTCGATGTGACAAGGTCAAAAAGTACCTTTCAAACGTTCCCGGTTTGCTCAGAGGCAGGCGTCTATTTCTGTAATCATTGCATCCCTACAAACAAATGGGGGACATATTATTGAAGCCATAAACTTGTCAATGATATTATAAACATGCTAGATTCTAACATGAAGCGCACTTACTGTTTTTAAGTCTGAGGACATCCATATTCTATATCCGATATGAACTGTAACTTCACTGTCAGCTAGGCATTCCCTGAGTGAAAACTTCCTGTATTTTTACCCTATGAATCATGAGAAAATGTTTTGGACCAAACACATTGAAGTTCAGGTCCCATTGTGGTTAAGACCGGGCTGGTGCATTAGCGGACATGCAGTTCAGAGGTATACTCTTGAATGTTCTGTCATCCTATTCAACCCAGTTACTGCACTATTAAACTTTAGAATTAGGTAAGCTTCTTTTTGTAGGAACGTGTTGTCGATGTCTATCAGACATTTGGTTGTATCCAGACCTGACAAGACAAGACATTTAAAAAGTAAGCACAAGGAGATGAAGGACGGAGCCCTTGCACTTTTCAGACACTCACCCCCCGTCATAGATCTGGGTTGAATCCATCATCATTCCTTAGCTCACTTCGCCACCCCACTTCCGACCCATTTATATATGCAAATCAGTCTTGATACTTTTGCTTATGAGAACAGTCAAGTCGGAAATGCAAACCCAGGTTTTCCCTGAATCAGAAACAAGCATCCTTAGACTAGTTTCAAGAAAAAAGCAAATAAACTATGGATTTAGGCCCGGATCGCTGTACTTGGGTGAATGTTTGACATTGTACAGCAATCTATCCATCCATTGATCTTTTTGCATTTCTCCCTCCGAGTGGGACGGGAATGACCAGACGTGGGTCCATGCTATCTATACCACTAGAGTCAAGCTAGCCTGGCTGATGATGGGAGATGCCCAAAACCGAATCAGGGATGCTTGTTTCCAGTCTATGGAGGACCTGGTCTGGTAGTTCGGGCTGGACTGTTCCCATGGGGAACGGGGTCGAGAGTGATTTGCATATGGCTGGGGCTGATCTGAAATGGCATTGGGAGCAGAACAACAATGGGATAAGACCCAGATCCCTGTGCTGGGGTGAATGTTTGACATTGTGCAGCATTCAATCCATTAATTGGTCTTTTTCCATTCAGAAAGTTGGCATTTTTCTTCCTAATCCAAAGGTGTGTTTGTGCCAGTGTCTATGATCATAAGACTGTTACTGGATCCCCTGGTGTGTGATGTTTATTCACTCCAGACAGGGCAAAAGGCCATGGATGTGGGAAAGGGTGTTCCTCTGTTGAGCAGGATGGCCTTGGTGGGTTGTATTTAGCCATTCCTGTGCTTCAAAGGGCTGTATACTTCCTGACTTCTGAAGATTCCTCTATTGTCATTGCCAAATGTAGCTCACACCTGGGCTTGCCTGCCCTTTGTTTCACTAGACAGATTGAAGCCAAACCCAGGGAAAATGAAAGAACTGTCGAAACCAGTTCAGGGTTAAAGAAAGGGGGTGTCCCCATACACAGACTGGCAGAGGATATAAAAGTTGTACCCTCATATCCTCTCATCAGACCCCTCCTGGACCTGAGAAGATTCAGAGTAGGGACTGCTTTGCTGTCTGAAAAAGGGAGACTGGATCTGCTTCCCTTGAACTCAGGACCCTAGAAGTGACTCCAAGGGGCAGCTGGCTGTGCTGTTTGAGCTACAGGGACACAACAGGCTTCCTGAGGCGTTTGTGCCTCCCAGCTGACCAGACCCAATTTGGTTCTCTCTACTGGCCTCTCTGAGAGTGAGTCCTGACCCAGCAAGCATTGTTCTCAAATATCTATACCCTTAGCTTCATTGAACTATATGCAGATTGACACAGTTCGATCAGTGTGTTCAAGAGCTCGTCAGAGATGGGTCACTAGATCGATGACTTCTCCCATGCCAAGCGGCACCCGATCACGGGCATTCCTGACTTTGACATGAGCATTATTTGAGTAACTGGGAAACCTTATGAAATCACTTTCTGTCATTGCCAAGTTCCACCTTGGACCCAGCCTGCTGTCTGGCTTTACTGGAGATGTGCAAACTCCTCACCAACCCCAAAGTCAGAAGGTAAACCTTACACAGGAACAAATCAGTTCCCTACATCCGACCCACCACTCCATCGTTGCCAGTGCAAACCTTTAATTTTCACCTGTTCCAGCAAGACCTGATATCACTGTTGGTGCTTGGCACATCTTGGTGCTATTTGTACTGAATTCCTTCACAGCTCCTGTTCTATTGGTTGGAATTTTGTCAATTTGGTGTCATATTTATTAAAATGTACTCTATTTTTATAAAGTGGTCTGGCTTTGTCTTCTGGTGTGTTTTCACTTTGTGATTGTTTGAGGGCTGAATAAATACCTTGCACATTGCCTCTACGTTAAGGTTGACTGATATTGCTGCAAGCTATCAGAGTGTTAAGCACAGGTTTGTTTAGTGATTTTTAAATTCCACCCTGATAATAATTGTGTGTATTACTTGAAGTGGGTTTTTATCCCTTCAACAAATGATCCAATGTATTACACTCCCTCACCCTGGAAAGCTAGAGGGTCAATGGAAAGCCCCAATGTGGCTTCTGTATTTGCATTTCATGTGTGTAATCCTCCAGCACCAAAGGCCTGAAAACCCACCTCAACTACCGACAGGGAGAAAAAGGGTGGAGTATTCGACCTGCAGTCCATTTGTTTTGCCTCAGGGGTATGTACATGAAGCACTTCTGCTGTTTGAAATGTGAATATGCTAAAGTGCCCATGGCACCTACACTATGTCATTTGGATTTCACTGCAAGTCCTGTGCAATGTGACCGGCATATTGCCTCGGTAGAGTATAGTCTGATGGTACTAAATATATAGGTAGATAATCCTTCCATATTGTACAGTCAAAACATAATTTAGGTAATATAAATGAATGTATTTACCATTTGTCTGGCAGGATACTTCTTCACATGTCTGACAGACTACCCTGTCAGTCTAACTCACAATGCACCCAACTCCTCCAGAGATGGGCAATCCATAAGCATTTTATTGGCAGAAGCTCTGTTGGCTCTGTCAATGAAATGTTTAATCTAATGGCCATACAGAGTAGGCAACATAACAGTAAAGTGATCTTGTCACCTGTGTTCATTAGTTTTTTTGTTTTTTTTAGAAACCAAATGCAAATAAAAAGTTTGGTGAATGTCAGAAATGATGGTGTTCCATCAAACATTTTGTACCTTTAAGAGAACTACCAGTGGCTATCTCTATATTTGATGGATGGAATCCAATCAGGATGGCAGACTTAGGGTATGATTTAGTGTTTGGATGGTGTACCTGCTTAATCAAACTCATGTTCTGCCTCCCGAATGCCAGGTTTATGCCAACAGAGTTAAATTTCATTACAAGACCGGAGGCTACATTATGCATTATCCTTTAATAGCAACTCACAGCAGCCGCACTACATCACAAAGGATAACATTCTAGAGTCTACACAACACAGGATAAGGGGTGTAACCAGGAAACAGTCTGCCTCTTTTAAAAGCGGCTCGCAAGCAGATAAGTCACTACCTCTTACTTCTCTTTAATTTGCCTTTGTTTTGGCCTTAAGCTTACAGTTAGACTAATTTAACTTGTTTAATTCGATGTTTTATATCGTTTTGATGATAAACATCGGTTTGCTTGTCTTTTAACCTTATGTATATATTTATTCATCGGCTAATCTGCCTTCTGCACGTCTCTCTCGGTGGCGCTGGCTTCCCCCCTCCCATCCCTCCCAAACGACTTCCAATTTACGGTTGTCTGCCCTCCCGAACCCTCCCCAATCGTGCTAAATGAGCCCATTCACACCTCAGCCCCTAGCGCGTCCTTGCACACAGTTTACCGACACTCCGTTCCCACTTTGATGTCGGGTCGAGCCTTTCTTCATTGCAGCTCAAGTTTTATGCCCGCTAACATGCTCACTCTCTTTTTTCTTCTTATGCCCCTTAATGCGTCGCAATATTTAGGAACGACTTAGCTTAAAGGAATGGTCATTAGCAACACCCTCGTTGCGTGTCTCGTTCCCCAAGCGTCTTTCCTCTCATTTCCGACTGCGGCTTAGCTCGAGCGATTTGTCTGTAGTGTAATTCCTATTTTCCCTATAGGCTCTGCGCATTGGAATAACATAAACAGCAGTGTAGACGTAGGACTGCGGTCTTCTAGGTCTCTACTGACTATGTTAGACTTAATTTTAGGTTTGCGCCAGCTAACTCAGAGGTCACTGGAAACTTTCTTGAGTGAATAGAAAGTGATCAGCTTCCCTGGCTCAGACAAGAAGGGATTCAGCTTCCGACAACCGCATAAACATGACAACTTTGCTCCTCAGAATAAGAGTCAATCTCTAGAGTCGTGTGAAACAATAGACAGCTATTTCACTCAGTCAGTTGTGCAGATTTACCTTCACCAAAGTGCAGAGAATAGAGAGACTGTTTTTTTTTCAATAAAAGATATTATTTATTGAGCAATCTTCCTTCTCATGCAAGAGAAATGAATTGCCACAATTGCAAGACTTGTTATTATGAAAAGTGCGTACAGTAAAAGGAGTATTACGAAATAATACTGTAAAAGCATTGATATTGTTTCTTAGCCATAAGATAGTTAAAATGAATAAAATATATACATTCATATATACATTAGCTAACAACCTCAACTGGTGCGTCTAACTACGCCTACCCCGGTGTACCTGACCTAAGCCTAATACATGGGAGGGAGTAAGTAGCAGTTTAAGTTAAGTTGATTTTGCCAAGAGTTTGTTTCAAGAATTCTTTCTAAGGGTTTAGTCAGCACCGTACCTCTGGAATAGAATGCAGGAGGTCTGGTATCTTCTTCTTAGGACCCGATATCCCAGTCACCCGCAAGGGTAGGCCGGAAACACCGGAGCTGGATTTTCTCGGAAGGAGAAAAGGCAGCGACTTTCTCAGCGCGTCAAGGAGTAGGGGCAGCGTCCGTGGGCTTCTCGCATCTGCTGGGCTTTCTGCAAGGGGACAGCTGTTCTGCTACAGTATTCACCACCACCGTGTGCTTGCTTAAGGCAACGTTGGTATATTTATACCTGAAAGGTGCCGAGTTTGACGTAAGTTTTTGGACATAAGACGTCAATAAAGATGTCACTAAGAACTGGTCGTTCTTATAGTGCTCGCAGGAGTTCTATTACTAATCAAAACAAAGCAAGCGGGGCTTTCCCAGGTTGCTGGGGGTTTGGTATGTCGAAAGAACTCGGTGTGCCATCTAGGAATCTAAGGAAATGGCTTCTGCTGTGTCATGGACTATCATGGACTGCAGAGGCGAGTTACTGAAATATGGCTCTGATTGTTATGCCAATTTTGGGATATGTATTGATTATAGCCCTATAGGAGCATGAGGTCACAATATTGATCAGGGTCCTAGATAAGAAACATCACCCACTCCACGAATTTATGTCCATCAAATTACTAAAAACGAAAGCAATAAGAAGCACGTGTATTCCTACCCACCCCAAAATACATTTTGCATTTGAAATGGTGTATATGAAATACATGTAAATGAATAGGTATTGTACGTTATCAAGCATAGTAATCATTCAAAAAATATTGCATATGTATTCAGTTGAACGATTTTGCGAAGAATTACACATGAAATGTCTCTAAATACAGAAAAGAAGGGCAAGACTATTTCATCACATATAAATACAATTGCTGTAAAATGTGCTAGAGGCTGAGGTAATATTTTGTCTCTAGATCTACTAAAAATAGAAGCTCTGTTCTTTATGAATAGTTCTACTTTAAGCAAAGTACGTGTGCCAGAAAAAGGTAAATATTTTGGAAATTTTGGAAAAAAATAATTTCATGGTGAGCGGGGAAAAAAATAGTTCTAAACGCTTTTCAGTAGCTTTTGTTTATCAAAGCTGAAGGCCGAATTCAGAGTTCATGGGAATGCTGTGTGCCGGATTGTTTTCCAAAAAGTTATTGTTTCTGTTCAGGGGAGAACATCATTTCAGACAGGCTCGCAAAGAATTGGTCTACATATTCAGGTGACAGTTCGACAAAGTTCGATAATGCTGTAACTTGGCAGTTGTGAGAATGATTGCTATCATCGATTTCAGGATCAGCAATGCTCACAGAAGGTCGTACCTGAATGATGCTGCTTCCATTTCTTGCCTCACTGCCACCACCGAGTCGTAGCGCAGGAGTCTCAATGAATCCCGTCATCAGGATTGGTAACCGCTGGGGACAACACGATGTGTGAGTCGTTACTGGATTTAGCAAAGTATCGACATCCATTGGTACTGCTGATTGTAGTGCAAGACAGGTGTCTAACACGCATTCCTCTCCGCATAGCATGCATCGAAGCACAGGTAAGATGCAGGTCTGCCATATAGGTCTGAATGAAAGAAACCAGGTCATATTCAGATCGCTTAGCCGGGCTAATCCAAGGTCTTTAGTTATGCGGTCCCGGTAGCGTATTGCTAGGATCGTTTCTTCCATTGTTGCCGGAGTCATGTCTGCGTTTTGGTTTGCCATATCCGAGCAGGAGGGTCAAAAATAAAATACCTGCTACGAGTCCCAAAAGTAGTGGTAGGCCGCCAAAGATCGAATGGACAAAATTTGGAAAGATACCCAGGACTGCTTCAAATGGTGTTAACAGTCCCTGACAAATTGTCTTAAATACATTCGAGATACCACTGGCATTCGACATATTTAGGATTTGGCTGAGCATTTCTGTGAAATGCACCGGGCAATTTGTTGATAAAAGTGTATGTATCTCTGCAGTTGTCCTTGCAACTTGGAGATCACACGTCTCTTTTGATGACGAGATGGGCACTGTTGTCTGCAAAAGCGCAGACTTCATTCTGCTTAAAGTATCAATTCGTATAGAAGAGATATTCAAAGGAGGCCAAATCGGAGCCACTGAGTCTCCAGGGCCGTTCGGATACAATGCTTGCATACAGCAAGTGACCATGGAACTCACGCTTAAGAGATATGCTTTCCCTGGCACCAAGCCACAACAGCTGTGATCCGTTATTAGAAAGTAACTCCCGTTAGAAAGTTGCCTAAAGAATGGCTCTATTTGTGCTGCAGGTGTGCCATGCTGGTGGCATGAAAGGTTGTTTGAAGTACCCTCACGGGCCCCATGTAAGTTAATACCTTGGCACAAAAGTGTACCGCTTAGTGAATGTTTACACTCATTATCACTAAGAAATACATTTTTGTTGTTGTCACTATAACATGTGTGTGAATAAGGCAATTTCCATGATAACTTAATGTATCCTTTACCCAACTTTTCATACTGGCCTGCCGGTATATACTCAAGGCAATTTTTAATTTGGAAAGTTGTTATCGGAATTGTGATAATCCCGTGTATTATCCATTCAATGACAGGTCTTTCTGACATTGTCAATGGTAATCTCTCAAGTTTTTTGATGCTCAGGTTTGTATAGTCTGCTCCTTTCTGTGCCAAACTGATTTGTTTATCAGTAAGGTTAAAGATAGAAAACAATGACGTTGTGTTGAATAAACGCCATGGCACATAGCCCGAACGGAGATTTTGCAACGTCCAGCCTAGCTGTACAATAGAACGCAATTGGGACTGGCCATGTTGTAACATTAGCAAGTCCTGGTCTATTATATCAATAGCAGATGATACAATACTGTCTAGTAAATATATTCTGGAAGACAGAGTCATTAACCCATTGTCTACAACAGAAAGTGATTTTTCCAAATTAATACGATCAATTTCTCGTATTTTCTCTGCCGTTTCAATTTGAGTTTCTTTCCATGCCTCGTTGTATGCCGCATATATGCTGGCCGCTATGAAACGATTTTGCTGCTGTTTGCGTGGTCCCATAATGAAATTGCGCAAGTCAGCACCATCTTTAAGTAAAGACAAGTGTTGCTTAATTTGTGCCAGTGTGGATGTTTGTAGCCATTCAAGACATAGTTTCCCTACACTGTACGTTGTTACTATCCCTGGATGTTGTCTTTGGGAGTATCTAGGATCTGGTCTCGTCATTTTTAACCCCTGTATTTTGTTCAGGAATCTATCTTGACAGTTATTCGTGTCGGTAGGCCAGATTAACCACTTTTTCCAATCAGGATGTGTTCTGTTTTCATTTAAAATTTGGGATACGTCTATTTCAATATCTCTGGTTGCATTATCAGGTATTGGCTTTGGAATAGACGGTTTGTTAAGGTCTTTAATCTTGGCTAGTCCAAGACAGGTTGTTTGTTGAATTGTGTCATTCAAGAACATTATTTGTTCTGGGATCATGCAGGCTCGAAATAATGCTTCTAGGCCTTGTACCTGCCAATCTTTTGTACCCCAGATGGTTTTCGTTTCAATGTTATTTTTCCAGAAATCTAAACCAAATGTAATCATTTTTTCATAAAATGCTTCTGAATATATCAATTTAGTATTTGTCAGCATGGTTTTCGTCCCTGTTTTATCCAACAGTTTATAATAAAATGTTTCTGCATTACTTGTGTTAAACCCTGAGAAGTATTGGAATTTCTTATAGAATGTTTTTGAACTGCTTGTAGGTGGAGTAGCACAATGTTCCCATTGGTTATATTTAAAAACATTTCCAGATTGAGCAGATTTATGTAAATAGTGGTCTGCGTAATGTGAAAAACAGTACATCTGTTCATAATTAGATGAACCTTGTAAATAATCATGTTCTGTAAATCTTGCTGACAACACTAAATCCAACATCATATTATTTATACTTTCAAAATCCCAATCATCGAGAATGTTCTTGGTTTTACAAAGTCACTTAATGAAACCTTAAACTGGTGAGGATATTTCAAGATCTCGACCGGTCCATATATTTCATAGTCTGTTTTGTCCCAAACTACCCTGCCGAGTATTGGAATGGCTGTGACATTTACTGATGATAGTCCTCTTTTCTCGATGTGAGATGATTTGTGAGGCTTCAGAACTAAGTTGATGTTCTGACTTGCTGTGTCCATTGAACTGTATTTTCCCTCAATGAATTTTCAGAAACAAAGTACCACGATGAGCCAAAGCAGGAGGAAAAATACACCTAGCCATTCCAAAATTCTAAACATGGAGAAATAAGATAGGTTACTCTGACTTCATGAAAGAGTTCTGTTGCTTTTTCTTTAAAAGTCTTTGTTTCTGGCGTCACTTCAGGGTCGCTTTGATCTTCAGAAAAGTTGTTGAAATTGATGAAGTAGCCAGATGCAGTTCTGTCGATTGTTGGAATTGTTTTCTCAATTTGCCTTTCATTAGCACATTCTGATGCTACATCATTGTAGACTGGTGTTTCATGACGAACTGTTTCAATTTGTGTTTCAAGAGGCACAAGTTCCATGGCATTTCTGCATAGTCCTTTTTTATTCACTGCAGGTTTATCAAATGTGATTAGTCTTTCAGTTTCAACCTCTTGGATACTTGCAAATTTGGGCATTCTGTTACTTCTTGGGAGTCCACTGGGCCTGCTATTGATTATAGGCCACATGATTGTGGCTTTACCAGGTCGATTGATACAACTCTGTTCTCCTTTTTACCAGCAAGGGGCGGTAGTACTACTGATCTTGTTCCGTTGATCGCTAAGACAGGTACTGCTTTTCTGTAAGAAGGCCCAAATTCCTTCTTCACCGCTATTTTCTCTCTGACCAGATCCCCAATCTTTGGAATCCAGACAGGTCTTGCTGGGACAGGTGGTGTGTCTTCAGTGGTGGTTGGCTGTTGTTTTAACTTTATGTTGCTCAGGGCTTTTCTTGTTTCGTTTAAGTCCTGTAAAACAGCCAAACGATCTTTGATGTCAAAGTCTTTATTCTTATTTTCTACCACTGAAGCAAGACTATCTAAGTCCTGAACATGCATTCTAGTTCCGAACAATAGTTCGTACGGGCTGAAACCATTTAGAGAATTTCTTGGCAAGTTGTTAAGACTACGTTGGACACTTATTAAATGCTTGACCCACCCATCACCCAAACCTAATACCTTTGCCGTTATAGATTGCTTTATGTCTCGTTTTTTTCTTTCCACTACCCCGTTTCTCTCAGGATGGAAGGGACAAGAGAATCGCAATCCAATGCCCATGCTGGTCAAGGCCTCCTTATAAGCTCGAGAGCTAAAAGCAGGACCCTGGTCAGAATGAAGCATGGCAATTTCGTATGTGCCGATAAAGACTCGCAAATCTTTTATAACAGTTCTGGCGTCAGTCGAGCGCTGGGGCCACATTTTTAAAGTGAATGTAGTCTTAAACAATTAATAGGACGCTGGATTGCATGTGTAGATAGCTCTATGCTACCTTCATAAATGGCCATGGCATTACTCTGCTTGACTCGTTACTGCGGTCTCTGTCGCAGTCTCGGCAGTTCTTTATAAATTTATAATGGTGCAGGCTCATCCCCGGCCACCAGTATGCTGATTGTAATTCGGTCAGAGATTCCTTCATCTGTTTGTGCCTTGGACCTTCACCCATGTGTGCGTCTGCTATTAATAACTCTCTCCGATTCGTGTTTGGAAATACCCTATCCCCCACTCCAGGGATTCAAGCAAAAGGAACGGAGTTTGCACCAATTACGTATGTATAATTGAGTGGATAGTTCACAGGTAATGCTGCACAGTTGCCTTTTGAAGACGTTTTTACCTCCAGCATGGTTTCCCTGTCTATGTATTTTTCTGAACACTTTTTTGTGGCTACGGAAGCCGGTTTAGTTGCTTCCGCTGTGGCTGTAATAGCCAATGAATTCCCTGCAACGTGAACGCCATCTCGTTGATGACTCAGAGTGTGTATCCAGAGCATTTTATGCTTCATTTTGGCACCTGTGTCATCTTTATAATCATTTTGAACCCAGCTCTGCAAATCATTATTGTAAGAATTGACGCAAAAATGCGAATCGCACACGATTAGTGTCGGGAATTCACGTTCGGCATTTTCAAGCACCATCTTTAAAGATCTGATTTCAGCTCGCTGAGCCGAACATTTTCTCAGTGATTCAGTTTTTGTTATTTTCGGTCTGAATTTACTGCAGAGCCAGCGACCTTTAACAATCACGCAGGCTGCATCGTAGGATTTATCTTCTACATTGTAATGCTGTACAAATCTGTCTGTATAGATTATACAGGAGTACTGTTCTAGAGGGAGAATTTCGATTGGCAGAGGATATTCTTTTTCATATTTTAAATCATTCAGTTTTTATATGTGCGGGTCGAAATAGTATTTCACGTCTTCTGCAGCAAGAGAGTTTTCCCACTGTATCCATTTTGGATCTAGAGACACTGTAGGCAGGTTTACTGGGCTGAATAGTGTCTCGAAGGTGGATTCTGCTATGAGAACAGTGATCCTTTTGCCTTGTGCTAGTACTCGTTCTTTCGCTATAGCAGTTTGCACTACCTTTACAGTATTTTCTGTGAGACTGAATGTTTTTTCTGCTTGTGTGTACAAATGTGATTTGTAAGCTATTGGTACAGTTTCTCCCTCATTAGATGTCAGGTACGTGAATCCGCATCTTCCTGGGATGACCCGGATTACAAGGTTGCGTGTATTGTCACGTGTTTCTAATTTTGTTTTAGCTAACATGTCTGTTTGCAGTGATCTCAAAATTTCTGTGTGTTTTTGAGTCCAGTTGATCGGTTTAAAATTAGGTTTTATTAATTTGTAGAGAGGTTTAATCCTTTCTGCATAGTTTAAAATGTAAGTTCTTCCGAAATTCGGGAAGCCTAGAATCGATTGTAAGTTCTTCAGCGTTTTTGGTGCTTGGAGTACAGCGCACTTCTCTAAGAAGTTGTCCGCTAGGCTTTTTCCTTCACTTGATAATTCGTATCCTAAGAATAAGACTGTTAGATGGGCAATTCTTAACTTTTTAAAGTTGAATTTGTAACCCTCTGCTGCGAACCCAAGTATTATGGTGTTCACTCTTTTCAAGTGAGTATCCAAGTCGTCGTCAGTGAGATAGATGTCATCGACATAAGATAATGTCTCATCATCATATATTTGTAGTAACTCTGTTACTCTGGCTTAGAATAGTCCTGGGCTGTTCTTGAATCCCTGTGGGAGCCTACAGACATTTTTCTGTGACCCCATTATTGAGAAAGCGGTTAAGTACCTGCTTTCTGGTGCAATATTTTGGCAAAAGAACCCATTAGATATGTCTAATGTTGTTTTGTATTTTTTGCGAACTATGTTATTCATTAGTGCCGCACTGTACAAATTTTGTACCACAAATGTTTTGCAAAATGAGTTAAGGTGTCTGTAGTCCAAGACTAGACGATACGAATCGTCTGGTTTGGAGACAGGAAACAAAGGATTGTTCATTTGAGAGGTGCATGTTTCAATTACCCCTTGGTATTCAAGTTGATCTAAAATCTCCCTGACCTGTTTTTTAGCTTCTTGCTTAATTGGGTACTGCCTTTGTGCAGTCGGTTGACTTTTTATGGATTTTGAGAGGAGGAGAGTCCTCATCCCATCCTACATGATTCTTATATAATGATGGTGCCTGGGCTACTGCCCACTTCCTTGCGTATATATATTTAGGGTGAATTGGGATTTGATTTGAGAGTGTAGGCATAATCATTTCTTCGCCATGAGGGCACTCCCTGACAAACTCTGGGGGCCAATCTTTCTCGGCTAACAGGATGTCATAGCCTATTGAGAGGTTATCCCAAAATAGATCCCTTATTTTTCTAGTCTTATCTCCCTCTATACGCAGTGTTATTTCGTATATCTTATGAGGTTCGCTAACTCTGGTGTCTGCAGTTTCTACCTGAATGTATTCATTCGTGCCCACTGTCTCCAGATGACTCATCAGGATCTAGCGAGCTATGCTGATTTCTGCTGCACTGTCTAGCATTGTCTGTGCCCACTCTCCGTTTTTCAGCTGTGTCCTCAGTATTCTCGGCATGTTCGATTACTCTAATACTGGCTACCTTCTTCCTTGGGAATTGTAATTTTTTACTTTGAGGAGGTTCCTTGTCTTTGAACTTGGTGTGCTCTTCCCTTGGGTCTGACCGTTATCTTCTTTCAGATTTCTGCGAAAAAGATCGAGAGGGACGTGTATCAATACTTTGATATCTATCAGGCTTTTTCAAGTTATCCCAATTTCTAAGGTTATATCTTTTCTCAGAGTGTTCTCTCTGGGGAGACTGGTGTTCTCGAGTCGGAGTTCTTTCCCTCCGCCGAGGATACCTTCCTCTGAACTGGAAAACTTTTTCTTTGGGAGTGGATTGTTTATTTCCATCCCAGCTCTTTTTAGGAGTGTTTAGATTATTTTTAATAAATAACTTTTCAGGTTTTTCGAGTAGTTGGGGTTTTACAGGTTTCCCACCCAAACTATCTCTACCTAATTCTTCATAGCATTTTTTATATAATTCTGGCAAGCTCAATTGGTTGATCTGTTATATCTGTTTCTTTCAATTTCTGGTGGATCACCACAGATGCTGCTTCTCCTTTTATGTTGGCTAGTAATATAGCTGAGACCTGCTTGAAGTCTTTCAATAATTTCATACCAAGAGTTAAAGCAGGTTCTGGACCGTATTCATTCTGAATTTGTTTCAGCACATCCGGTATTACCGCCATGGACGGAACACCATGTGTTTCTGTGTAAATGGAAGCAAAGACTGTACCCCAAGTGTCACAGTCCTCCACATGTGGTGCAACCCCCATTGGAAGGCAGATAGTCAGAATTCTGTGTTTCTCAATAGGGGTAGTATTCAGGAATACTGCCTCTATTTGAGTAATTTTCTGTGCTAACCAGAAAGGAATTTGTTCCCGTTTTGCAGGAGTTTTTCCAAGACATGATTGTATGTTCTGTGGTGTAATTTTATTTGTGTTCCCCTGATGAGGGGTCAGCTGTGGAACATTAACAGCTGTTTGGACTGTTGCAGTCCGCATTACATATTGGACTAACTGTCTATGTATTTTAATTAGTAATTTTATCTGTGCTAAAAGTTCTTCTTTTGACATTTTATCAACGTCTGGATGTGGTGTGTGGCTGGGGAACATTAACAGCTGTTTGGACTGTTGCAGTCCGCATTACATATTGGACTAACTGTCTATGTATTTTAATTAGTAATTTTAGCTGTGCTAAAAGTTCTTCTTTTGACATTTTATCAATGTCTGGATGTGGTGTGTAGCTGGCTAGAACCGGCCACGTTGCTCCTGGTCTACCTAGTGGACCGAGCCTGGTAATGTGATCATTATGTTTTAGGGCACCTTTAAACCAGAGCAGATGCTCTTGGTATTTTAATGGGATTTCTATCTCCTCAAAAGGAGCGTATTCATCCGGTGGTTCCTCTATTTTGTAATAGTGGAACTCGTGTGTTGTAGCGTTTGCCGCTGGAAAGTTTATCCAAGAATAGAATACCTCTGACTGCCGATATTCGTGTGCCTCTATCACGAAAATGACTGTACCACCTCGTGATGTCAGTCCGTTTTCTATAAGTTTTGGAGTTATAGATTTTGTTATGTTTGCCGGGATGATAATCGCACCCGGTTCATTAATCCCTGTAACATCGGGACCCAGTTGATTTGCGTCTACTGCGACTTCATTGGTTCCGTTGTTATTGCCATTTTCTGACATTGTATTAATGAAGGTTTGCAGAGCAGGTTTCCAAGGAAACAAAGATTAGGTGCACAATATTTTGGAACACTGTATCCTCCAACGTTGACTAAACCAGAAAACTCTACATAGGAATCTCTTCCTACTAAGTTCCGGCGGATTTTAACCTTTCACCCACTCCAGACGTCTATTGGAGTATTTACGGGAGAAAGGGTCTGTGTGAAAAAGCACGACTGAGTTACTCTAACGTCTTGCGTTAGTTTTATCGCCTTACCAAACGTTAGGCGCCATGTAGTGTAGTTCCTATTTTCCCTATAGGCTCTGCGCATTGGAATAACATAAACAGTAGTGTAGACGTAGGACTGCGGTCTTCTAGGTCTCTACTGACTATGTTAGACTTAATTTTAGGTTTGCGCCAGCTAGCTCTGAGGTCACTGAAAACTTTCTTTACTGAAAAGGAAGTGATCAGCTTCCCTGGCTCAGACAAGAAGGGATTCAGCTTCCGACAACTGCATAAACATGACAACTTTGCTCCTCAGAATAAGAGTCAATCTCTAGAGTCGTGTGAAACAATAGACAGCTATTTCACTCAGTCAGTTGTGCAGATTTACTTTCACCAGAGTGCAGAGACTAGAGAGACAGGCGTTTTTCAATAAAAGATATTATTTATTGAGCAGTCTTCCTTCTCATGCAAGAGAAATGAATTGCCACAATTGCAAGACTTTGTTATTATGAAAAGTGCGTACAGTAAAAGGAGTATTACGAAATAATACTGTAAAAGCATTGATATGGTTTCTTAGCCATAAGATAGTTAAAATGAATAAAATATATACATTCATATATACATTAGCTAACGACCTCAACTGGTGCTTCTAACTACGCCTACCCCTGTGTACCTGACCTAAGCCTAATACATGGGAGGGAGTAAGTAGCAGTTTAAGTTAAGTTGGTTTTGCCAAGAGTTTGTTTCAAGAATTCTCTCTAAGAGTTTAGTCAGCACCGTACCTCTGGAATAGAATGCAGGAGGTCTGGTATCTCCTTCTTAGGACCCGATATCCCAGTCACCCGCAAGGGTAGGCTGGAAACGCCGGAGCTGGATATTCTCGGAAGGAGAAAAGGCAGCGTCTTTCTCAGCGCGTCAAGGAGGATGGGCAGCGTCCGTGGGCTTCTCGCATCTGCTGGGCTTTCTGCAAGGGGACATCTGTTCTGCTCAGTATTCACCACCACCGTGTGCTTGCTTAATGCAATGTTGGTATATTTATACCTGAAAGGTGCCGAGTTTGACATAAGTTTTTGGACATAAGACGTCAATAAAGATGTCACTAAGAACTGGTCGTTCTTACAGTGCTCACAGGAGTTCTATTACTAATCAAAACAAAGCAAGCGGGGCTTTCCCAGGTTGCTGGGGGTTTGGTATGTCGAAAGAACTCGGTGTGCTATCTAGGAATCTAAGGAAGTGGCTTCTGCTGTGTCATGGACTGTCATGGACTGCAGAGGCGAGTTACTGAAATATGGTTCTGATTGTTATGCCATTATAGGGATATGTATTGATTATAGCCATATAGGGGCATGAGGTCACAATATTGATCGGGGTCCTAGATAAAACACATCATGTCATCTTGACGGTTGCTTCGCTTCAGCCTCTGCCGGAGGTCCTTTGCTTGCCGTTTTCCCCTGCGCCCCTAATTTCTCTTTTAGCCTAATATCTCTGCCAATTTAAAAAAACAAAAGGGGAGGAGACACTATAAGTGTATTACAATCATTTTAAGTTTTTTCCTTTTTTTTAACCCCTCTGACAACTTTACGTTGAGTACTACTAGTTACCTTTAAAAAAAAAACAAAAAAAGGGTGTATATAAAAAAAAAATATATATATATATATATATATTAATAGTTTATCACACTACAGGGCACATACTACAGATGGGATACTCCTGATAACAACAAACCTTGCGATTGGGGGACAACCAGCAGACAGCCTACCTGCAGTCACGCCGAGAGCTGCTCCTGGGTGGGGAACGCTGTGAGTCTCGCCGCCGCTGTTCCATCCTCGTGGCTGGAGACTACAGCTCCCAGTGAGCTTTGCGGACACTTCCTGCCCCTCACCCTCTTCGCGCCCGGAGGCGCTACAAAGAACGGACACTCCCTCGGTGGAGCGGGGGGACAACCAGCAGACAGCCTTAACTGCAGTCACGCCGAGAGCTGCTCCTGGGTGGGGAATGCTGTGAGTCTCGCCGCCGCTGTTCGATCCTCGTGGCTGGAGACTACAGCTCCCAGTGAGCTTTGTGGGCACTTCCTGCCTCTTGCCCTCTTCGCGCCCGGAGGCGCTACAAAGAACGGACGCTCCCTCGGTGGAGCAGGGGGACAACCAGCAGACAGCCTTACCTGCAGTCACGCCGAGAGCTGCTCCTGGGTGGGGAACGCTGTGAGTCTCGCCGCCGCTGTTCCATCCTCGCGGCTGGAGACAACAGCTCCCAGTGAGCTTTGCGGGCACTTCCTGCCTCTCGCCCTCTTCGCGCCCGGAGGCGCTACAAAGAACGGACGCTCCCTCGGTGGAGCGGGGGGATAACCAGCAGACAGCCTTACCTGCAGTCACGCCGAGAGCTGCTCCTGGGTGGGGAACGCTGTGAGTCTCGCCGCCGCTGTTCCATCCTCGCGGCTGGAGACTACAGCTCCCAGTGAGCTTTGCGGGCACTTCCTGCCTCTCGCCCTCTTCGCGCCCGGAGGCACTACAAAGAACGGACGCTCCTTCGGTGGAGCAGGGGGACAACCAGCAGACAGCCTTACCTGCAGCCACGCCGAGAGCTGCTCCTGGGTGGGGAACGCTGTGAGTCTCGCCGCCGCTGTTCCATCCTCGCGGCTGGAGACTACAGCTCCCAGTGAGCTTTGCGGGCACTTCCTGCCTCTCGCCCTCTTCGCGCCCGGAGGTGCTACAAAGAACGGACGCTCCCTCGGTGGAGCGGGGGGACAACCAGCAGACAGCCTTACCTGCAGCCACGCCGAGAGCTGCTCCTGGGTGGGGAACGCTGTGAGTCTCGCCGCCGCTGTTCCATCCTCGCGGCTGGAGACTACAGCTCCCAGTGAGCTTTGCGGGCACTTCCTGCCTCTCGCCCTCTTCGCGCCCGGAGGCACTACAAAGAACGGACGCTCCCTCGGTGGAGCAGGGGGACAACCAGCAGACAGCCTTACCTGCAGCCACGCCGAGAGCTGCTCCTGGGTGGGGAACGCTGTGAGTCTCGCCGCCGCTGTTCCATCCTCGCGGCTGGAGACTACAGCTCCCAGTGAGCTTTGCGGGCACTTCCTGCCTCTCGCCCTCTTCACGCCCGGAGGTGCTACAAAGAACGGACGCTCCCTCGGTGGAGCGGGGGGACAACCAGCAGGCAGCCTTACCTGCAGCCACGCCGAGAGCTGCTCCTGGGTGGGGAACGCTGTGAGTCTCGCCGCCGCTGTTCCATCCTTGCGGCTGGAGACTACAGCTCCCAGTGAGCTTTGCGAGCACTTCCTGCCTCTCGCCCTCTTCGCGCACGGAGGCGCTACGAAGAACGGACGCTCCCTCCGCGTCGCGGGACGCGCGCGGGAGACGCCGAGCTGAGCCCGGGCAGAGGGCGGGCTGAGCCCGGGCAGAGGGCGGGCCGTCTGTGGCCGTCAGGGGCCAGAAGAGGCCGGGCCGGGCCACCTCCCTTGGCTCGACAAATGGGTAAGCGAAAATTCTTGGGCCCTGAGGGACAGGGGGCTAAAGACACTAAAGTTCCCCGTAAGGCGGATACAATAATCTCTTACCTTACATCAGCGGTAGGAGCTATTAATCAAAAAATTGCAAATGCTGAGAAAGAACTGGAACTGGGTAAAGCTTCTAGCTCCGCTGACACTGAACCCTTTCAACCCCCACACCCCATAGCGGTGATCCCACCGGCTGAGGAGTTTCCAGCCAACAACCCCAACATCACAAATTTATTAGAGCAACATACTGAGAATGGGGAGTTGGGTCGGACTACGTCTCCCAGTAGCCCCAGAAAGAAAGCCAAGAAAACTGGAAAGAAAGGTGCTCCAATTCCCAATCACCAGGACCTTGTTAAAGACATTTGTTTAATAATGGGGGACAAATTGGAAGACTTGGTTACTGCTCGCCTCGAGCCAATATTGGAAGAGATTGGTAAAGATATTGTGGACTGCCTGAATAGTTGTCTGGCAGGACTGCTAAAGAGGTGTGAGAGAATCGATACATTTATAAATGATTTTCGAGCTAAAGAGCAGTTGTCTAATGATATTACTAAGTCTAATGTTACCCACACTGTGGAGTTAATGGAATGCACTACAGTTAAAACTATTCCACCCAATGTACAATCACAACAAATACTGGTTCCACCAATTCAATTGCCAACCCCACTTAGTGCGCCCAATTGTGGCGCTACTACTCAGTCCACCATACATGGAAACACCGTGATAGGTCATAATAGCTTGCCTAACCATAGCCTAACTAGCACTGCTAGACTGCATTTACCTCCCCAAGCAGCTCCGTATGTAGCAGTAATATGTGGAGTTCCACCTCTACCCCATAATGAGAGAGAGTCTACCAGAGATCTCTTAGACAAATCTAAAGGATGGTGCAAGCAATATTCGAGTGGTGAACTAGACATTACTCCCTACATTATTATGGCCAGAAGGGTGGGGTGGGTTGGACATGGAAATAAGAACATCATGGGAGATTGTATAGTCGTTAACTTCTCAGATAAAGGAGTGGCAGATAAATTATTCTGGGATGGATCACCGATAATTAATAATGAAATCAGACCACTACCTCTGGGTTACTTTTACCCACCGAGGCGGGTCCAAAAAGCTAATCTACCCACACAAAAGCTAGCTGGGAAAAAAATAGCCCAACCTTAGGACCATGTGTTTTTGTAATGCAAGCCAAGGTTAGGCCCTCAGTACCCATCATTCAGAATGCCTCACGATCCACGACAAGGCCATTGCAATTGAATAACAAACATACAGAAGATGTCCCTTTGTCTAACCGTTACTCTCCACTTTTGCCAATAGAAAATTTGGTTTGACTAGAGAAGACAAACGTTACCAATCAGACCCCTTATGTGCTAAATGGGAAGACCTGTAGGATCCTTAGTTGGAATATTGCAGGACTAAGATCTAAGGCTAAAGATGAAAATTGGTTGAGTTTTATCTCATCTTTTGATATTATCACACTACAGGAAACATGGGACACTGATAATAATTTTGAATTAGATGGATTTGTTCATTTTAACATTTTGGCTACGCCAAGTGTGTCGGGTAGAGCAAAAGGTGGCTTATCCACTTTAATTTCACTTAATTTGAAAGGGAAAGCCAAACAGCTACAGACTTGCTCCCCACACTTCTTGGTTGTAGAATTGTCAATGTCAAATTTGCTTACCATTTTGTTGATCAACTTTTACAACTCTCCTGAATTTGTCAGCAATAACCACGTTTTGATGTCACTTGAGGAATTTTTGAAAATTATAAATTAAGTAAATGTGGTTATGAGATTATCTTGTTGGGAGATATTAATATTCACCCTTGTAGTATGAATTGTATGATTAATGATAAGGATGGCCCACCCCACGCGCTTCCAACACATTTTGAACACACAAAAGGCGGGGAGGGTTTGGAGAATTTTTTGGCCACCCACAATCTATACGAATCTAGCTGCTGTCCGCTAGGACCAAGACCATCAACATACAAAGGGAAAGACACAGGTTCAGTCATTGACTTTATTTTTATTTCGTCATTTATTTTGACTTTTATCTTAAGCTATAGAGTCGTGGACTCTATTTTTAGCGACCACAAGCCTGTGGTACTAGAGGTATCACAAGATGGATTGATTGATTTTAAAGACTCTAAAGAATTAGGTGTACAAACAGTGATAAACTTAATATCTAAAGATAAGGGGAGAAGGATAAAATGGTCTAATGTAACACCAATTAGCTTCTTACAAGAAGTTTTAACAAAAGTAGAAAAGGAAGTTGGTATTTGCCTGGATCCCCTTTCGGCCAATACTACCATTGTACAGGCCTTTAATAGACTATGTCAACAAGTCAATAATGATTTAACCCTGAAAACAAAAAGTGGGGGACAGAATGTTAGACGGTGGTTTGATTCTAACTGCTCAAGGGCTCATTCTGCCCTGTTAAAGGCACTAAAAGAGTCACCAAGAAATAAATCCGCTATAACACAACTAAGGAAGGAGTACAAACAGGCCATCTGTAAAACGAAGAAGGATATTAAGGAACAGGTATGGTTGGATCTTCAATCACCAGAGGTCCTCCGGGATAGCTCCAAATTCTGGGAAGTCATTAATCACTCATACTTCTCGGGCGCAGATAGTCACCCAGTAGAGTGTGTCATACCCGATGACCTGTGGTTATCCCACTTTGGTAATATCTATAGACATACCCCAACTAATCAATCACAGGATAAGTTGGCTCATCCCAATGTTGATTTAATTGAGGTTTTTCAACCAGAGGAAATTGAAGAAGCAATAAATGAAACATCTAAAAACAAGGCCCCAGGACCTGATGGGGTCCCAGCGGATCTGTACAAGGCGGCACCTACATTTTGGGCTAGGATCCTGACTAACGTGTTTAACGCCGCCAGAACAGGTACGATCCCACAGTCTTGGGCTACATCTATCATCGTACCAATTTTTAAAAAAGGCTCAGAGAGTGACCCTGCCTGCTACAGACCTATCTCCCTAATTGACTCTGCTGTTAAAATCTTGGGCAGAGTCATTTTGGGGAGGTTAACATCTTGGCTGGAGGGTAGGGGAATTCTATCTAATGCCCAATACGGTTTCAGGGCCAAAAGAAGTACACTGGATCAGTGCCTCAATTTATACTTGATCATTAGCAAATACACTTTAGTTAAAAAAGGGGCCTTATGTATGGCATTTATGGATCTCTCCTCAGCCTTTGACCTGGTCAACAGGTCAAGGCTGTGGGGGGGTCCTTTTGGAAATAGGCATTGAAAAATCATTAGTAGGCTTCTTGGCTGATTTGCATCAGGGATTGGAGGCATCGGTCAGAGTTCCCAGGGATGGCAGATGCACCAAACCTTTTAGCTCTGAGAGGGGAGTGAGGCAAGGATGTATTGCCCCTCTCCTCTTTACACTGTATATAAACACACTTGAGCCGGTGCTTTCTGCCCTGGGGGCCGACGTTCCGCGTGCAGGAGAGACTAATATCCCGGTTCTCCTGTACGCGGACGATGCGGTCCTCCTGGCAAGAACAGGTGTCGCCCTTAACAAATTATTGGCCTCTTTTGTGGATTTCATGACTTCCCTGGATTTAAAAATAAATACGCAAAAATCCCACGTCATGATCATGGGACTCAATGGTAAAAGGAGGAAATCCATAACCCTTGTTTGTACGGGAAAGGAGGTACAGAGGGTTCCTTCTTTCACCTATTTGGGTGTCCTATTTGATGATAAAGGCACTTGGGGTGCTCAACATAAGTTCAACAACAAGTAGGGAGGGTCTAAGGGCAGGTTTACCGACCGACCAGATATGAGCCCCAAACTCAATATATCACAACAAATAATATCTGGGGGTCAAAAAAAGAAGAAGAGAAGAGAGTTTGACAATAGGGACCACTATACCAAATGCATGCAGAACAGTATCGGTGAGAAATGATAGTTAGTGAATGGTCAAGTCGAGACTCAAGAGTACAAGGAGAAAAATGTATTGTTCCCATCAGAAGCCACACTGTACCGCCCTTGTTGTCATCATGTGGGATCTCCTTACCCAGGAGACAAGACGGCCGGTAAACATTACCGTGACCGAAATGTGATGTGAGGGCAGAGCAGAGGGGTATGGTAGTGGCTAATGACAAAAGCAGTGTATGGTGATTGGAGTGGAAAAGTGAAGGGTAATACTAAAATTAGGTGAATGGGTGGAAAAAAGAAATTTTATTAATATCCCCCAAACCCTAAGATTAAAAGGCAGGTGTGGGTGCAGGTTTTAAATAATAACCGCACTTAATGAAAAAATAATAAAGTATACTTCGAGATGAGAGGCGGTCTACACCTCTTGTAAAGTCAAATGGTGACCAGGCTAGGCGTGAACGCCGTGATCTGTCATGACCCAAAACGATGACCACCCAGTAGGGACAAGTTATGCATGAAAGCCGATCCGTGTCGATTATATTTAAAAACCGCACACGAAATACGCTTCGTGTTTTTGATGGCGGAGTGGCCTCTAGCGGCGTATCCGCGCAGAGAGAGAACCAAAGTCACGCGTTCACGCCTAGCCTGGTCACCATTTGACTTTACAAGAGGTGTAGACCACCTCTCATCTCGAAGTATACTTTATTATTTTTTCATTTTTTCATTTTTTCATTTTGTTTAGTGTCACATCACTATCCGCTCTGTAAACATTATGTGATTATTCACAGAGCGGTGCTCCTTTTACCTGCGCTGCAGCCAGGTGGGGTGAAGCTCCTCAACCTACACATAAGGGTGAGTGTATACTTGAAATAATGACCGAGTATGATTGAACATATTGCAATGCCATTATGAATACAAACAGAAACAATGTGAATAACATTACGTGCTCTATTTGTTTCTTCGTTTGTTTGTTTGTTTGTTTTACATGTTGGATCCCTTGCCATTATGCACTGACAGTATACGGTTGAGCACGCCTGGATGTCCAGGTGATATCTTTATAATTTATTTTTTACAAAGCAGTAGTGTATCCTTTATAGGTCCTGAGGAATGCATTAAGAAAATCTTATGAAATGCTGAAACATGTCGACCACCATTAAGTGCGGTTATTATTTAAAACCTGCACCCACACCTGCCTTTTAATCTTAGGGTTTGGGGGATATTAATAAAATTTCTTTTTTCCACCCATTCACCTAATTTTAGTATTACCCTTCACTTTTCCACTCCAATCACCATACACTGCTTTTGTCATTAGCCACTACCATACCCCTCTGCTCTGCCCTCACATCACATTTCGGTCACGGTAATGTTTACGGCCGTCTTGTCTCCTGGGTAAGGAGATCCCACATGATGACAACAAGGGCGGTACAGTGTGGCTTCTGATGGGAACAATACATTTTTCTCCTTGTACTCTTGAGTCTCGACTTGACCATTCACTAACTATCATTTCTCACCGATACTGTTCTGCATGCATTTGGTATAGTGGTCCCTATTGTCAAACTCTCTGCTCAACATAAGGCCAAATCAAACGCAGTGAGTAGATCGTCAGGAGCCATCTTGAATTTCACAAGGAAATTGAGGTCAAGACCGACGAACGCAATCCTCAAAGTATATAATGCTAAGAGTATTGCGATCGCCAACTAAGGGGCTTCGATCTGGGGATATACAAGCCCTGTCCTCATTCAAAGGGCAGAGAACAGGTTTCTAAGATCATTACTTACTGTTCCCCAGTCCACCCCCACTTTTACTATTCACTCAGAATTGGGGGTTGGGTATGTCTCAGACGTTATAAAAGCTGCCCCTGTCATTTCCTGGTTAAAAACCTGGCTAAACGGTGAGATTTCTTTAAATCATAAAATCTTCGAAGATTGCCTAAGTATGGAGGGAGCCCTAAAGATCCCATGGATGACGTATGTGAAAACTATGCTAGCCCAGGTGGGACGTATTGACCTTTTTAATTCCCCCGAAGGCATACGAAAGGAGGATGTCAAAATAATTAAGGAATCACTGAAAAACCTCTTTATAGCAGAGTGAGAGGAAACTGAACTAAAGAAAACGACAGTGAGAAGGAACTTTGCACTTAAAACTGTCCCAGGCCCAGAACCATACCTGGTATTTGTCAACAAACCATTCCACCGCTTTCTTTTAATTAGATTTCGTTTGAATTTAATACATTTTCTGTTGGGCACATACTACAGATGGGATACTCCTGATAACAACAAACCTTGCGATTGTGATCACTTTTCACCTCAGGACACATTACATTTTATTATGTTCTGCGATCACTATGACAAAATCAGAAGAAAATATCTTGTTCCCATCCTTAGAGAGGCTCGCTTCTTACAAGTTAGGCCTGCGCTCTTATTCCTGCAACTTTTGCACAATGCACACGTCACTTTTCACGTTGCTAATTTCTTAGTAGCAGGAGTACGTATTAATAAGAAGCGCAGCAAAGGTAATAATGGATTAATTATAAACGAAATTTCCTAAGTGTATCTACAATAGACAATAGATATACTGATGTTTTAAAATGTTTTAACTGTCTCTTTTTAAACTTTTGATTATATATATTGATTGTTCATGCACATGTCACTTTACAAATCATCGCCTTGATGATATGATTTATGACTTATTATGTATATATATTATGTACACATTCCCTGTGATTGTCTTCTTTTTTATATTTTGTGTGTAATCTTTGAATTGTATGCTGTGTCTTTTTATGATTTTCAAAAATCGAATAAAAGTGATTGACTGACTGACTGACTGAATAGTTTATCATATTATTTCTAATTCACTACAAATTCCTTTTTTAGCAATATCTGATACTACCTTATTTTTAATTAGTATTTTAATACTCTTATTAAAAGCTTTTACTCAGAGCTTTTAGATTTACCATGTCTGACATGGAATCTGATGACGCTACTGCAAGCTCTTCTGCCCCTGTTAATGAATCACTCAAAAAATTCTTACCACAGGAGATTAAATCCTATATGATGTTAACCATGAAATAAGTTATGTCCTCAAAGAGACCATTGGATCCCCAGGATCTCCCCCCTAACCACGGTAAGAGGACCAAAAAGACCAAGCATTGTGAAATCACTACGGGCGGCCCTAGTGCCGCTTACAGATCGGGAGGTCCTAGCACCTCACTTTAGATGGGAGGCTACTGCGCCTCACTTGAACATGATGTCTCTCGCAACACTTCTTTGGACCATGCCCATGGCGGCACAATTATGAACGGTGCCCCTCGTGGCACACTTTGCAGTAGTAGTGCTAACAAAAACAATAATTTTGCCCTTGACTCCTCTTCTTCTGAAGACGATGTCTCGAGGGATCTCGACGACGAGTTAGTCTTCGACCTAGATGAGGTTGACCCTGAGTTCAATTCTCAACCTGATCCGGAGCCATCTTCTAAAAATACAATTCTTAACCCTGTTGGAGAGGAGATGTTCTCTCCCCTAAATATCTCACGCCCTAATAGTTCAAAGTGGTTCCCACAGGAGCATGTTTCACGCTTTGTCACAAGCTGTCTAAGGAACCTACTTGATAGAGACACCCGAAACACGATGAGATCCGAATCCCCCAGACCTACTATTGATGAGATGGTGTGTCATACTCGAATGAATGACGTTAGCACGCATACTATTACCACGCATACCTTTACAACGCGTTATTTACATCGAATACCGTTACAACGCATAGCGCTTTGAGGTGCTGGATAGTGGTAAGTATAATTTTATATTCCAACTCCAGTCCCCGTGGACACTAGGGAAGGTGTTGGATATAAAATTAAACTTATTCCCTATCCTAGAGCGCCCCCCAGCGCAATGCGTTGTAATGGTATGCGTGGTAATGCCTGCGTTGTAATGGTAGTGCGTTGTAACATATGTGTGCTAAACGTTGTATACCGTCATACTCCAAACTTAGACCCGACCTTATTACATTTTTATTTAAACTGGGAAGAGACCCTAGAAAACGCCTGGAAAAAGCACTTAAGGGTTGTCCGGACCGTCTTTTAGATGTGCTCGGGCCACTAACTAGAATTTTGGATCCGACCGAACAATCTCACTTCTTGTCTACTCCCTTAAATGTCGACCTAATTCAAGGCTGGAGCCAAAGGGCAGTTGTGCTCATAGGCAACGCCAATTCTAGCTTAAATGTCGAAAGGAGGAGATCTATTTTAAACAAAATCAACCCCAAACTAGGAGACTTAGCAGAGAAGGAACCCACTGAGAATCCTAAAGGTTTCCTTTTCGGGAGGGATATAATTAAAGACATTGGCAAGTACGTGTCAACCTTTACTGCCCTCGACAGGGTCCAAAACAACCTCAAACGAGTATTTAACTCCAACCTTTTTGGCCAGGCCGGGAGAAGAGGTCGCTCTTCCGCCCGAGGCTACCAACGACCCTACTCGACTTTCAGAGGAACAGGTAGAGGCTTCTACCCACCAAGAAAACTTTTCTTCCCCCAGAGAGGAAGAGGTCCGAGAAACAGAGATTCGAAAGGACGTGGTACTCCCAACACCTCCAATACTACAAGTAAGTCTTCCTCTTTCATCTTTTTCCCCTCCTCCCATGGTAGGGGGCAGGCTAAAACACTTTTATCATGTTTGGGAATCCCTTACGCAAGATCCCTGGGCTCTAGAAATTGTTCTGGGGTTCAGAATAGATTTTCTAGAGGTCCCCTTCCAATCGCGTCTACCCCAACCTTTTATCCTTTCAGAAGAACAAGAGAAGATCGTGGAGGAAGAAATCCATTCTATGCTCAAAAAGGGGGCAATTGTAGAAGTTCCTTGGTCTCTGGCAAGATTCATAAGCACGCTATTTCTGGTACAGAAAAAGGACAAGGGGTGGAGACCCATTATAAACCTTCGAGAAGTCAACAAATCTCTGGTTTATCGTCACTTCAAAATGGAGGGTATCCACCTCCTCAGGGATCTCCTTCTCAAAGGAGACTGGCTAGTCAAATTGGACTTAAAAGATGCTTTCTTCACCATCTCTATGTCCAAAGACCACCAGCCCTTCCTTCAATTCGCTTGGAAGTATCGTCTATTCCAATTTCAAGCCCTTCTTTTCATCCTCTCGTCTGCTCTTGGTGTTTCACCAAGATTATGAAGATCGTTGTTTCAATTCTGAGAGAAAGGGGCATCCGACTCATCATCTACCTAGACGGTATTCTTATCATGTCTCAGTCCCATTCAGACCTCGTCAGAGATCTGAATACTTCCATCAATCTAATAGAGAGTCTGGGTTTCATCCTAATTAGAGATGTTCCTTGGCTTCACGGTAGACACCTCAGAATGTCTTCTCCTCCTTCCTGCAAAAAAGATCGCCAAGATTCGAAAGGAGATCAGGTCAGTCCTAAAACAAGAATCTTTAACACTTTGCGAATTATCCAGACTTCTTTGCCTTCTTTCTTCTTTTATCCAGGCCATCTTTCCTGGACCTCTGAATTACGCGCCCTTCAGAGAATAAAGAAGAAAGCCCTCAATTCAGGTCTTTGGTATGGAGATCTTGTGACTCTCGACCCAGATGCCAGGGCGGAGCTCTTTTGGTGGCTGGAGAACCTAGATGCCTGGAATCGCAAAGCTATCTTCGGTTCAACCCTGGATTTCATCCTAGAATCAGATGCCAGCCTTCATGGCTGGGGTGCTCGTTTGCAAGATCAGAACACCGGCAGGGTTTGGAGCCTGACGGAATCTTCACATCATATACATTTTCTGGAGTTGACTGCTGGTTTATACTCTCTTATGAGCTTCAAACATTCCCTTCAAGGGAGGTCAGTTGTTCTGAAGATGGACAACATTTCTGCTGTGGCTTATATCAATCGTCTTGGAGGAACGAGATCTGCAGACATCTCCAATCTAGCCAAGACACTTTGGATGTTCTTCCTAGAACACAAAATCTCCCTCAAGGCAGAATACCTTCCCGGAAAATCAAATTTGTCTGCAGATTGGAATTTAAGATTCCTCCTAGATTTCACAGACTGGAAGCTCAATATGAGCATTTTCAATGCTCTCGTCCACTTCTGGGGTCCCCTAGACGTGAATTTATTTGTCAGCAGACTGACCTTCCAATTACCAAACTACTTCAGTTGGATACCAGACCCGGGCGCACTGGCTGTGAATGTCTTTCTCCAACCCTGGTCTCATTTCCTGGGTTATGCCTTCCCTCCCCTCGCCATGATTCAGAGGGTCCTTCGGAAGGTCAGGACGGAGAAATGCCTTCTGATCTTAATAACTCCCTTTTGGCCATCCCAGCATGGTTCCTGTCAGCCCTGGAACTCGCATTCGACATTCCCTTTCTGATCCCAGCAGTCAGAGGCCTGGTTTCAAACGCAGACGGGGAAGATCATCATCTTATCCTCTCGGGAATGGGAACCTTCTTGCCTGGAAAGTGTCAGGCAATCTAACAAATTGTCTGGACTTTCTTCGTCAGCTCTCTCTCTTCTCGGGGAATCCTGGGCTCCAGGAACACACCTTAGGTACAACAAAATTTGGAAAAAATGGTTTTATTGGTGCTTGGAAAGGAGTCTGGATCCCGTGGAGACTCCAGTCGTCAATATCGTAAACTTTCTGGTTGAACAATTTGACAGAGGCCTTTCCTATTGTTTAATTAATTGTTTTAGATCATTATTCTCAGTTTAGGAGTCCTAAAGTTAGGAGTCCTAACTTTACTACTACTAAATTGAGAAAAATCCTAATTTTAAGACTTTCGGTATTCACAGAAGGCACTTAGGAGTCCTAAAGTTAGGAGTCCTAACTTTACTACTACTAAACTGAGAAAAATCCTAATTTTAAGACTTTCGGTATTCACAGAAGGCATTTAGGAGTCCTAAAGTTAGGAGTCTTAACTTTACTACTACTAAATTGAGAAAAATCCTAATTTTAAGACTTTCGGTATTCACAGAAGGCATTTAGGAGTCCTAAAGTTAGGAGTCTTAACTTTACTACTACTAAATTGAGAAAAATCCTAATTTTAAGACTTTCGGTATTCACAGAAGGCATTTAGGAGTCCTAAAGTTAGGAGTCCTAACTTTACTACTACTAAACTGAGAAAAATCCTAATTTTAAGACTTTCGGTATTCACAGAAGGCAGTTAGGAGTCCTAAAGTTAGGACTACTAACTTCTGTGAATACCGAAATGAGTAAGTGCATTCTGTGAATACCGAAATGAGTAAGTGCATTCTGCGAATACCAAAATAGTAGTAAGTTTAGGATTGAGTTTTAAGTTCATTCTGTGAATCGGGCCCATAATTCAGATTTATTGACTATAACATCTAAGTACAACCATCTACCGTCGGAATCAGAGATCTCGTTGGTAAGTTGAACAGACAATGACTTGTGGAACAAAATAACAACACCATTCTTATTGTTAACTGAGGGTGAACAGAAAATTTCTCCCACCCACTGCTTGCGTAAAGAGGATAGGTCTTTTTGGGAAAGGTGTGTTTCCTGCAACATAGCTACCTGACATTTCAATCTTGCTAAGTGAGATAAATCTCTTTGCTTTTTCACCGAGTTGCGGAGACCCTTAACATTCCAAGTTATTACTTGAAGACCAGTCATTTAAAATGAGTTTTGTTCAAACTCCATGGAACTACGCTGAGTGCACTTTGTCGGCTCCACCCACCCTTCATTTCCAAACACAGAAGATTTATTAGTTGGTCACAACCTGTCCCATATTAAGACAGCTGAGAATGAGAGAAAAGACTCAAATTAAATATTGATGTTTCGGTGTCTCCTACTCTGCCAACAAAGCACATCAGTGGTATTTTCTCCAGCGGTCATGCTTAATATGGTCATACTCCCATATGTAGCTAATCACCACGTAACCAGCAAGCAACATAGCAATACCACCAATTCCCCCTTTCTTCACGTTGATGTACTTATTGAAATACCGGTCATGACCCCTACGGAAAGCTCCCAAGATTCCATTTGGAGTAAAATCCCTTGTTGCCAGCCAGGAAGGAAGTTGTCCCAACTTAACATCCATCAATCTTCGCTCTGGAAGTGGCACTGGTTTATCCGCCATCTTGGAGTCCGAGAGATGTCACTGGCGAAAAGGCTTCTGGGAAACCCACCCTTAGTTTAGATCAGAGTTGCACGGATAAATGCTGCCCGTTTAGTTTCCAAAACATTGTCCAGAATGTGGGAATAGTAAATGTCATCCTTTTAGTGTACAACACCTTTCCAAATGTGTTCAGGTTGGAGTGGGAATAGTAAATGTCACCCATTTAGTGTCCAACATCTTTTGCAAAATGGGTTAGGTTGGAGTGGGAATAGTAAATGTCACCCCCTTTAGTGTTTACCTCCATTAACAAATTAGTTTAGATTAAACTGGCAATAGTAAATGTCACCCATATAGTATCAAACACTTCCCCAAATTGGCTTCAATTGCAGTGGGAATAGTAAATGTCACCCTTTTTAATATCCAACTCCTTCCACAAAATAGTTTAGATTGGAGTTGCAAAAGTAAAATTTGCCCCTCTGGCACCCTACACCTTCCCAAAAATGTTTTAGATTGGAGTGGGAATTGCAAATGTCATCCTTTCAGTGTCCAGCACTTTTTTCCAAAAATCTTTACATTGGAGTGGGAAAATTAAATGTATCCCTTGTAGTGTTCAATTCCTTTGTTAAAATGTATTTCTATACAGTAGAAGTCGTAAATGTCATTTAATCAGTATTGTTGATGTTTAGAAAGATAATTAACATAATTGGTTCTATATGTGCAATAAATAACATTATTTGCATATTTTATGGAACAAAGATATGTAGCACTGTTGTTCATTTTTCTTTATTTTACTAAATTGTATTAAATCTGTACTTTTGCAGCATATATAGTTATGAACATTGTTTAAATACCATGAGGCCTTGCCCCTAAAGGCAGCCAATGAGGGAGGGGTCATGCAGCACTGTTTTCATCCCCAGGAACCCCATTCCGAGGGGCTTGACAGATTTTGTGGGGGGAGGGGGGCCTGTAGCCCCCTCCCCAGGCCAATTATAGCCTCAGGGACCCCATCTCCCAGGGCCAGCTCATATAGTAAATAGAGAGAGGGGCATGCAGGCCTCTGTTGGCGCTAGGCTGACGAAATGGCACCAGCGCAGGGGTAAAGAACTGGAATGCACCATATTGGATAAACATGGTGCATTCTTGCCCTTTCAGTTTGAATTTACTACACCAAAACTATATAAATGAGGCCTTTTGTGTTTGCTCTCGCTTGGCGGAAGCTTTAAAAATGCTCCCAACAGGCAAGACCAAGTGCATTTTTCCCTGAGTAAGCCAATGCAAGCAGTTAAACTGCTATGTCCTGGTGGCGAGCACCACAGGACTTAACTGGAGCCGGGCTGGGCGATGTGGTCCCCAGAGCCATTACTGGTTCCCAGAAGAGGCCCCTTGGATTTTATCATGGCGGCTGGGTCCCAGGGGCCCAAATTGGCCTGGAGAGGGGGGCTATGTGGTCCCCCTCCCCATTACTAATTTGGACAGGCCCCAGTGGATGGGGGATGCATACCCTCTCCCTCCTTATTTCACTTCAACCGGGACCTGGGGATTTGGTCTCTAGGGCCAAAATCAACACATGAGGGTGGCCACGTGCACCTCTTCCAATATATAATAAGGCTGGGCTCCCTTCCCCTATTAATATCAGCCGAGCCCCAGAAGATGGGGTTCCCAGGGCCAAATAAGCCTGAGGAGAGGGGCCACATGCGCTCCCCCTTCATAATAATAATAATATTACATTTATCCCCAAAACCTGGCCCACCCGGGGGCAGAAAATAAAAGCCCAGGTAACTTTTACAAATTTTGCATCGCATCTTCCATGAATTCCCCCCACCAATCCGAAGGAGTGAGGGTATTCCTACCCTGCCCCCTTGTGTTCTTTTTTTACATTTTCTGGTGACTCAGGCTGAGTCCCAAGATGGCTGCTAACTCTTCCTGGCTAAACTGGTGGCAGCCTATCAGATCTCACCAAAAGATCGGTTGGATCCACGGACCGTTTGCATCTCTAGATATGCACACATCTTTTTTTTTGATAACTCCTAAACTACTGAACACATTTAAACAAAATGACAAAAAGGTCTTTTTCCAGTCCAATATCTAGCTTTCTGCCAAATTTGGTCTAATGCCGTTCAGTGGTTCTGGCTGTAGTAGTGTACAAAATCCCTAAGGGGAATTAGCGTAGGGAAAACTTGTTTTAGAGATGGCTGCTAACTCTTCCTGGTTAAACTGGTAGCAGCCTATCAGATCTCACCAAAAGATCTGTTGGATCCACGGACCGTTTGCATCTCTAGATATGCACACATCTTTTTTTTTGATAACTCCTAAACTACTGAACACATTTAAACAAAATGACAAAAAGGTCTTTTTCCAGTCCAATATCTAGCTTTCTGCCAAATTTGGTCTAATGCCGTTCAGTGGTTCTGGCTGTAGTAGTGTACAAAATCCCTAAGGAGAATTAGCGTAGGGAAAACTTGTTTTAGGACCCCCTGTTTTTTTGGCTCATTTGAGATGTCATCAGTGATGTCACTGACCATATCATGAATAATGTAATATATAAGGTCATAAGCAGTGCATTGTAGGGGTGTAAGTTATAGTTAGCTTAGGAACCTTTGTTTTTTTTCAGTTAATTTCTAAGATTTTTTTATACTATTTTCTAACAGCAATGTCCCTGTAATCTTTGGTTTTGTCAGTAAATCTATTTCTCTCTCTCTCTCTCTCTCTCGCTCTATCTATCTATCTATCTATCTATCTATCTATCTATCTATCTATCTATCTATCTATCTATCTATCTATCTATCTATCTATCTATCTATCTATCTATCGATCTATCTATCTATCTATCTATCTAACTGTCTACCTATCTATCTATCTGTAAGTTTGTCTGTCTTCATGTAGGTAGCTATTGTTGATGAATGTTCCTGAAAATGTCAAAACTAATGGGGCGCTCCAGTCAGCTCCTGTCTTGAAAGCTTTGGGGTGATTCGTCAAGCGGGGCAAAAAGAAATGGGTGGTCCCAAAATGCATTTTCTCCATGTTAATTTCCATAGGAAACTTTAGACAAAGCTACAGCCCAAACTGCTGAACGGAATTACACTACATTTGGCGAAAGAAATGTAGCTCTTGGTTCAGAAAGCATTCTTTTTTTAAATGGTGTAAATTCGTTCAGTAGTTCCTGAAATATTCATATTTTAAAAGATTATATATCTGGTGACCGCGGTGTATCAGAGAACCCTCCCAAGCATGAGCTTGATTCTGATTGGCTGCCAACACTGTAAACCAGGGGTCTCCAAACCGGTCCTGGAGGGCTGGATCCATGCCAGATTTTTAAAATAACTACATGTATCTCAATGGGGATATCCGAAAAATCTGGCATGGATCCGGCCCTCCAGGACCGGTTTGGAGACCCCTGCTGTAAACCAAAATGTTTTAGCAGCGGTCTTCTAACTCGGTTGAACAGAGTGACAAGAAAAAAGTTAAACATGAAGAAAAGAGGGCCAAAAAAAGCATTTCTCTAATAAAAAGAATTCACGGGCTACCGCACTGTTTTCTAAAAGCCCCCCGGTGGGCCAGGTCACCGGGCAATGCACAAATATTATGCAGGGCCCGTGGGGGCCCCCTTAGGCCCATGTACCACCACCTCCCGGGGGCATGATTAATAATGGGTGGGGGCACGCGGCCCCCAGTAGCCCCAGGCACCATCACCTCCCTGGGGCAATCCTGTGTTATGGACAAGGGGTGGCGCAGGCCCCCCAGGGACCACCACCCAACCGGGGCACTCCTTTATAACGGCGAGGGTCATCGTAGACCACCCAAGCCACGGGGACCGCCACCTCCCCAGGGCTTCAATTTAAATGAAAAAGTGTGGGGACTCCTGCCCCTCCCCACACTGCCCAGGGAAACACCACCTCCCCAGGGCACACTGAAATTATGGGTGAGTGGCCTCACTGGCCCCCAAAATCCCAGGGACCACCTCCTCACAGGGGCTTCAATTTAGTTAAAGAAGTGTGGGGGGCTCCTGTCCCTCTCCACACCACTACCCCCGGGGCACACTGAATGCAAATTCGGGGGTCTGTTGTGGACCCCTGGCACTGGGAACAACCACTGCCCTGGAGCTATGTATACTTTGTGAGAGGAAGACATGAATATGGTAGTCTGTGTTGAGGAGTGGTAACCTCAGGTGTAGTCTTCCTCATTCGATAGAAGCTAAACTATAAACTCAATGAGACACAAAAAAAAAGGAACCACTGGAGAGCAATTCTGGACCTAGTCAGAGGTATGAGCAGGGTCACTAGAATTATGCGACTGCTTGGCTGCACCAACTTTCAGCTATACATTTTTTGCAATTGCCACATAATCCCTCAACATAATCTGCAGATTTAAACAAAAAAAAACTTGTTTGTAGCTCAAACGGCTCTGACGATAACAAAAATGCATAGACAAGAGTTACAGCATGGTGGAAGTCCCTTTGCAAACATAGAATGGCCAGCTGTTACTTATTGATAAATGTGGGTATTACATTGGTACTAATGGTATCCAAACCACTCATGCTTCTTTCTGTGCCTTTCTTGCCTCTTTCTGGATTGGATTTCTGTTGCTTCTTTTTGCACCTTTCTTTCTTTTTCTGCACTTTATTTGACTCTTTCTGCTCTTCTTTTTCACTGTCTAAATCTATCTTGCCATTTCCTATACCTGTTGCCTCTTTCTGCACCACACTTGCTTCTTTCTGTATCCCTCTTGGCTCTTTCGGCACCCTTCTTCCCTCTTTCTGTGCCTCTCTTGTGTCAAGCCGCACCCCTGCTCCCTCTATCTGCACCTCTCCTGCCTGTTTCTGGACCTCTCATGCCTATTTCTACACATCTCTTGCCTCTTTCTACACCTCATTTGAATCTTTCTACACATCTCTTGCCTCTATCTGCACCCCGCATGCCTCATTCTGCACCTCTGTGGTTTTTTTTGCACTTCTCTTGGTTCTTTGTGTACTTCTGTTGCTTCTTTCTACACCATTATTACCTCTTTATGCATCCTTCTTCCCTCTTTGTGTAACTCTCTTGCCTCTTTCTACATCTCTCTTCCCTCTTTTTGCATCCCTCTTGCATCGTTGAGCACTTCTGTTCCTTCTTTCTGTACTTCTGTTTTCTATTTGTGCACCCCTTGTCTCTTTCTGAATCTTTGTTGGTTCTTTTGCACTGCTCTTGCTTTTTTCTGCACCTCTCTTAGAAATTTCTACACCCATCTTCCCTCTTACTGCACCTCTCTTGCTTCTGGTTGCATCTCTTTTCTCTCTTTCTGTTCCTCGTTTGCCTGTTTCTGCAACTCTCTTGCCTCTTTCTGCACTTCTCATGCCTCCTTCTGCACCTCTGTTGCTACTTTCTGCACTTCTCTTGCCTCTTTCAGCACCCATGTTGCTTCATTCTGCACTTCTCTTGCTTCTTTCTTCACCTGTCTCACTTCTTTCTGCACCCAGGTTGTCTCTTTCTGTACTTGTCTTTCCTCTTTATTTACCTCTCTTGCCTTTTTCTGCACTTCTCTTGCTTCTTTCTACACCTCAGCTGCTTTTATGCACTTCTCTTGCCTGTTTCTGCAGCTTGCTTGCCTCTTTGTGCACCTCTCTAACCTCTTTCTGTACCTCACTTACTTCTTTCTCTACCCCTTTTGCCTATTTCTTCACCCCCTTCACTCTTTCTGCACCTCTCTTGCCTCTTTCTGCATCCTGTTCCCTCTTTCTGCACCTTTCCTGCCTGTTTCTGCACCTCTCTTGCCTCTTTTGTACCTCTGTTGCTTCTTTCTGCACTTCTATTCCTTCTTTCTGTACTCCTCCTGCCTCTTTCTGTATCCCTCTTGCCTCTTTGTGTACCTCTCCAACCCCTTTCTGCTCCCATCTCAGCTCTTTCTGCAGCTCTGTTGATTCTTTCAGCACTGTTTTTGCTTTTTTCGGTACCTCTTTTGCAAATTTCTACATCCCTCTCGCCTTTTTCTGCACCCCTCTTCCCTGTTTCTCTTCCTCTCTTGCTTCTTTCTTCACTTCTCTTGCTTCTTTCTGCACCTTTGTTGCATATTTCCGCATCCATCTTGCCTCATCCTGCACCCCTCTTACTTCTTTGTGCACCTCTGTTGCCTCAGTCTGCACACCTGTTCCATCTTTCTGCATCCCTTTTGCATGTTTTCTGCAACTCTCTTGCCTCTTAATGCAGTTTGCTTACCTCCTTCTGTATTTCATTTGCCTCTTTCTGCACTTCTCTTGCTTCTTTCTGTACCTCTCTTGCTTCTATCTGTATCCTTCTTACCCTGTTCTGCACATCTCGTGCCTCTTTCTGTACCTCTCTTGCCTCTTTCGGCACATATCTTGGCTCTTTCTGCAGTGCTACTGTCTCTTTCTGCACAGTTCTTCCATCTTCCTGCCCCTCTTTTAATTCTTTCTGCACTTCTCTCACTTCTTTTCGCACCCCTCTACCCCCTTTCAAATTGCTAATCTTGGGGGACTTGAATTTTCATTTTGATGATCCCGCTAACACAGAGATGTTAGAACTCCGTAATAAGCTGGCTGTGCTCCAATTGACCCTTAAGTCTGAGTCGCCTACCCACTGCTATGGCCACTTGCTTGATCTGATTTTTTCTAACTGGGAGTCGTTGATAATTGACCTCCCTGTACCAGTGGTCTGGTCGGATCACTTTAAGATTTCCTTTCAGATAAAGGCACAGCTGGTTATGGTACGGGGCAAGGGAGATGGCAAGGATAAGCGTAGGAGATGGGCTGGCTTCTCCTTGGACAAATTTAACAATGTTTTTGGCCAGGGTGGGCCTCCGGTTGGGCTAGAGGTAGGGTCAGCGTGCGAGGTTCTTGACAGACGCATTATGCAGGCATTGGATAGCACAGCCCCCTGGTCAAGCAAAGGACCCCTGACACAAACTAAATCTGCACCGTGGTTCGGGCCCGAACTTATGAAGGAAAAAGCGGCCTGCAAGCACCTTGAGAGACGCTGGAGGAAATGCTTTTCTGTTGCTGATAGGAGGGACTACAAAACTAAGCTTAAGGGCTATCATGCCCTAATTAGGAAACATTGTACTTCCTATTACAGGGACAGAATTGAGAGAGCTGATAACTCAGTTAAAGAACTGTTCTCTGTTTTTCAAGAAATATCCTCCATATCTAGTATTACAGCTGCTGTGAAAGGGTCAGTGGAATCCTGTGATCGTGTAGCGCAGTTTTTTTTGGATAAGGGGGGAAAAATCTACTCCTCCTTTCCGGTGGAGGCCACAGTGGGACGCGGGACAGATGAGGCCCCTATAAAGTTTAAAGAGACTGAGAATCTGATTTCCTTTGGCATTACCCCTCAGGATCTCCTAGTTAAAATAGCGGCAACAATTAAATCGGGTCCCCTAATGACCCAGCTCCAGAAAAAATATTGGGAAAAAGCGTGGAGATCTTCCAACACCACATTCGCCATCTGCTAGAACTTTCCTTGGGATCAGGCATGGTTCCGAAAGCTTGGAAAGAGGCTGTGGTGCTCCCCCCTAAATAAAAATCTAACATCAGCGCAGAACAACTTAATAACTTGTGTCCTATTTCTCTTCTTCCCTATTTCGCTAAAATAGCGGAGAAAGTCGTCAATATACAACTGACAGACCATATTTAGACCTACAAACGGCTTCACCCCACCCAATCGGGCTTTCGAGCATCCTATTCTACTGAATCTGCCCTGCTTCTGTTGACTGAAACTATACGGAAGTTGGTGGATGAAGGTCAGACAGCAGCATTTATTCTTTTAGATTTAAGTGCTGCTTTTGACACTGTAGCACACCACACCTTGCTGCAGTGTCTATAAAATGGTGGTGTGGCAGGCAAAGCCCTGAAATGACTGGAGTCATTTCTACCTAATCGCAGTTTTCATGTAGCTCAGGGGCCATATCGGTCCAAAAACATCAGGCTGAAACAGTGGGTACCACAAGGGTCCAGTTTGAGCCCTACTCTTTTTAATATGTATGTGGCGCCTGTTGCAGAGATCCCTGAGAGATTTGGGGAGATTTGGGGTGCAAGTTGCGTCCTACGCTGACGACACTCAACACAATCAGATGAGTCAGCAGCCAGTAACTTTTCTGCTTGTTTGCAGGAAGTAGCTGCTTGGATGGCGGATAACTGTCTGAAATTAAACGGTAGTAAGACGGAGGTGCTGATTGTGGGGAAAGCACCCTCGGTGTGGACATCGGCGTGGTGGCCGCAGGTGTTGGTGCCTCAACCTACTCCCAGCGAACAAGTCAGAAACTTCTGGATCTGGTTAGATAATAAAATCTCCTTTGACTACCATTCAAGGCGAGTGGCAGACCTGTGTTTTGACATTCTGAGGAGTATGAGGGAGACACTTGACCTGCTGCCAACTACAGCCAGGAAAACCCTTGTCCATGCTCTCATTACATCTAGGCTGGACTACGGGAAATGCCCTGTATTTGGGAGCTAATAGCAGGTGCATCACTCGGCTCCAGCGCATACAGAATGCAGCGGCCTGCCTGGTCTTGATGCTGCCCAAAAGAGCATCATCCAAGAAAGCTCTAGAAACACTGCACTGGCTACCGATCATGGAACAGGTGCTGTTTAAAACCCTGCCAATCAGCCAACGCATCATTCAAGGGAAAGGCACTGCTTATCTTATCAATCTCTTGACTCCATACACCCCCACGCGTCAAATGAGATCGAGTGGTATGGGGCTGGTTAAGGCTCCCAAGATCAGAAGGACCAGGATGGGTGGGTGATCTTTCCGTGTTCAGGCAGCCCGATACTGGAATAGACTCCCAACTGGTCTGCGGCTGGAGACCTCGGAATTGGTGTTTCGCAAACAACTTAAAACATATCTCTTTCCTTCAGGGTAGAGGGGGTAGGGATGCCCCTCTGTTAGAACTGCAATAGAGGGACTTGCTACCTTTAACGCTTGCTAGCCATATTCAGAGTGCGGGGACACACTGGCCTTAGTGTAACCAGGCGCTTTAAAAAATGTCTTCTTCTTATTATTATTATTATTATTATCATATATATATATTTATATATTTTAATTTATTTATTTATGTATATATATATATATATATATATATATATATATATATATATATATATATATATATATATATATATATATATATATATATATATATATATATATATATTCACTGAAAAAAACATAGGTTTCACACCAGTTATAGTTAGGAATTAGCATTTAAAAAACCTATTAAATTCAATGAAAAAACCATAGGTTTCACACCAGTTATAGTTACCTGGAAATTTTACTGACATAAAACCATTGAAATTCCACGTTATAGTTAGTTGGACTCACTATAACTTGCACGTGTAATGCACTGCTGATGGCATCACATATTACATCAATCATGACATGGTCGATGCGCTTACGCAACGCGCCCCTGAGCGCGCCCCGAGATGCGCCCTGGGGCGCGTAGCTTAAGCGTGTCGGGTCATGTGACCTGAAAATAACACTTTTGATTGGTTCACAACAGTTTTGTTTTCCAAATGATGAAAGACCCCACCTTTTTTCCTCATTTTCACTTTGTTGTTTGAGTGAAGAAGATTGTGCAAAATAGCTTCAGTAGTAGCTGCTGCAGGTGCATCTGGACCACCACCACCACCACCACAAAGACCACCACAAGACCACATTGGTGGTCATGAAGAAGAGGAGGACGAAGAGGAGCAGGAGGAGAGGCAATATCTGCCTGAGGACACTCCCCCATACAAACCCAAAGAACATTTTATTTGGGAGTTTTTCAAAATGCCAAGGGGTGCCAAAAAAGTTAATGCAGCAAAGGTCACTTGCCTCATCTGTGACCAAGAACTATCAAGAGGGAACCCAAACAGGAAATATTCATTTGGGAACCACACGATGATAAGGCACATGCAGAGGAAGCACCCAAACAATTATTCAAGAGCTGAAGTCAGGCAACTGAGCAAGAACCCTCCCCATCCTTCAACTTCAGGCACCTCCAATCAACCCACTCCATCAGGTGCAGAGGCTAGGGAGATGGTCCCTAATGTTCAAACAACATTTTCCAAATTTAAATTTGTTTGCATATATTGCAACAAAACTATATCTAATGGTGAGCAGAGCATCACTTTACTTAATCAAGCTGCAGACAACCATCACTGCAGCAAGCAACCTGCATTGTTTTCTATTTTTTTGCTCCAGTTGAGCTGTTTGCAATTCCCTGTCTTTTCTTTCACCCTGGAAAAACTACAAAAAAATATAAAATTGTTCTGAAAATCCCCCCCCAAAAAAAGTTCCAAAAATCAAAAAAAATATATAAAACAACAAAAAGAAAAAAAAACAGTTCTTTTCAGAACTACCTCCCATTTATATAAAATGACTTACATTTTTAAACTCTGCCATTCTCTTCTTTCCCTGTTGCGCTCCCCGGTGCGCTCCCTGCGGAAATCGAAAAAAAAAAATGTTTTGCCCAGCGGGACCCTTTTATACCTCCCCATCAAACCTAGGGGGTCAGGGGGGTCTACCCTGCCCCTTATGGTCATTTCCCCTTTTGTTTTGGCCACCTCTTGTGTCTCGATCCTACCGAGACACAAGATGACGGCCACTCCGGACTGTTTCGAATGTTTACAGACACCCAAGAACCAATCAGCTTTCTGCGCGCAAGTCGCGTGTGGCGCCCGGAGCGCTCCCTGGAGCGCGTACCGGGGCGCGCTTACAGATATATATATTTTTTTTACCTAAATTACTCAAAATCCACTGGAGCACATATCTTGAGACATAGCAAAGGCACATCGGGCTACCAGTCCCTACAATTTTGCCAAATTTGGTGTAAATCCATTCAGCCGTTCGGGCTAAAAGTGAGTTCGACCGCCCTATGGAAATTAACATAGGGAAAACGCGTTTTGGGACCCCCTTTTATCTCGGCCCCCGCTTGATGCATCCCCCCTAAACTTTCAGGGAAGCACCGGAGCTCGATGAGGCCATTTTGAGAAAATTTTCAGGCAGATTCGTCAACCGGCGCTAAAGTTATTCCAAATAGAATTTTGAGATTTACCATTGAAACTAACTATAACTACCTACTGGCAACCGCCAGTAGTTAATATATATATATATATATATATATATATATATATATATATATATATATATATATATATATGCTGGAAACATCCACTTGAAATCGGACAGACGAACGCGGACCCAAAAGTTCTTTGTGCAGAAAATCGCTGCCATAATGCGTTTCAGCCCCACCTGGGCCTTGATCACATATAAATATATATATATATACATATCCAAACATTAAAAACACTCCTTCCGGGAACCAGTGACCTTTGAGAGGTGGCGTGTGAGCTGTCGGAGCAATCAGCAGTCATCCACAAACAAACCCACAATGCATTCCTTCTCAGGAACCACAATCCAGGATATAGGATACAGTAGATCTATTCTATCATAAATCCAACATGCCGCGTTTTGGCCATTTATTGGCGTGTGATCAAGGCCGATTGATGGCTGAAAGGATGTTGTGCTCAGACTATATTTGTATATGTGTAGGCAACTGTCACAATTCCTGGCCGTGCAGAAAGTGCAGACATTACAAGGCCGGCAGACTGAGAGATTAAGAATGACAAGTCCCTTTCTATATGCATTTTTACACGTGTTATGCATCAAAAGATTCTATTACTATATAACAGTGGTACATATCTATTTGAATGTTTCTTTAAGTATGTGCTAATAGGAAAAGATATAGCTCCATGTAAGCATGCTTTCAGTGATATGGTGACACTCTCAACTGTGATATGAAAAGGGTTTCTGCTTTGCATTTAGATAGGGTCAACACTGTTAGTAGTTGCAGAGTAGTGAAGAATGAAAAGACAGATGAGGTGAAATACATGGTCGTAAAAGTATTCTTGATTATGGTACTTCATATGAGTGTTTGGGAAGGTATTTCTGAAGTGCGCTGTATATATTTAAGTGTTTTCATGAAATGAGGAATGCAGTCTCTTATGTTGAAAGGTCTGCATGGTGTTTCGCGTAAGGTACAGGGTTGAATTAATATTGAAAATCGGCACGGTCAAAGTAAGAGAAATAGGGATGTTTGTAGACTGTGCCTTGTTGGAAAATACAGTTGGGGGGTGTTTCTTTGCAAGAGATATGTGTTATGAATGTGTGTGAGATAAAAAAGAAATGGAAATGTTCAAAGCATATTTTTTGTACGAATTTGTTCACATTGGTGAAGTACATGCGAATATAAATGTGGGGCATTGTCAGGGTTTTTCCCTGTGCTGAATCTGCGTATATTAGAGGGCCGGCAGATCAAGAGTTTGGGAATGACATGTCCTCCCCTCACCCTCCTCCTTTCTCCCACTCTCTAATGGTTTGTCTCCCATCATTTGTAAAAGGAACGTAAGAGAGGCCCATGTACCTTGAAAAATAGCACTTAGATCTTCACTGGCTTGTTGGTGGGATCTGTACAGTGCAAAGAATGTTGCAATCGGTTTCAGTGGTATACGGGGTGCAGTGTGTGATGTTGCAGGGGTTACATGTTCTTGTGTCTAAGGTACAGGGATGAATTGGTGACAAAAATTGGCTGGGTTAATGTACAAGAAATGTCCTTCTGCAGATTAAACTTGTGGAAAAATAGTGGGGGGCGCTTTAACGCGGATATGCTTTATTAACTTCAGTGAGATGAAAAAAAATGAAATGTTGTTTGCATAATTGGTGCATTGGTTTGTGTAGATTTGTGAAGCACACGTTAATATAAGTTAAGGTATTGTCAAGCTTCCTGCTCATGCTGAACCTGCGTACATCACAGGGGCGGCAGATCAAGAGACTGGGAATGACACGTTCCTCGAGCCCATCCTTTTCCTTTCGCTCTCTAATGGTTTTTCTCCCATTGTTTGTAAGAGGAAGGTAACAGAGGCCCATCTGCATTGATCATCCCTGGGCTGCTTGGGGGCATCTGATGTGCAGGGATATAGTCAGAATTGATTTCTGTGCTATATAAAAAAGCCGCACACAGGGGCCTATTATCAAGGAAGAGGCGGAGACAGGCATTAGCCTTCTTGGTTTAACAAGGCTGCACCATATTAACAAGGATATGGTGCAGCCTTGCGTTTCCCAACTTAGCACGAAAGCTGGCACCCTTGCCCCAGAGTACAAAGATGTCTGCGAGCAGGGAGGTTTGTTTATATACAGGAAGGTGTCCCTTCCTGCTCTTAAACAAACCTAAAATGCCAGTTTGTAATTTATGTGCATGACAAAACATGTAAGTTACAAAACGAAATTTTGAAAAAGGTTTGTTTATGTACAGGAAGCATGCTTTTTGAGTGTGTGCTGCACATGGAAAAAGCAAACACAAGGAGAAATAAAGCATTTCTCCTCGTTTTGCCTAATTAGGACCAGGGTTTTCCTGGCATTCATATTTGCACTGGCTCCTATTAACACTGCCCTTGGTAATAGGAGGCATCAAGTTGTGGTGGAACGCCCACCACAACACCCACTGCACGCCCCTTTCATGCTAACCACAGCGTGAAAGGGGGGCTTATCAACAAGGTAGCGTTAAGCCATGTTAAGTGTCTTAACGAGCCTTGTTAATAAGGCAAGGCCCCTACCGCCATCACAATGTTAAGGAAAGTGACGTTGTGGTGGCGATATGGGCTTGTTAATATGCCCCACAGTTGCATCTTACATATCGCCCCAATTTACATTGTTTGACGATTGGTGTCACCATTTATTTTGCTGAGCTATGTCTATGCTTGAACATAGATTTTCACACGAGTTATATAATGGAAGATGAGATAGCTATACAACTAGGCATAAATGTAGTTGAATGCTTCTTTTAAGTATGATGCCACTGCGAAAAGTCACAGGAGATGTATGCATTATTTCAGTGATATAGTTAGACTGTCAACTGTAAACTGGGAAGGGTTTCTGTTTGCATTTGGTAAGGCCCAAGATTGCTAGTAGTTTTTGGGTAGTGAACATGGAACAGGCAAATTACATTAAAAAACAAGGTGGGAAATGAATTACCTGTCAGTATTGAATTTGTAACATATGACACAGACATGAAACAATTAAAAATATTTATTTAAAGTACATGGTGGAATGTTCAGTATATGTGCCACAACAAAAAAGAAACTGTATGATAGATTAATAACCAGTATAGCAGTATAGTAGTGAATCGATATCTGTTAAAGTGAGATGTAATCAGAAAAAGAGAATAATGAAAAGACCATCTTGAGTTACGTTTCTCTCCCAGCTAAAAAGAAGTGTTATCATAAAATAGAACATTTCAGAGGTTTGTCTGCAGACTACATAACTTTTTAATATAGACAGTAAAGTCACCGACGGCCAAGTCGTCCATTTCGTTGACTAGCTGTGTTAAAACGAGAAAAAAAGAGCGGAAACTTAAAAAGATCGTAACCAAGTCTGTAAAGGGAAATTTGTAAAGAAAGTCAATGTCTGAAAATCCAAAAAGGAAGGAAAAGCAAAAAGAGAAATAGAAAAAAAACAGTGTTCTTGAAGTGTAGAAATAAGAGCTTGTCAAATTGGGTTACCATGCACACTTATGGAGATTTGTTGAAGCCTAAGAACTTAGAACTAACTGTGATATGCAATCAGTTCCAAAAGGTCATCAGCACCTCTCCAAGCAGAGAGTGTCGCCATCCAATTCAGCAAGTCAAAAGAACAGACATGGTCATTGTAATCTTCTGCAAGCAGGACCGTGTCAGGGCAACTTGCATGCTATTAGATGATAGCATGCTGGAAGAGGCTCTGCGTACGAGCGCATGTACTCCATCTTCCCCTTATTGCATTATTAAATGCATCCATTAAGCGTGTGTCTCCGGAACAGTCTTGCTCATGAGCCAGCAATAGACGCAGCAACAGTTTATAATCCAGGGGATCGCGTGAAGTAGTAGAGAGGCAGACATGCAGCTCGCATTCAAAGGTACACCCAGGACAGTGGAAGACAGGTTGCACGCAGGTGAAGACACATAGCCAAATATCGCCAATGGCAACCATTCAAAAAGTTGTAGCATTAATTCACAGTATAGCTGTATTTATCGTTGATGCGGTTGAAGCAGAAGGATGGACAGCCATTTCCTAGTAGGAGCTAAAGAACGACTACTGCAGGAACAAGGAAGGAGCACCAAGGAACCCCGCCAAATGCACTTGCAAATTTAGAATGACTGAAATCTGGTATTATTATAAAAATAGTCTGAAAATAGATAACAAGGTGGGGGTTGGGTAGTTTAGAAAAATGTGGTAGGCTTTGAGTTTTAGAGTGATTAAATATTTGGTGTATACATTGTGCAAAATGTAGTGGGAGATTTCCATAGAAGACTGAGCCAATGTCAGTTGCGAGTTTAGCCACTTGCTGTTTGAAGGTCTCACAAGGGTATGTGAGAGCTGTTTATTGTTGAAACAGTAGCGTTTTCTGTTAGTGCTCGCTATTAATGTATGTTTTTAAAGTAGGAATGGAAGTTCGGACCAAACTATCTTCAAGCACATGTGGGGGAGGACAAAAGACAGTGGTGGAACACGTTACACATTGTGAAAGAGTTGCACTGTACGGAATTGATTTTATGTCAGAGCATTTGCAATTATTTGGAATAAGATAATTGCTTTTGAAAGCACACTGGAGTTTGTTTAAAAAACAGAGAAGAAACAGGAAGCACTTACAGGCTTACAGCAGTAGGTGCCCAAGTTGAAGTTGATTTCTTTGTAATAACCCTTTTGTAAAAGGTTACAAAAAATTTCCTTCAACTTTTGCACCTGCTGCTGTAACCCTGTAAGTGCTTGGCTGAAAATTCGTCCCCGCTGATTCACGGATTTTACCGCGATTTCGTGAGATTCGCGGATCGCGAAATCGCGCAAAATCCGCAAATACCGTGAGCGGAACGAAGTTTCAGCCCATGCTTAGGAATCGCAAGGCTGAACCATATTGTTGTTAATATGGTGCAGTCTCGTGTTTCTGAAGTGGCAGAGAGAGATGTTAAGCCAAGAAGGCTAACGGCTCTCTCCTCCAAATGCCCCTATGTATGCAGAGATTACTTTTTTGAAGTACTATCTATGAACTTATCTATTCAGTGATTTACAATGGAAGCATTTCTCCATTTATACTGGCTATATACTGTGACTCATAGAAACTGTGAGGCAGTATGTTATGACGGCCACTAACCTGTATTCCAGATTGTTCAGTCCAGGGGCTGACAGACCCCCAACCCCCCTGAGGTGAAACAGGGTCACAGTAGTAAATAATACATATTCACACAATATCAGCCCAGGGGAGAAAGAGAATAGGGACGAGAAGAGAGAAAAAGAGAAATGACGAAACGTCACGTCATCAAGAGTCTTAATGCGTCAATGTTTCTCTTCTATGGGACTCAAGAATGAAGAGTTTCTCAAGGTATTCACTAAGGTATTACATATGCAGAGATTATATTTATAAAGTACTATCTATGAATGTATCCATTCAGTGATTTACAATGAAAGCCTTTCTCCAATTATTCTAGCAATACACTGTGACTCATAGAAACTGAAAGGCAGTATGTTATGACAGCCACTAATCTGTGTTCCTGATTGTTCAGTCCTGGCACCAACAGGCCCCTAACCTGTCTGAGGTGAAACAAAATGAAAGTAGTAGAATATACACGGCCACAATATATCATCCCAGGAGAGAATAGTGACGAGAAGAGAGAAAAAGAAAAATGAAGAAATGTCATCAAGCATCTCACTGCGTCAACGTTTCTTTTCTCAGGGACTCAGGAATGTAGGGTTTCGCAAGCGAAACTGTCTTCCGAATTCTGTCTCCTTGTGAACAGGAGTTGGTGATGTTAGATGTAAAAGCAAATAAACAAACAATGTAACAACTGAATATCAAACACACATTGAACTTTTCAGCATCTTTTATTCAAATACCTAAAGTTTCAATATCTTGATAAGTCTCGATATCCAGATATAATAAAACTTTTTCTAAGTATTATTCTTTCAAGAAAAGCCTTTAGTTACTTGTTTCCTAGAACACAAGAAGTAATTACAATGGTTAATTCCACCATTCGCTAAATCGTCACACATTAAACAGATCTACTAATCCTTAATCCAACAATTTATGAGTCTGTAATCTCTTTTGTTGTCGCAAAAGAAGAAACACATACTGGAGAAGGGAAGGTGGATCGAGGACTGGAGACAGGTAAATGTCTCGCAAAAATGAAACTAAGCGATTCACAAAGGGCTGGGTGTGGTTTATATAGTCTTTGATTACCAAGTAGTCCATGGAAGCAATTTGCTGCCCCACGCATCTAGATATCACGTTTTTTGGGTAACATGTGCTCACATTTTGACTGTTTAATATGTGCACATGTTGGGAACGGTTGAAAACTGTTAACCTCTGAAGCTTCTCATTTGCATCCACACATGTGTTAACTGTTTGACATGTGCAAACGTTGGCAGAGGATGAAAACTGTTAACCGCCAAACCGTCTAATTTGAATCCTTGTGACTGAAAACGCCTAACACCTGCTATGATTCTGAATACAAGACATATGAATAAACTATGGTTCAAAATACAAGAAATAGAAATAAATATAGGAAACATTTAACACCACCATGCTTCAATATCTTGTTCAATGCAAACTAAGTTTTAATCATGGCTGAATTAAGAGTCATGACACAGTACAGTTACAGTAATTTTTTCAGTACAGGAGTATGCATGTATGTTTCAGGGACATTAAAGTTAGAAATTAGCATTTAAAGATCCTTTAAAAATTCACTGAAAAAACCCATAGGTTTCAGGGACGTTATTGGTAGAAATTAACCTTTAAAATACCTTAGATATTCATTGAAAAAACATAGGTTTCAGGGACGTTATAGTTAGTTGGACATTTCAGTCATACAAAACCATGACTGGATGATGTCATCAGTGATGTATCAGTGATGTCATTTGAGATGTCATCAGTGATGTCATGAGTGATGCCACTGACCATGTCATGAATGATGTAATACGTGACGTCATTAACCCCAACTATAACGGGGGAATTTCAATGGTTTTGTATGAGTGAAATGTCCAGCTAACTATAACATGTGTGAAACCTATGGTTTTTTTCAGTGAACTTCTTAGGTTTTTTAAATGCTAATTCCTAACTATAACATGGCTGAAACCTATGGATTTTTCAGTGAATTTCTAAGGTTTTGTAAATGCTAATTCCTAACTATAACGTGGATGAAACCTATGGTTTTTTCAGTGAATTTCAAAGGTTTTGTAAATGATAATTTTTAAATGTATTAATTGTTATATTTTTTTATACTGATTTACTACATTGTTTTAAACTATTTATTTTTAGATATTTTATTTTTTAAATTACATTACATATTCTTAATAAAAAATGAAAAAAAATGTTTTTAAAAATATTACAATCGTAATATGTATATATATATATATATATATATTTTTTAATCACCAAAATAATCCCGTTACCAAGGGCACACTTTGCACAGCTGGTGCGAGTTTAAGGGATGGGCTTTCCCTGTGATTAATTCACCACCAAAAGGAATTATACTCGCACTCCACCAGGATGTCGATTTATAGCAGGTTTATTTTAACAGTGTACCATTACAGCACACAGCCTTTCGATCTTACGATCTTGTTCACGGTTACAAACCGTGAACAAGATCGTAAAATCAAAACGCGTAGGTTAAAGGCTGTGTGCTGTAATGGTACACTGTTAAAATAAACCTGCTATAAATTGACTTCCTGGTGGAGTGCGAGTATAATTCCTTTTGGTGGGGAATATATATATATATATATATCTATGACCGTTTTTCCCTCTTCTGTGAAGATCGTGGGCTAACAGTAAATACCTCGAAAACAAAGTTAATGGTTTTATCCACACACAGAACGGTTAGGAAGGCTCATCTCACACTGTATGGGTCCCCTTTAGAGGTTGTGAGTGAATTTGACTACCTTGGGGTAAGGTTGTCCAACAATATGAGCTGGGATTTCCATATATCAAAGATGGTATTAAATCTCAAAAGAACCAGCGCCTTTCCATTAGCAGACCGGTGGCCCCTGCGTTGGCAGTCTACGATGGGAAGGTTTTAGCTTCAGCAGTCTACTGCTCCGAACTATGGGGTGCCGAAAACACCAAGGCCCTGGCTACTGCGGAGAACAAGTTCATTAGGGACTTAGTCTCACTCCCAGTTTCAACCCCTTTGACACCACTATTTTTTGATATGGGTAAAAAAACAATCACAGATAAAGTCCAACTATGACCGCTGTTATACTGGGTGTGCCTTAGAAGGACACAAGAACTAGCACAATTGAGTGTTGGACGAGTTTATTTCCCTAAATGTAACAAACAAAATAAAGTTGCTAAACAACCTCAAAACACTGGTAATATCCATAGGTTTGGGAAAGTCCTGGGTCTCTGCCCCCCCCCCGCCAAAACAAGTTGTCAAAAAACTTTATTGGGATTGGGTTGAGGCTAAGGTTAACTCTAACTCAAACCAGGGAACCCTGACGTCCAACTTTTTGGATCATAAACCTTCAAGGAAGCTAGAACCATTCCTGGATTTTATCCAATTACCCAGAGATAGGACTTTGTTTTTGAAATTACGATATGGTACCCTGCCCCTTAAAAAATTCATGGAAGGGTGGAAGGCCAAGGGAGGGCATGACTTAAACTTCCCTGGCTGCCCATGTCCAGAGGAAACCCTTGGCCACTTTTTGTATGCATGTACAGCCTATAAGCATGTTAGAGCTAAATGGTTGAAACCAGTATGCAGGGAATTGGGAGTGAAGGATCACAGATCAGCCCTGCGTATTATTTCAACCAACACTGTCTCCATGTTTATTATTTGTGGGGTCGCCAAATATCTAGCGGGTGCCTGGCTAATTCGCTCAAGGTTGTTGGGCAATGTATAACTCTCTTTTTAGAAAGAATGTATTGTTTTTAACTTTGTTTTTACCCTTGCTGTTCTGGATGGAATTGTAGTACTATTGGATGGATTGTTTTACGTATTTTTTTTTTTAAATGTTTGTACTTTCATGATATATATCTATCGAATAAAGTATTACAACAACTATTATAAAGAGAGAACTGTGTCCTTTGAGCCAGGTAAACTCGAAAAGTACAGCACCAATCCAAACACCCAAGACATCTTTGAAAACCTCAGGGCAAGCAGAAGGACATAGGCTATATAAAAAGAAAAAATATACGTTCTTTAAAAAATTTAGGAATAAAAAAAAGTAGTCCCTTGCAAGTAGCGCCGGCCGCGACGTGCGTGATGACATCGGGAGCGCGGGGAGAAGGGGCGTTCAGGAGCAAGAGGAAGAGCGGCAGACATGAGCGCGGGGAGGAGCTGCGGACAGGCGAGGAGGAGCGGCGAGCGGCGGACAAGCGGTGAGGAGCGGGGAGTAGCGGAGGAGCAGTGGAGCAGTAAACTCAGCAGCGTTGTGAGGAGCGGCGGCTGAGGTAAGTGAAGCAGCCGCGGTTGCGCACTGAGGGACGGGCGGGGGCCATGAGTGCTTGCAAGTCTTTTACTCAAAGTCGGGACGTCGGGAGAAGCAGCGGACACGAGCATGGGCAGAAGCGGCCAGGACCAACAAAACCGGAGCAAGGAAACACTGTAAGTACGGTCTGCTGCACATTTCCTGCTGCAATCCTGCCCCCAGCCCCCTTCTAGTATATATATATATATTTTTTTATTATAGTTATATATATTTTCTATAGCAGGCAATGGATATCCTATGGAAGGAAATTCAAGTTACTGGTAAGTACGGTTAAAATTACTTTTCAGATCAGTACTTGGCTGAAAGGTGCAGCACTGAGGTCTCTCCTGATGACAGGTGAATAAATCAGAATTCGTAGTTCGGCTGATTTTAGAGGAATATTTTAAAGTTCCAAAACTCCACACTTAGAAGAAATTCCAAGTGAAACCAGTCAATGTTAGCCCATGGAAGAAAATTCAAGTTACTGTAAGTACGGTTAGAATTACTTTTCAGGATCAGAACTGGGCTATTTGGCCCTCAGGGACCATCAGTATTGAAAGAAAATTAATTCCCTAACTTAAAACACGCCACAGGGGCGCATTTGCACAGTGTTCAAGGACAGGGGCGTGGCCTGAGGTAAAATGTCTGCAAACACGACCTGTGGAGCATTTTAAGTTGGGGAATTAGTTCCTCCTCAATCCTGAGGGTCCCTGGGGGTCAACTAGCCCACAAGGTACCTCCAGTATGTGCCAGGGGGCTTTGTTTCAGAGAGTTGTTCAGAGGTCACGCACCTTTTCACATCACTCTGCAATGCAGCTCCGTGGAGCTTACTGGAGGTACCTGGTATGCTAATTGGCCCCAAGGGACCCTCAGGATTGACAAGGAATTAAGTCCCCAACTTAAACCGCACCACAGGGCATATTTGCACACAGGTGAACTCAGGCCCGCCCCCTACCTTCACCACTGCACAAATGAGCCCCGTGGCATGTTTTAGGTTGGGGGATTGACTCCCCTTAAATCCTGAGGGTGCCTGGGGCGCAACTAGCCCACCAGCTACCTCTAGTAAGCGCCACAGAGCTGCGTTGCAGAGTTGTGTAAAAAAGGGCGTGGCCTCAGAACACCACTCTGCAATGCAGTCCCCTGGCACATACTGGAGGTTTCTGGTGGACTAGTTGGACCCCAGGGACCCCCAGTATTCAAGGGGAATTTGTTCCCCCTCTGCAAACGCACCAGGGGGCTCGTTTTCAGAGTGCTGCATGAAGGGCGCGGGCCTCCGGCGCAATGCCGGTGTTTTTTCCTTTTTTTTTAAAGAAGGGTGCTTTGTAGCCCCCTTCTTTTTCTATTTGTTTTGCCCTGGGGACCCCATTCCCCAGGGCTTGCCCCCTAATTTTTCTTTTTTTTTTAAATGTGGAGGGGGGCTGCGTGGCCCCACTTCTGGTCCTGGGGTCCCTAGCCGGCCTGCCTTTTTTTAAAATGTATTAATTTTATTAACTATTTGGGAGGGGGCCGCGTGGCCCCCTCCCGGGCCACTTCTAGCCTCGGGGACCCCATCCCCCAAAGCTGGCCCTCTTTGTTGGGGTCCTCGGGAGCCAGCATTGCTTTTCTACATGGGGAGCAGCTTCCTATTTGCTTGCAACTTGCAGTTTCCTTTAGTAGGGCGGGAGCCTTGCAGCTCCAGCCCTTCCATAGCAAACTACAGTGTCCGGGGTAGGCACCCAGGGATACTGTAGGAGCCAGCCCTGGGAGGTTGGTTCCCAGGGCCACCACTAGGTTCCAGGAGAGAGGCCGCACGGCCCCCCTCTCAACATCTAAAAGCCCCGGGGTGTGGTGGTCCCCGGGGCTGAGGGGTCTGTCACGGACCCCCCAATTTAAAAATGTTGTACCCCGGGGAGGTAGCGGTCCCCGGGGAAAGTCGGGGGTCTTGAGATTTTATTTTTTTATTTTTAAAGAAGCCCCAGGGGGTGGCAGTCCCCGGGGCTGCGGGGGGCCGTGAGTCCCTTGCATACATAATGTTAAAGCCCCGGGGGTGGCGGTCCACGAGGCTGGGGGCGCCTTTCTGGGCCACCCATTATTGTAATAAAAAAGAAGCCCCATGGGGTGGCAGTCCCCGGGGCTGCAGGGGGGCGTGAGCCCTCCCGCATACATAACAATAAAGCCCCAGGGGTGGCGGTCCCCAGGGCTGGGGGGCTCCTCTGGGTCGCACATTTTAATTATACACATTGTCCCCGGGATTTGGCCCCCGGGGGCTAATTACAAATTTATCAGGATTTGTTTTTTTTTCACGAGATACGCGTATCCCGTGATTCCCATTTTCCGTGATTTAAAAAAAAAAAGTTGGGGCCTTGTGGTTCCTTGTGGGACCCCCTGAGCAGGCCAAGGCTCAGGGTGTTTCTACCCTGCCCCCTTTGCGTCTTTTGAACACTTGTTTTTCAGTTTTTTTGTGCCTTGATTCTACCGAGACACAAGAGGCTGCCAACACTTCCTGGTTTGGAGGTTTGGAGTTTTGACAGACAGTTGACGGCCAATTAGCATGCAGCTCATGCAATTTTCCATAGGGACCTTTAGCCAGGGCTACAGCCCGAACAACTGAACGGAATTACACAAAATTTGGCAGAGAGGTATAGTTCTATTGCAGATTGTGCTTTTTGTTAAATGGTGTAAATCCGTTCAGTAGTTTCTGGTAAAAATTGCAAGTAAAATCATAGCGATATCTAGAGACGGAGTTCAGTACGCATACTGAAATCTGTTCAATTACGAGCCCGAGCTGCATGATGATTGGCTGTGAACTGTCTGCCAACACTCAAAACCAGGTAGTTTTGGCGGCCATCTTGTGCCTTGCTAGAACCGAGGCACAAGAAAACAGTAAAACAAAGTTGAGAAATAAGGGAAGGGGGTAGGGTAGAGACATTCTGACCCTCTAGGCTTGCTCAGGGGGTCGTACATGGATGTTTAGACTCTATTTTGTATTATTTTTTTTTAAAGAAAAACCGCGGCTTACGCGTTTGGAAATACGTACAATTATGAGCAGGAGCTGCATGCTGATTAGCTGTCAATACTCCAAACCAGGAAGTGTTGGCAGCCATGTTGTTTGTCGGGAGAGCAGAGTCACAAGAAAACAGTAAAAACAAGTTGAGAAATAAGGAAACGGGGCAGGGTAGAAACATTCAGAGCCTATAGTCTTGGTCAGGGGGTGGTACATGGATCTTTAGGCTCAATTTTTATTTAAAAAAAAAAAATGGCGGGGTACTCGTGTAATACTTGTACGAGGTGGAAAAGGTAAAAAAAAGTAGAAGTCAGTTTTATTCATTAGGTCCCGGGGGGGGGGAAATTACAGGGGCAATTTTTCTACATAATGGGGGCTTGTAAGGTGCCCCGAGCACTGGGGAACGGCACTCCTCTGTTTTTATTTTGAAGTATGCGGGGGGGTTACGGTCCTACTCCCCACAGTCTCGGTAAGCGGCACCCCTCGGGTTTTAAAAAAAAAATACGTTTTGAGCTCTCTCTCTCTCTCCCCGTACACGTCGAGGGGAACGTCACATTTCTGGGGCAGTGATATGTAAAATGACCTTCCAGCTCCCGGTACCTGCATTGTCTGGAGTTTTTTATTAATGTTGGGAGGGTGGGCTTGATAATACGTCCTTGTAAATAACCATAGAAGCCTATGTTCTGGTGTTAACATGGGCTTCTATGGGAAATAACAAGGCCGTATTATGAAGCTCATTATCGCCGTTTTATCGGCAGTTTCCTGCCAATAAAACGGCGATCATTTTAACACCGGTCCTTGATAATATGCAACTAAGTTTACTGGTCAAAAAAAGAGCAATGGGCCATATTATCAACAAAAGGCGATACATTATCGTCTCTTTTATTGGCAGGAAACTGCCGATAAAGCGGCGATAATGGGCTTGATAATATGTCCTTGTGAATCACCATAGCAGCCCAGGTTAACATCAGAACTTGGGCTGTTATGGGAATTTACAAGGGTCTATGGTTTTTCATTAATGTTGGGAGGGTGGGCTTGATAATACGTCCTTGTTAATTGCCATAGAAACCTTTTGTTGGAATTCTAGAAGTACGACATGACTCTGAAGATAGATTAAGTTGTAGTTTATTGACCATCCACTCTCCTCACTGGAGAGCACACCAACATTCCACAGAGAGCTTCAGAGTGGGGGAAACCAACAGGGATGGAAAGGTAGGGGTGGACAGAACATAACAAATGACTGACTGCAACACATCTCCCTTACTTATAAAGAAGACCATGGGAATAAGGAAATGGACAACCGGGGTGGCAATAGGGGCCTAGAGAAAAACTGCCGGAAGGGCAGCAGCAGAATTTTACACAGCAAGAGAACATTACATATGTGCATTTACAATGTTGTCAAAACTCCACCATTGACCATTTTCAAGCTGGACCACATTCTTAAGCACTTTAACAATCTTACTTGGAGAATGATATCTGATGAGAGTGGTCCCTACCTTGTTGTTCCTTCTAGCTTTTACCATGTCGCCCACCTTCCACTTGTGGGCTTTCAAACCATGTCTTTGGTCATACCACTGCTTGTATTTGTCTTGGTGTCTGATATTTTCTCCTACCTCCTCCTGATCTACTCCTCTGACACTGCCGCCGCTTAACCAATTGGGATTTAACTTGGTACAGGGTTCCCTACCACGTAAAGACACGAAAGGTGAAACCCCAGTTACTTTATTTGGTGACATATGATATGCCCACAGACATTCCCTAAGAGAGTTCTCTATGTCATGTCCATTGATGGCAGCTAACTGGATATTTTCTTTAATGATCCTGTTCACCCGCTCCACCAGACCATTAGCCTTTGGGCAGTATAAAGCTGTGGTTTCTGCCTTATGTCTAAAGCCCTCGGAAATTCCTGCATTTCTTCTGAGGTGAACTGTACCCCATTGTCTGTGATTATAATGGAGGGTATCCCTTCCTCATAGAACACTTCCTTTAAGAACTGAATCACCAATTTTGTGGTGATACTATGTACAAACTTTTGCTTGATCCAGTGTGATATATAGTCAATCAGGACCAACATAAATCTCTTTTGCACACTAAGTTCCTGCATTGGCCCAATGATGTCCATAGCCAACTTGTTCCATGGCTTGGTTGGCACACTAACTGGAGACAAAGGAGCCTTGTGTACCACTTTCGACTTGTCTCTTCTGGCACATGCCCCACACTCCTTCACAATTTGTTCAGCCATGGCATCCATCTTTGGGAACCAGAAACTTAATCTTACTCTAGCCTTGGTAGCACTCCGCCCAAGTTGGCCTTTGTGTGCCAAGTCAATAACTCTCTTTCTGAGCTCTTTAGGGGGTATTACCCTGTTATTGCGGTATACCTTCTCTCCAATGACACTCAGTTCATTCCTGATTTCCCAATACTCTTCGATCCCTGCTCCAAGTTCGTTCTTCTTATTAGGCCATCCTTGTCTCATGGATTCTTTTAGGGTACACAGCTCCTTATCCGCCTTCATACCATCTCCCACTCTTTTCCAGTGATGGCGGGAAAGTCCATCATCAATATTGGACTGTCTAGAGCTTCTTCAGAGACACCTGTTTCTGGCAAGGGTGACATAGATAGGAAATCTGCAACTCTGTTTTCTTCGCCCGGCACATGCTCTATTGTGAAATTGCAATGTTCAAGTGCTAGGATCCATCTGCTGATGCGCGGGGTGCAATTTTCAAGACCTTTCACTGAAAATATAAATGTGAGGGGCTTATGGTCAGTCCGAATCGTGAACCTCAAACCCCATAGAAAAAACTTGAAATGTCTCATAGTGCAAAAGCAGGCTAAAACTTCCTGTTCAAGTACGGAGTAGTTCTTCTCTGGTTTTGAGAGACTCCTTGACGCAAAGGCAATGATCTTCTCATCACTTCCATCTTTCTGAAAGAGGGTGGCACCCAGCCCATTGTTCGAGGCATCAGTATCAAGAATAGTTTTCTTAGACGGGTCAAAAGTTCCTAATGCCGGAAAGTTGATCAGATCGTCCTTTAAGGCATTCACCACCACTTCTTGCTCTTCATTCCACTCAAACTCTTTGTTTTTCTTCAAGAGTTCTCTCATCGGTCCGCATTTTGCAGCAAAGTTATCAACGTACTTGAACATATACTCAATGAGCCCCAGGAAAGACTCAAGTTCTTCTTTTTTCCTCGGATGGGGAGCTTCTTTTACTGCTCAGATCAAGCTGCTCTTAGGCCTGAATCCATCTTCTGAGATTGAATGTCCCAGGTACTCAACTTGTTGTACTTTTATCTTGCACTTTTCCTTTTTTACTGTTAGACCAGCATCCATGAGTCTCTTAAAAACTTGCCTTAAAACACCATCATGTTCTTCTGAATTGTGGCTGTAGACCAAAATATCGTCTTGGAAACACATGGCCGTCTACACCTTCCAAGATCTTCTGCATTGCTTTTTGGAAAATAGCCGCAGCAGACGCAAGGCCAAAAGGCATTCTTTTAAACATAAATGCCCCGAAAGGTGTAATAAACGCCGTGAGTGGTCTTGAATCTGGATGAAGCTCGATCTGGTGGTACTCCTTAGATAAATCTTTCACACTAAAATACTTTGCCGGACCCATAGTGCTAAGCATTTCATTGGTAATGGGCAAGGGGTGTCTTTCTACCCAAATACTATCATTGAGACTGTGCAAGTCAACACAGACGAATTCCTTCTCCATTGGACTTGGCAGCGATAACTATCGGAGCCAACCACTCTGAACAGTCTATAGGTTGGATTATGTCTAAGTCACACAGCTTGCACAACTCCTTTTTCAGAGGATCTTTTAATTTGAGAGGCACTGGACGTAAACTGTGTACAACAGGTTTTGCATTGTATTTTAGCTTGATCTTATGTTGGAAATTGTGCAAACATCCTAATTCCTCATTGAATAGCTGCTTGAATTCTTCACAGATATTATCCCCCTTATGGAACTTTTGCGTGCACAGGACTTGTTCAGCACTATTGGGGTCTAAAATGATTCCTAGCTCTTTCTGGTGTACCCATCCTTAAAGATTAGAACCTGATTTTACTACATAGACCGTTCCATAAGTTTTCCTGTCCCTAAACTGCAGCTGCACATTTTTCATACCCAAAAGAGGAATGGTTCCTTTGTTGTAACCTGTTGGGGAAATATCTGGTGTTTTTAACTCACTAATCCTATTGTTACCCAGGGAAACATAATCATCCTTGTTTAGTATAGTGAACAGTGAACAAGAATCAGCATACATTTCTACACATTCATCATCAATGAATACTTCACATTTAGGATAAATAGAATTTACCATGTCATGACATCTTTCACTTGCAAGATACATTTTTCCATTTTTTGCTCTATACATTTCACTTCCTTACAAGTGACCTTCTCGTGGTTCCTTTCCTGTTCTCTTATGTGTAGTTCACGATCACGACACACCCTTGCAAAATGCCCTCTCCTATTGCATTTTTTACAAGTGACATACCTGGCAGGGCATTGGAAAAAAGTAGCAAAATGGTTATTACTGCCACACCTGTAGCACTTAGGACCCCTTTCTCTCTTATCTACTCTGATGTTAGCATTTTCCTTAAATTTCATCTTATACACGTCACTCTTGTCTTCTACATCATTAATATTTGCCACAACCTCACCATCAGGTTTCATTTCTTTTTCGCACCTTGCAGTGTGCTCAACTGACTTCGCTATTTCAATAGCTTCGCTTAGCCCTGGATTCTTTGCCAATAAGTTTTCTTGGATACGCGGATTATTAGTGCACCTCACTAGTTGGTCTCTTATTAATGAATCGGTGAGGTTGCCAAACTCACATAGTTGAGTAAGTCCCCACAAAGAGGCAATATAATTCTGCACTGACTCCTGTTTCCCCTGACTCCTTTTAAAAAACTTGTGGCATTCTAGAACTACATTTTCTCTATCTCAAAAATGTTTTTCTAGTTTCTCACAGAACATACCAAATGGCTGATTGAAACACCTATGTTCTGGTGTTCACACGGGCTTCTAAGTGAAATAACAAGGCCGTATTATCATGGTCATTATCGCCATTTTATCGGCAGTTTCTAACCAATAAAATGGCGATAATTGTAACACAGGTCTTTGATAATATGCACCTAACTTTACTGGTCAAAAAAAGAGCAATGAGCCATATTGTCAACAAAAGGCGATACATTATCGTCGCTTTTATCAGCAGGAAACTACTGATACAGGGGCGATAATGGGCTTGATAATATTCCCTTGTGAATAACCATAGGTGCCCAGGTTAACATCAGAACCTGGGCTGCTATGAGAAGTTACAAGGGCCTATTATCAAGCACATTATCGCCGCTTTATCGGCAGTTTCCGGTCGATAAAAGTGGCGATAATGTATCGCCTTTTGTTGATAATATGCTCCTTCATTTCTACGATAGTATGTAAAGCTTTTTCTTTTTTTTAGTGTAGTAGTTGTACTCTCTTCGCATGCTCAGCGTCGTTTCGAAGCCCACGTTTTCTTTTTCTTCAAGTTCAACAAGCAAACCTTTCTTTATATCAGTTAGTAAGTCTGTCGCTTTCTTTTCCCGGTTCATGTGTGTCATCCGCTACTGTACTTTTGTACAGTATTAATAGTCATATTTTTCATAAAATATATTTGAAAGGTAGTGCCGAGGCACCAAACGTTGATTACGTACTCCGTCCATCACCATTTTAGTAGTTTCTCACCGTAGTTTTTATTATATCTGTTGGTTAGAACTCAGTAGTTTTCAATCCTAGTCTTGAATATCTTACTATAGTATTTCAACATTATTTTTGTTGTGGGCCGTCATACTCCTCCCCCACAAAATAAAAGAAGTATGTAGTTTTTTTTATTAACTTTTATTAAACAATAAATATAAACGAAACTCAATTATAACTATATTAGAACTGGAAAAATAACTTAAACAATGTTATAAGCAAATTGTGAAATGGATAACAAAGGGTGTCCGATTGGTAATCTGCAAAAGAAAAAAGAAACTTAGAGTTTAGAATTATGTAGATGTGAGTAAATGAGCTGAAGCATTACGGGGCATATTATCAAGAACAGCGATAAAATTATCGCAGTTTCAGCGGCAGGAAATTCCAGCTAAAGCGGCGATAATGGGCTTGATAATATGCTGTTGTGAATTCCCATAGCAGTCCAGGTTCTGGTGTTAACCTGGGCTACTATGGGAATTCACAAGGGCATATTATCAAGCCCATTATCGCCGCTTTAGCCGCAGTTTCCTGCTGCTGAAACAGCGATAATTTTATTGCTGTTCTTGATACTATGCCTCTACAAGTTTTGGTAACTCTACGGTTTTACGTGTGCAGTGTGACTCGTACATTCCAGTTCTGTTATAGTACCTCATTCAAGTGGTGTCTATATGGAAGTGCCTACTGCTTTACTGACACCCGTTATGGCGACTCATTTCTAATGCATTCCTATGAAGGCTTTGTAGATCTAGGCCTCTGTGCTTACCGTTGTATAATATAAACCTTGAGGGTAAACATTTCAGGCAGTTGGTCTCACAACTTATTCTGAACAATTCTTCTACACGTCTACACGTCCAATACAGCAGTGTCTAAGTTTAAGAGAGAAAGAGAAATGGTGTCACAGAGAGTGAGAGAAAGAGAAGGCGAGAAAAAACAACATTAAAACTGTGTGGCAGAGTCTGGAGTTGAGATTTTTTCTTGAAAAGTCAGATGTAGATTTACTAGCTCCTTGCATCACTTTACCCATGTTAAAAGTGACTCAAAAGTGGCGTAATAAGGTTGTGGATCTGTTTGTCAGACTGTTGTAACCTATCTGTTGTCACTGCTTGGAGGTAATTATAAATTTTACAGAGAAGGTGCTGTTCACCACGCACTCTGGGTCATAATATCAAGCCTAGGCGACAAAATTATCGCCACTTTATCGGCAGGAAAGTGTCACTAAAGTGGCGATAATGGGTTTGATAATATGCTCTATGGAATTCCAATCGAAGCTCATGTTAGATGTCCTTCACATATAACATGAGCTTCGATTGGAATTCAATAGAGCATATTATCAAACCTATTATGGCCACTTTAGCGGCAGTTTGCTGCCGATAAAGTGGCAATAATTTTGTCGCCAAGGCTTGATAATATGGCCCTCTCCCGTATCACAAATAAAGCTAACACTACAGTTTTACGAGTGCAGTGCACCTGGTACATTTTACTTGTTATAATGCCGCGTTCAAGTGGTGTTTATATGGAAGTGCCTACTGCGTTACTAACACCCGCTATGCCAAATTATTTCTAATGCATTTCTATGAAGGATTTGTAGATCCAGGCCTCTGTGCTTACTGTTGTATAAACCTTGCAGCCAAACACATACGGTAGTAGACTTCACAACTTCACTTCAACAATTCTTCTACACGTCCAAGCAGACAGCAGTGTCTATGTTTAGGAGAGAAAGAGAAATGATGTCACAGAGAGTGAGAGAGAGAGAGAGAGAAAACAATAGAATTGTGTCGCAGAGTCCGGAGTTGAGATTTTTTCTTGAAAAGTCAGACGTAGATTTACTAGCTCCTTGCATCACTTCACCCATAGTAAAAGTGACTCAAAAGTGGCGTAATAAGGTTGTGGATCTGTTTGTCAGACTGTTGTAAGCTATCTGTTGTCACTGCTCGGAGGTAATTATAGATTTTGCAGAGAAGCTGCTGTACACTACGCACTCTGGGCCATAATATGAAGCCTCGGCGACAAAATTATCGCCACTTTATCGGCAGGAAAGTGTAGCTAAAGTGGCGATAATGGGTTTGATAATATGCTCTATGGAATTCCAATCGAAGCTCATGTTAGATGTTTTTCACATCTAACATGAGCTTCGATTGGAATTCAATAGAGCATATTATCAAACCTTATATGGCCACTTTAGCGGAAGTTTGCTGCCAATAAAGTAGCGATACATTTGTTGCCAAGGTTTAATAATATGGCCCTCTCTCCTTTCATGAATAAAAGTTACACTACAGTTTTACGAGTGCAGTGTACCTGGTATATTTCAGTTGTTATAGTGCCGTGTTCAAGTGGTGTCTATATGGAAGGGCCTACTCGTTACTGATGCCCGTCATGGCGACTTATTTCTAATGCATTGCTATGAAGGCTTTGTAGATCTAGGCTGCTGTGTTTACCTTGTATAAAGAGTGCGGCCACCGGAGTTAACCATTTGACTTGAACTCTGCTTCTATACGTCGAAGTATATTCAATAAGTTGCAGAGAATTCCATTGCTGTTGCTCGATAGGCCGTGGTTGCTTCTGAACGATGTTTGGTGAAGGAAACAAAAGAACATTTTGATTAGTCATCATAAATTGAGTTGTGTAACTACTATCAAAAGTGAATTTTAATGTGGGTTCTTAATATTCCATAGTTAAGACTGTTGCAGCTCCAGAAAACAAAGGAAGATCAATAGGTTAATAGAGGCCTGGGACGGCCTCGTGATGCAGAAAAAAAAATACTATCATGGACGCACAATTAATAATAATAGAGGCCTAAGCACGTGGCATAGTACAGAAATATGACACAGAAATGTATGCCACACAATTTTTAAGATTAGAAGTGTATAGGACCTCGTGACTTATAAAGAAATATTTCAATTATGTAAGTACAATTTAAAACCATTGAGGGGTAGGAAAGCCATATGAAGGATAAAAAAATTGCATTATGCATATACAAATTACTGTGGAGGCTGATGTTGTGACGTCTTCTCTTACCTTTGCTTCTGTCGACTTTTGTCATGACTTGAAAGGCTGCGGTTTCGCTGAGTCTGGGGTGTTTTCAACAGTCTGTCTGTCACTGCAGCAGAGGCAGGCAAAAGAGAGCGTGCTCACATCAGTGCCCGCTTTATATGGGAACCGCGGGGGCTGACCACTCCAAGCCCAGGACCGTCATTGGTAGCGTTTTCGCAGTCTGCAAGAATGATGGCCCTGGAGGACATGCCATTGGGTAATGTATTCATTTCCAGGCTAAATGATAGCAAGCATTCTAGGTGGTGGCATGTGGGTAGTGTGGGCGGGCGTGCACCGCGCATGTGCAAGTATGAGTGTGTGCACTAACAATTACCAACAGAGAGAGATGGGGGCGGTCTTATAATGTACGCAGAGGCAGGCCCAGAATCGGATCTGCAATGAGTCAGCACTTCTAATCATTCTCTTTAGCGCGCCCTGAGCTCCGATTTGTCACTCAGAGGGTGATTGCACCATAGTTTGTACTGCTTATCATACTCAGTGTGTACCCACGCATACGGTACGAATATGCTTTGACGTTACGCGTCGCATTAAAGCTTCGGTGTGACGTCATGTACGACGTTCTGTACGCGAAAGGCGGCAATGTTTTTACTTGGTTTAAAATATTTATGTATTTAATGTACATACTAAAGGCAGACATTTGGGATAACTATGATTTTTTTTAAATTCTTGTAATAATCATATTTTACTTTTAAAAAGAATTACACAAATCGCGGTAGAACATCATGCGTACTCGTAATGAAAGAGCTGCGCAAGCGCATTATAAGCGTACGCAAAGCCATGTGACTTTAAAAGTAGAGATTTGATTGCTTCATAACTTTTCCTATTGCGACTGTTGAAAGTTCCGTCCCTTTATATTTATTCGACTTTGGCTTTCTAAGAAGAAGCATTTGTTCTGAGAATCTTCTCAAATAGAAGGAAGATCACAATAGTAAGAGCAATGGAGTCATCTTCCAGCAGTTCTTCAGAGGGAGATTTCATTCCTGAAGAACGTCCAAAAGAGAGGAAAGAAGCTCTAATTTGGAAGTTTTTCACTATTCCAGAAGGTCAAAAAAAGTTTAATGCTCCAAAAGTAACCTGTAAAATTTGCGAAACAACTCTTTCAAGGGGTGATCCATGTATAAAATACTCCTTTGGCACAGCAAATATGGTGCGACACGTGAAGAACTTGCACCCCAAGAACTTTGCTCGAGCTGCAAGACGGAGGTTGCACGAGAACCCACCTGCTACTGCACTAAGCACATAAACTGCGGCCCACACCCAGTGTACCCTCTAACCCGTGCGCCTGGGCGCCCGCGCACTCTTAAGGCACCAAGCGTGCAGTGCCTCTTGTGAAGCGCGCACACGTTCTGACCGCCGCCCGCTTTCACAACACGAGCGGCGAAAAATGGCAATTTACTGGTTGCCTGAGGCCCTACAAATGCCCTCAATCAGCCCGCAGCCGCTCTCTATTCAGAAAAGCCACGTATCAATTCCAAAAGCATTACGTGTGCTTTACACATCATGCTTTTGGACTTGCTGCATTTCTTTTCTAAATAGAGCGCAGCCATAGGGTGTGTTTATGTGTGTGGGGGCTGTAGCGTTACTGCTCCATGCCTAAACAAAAGCTTACCGGCTCCAGGAGGGGTCGCGGAAACGCTGCTCAGACGCTGCTCGTACTGCCTTTGCCATACAGCGCTGCTGGGTCCTTGACGTTGTGGTCGCCCCCGCCGCCGTGCAGCGCCATCGCACGGCCGCGGAGCGGAGCGGACCACAACTCCCAGCGAGCCCTGCAACATCCTCCGCCCACTTCCTCCACAAGCGCCAGGAGGCGCTACTAAAGGCGGCAGCTCCCGGAGAGGAGCGGGGGCCTAAACAAAAGCTTACCGGCTCCAGGAGGGGTCGCGGAAACGCTGCTCAGACGCTGCTCGTACTGCCTTTGCCATACAGCGCTGCTGGGTCCCTGACGTTGTGGTCGCCCCCGCCGCCGTGCAGCGCCATCGCACGGCCGCAGAGCGGACCACAACTCCCAGCGAGCCCTGCAACATCCTCCGCCCACTTCCTCCACAAGGGCCAGGAGGCGCTACTAAAGGCGGCAGCTCCCGGAGAGGAGCGGGGGCCTAAACAAAAGCTTACCGGCTCCAGGAGGGGTCGCGGAAACGCTGCTCAGACGCTGCTCGTACTGCCTTTGCCATACAGCGCTGCTGGGTCCCTGACGTTGTGGTCGATAGAGCTCCAGCTGCAGCCCAAACCCCCTTCTGACCACCCACACCCTTCCAAACTCAGGGACACAGGAGCAGCCTCGTCACACCCACTGGAACAAGCAGGAACAACCCCGCCCCACGGTGCCACCCGTCGTCACACCTAGGAACTGTTTGCATTGACACGCAAAACAAAGTGAAACAAGGCATGATGTGTAGGAATCTGCAGCCTGCCATCAGACGTCGGCGAGCATCCAGTACGGTTACAACAAGCGTATAAATATGAAAGCCCACACATGAGACTTTGAGGAGTTTGCAGAGAAGGACAACCATTGCACAAGATCTAGGATGACTCCTGTCTAAATCTCCAAACAGGTCCAGCAATACATCGAACAACATGTGTACAGGACAGGTGATGCCAGACCTTTCCTCGCACTTTGAAACGTGGCTCTTCAGCAACCATGAAGAAGTTGAAGAGACTTCTGGGCAGTATCAATTTACAAACCTAGCGTGCACAGACAGGAGTGCAACATTTTAATCTATGCTAGATGAACACTTCTGAGTTCCCATGCTACCATTTTGTTTGCTGGAGGCTTTTCTCCAAAAGCCGATTGGGCATTGGGGAAGCCAAAATAACTTCGTTTTCAGCTGCAGCACACTAGCACCAAGCACGTTTTCACATCATGACCAGCCTAAAGCGGTCCCAGACTGATAGAGCAGTTGCTAGTGTGGCACAGGCTATTGGTGCAGATGTATCTTCCAAAGCCCGCTCTGATGATTTTTATGAGACGTTTCAGGTCACAGAATGGCACTTTAGGGTCTTCAGCAATGTCTCCTGTTCCCATCATATTTCTGCCACGCCTGGTGTTCCTAAGTTGGGAGTTCAGGCCACGATTGCTGACTGGCCACCTCGAAAAGGATAAGTAAGTAAATGCAAGCAGTAAGGCAGTCATTTGCAGAAATTTCTTTGTCATCCCCATGAAGGCTAAGAATCGTTCTGCCGTTAGACATGTTACCAAATTACACTGGCACAGAAGCTGTCCTTTCAAATTTAATTACTATCGGCAGATTCCCTTTATATGATATATTTTATTTGTACTGTATTGTTTTCTCTTAAAATGTATTTCATCTCTTGGCATCAGAGTCCTTAAGGAACATGTTTTATATTTATTTGTAAAAGACAGTATATCCCATTAACCAATTCTAGAGGCAAAGCTCATCGTACTCAAAGATAGCGGTATTTGTCATACTCCAAGTAATTCTAGTAATTATTTTGAAAGAAGATGCAGCAGTTATTATCAAAAATGTAACAAAAGTAGTCCAGGGTGAAACTTTATTGAGACCAGCCAAAATGTCTGAAGTTTTTTCATCCAACATTGTGCAAAATTTAGTAAAGTTTTCAAAATGTTATATTATTCAAGTTTAGGTAAATTATGCATGCAGTGTCGGAATCCAGGAGAAGGCACTGGAATGGATCGTCTCCTTCCTCAGCGGAAGGACACAGAGAGTCCGCCTACCACCGTACAAGTCAGAGGCCACCGAACTCATCTGCGGCGTACCCCAAGGTTCCTCGCTGAGCCCAACCCTCTTCAACGTCTACATGAGCCCCCTCGCGACCATCGCACGCCAACACAACCTTAACATCATCTCCTACGCCGACGACACCCAGCTGATCCTCTCCCTGACCAACGACCCCGCCGCCGCCAGAGCCAACCTTCACAAAGGAATGAAAGAGGTAGCCGAGTGGATGTCGACCAGCCGCCTGAAGCTGAACTCGGACAAGACGGAAGTCCTCATCCTGGGATCCTCGCCCTCCGCCTGGGACGACTCCTGGTGGCCCCCCGCCCTGGGCACCGCACCCAAACCGACAGACCACGCACGCAACCTGGGCTTCATCCTGGACTCCTCCCTCTCCATGACCAGGCAAGTCAACGCCGTATCCTCGTCCTGCTTCAACATCCTGCGCATGCTACGGAAGATCTTCAGGTGGATCCCCACCGAGACCAGGAAGACGGTCACCCAGGCCCTCGTCACCAGCCGACTGGACTACGGCAACGCCCTCTACGCCGGAACCACCGCCAAGCTCCAGAAGAGACTCCAACGGATCCAGAACGCCTCTGCCAGACTCATCCTCAACGTCCCACGACACAGCCACATCTCCGAACACCTGAGAGACCTGCACTGGCTCCCGGTCAACAAGAGAATCACCTTCCGTCTCCTCACCCACGCTCACAAAGCCCTTCACGACCAAGGGCCGAGCTACCTCAACAACCGCTTCAACTACTACGCTCCCAAACGACACCTCCGATCAGCCAGTCACGCCCTCGCCACCGTCCCCCGCATCCGAAGAGCGACGACAGGAGGAAGGTCCTTCTCCTACCTGGCCGCCAAGACCTGGAACTCCCTCCCGACCGACCTACGCCTGACCCAAGACCACCTCGCCTTCAGGAAGAAGCTCAAGACCTGGCTGTTCGAGCAGTAGCAGCACCCCCCCCCCCAGCGCCTTGAGACCCTCCGGGTAAGTAGTGCGCTCTACAAATGCCTATGATTGATTGATTGATTGATTGATGCAGGGAGAAATCACTTGCGCTGTGCTCACTGGTCTCTCACATAATTTTTTTATGCTAGTAAGCCCTCGAGTGAAAAAGTAATGGGAGATACTTAGGAGTATATTCATGAAGGGGTTTTGGGTCTTGTTTGCACCACACAACATGGAGAAAAGAAATGCAGCAAGTTTTTATATAGTGCGAACTCAACCGAAAAAGTATTGTAGTGCTTTACATGATTTATAATTACATATTTTTTTGTATGCATGGGGAGATTAATTGATTTGCCCAGAATCACAGGATTTTAGGCTGATCTGAGACTAAAAACCCATCTCCAAAATCGACAGCTCAAGCATTAAGCCACAACCCCAACCACAAGAGCGGAAGCATTTTCATTATTATATACAACTTGATTCAAAAAACAACAATTGATAAAGCCAATTGTCTTGGCCAGGGCTTGAGTCAGGGTACCACGCGGGTGGACGGCATCCCCCACTTATTTTGCCGGGAGCTCGATAACTGGAGCAAATGGAGCCACACATTCACTCTTTGGCCTCTCTGGGGTGAGATCGAAGCCCATTCAGAATGCTGCTCACGCACTGGCTTCTCTGATGCAATCGCATCCAAGGGGTGAGTGAGGGGAGGCAATGACAGAGGCAGCAAAATATCAGTAGAGTGGCACACTATATGATGCACTCATTTTTAGCTTTGTTGCTTTGAAGCCACACCCTTAATTGCATTGGTTACGCCCCTTTGAAAGATCCCCGAGTATTTTCATCCCACTCAAAGCCCTGGTCTACAAGCGCGATCAGGTTCTTGGCGCACATAGCCTTGGCTGCAGCGCACAGAGACCTTACTTTGCCGCACACAGAGGAAAATAATTAGAGGGAACATTGTCCACAACTACATATTGATTCTGACTTTGCTAAAGTTAAAATTCTATGCATTTATTGCGATAAACTTTTGTGTTATGGGGAACAGTCTATAGACTTGATGAAACGCAGGATCCGGGATAATTGCTGTCCTCGACATTAGTTGTTCTTTTTTTCATTCTTTTGTTCCGCTTGGAATTTTTTGAGAAAACACAAAAAAAAATACAAAACAAAAAAAAAATGTTCTTTTTAGAACTACCTTCACTGGTCAAAGAAAGAACTATATTTCTATGTTAGTGTGTACAAGTTTGTCAGAATGAATGTGTAGTTCATAAATGAATAAATGAATATGGGCCTGATTCACAGAACTAACTTAAGACAAAGTCCTAAACGTACCCCTTTTGGTATTCACAGAAGTTAGGATTTTGTCCTATGTTTGTCTTAAGACAGACTTAAGACAGACTTAAGTTAGGATTTTGTCTTAAGTCTGTGTTAAGTCTGTCTTAAGTTTGTCTTAAGACAAACTTAAGACAAAATCCTAACTTCTGTGAATACCAAAAGGAGTAAGTTTAGGATTTTGTCTCAAGTTAGTTCTGTGAATCGCCCCCTATGTTACTAGTGTATGGAGAATGTGAAAGTGCAGAACTATAGGGAAATGCTACAGCATAAATCAATCAGGTGTTTATCTATAGTATACTGTAGTATGTCCAAAGCACTTGAATGTATCATAAGTACATAAATATGTTACAAGTCTACGTTTCAATTTGCGCTGCTGGTGAAAGTGCCTGGGTGAATTTGTCTGTGTTAGGGGAAGATTTACAATCCCCTTGTGCATCTTTTACACAGCCGTTGCGTCACTTTTGTGACACAGCGGTGGTGCAAAAGATGTGCCATGGTGTGTGCTATTAAAAATGTGACGCATCTGGAGGGTGTATTACATTGTAAAGCGCTGCGCCAGAAGAGGCTTTCTTGTGCAGAAGGGGGTGCAGCAAGGCCTCCTAAAAGTGAAATGTATAACATTTTATTCAGTGACATTTGAGATTATGCTGCGTCAAAACCTTGCACATGCTTGAAGCAGGTGTAAGGATTGCTACAGCATTGTGAACATAGGGCCCCAAGAGAATGCTGGAGCTGTGTTATACTTGCAACCGACGTCAAGCAATAATTCATCCAAAAATTAGTTTGCAATTTAGTTTTGTTATTATTTTATAATAAGAATATGAAATATAATCAAAAAAATAAAATAAATATAAATATTTATATTAAAAATATAAGAAATTAGTATAAAAAGAAAGACATAATAATTAATACATTTATAAATTATCATTTACAAAACTTTTGAAATTCACTGAAAAAGCCAAAGGTTTCACACACATTATAGTTAAGAATTAGCATTTAAAAAACCTTAAAAATTCATTGAAAAAAACATAGGTTTCACACGTTATAGTTAGCTGAACATTTCTCTCATACAAAACCTTTGAAATTCCTCTGTTATAGTTAGCTCAGCTAACTATACCTTGCGCGCCCCCAATGCACTGCTGATGACGTCACATATTACATCACTCATGACATGGTCAGTGATATCACACATGACATCACTGATGTCATGATCTCTTCAGTAGACACAGCTTCTGCTAGTTTTTATTGCAATAGAAAGTACTCGAATGGGTCATCGCCTAAGTATTTGTACAGTTAATCAAAATTCTACAATTTGCGTCTTGTCTTTCTGCACATGCAGTTCACTTGAGAAAAATAAAATAAAATAAAATGCCTGCAACTTGAAACCAGCAAAGAGTCAGTTTCTCCGTGCGTGCGCAAGAGCGTTTGGGAGTTTTTGTTTATATATATATATATATATATTACCTACTGGCTATCGCCAGTAGGTATATATAGTTAGGATTAATTCCCTATGGGATTTCTGAAAATTCTATGTCTAATAACTTTGGCGTTTGTGGACGGAATCGGCTGAAATTTTCAGGAAAATGGCACATTTTGTTTCTGAGCAGCCGCTGAAAATTTGGTGGGGTTTCGTCAAGGGGGGGCTGAGAAAAAAGGGGGGTCCCAAAACGCGTTTTTTCCATTGAGTTTTCCATAGGGCGGTTGGACTCACTTTTAGCTCGAACGGCTGAATGGATTTGCACGAAACTTGGCAAAATTGTAGGGACTGTTAGCCCGATGTGCCTTTGCTAGGTCTCAATATATGTGCTTCAGTGGATTTTGAGAAATTAACGTTTAAATCAAGATATATATCTGTAACAGCGCTCCGGGCAGCGATCCGGTCCGCTTACCTTTCGCGTTTCGGAACTTTGCGCGCAGAAAGCTGATTGGCTCTCCGGTGTCTGTCAACATTCTAAACAGTCCGGAGCGGCCGCCATCTTGTCTCTCGGTAGGATCGAGAGAGAAGAAGAGGTGAAAAACGAAAGGGGAATTTAATGAAAGGGGGCAAGGTATCCCCCTCTTGACCCCCTAGGAATGTTGTTGGGGTTATTAAAGGGTCCCGTGGGGAAAAGAAAAAAAAATGATTTTTCACGGTAGAAGCGCTTCACGGGCCGCGAACTGGGCCGCAAACTGGTAGCGAAACGGGAATTCGCCATTTTGTGCTTCGTTAATTAAATTACTAGGTATAAGGGGGTGCGGGAGACGTATCCTAATCCCCTATGTTTCCTGAGGGTGGCTGAGGAGGCTGATATATGTTGATACATCTCTTCCAGCGGCTGTGCGTGAGCTTTTTTTTTTTTTGCTGCGTGACAGTCCGGAGCGGCCGCCATCTTGTCTCTCGGTAGGATCGAGAGAGAAGAAGAGGTGAAAAACGAAAGGGGAATTTAATGAAAGGGGGCAAGGTATCCCCCTCTTGACCCCCTAGGAATGTTGTTGGGGTTATTAAAGGGTCCCGTGGGGAAAAGAAAAAAAAAATGATTTTTCACGGTAGAAGCGCTTCACGGGCCGCGAACTGGGCCGCAAACTGGTAGCGAAACGGGAATTCGCCATTTTGTGCTTCGTTTTAATTGTTTAGAGACAAAAATTATCGCCGCACATCGGCCACAATGCATGAATATCGTTGAAAAGTCAGCGATATTCATGCATTATCCAGCAAATGCTCTTAGCCGTGTTATCCACCTTCCATTGGATAACATGGTTAAAAACTGCTCTGTGCGTGAGCTTTTTTTTTTTTTTTTATTTTTTTTTGCTGCGTGACGTTTGTTAACGTTCGATTCGATGGAAATCAGGAAGTGTTGACCACCATTTTGTCACTGCGAGTAAATATTTTGTTATAAATGAATCCTTATTGATAAACATTGTCTGCGCCATCTTGCGTTTTGTCCAATGCCACAATTTTGTCGTGCACGGCAGCCATTTTAGATGCCTTGACCAGGGCCACTCTCTGCACGCCGCCGATTCTCAGCATGGCTCCCCACCCTCGCACGCATCTCCCCCACGCAATGGTCACCCCCGCTCTCTCTCTCATGCATGGGCCATATACTTCCCCCATCTGCGCTGCTCTTCTCTGAGAATCACACCCTGTGCCCGCTCGACACCTCCCTTTCACCCTATTCACTACCGCACCCTCTGACACTCCTCTTCCTCTGTGTACGATTGTCCAGGCCGGACCTAGGCTATCACCTAGCCCTGCGGATGTAGTTTATGGCCCCAGCTGTAGAGTATCCAGACATGCCAACCCTCCCGATTCAGGCGTGAGACTACTGATTTCAGTGCTAGTCTTTCGCTTCCCGATTCCTGCAAGGAAAAACCCGGGGGCATATTACCAACAACTAGCGGTAATTTTTGTCTCTAACTTGTTTAGAGACAAAAATTATCGCCGCACATCGGCGAATTTTATCGCACATGAACCTTGCTATTAGCAAGGTTTATCGCAAATGCGATAAAAAACGGCCGCAATGCATGAATATGGTTGAAACGTCAGCGATATTCATGCATTATCCAGCAAATGCTCTTAGCCATGTTATCCACTTTGAGGTTCCGTGGCAATCGTAAGTGGTGTTTTTTTAACTCACACGAATATGGTCGAGTCTGGTATCTAAGAACCGCAAATGACTAGTTTAGTAAGTGTGCGCAGTTTCGCTGTGCTAACCTAAACCGTTCGTCTGTTACATGGGTATTTCTATCTGTACCCATGGGTTCCATCTTAGATACGGCATCCATTTTGTCTCTTGCCCTCAAGTAGCCAGCGAACGGACGCTGTCCGCTTCGCGACCCTGGGACTCCCAAGATATTTGCGGAAGACACATGTTCTTTGTAAGTGTCTTTATGACAAGGGGGATGTTACTGTAAGGCAGATGGTGCCGCTCAAGGCTCATCTTGCCGCACGGACTTATTGTCTCAGCCGTGCATCTCATTAGGCACGTCCCTTTGATGCCTGTATCTCGTGTTTCCCGATACCTCCCCTTTTACACCCTTTCCGATCTCCCCACTGTCTCCGTCTTCCTCTACACCTGTCCTTGTTCCTATTTTCGATCTGTTTATTACCGATTGGAATGCACTAATGTTGGGAAGATGGGTTTTTACAGTTGGGAACCGCCAAATGTTTCCGCACTTATGTTCCGGACCTCATGTGTTTCAAAGTGACCAAAGCGACCCCTCCGGGGGATAATGGTGGGAACCAGGTTGTAAACTTTTGTTCAATGTAATCCTATGGGTAAAAACTGTATAAAAGGAGCGATCTACAGAACCAATTTGAAGCAGTCTCCCCAAGTTGCATGTGTGTTGCTTGTCGTGACTACTGTGTTCCCTGCAGTAAATAAACCTTGAATCTTTGACGTCGAAGGAAGTGTCCCGTGTCTCTGTGATTCGTACGCCGGAGCAGGTTACCCACGAAGGTTTCAGGTGTTGTGCCCTGGCACCGCTGGGTCCTACAGAACCCAGTCCTTCAGTTGGCGCCCAACGTGGGGCTGCATCAGTGGTACCGGTCCAAGCCCGACGATCGTGAGGAACTTCGTGTGAAATCTCCGAGGGAAGGTGCACTCCGCTTCATCGATCCTGTTGTCGAAATAAGTGGCCCGAAGACTTTTCCCGCGAAGATTCCCGCCTCCTGACGGCTGCGACGGACTGCTGCCCTGACTGTAGACCTGTTTTGGCGCCTGGCGTAGACCTTGGTATAGCGAGACGATAGACGGGCCTTCCTGGTGACGCCACTGATCTTTGAGTTAAGTATTTGTGGGTCGCTCCCAGAGTTCTTGGTTGTTGACACTTTAGCGAGTGTTTTTGTTGTTAACGCTGTGTGAGTGTTTTTGTCGGTGACACTTTGCTAGCGTTTTGTTGTTGTGTTATTTGACAACTGCAGCCGCCAAAGACCGAGGGTTTTGTTCTTTGCTGGGACTTGGTAAATCCCGTAACCCTTGAAGTTTGTGAAACTCGGCTAGTGTGCAAGATGCCTGGTCGCAGTACTTTGTTCAGTTGTTTCAGACCTTGTGGTACGGATTCCCGACTGGAGGACTCGTGTCCGATACCTCCGGTTGGAACTCCCACTTATGAACTATATAGCAAGCATGGGCTAGGCCCGATTACCTTTAATGATTATTGGATTAAATATACAAAGAAGGACGGCGACCTTCGTTGGCCACCTCATGGTAGCCTCGAGGCCCCGATCTTAGATAATTTAGAGATTAAATTGTTCGAACGAAAATCAAGGCCGGCCATGTTTGATGCCTTTCGGTTGTGGCGCAAAGAAGCCCGACAGAAAGAAATCAGACAGACTAAACGTACTCAGCGAGATAATGTTGCTACTATAGTGAAGAAAGCTGAGCAGTTTCAGCGTGATAAGGAGGTTAAGGATAAGGAAGTGTTTGACAGACTACAGCGTATGACTGTAGATAAATGTTATCCTGCTTTGCCTACGGAGTCGGAAAAGAAGGGAGAGCCAGTTGAGGATCCTTTAATGTCTTATCTTATGAAGTCGCCACCTCCGTACGTACAGGGTACCGCAGCTGCAGCTCCTGTGGTTCCTGCCGTACCTATTCTTCCGCCTATTCCTCCTCAGCCTGTTCCTCAGCCTGCCCCCGCTCTTCCGACTGTTCCTGCTCCTTTGCCCGTTTCTATCCCTACTGCTCCTCCGCTTCCACATACTCCTGCTCCCGCTGCTGCTCCTGTTTTGTTGACTCCTGCTGTTGCTACTGTTTCTACTCCTTCTCTTGTTAGTCCTGTATCGTATCTTTCTCCTTCTACTCGTAGTCGTAATTCTCCCCTTGCTGCTAGCTTCTTTCATTCGCTTGGGCCTGTTCATGGGTCCGCTAGCTCCGATGGTCCTCAGAGACGTAGTCAGCTTCCTGGAAACAGAGAACGCGTTGCACTGTATAATATGGCGATGGGTTGGATGGTAAACCCTCTTAGAAATCCGCCCCGTGTTGTACTCGAAACATTCTGTCAATTTAATATACCTACCCAAAGATACGTGTTCGATGAAATGTGTAAGTTCCTTCGCGATCAGATAGAGGCTGATGCGCCTGACGAGGTGCTGACCGCCCTGTCTGAGCTTCAGCTTCAGTTCTCACATGGACTGATAGTAGATACTAATGTTCGACGTGCTATTGAGCGGTTGCTATCTCTTCGCCCCGCTCCGATACCTCATGCATTGTTTGTCGAGGATATTGAAAAACAACCAGACGAGTCTGGCCAATATCCCATGCGTGAAGTTCCGCCGGTTTGGATACCAGCAAATCCAACTGCTCAACCTCCGACATTGGCGTACTTCCAGAGAATATGGATACACCTCCCATGGAAATGCTCGGAAGTGTTACAGGTGAAGCAATCTTTGCCTGACCCACGCAAGAATCCTACAGGGTATTACAAAGAATTATCACAGCTTGTAGATGCTACGGTAATGAATCTTGCCTATATCGACATGTTGTTTGGCAATGTAGTACCGCAACCGGTATGGGCTAAGATTCGTCATGAAAATCACCCGGCTGAATTAGGTGGTGCTTGGGCTGCCATTGTAGCAGCAGACGCCGGACAAGTAGCTGCTACTAAACCCGACCAGTTGATTCTTGACCTTCCTCAAAGGATTATTACGCTAATGAAAACTCTTATGCCAGCTATGAAGGTGAACTGGGACAAATTGTCAGCTTGTAAGCAGAAGAAAGATGAGAGTGTTTCCGACTTCTTTACGAGGTTTGAGGAGGCATTCATCGACCATAGTGGTCAAGATATGGGTACCGAGGGTGGACAGAGATTGTTTGTGGATAAATTTGTTGCAAACTTATTGCCCGATTTGAGCAATAAATTAAAGAATTCAGAGAGTGCGTGGGCCGTTTCTACTTCGGCTCAGATATTGGCTACAGCACAATATTATGAGAATAGAGAGAAAGAAGAGAGCGACCGTGTTGATAAAAAGACGAAAGAGCTTAAAACTAAAGTGTTGCTTCAGCAAGCGTATCCTCCACGTTCAAACCAGAATGCATCCCAACAGAATAGATCGCAGTCGCAATCGAATCGATCGCAGCCGCGTAACGATTCCTCCTCCCAAAGATCATCGTTAGGGTACAATCAATGTGCCTATTGCAGACAAGAGGGTCACATTAAATTCAATTGCCCTGTTTTGAATGAACGTAATAGTGGTAACTCATCTAGAGGAGGTCGTGGTGGTTCGCAGCAAACATCACGTGGTAGAGGTCGTGGTGCTCAGAATGACCGTTCTGATAACTCCTCCAATAACAATAATTGTTTCGATCAGCGTGGATCATCGCAAGGACGATCTGCGCAGTATAATGTAGACGACTATTACGTCGATCAGGGAACTGACGACAGTAATTACTAGGACAGCCAAAGACAAGGAGAGGGAGTGGTATCAGTTCCGGTTGATCAGAGAGGGCCTTACGTCGCAGTTGCTACATCGGGCGTCGTTGAGCCTTTTCTGTTGGACACTGGTGCAGCGAAAAGTTCTATTCAGCGTTCGAAACTCCCTGGCGCACTTTTGTCTGGCTTAACAAATGTTTCCGTTGGATTCTCTGGCGCCCCCGTTAGCAATCCAGTTTCGTGCCCTTTGCCCCTTACAATTGGGCCACGTAAGCTTCAAGCTCCGTTGATTTTGACTACTGGCTGTGGTGAAAACCTTTTGGGCCTGGATTTGCTTAAACGTTTGTATGCGACTTTGTATTTTTCTCCTGCGGGAGTACAGCTTACGTTAGGAGAGAGGGTTGTCTCTCCTATGTATTTGTCTCTCGATAAGCTTCCACCGGAATTGAGTTCTCTTCCTGCATCTTTGTGGGCAACGGGTCCGAATGACGTGGGCCTACTTGATATCTCGCCTTATGTTGTTCAGTTGAAATCTAATGTGCGTTTGCCACGTATTCCCCAGTATCGTATCTCCCTTGATGGTGAACGAGCACTGTTAGCGATCATTTATGATCTGATCGAGAAAGATGTTATTGAAGAGACTCGGGGAAACGTGTGCAATAGCCCTGTGCTGCCCATTCTTAAACGTACGGATCCTTCCAAACCACCTGTTTATCGTTTTGTTATCGATTTACGGGAAGTGAATAAAATTGTGGTTCCTCAACTTCCTGTTGTGCCTGACATCACGGCGCTATTGACTCTGATTCCAGCTTCTGCATCGTGGTTTTCGGTGATTGACTTGAAAAATGCGTTTTTCAGCATCCCGATTGCCGAAGAGAGCAGAGACCTTTTCGGTTTCTCTCTCGGTGGACGCAGCTTCCGGTTCAAACGCGCTCCTCAGGGCTACTGTGAAAGTCCATCGATTTACAGCCAAGCCTTGAAGGGTCAACTGGATGCGTTTAGGTTGCCGGTTGGTGCGGCCTTAATCCAATACGTCGATGACTTATTGGTGGCTGCTGATACTCAGGACATTTGCAAAATTGCTACGGTGTCGTTACTGCAACATCTCTGTGAGTTGAATCACAAGGTGTCACCTACTAAACTCCAATATTGTTGTCAAGAAGTAACCTATCTAGGTCACTTATTGTCAAAGGAGGGAAGGAGATTGACCCCAGAGAGAATCGCGGCGATTGCACGAATGGCTGTGCCAAAAACCCAAAGAGATGTACGTGCCTTTCTAGGTATCACGTCATATTGCAGGCAATGGATTCCTAATTTTTCATTGCTAGCGAAACCATTGGTGGCTCTTACGTGCAAGGATGTTTCAACTCCTTTACCATGGACGGAAGAATGTCAGAAAAGTTTTTCTGGACTGCGTGATTCATTGTGTTCGGCTCCCGTGTTGGGTACTCCCGATTACAGTAAGCCGTTTACATTATATGTTCACGAGAGGGAAGGTTGTGCTTTGAGTGTCTTAACGCAACCTTTTGGTGGTAAGCAGCGTCCATGTGCATATTTTTCCTCGACCTTGGACCCAGTAGCTAGAGCATTGCCGAGTTGTTTACGAGCAACAGCAGCAGCTGCGGTCTCCATCCGACAATCAGCAGGATTGGTCATGGATAATATGCTTACGGTGATGGTTCCGCATGCAGTCGATACTCTTTTGAATCGTACGAAAACTCAGCACTTGACGAGTGCGAGGTTGTCTGGGTACGAGTTGACGCTGCTGGCAAGCCACATTCAGATAAAACGTTGTAATGTTCTGAACCCGGCAACCTTGTTACCAATTAGCATAGAGTCAGATGAAGTAGCAGAGCATGATTGCTACTTGAGGACTGAAGAGGAAACGAAAGGTCGAGTGGACCTTAAAAACACCCCATTGGAAGACCCGGATGGTACTTTGTATGTGGATGGGTCATGTTTTAAGTTGCCGAATGGTGATGTGACTACTGCTTATGCTGTTGTAACGTTGAATACTGTCGTTGAGACTGCAAGGTTGAATCAGAATTCTGCCCAAGCTGCAGAATTGATTGCTCTTACTAGAGCGTGTGTGTTGGCGAAAGGGAAACGTGTGAATGTTTTTACCGACAGTCAATACGCGTTTGGTGTTGCTCACAGCTTTGGACGATTGTGGAGAGAGAGAGGTTTCTTGACGTCGCACGGTACGAAGATTCAGCATGGCCAGCTTGTGAATGATCTTTTGGACGCATTGACGTTGCCTACGCAAGTTGCGATTGTTAAATGTAGTGCGCATCGTAAGGTGACGGATGATGTTGGTCGTGGTAACGCGTTTGCGGATGAGACTGCTAAGGAGACTGCCCGAAACCTTAGCACTCGGATGTATGTGACGAGTTCGGTTAGGTGGCCTACAGAATCGAGCGTGTGTGAAGACACTATCGAGAGTGTGAAAGCAATTCAGAATGAGGCTACCGACACTGAAAAGACGAAGTGGAAAGAAAGCACGGGAAAGTTGGATGCGAATGGTTGTTGGATTGATTTGTCGGATCAGAAAAGATGGTTGTTGCCCGATGCGTATGTGCTGGCCGTTGTGACAATGGCACATGGGTTAGCGCATATTAGCGCGAAAGGTATTTGTAAGTTATTATCTCCTGTATGGAAGAATGATGGTATCACGAAATGTGCTGAACGTTTGGTGAAGAATTGTATGGTGTGTATGATGTACAATCCTGGCAAAGGAACCCCAACTCCTCCTGGCAGTTTTGCTCCCCCTTCATGTCCCTTTGAGGTGATACAATTGGACTTCATCCATATGGAGAGATGCAACAACCTGAAATACGTTTTAGTTGTGGTTTGCGCATTCTCCCGGTGGATCGAGGCCTATCCTCTCAAAGACAATACTGCTTTGTCTACTGCGAAAATCCTACTGAAGGAATATTTTCCTCGGTATGGAATGCCTAGAGTCGTGTGGTCAGATAACGGAAGTGAGTTTGTTGGAAGTGTGATGAAGAGTGTGTGTAAGGGCCTTGGAATTAATCAAAAATTCCATAGCGCCAATCATCCCCAGTCAGCTGGATTGGTTGAAGGGTACAACGGCACCCTTAAACTAAAGCTAGCGAAGATTCAGGCTACGACTGGTCTTTCGTGGCCTGACGCTTTACCTTTGGCATTACTGTCAACTAGGGCGACTGTACACTCCCGAGTAGGGCTTAGCCCCTATGAAATAGTGTTCGGCCGTCCTGCGAATGTGTGGGGGGTTCCTAGGCCAGGAAAGTTTTCTGATCTTGAGTACCCAATGTTGATTGATTATCTACATGACTTGACTGCTAAACTGAGGTTAATTCACCAACAGGTTTACGACGCATTACCGACGCAGACGGAGGGTCCAGGCCACCAGCTTCAGCCCGGAGACTGGGTGGTGACAAGGAACTTTTCACGCAAAAATAACTTGGACCCGAGGTTCACCGGACCCTACCAAGTGCTCCTGGCCACGAGGACTGCCGTTCGTCTTGAGGGACGTAAGAATTGGGTGCATGCTACGCACACCAAACGAGTCCCCATCCCTTTGCCGGCAGACCCGTGGGTAAGGAGAGGTATTGCGTCATCGGAAACAGAAACATTGCCGGCGTTTGTGCCCTTCAGTGACGCGCAGCCTGTTGGAGAATCCCCAGCGCAGCAGAAAGACTTTGTTGAACAGTTGTCATCAAAAGACTCAAGACCAGAACACTCAACTGATCAGCAGGACGCTGTCTCGTCAACGGGTCCTTTGTTCGACGAGCAGACACGTTCTGGGAAAACTCGATATTTTCTGCGATCTCGCACTAAGGACAAATAAAATATTTTGCTTTGTTGTATTGAAAACGGTATCATCCCGTTTTCCGTGATCAGTTTTGAACTTTCGTACTACTGTAATTATTTTTTTTGTATATATATATATATTGAGCTTCACTCCATATACTTTTTGCTTCCACAGCTGAGAGACTTTGTTTTTACATATATCTGTATTGTGCATTGAAGGCCGTAGGGCCGCACGCGTACTTCCTTCTGGATAGTAGGTCTTGACACTAGGTTAAAGGCCGTCGGTTCCTGGGAACTCCTAGGGATTGACTATTACTACACAGAACGAAGTGCGTCAAGAAACGTTGCGGACGGTCGTAGGGAATGGCATTTTCGAAGCTGAATGATTTGGAGGGAGCTCAGGTTCATCGATTCAAGCTGCAGCAACTCAGTCGTACCAAATGTTTTATATTTCAACTGTTTGTATTGTTTCTGACTGCTTCGGCGCTTTTGGCGGGTGGGGTGTATTACACAATGTCTTGCTTCTTACCTGCTACACCTACTCCTACTCCTGACCCTAACCTTACCTCTACTGTTTCTCCTCATTCCTTTCACATGTTACCGGAACACGAACAGGCTAGACGTGTAGAATTCCGCAACAATTCCTTTATTCAGCTCCTTCATCAGCATCAGTTAGTGGTCAATACTACTAATTGTTGGGTGTGTGGGTTGATGCCGCACACTACGGATAAGGGAATTCCATATTTGGTGTTACCGTATAGTTCCCAAGGGTCCGCTCGAGCATTTCAAACAATGTTTCGAAGCGCACTGGGTTTCCACCCCATTCGAGAACCACGTTCCCCCTACTCTGGTCCTACCTCGTATCAAAAGCCTTTGTCAATAGCAATAGAGGACTTAGATAGTGATATCTATGATCCCTCGCTTATTCCCGAAGAAGAGATACAGGCCTATAGAGTCCTAAGTAGAGGCGAATATAGTGCGTTCACTAGCGAAAAGCAGCTTAAAAGCTCGCCTCCGATATGGGTCGTACCCCACACTGGTAATTTTTGTCTTATGGGTCGTGGCCGAAGATCGCAAGCCCGACTTGGAGCAAGTGCTTGCACTGAAAATTACATACTGCCGATGGTCTCGTCCCCTGTGTTTCTGGCTGCCAAGGGTACATACTTTATCTGCTATGATCGTGCATATGCATGGTTGCCCGCTGACTTCATGGGCTCATGTTTCATTGCAAATCTGTTGCCTCCGACGTTTACTGTAGATGCCGATTATCACAAGACTAGAGTTGTGAGAGGCGTAATTAGCGAAGAGGATACTGCCGGTCAAGAGGCAGGAGACTTTTTCAAGGGTTTCCTCCCGTTTTGGGGACCTATGGTTAATAGTAGGAACCTGAGACAGTTGACTCGAGTGGTAGAATCGACAGCTAATATTACTGCCAGTGCCCTTGGTAATATCACCACTGAACTTCAGGCGGAGAGACTTATGACGTTACAAAACCGTATGGTTTTAGATGTTATCTTAGCAGATCGAGGTGGGGTATGTAAGGTGATCCATTCGAGCTGCTGCATTTTTATTCCAGATAATGCTCCTACTGTTTATCAAGCCATCTCGAGGTTACATAAGATCTCCGAATCCATACACGTGGATGTAGGGGATTGGACGTTACTTGGATGGTTTTGGGGCCTGATGTCGACTTGGGGTTGGAAGATTCTGATGATCATTGGAGTCGTTGTAGTGTTCCTGTTCACGTGTTGCCTTTGTGTGCAGTGTGGTCCTGCCTTATGTGGCCTCTGTGCTACAACGTGTATGAGACAGCCACCTGTTGCCAATGGGACTCGATTGGACAGAGCTATGCTACAACAACATCTCGATGGTCTGATGAATATTGAATATGATTCCGACTAGTGCTTGCCTACATGAGGGCAAAAGGAGCGTCTGAGGTTCCGTGGCAATCGTAAGTGGTGTTTTTTTAACTCACACGAATATGGTCGAGTCTGGTATCTAAGAACCGCAAATGACTAGTTTAGTAAGTGTGCGCAGTTTCGCTGTGCTAACCTAAACCGTTCGTCTGTTACATGGGTATTTCTATCTGTACCCATGGGTTCCATCTTAGATACGGCATCCATTTTGTCTCTTGCCCTCAAGTAGCCAGCGAACGGACGCTGTCCGCTTCGCGACCCTGGGACTCCCAAGATATTTGCGGAAGACACATGTTCTTTGTAAGTGTCTTTATGACAAGGGGGATGTTACTGTAAGGCAGATGGTGCCGCTCAAGGCTCATCTTGCCGCACGGACTTATTGTCTCAGCCGTGCATCTCATTAGGCACGTCCCTTTGATGCCTGTATCTCGTGTTTCCCGATACCTCCCCTTTTACACCCTTTCCGATCTCCCCACTGTCTCCGTCTTCCTCTACACCTGTCCTTGTTCCTATTTTCGATCTGTTTATTACCGATTGGAATGCACTAATGTTGGGAAGATGGGTTTTTACAGTTGGGAACCGCCAAATGTTTCCGCACTTATGTTCCGGACCTCATGTGTTTCAAAGTGACCAAAGCGACCCCTCTGGGGGATAATGGTGGGAACCGGGTTGTAAACTTTTGTTCAATGTAATCCTATGGGTAAAAACTGTATAAAAGGAGCGATCTACAGAACCAATTTGAAGCAGTCTCCCCAAGTTGCACGTGTGTTGCTTGTCGTGACTACTGTGTTCCCTGCAGTAAATAAACCTTGAATCTTTGACGTCGAAGGAAGTGTCCCGTGTCTCTGTGATTCGTACGCCGGAGCAGGTTACCCACGAAGGTTTCAGGTGTTGTGCCCTGGCACCGCTGGGTCCTACAGAACCCAGTCCTTCAACTTCCCATTGAACAAGCGCATGGTCTTTTAAAGATTTGTGAAGTACTCGGGGCGGCGGTGTGTGTGTGCCCTCTTTCAGGAGCGGGCGGGGGGGCACTGCCAGCAATTTGCAGGCCAGGCAGTGTTCAACACGTGCATCACCCTTTCTCTGCCTGCTATTGCGCTCCATGCTTCGGAAAGGTAAGAAAAAGAACGTGCATTTGAGTTTGAAATGTCCGATCTTGTAGCAGTACACTTGCAAAGCCCACACATGACAATAACCCGATTCAAGGCCCCATTCACCCGATTTTTAAAAAAAATATAGTACTCCAAGACAGTTACATTTTAAAACTTTATTAACATTTAAATATAACGAACGCAACAAAAACTGTAAATATATTTAACCATTTTTTGAAATTAACCAGAACTATAACGATAACAACAACATCAACAATAATATAACTTTTATGCCTAAATTACGCAAACATTTAGCTAATCTGCTAAAGGGGGGAGTCGCAATTTCTTTACAATAATCAATAATGAAAAATCCACATCAATAGGGTTGCCCGTTTTCTCGATGCAGCACTATAGTGCAATATACACAGCACCTGGGGTGTCAAGAGTGAACAGGTCTTTCTTTGTTCCTTAAGATGTTATCTCCGAGAATGCTGATGCATTGGTGTCTGTACACTTCTTTGTCAATTCTGTCAAGATGATAACTGCTTTATAAACAGACAATATCTTTGTTTAGTCATTAGTGTTAAGTGTGTCTGAAACTACAGTGCCCTTCTGTTTTTTTTTCTTCAGGCTCTACAGAGTTTTGTGTGTTGTTCTTTTGAGCGACAATTATTCCAGAGGTTTCAGGTTCACTTGTTTTGTCCTGCAGTGAGTTAACAGCTTTAGAGAGTTCATGTTTATTTGCTATGTCCTGCTGTTCGTCAACTGCTTCAGAGACGTCAGCCTCATTTTTTATGTTTCAGTAGACCCTGGACCTGCCCGGCTGCGCCCAAAATGGCGCCGGTGTAAATGGGACTCGTAACTGCTTGTTCTGTACTGGTTGCCCAACCTTGATATCACGAGATACATATGCAGTTTTGAAGCACATGGCGGAGGCTTGTCTGCTGTAGTGGGGCGCCCCTTTATCGTTTCAGTCGCCATTCCGCCCGCTTTTGCTACACTGTGCCTTTTCCGCCATTCAGCTGTTTAGCGCCCGCTCTTACGGCTACAGCGTCTCGCTCACCATGTAGTTGAGTTGCTCCCACTCTTGCGGTGCAGCGATAGGCGGCTGCCACAGGACTCTTAAAATGGCGGCCGGCTCTTCGGATTTGGGCCTGGTCCAGTAAAATGGCCCTGGGACACCTTGGAACTCGGACGCTTGTCTGCCAGGGCTTGGGTTCCATTCTCGAAAGCGTCCCCTCAGCCTTGAAGATTGTACAAAAGTCTTGGGGGCCCTCGACTCCTGCAGGCTTCCGGTGGGGAGCGGCTGCCATGATTGCTTGCGGAATGGCCACGACGGAGCTACGAGATGGTGGTGCTCTCATGGTGACGCCAGCTTCAGTCTGAAACATCCAGAAACAAGGTGGGGCTTTCATCGTTTGGGGAAAAAAAATGTTTTAATCCAATGAAAAGTGTTATTTTTAGGTCACATGACCTAGTCTTACATAATTAGGAAAAGAAAAGTAAAATGAACCAATGAAAAGTTTTATTAACAAGTCACATGACCTGTTATGCTTACGTTACGCGCTGCGCGGCGCGCTCTGGATCGTTTCCGGGAAGCTGCGCCTTGCGCACCGGAGCACTTCCGGGTGCGCTAACGCGTCGCGTCATATGACGCATTACGCGACAATGCAGGTGCAGAATATAGTCAAAATGTCTCCACCAACCAGCGGTCGGAATACAACCGCTTTCAGCAGTCCAAAAAGTTTGGTCAAATCTTAAGAGCGGGAGCAACTCAACTACATGGTGAGCGAGACTTTGTAGTCGCAAGAGCGAGCGGTAAACAGCTGAATGGCGGAAGAGGCACAGAGTACCAAAAGCGGGCGGAATGGCAACTAAAACGGTAAAGGGGCGCCCTACGACAGCGTGTCTTCAGGTGAAACGGATTGTGGGACAAGGTCCAGAATGAAAGATTCTTCAAAAGGGAAAAAATTCCGCCGGACCCCGGGAGCCGGCCGCCTATGCCGGGGGCGATCTCAGGCCTCACCAGGGCAACACGACTTGGGGAGGGGGCAGGAGCCAAGCGCCCCCTCTCAGTCCGCGCCATCTCACCGCCCCTCGGGGGCCTCCGTCAAGCGGTTTAGGGAGGCACCGTATCACATTGTTTTCCAATGCAGTCAGGTCCACAAATGGACCCCACTTACTTTGAATAGTGAAGCTGCAGCAGGTGCAAATAAGGTTTAAACAGTGTTACAAGAGCTGCTTAGAACTCTGAAGTATGGCACTCTACAACCAGGACTTATGCCATTTATGTAAGGCAGTGACATGGAAGCAAGTCAGGGACAAAAAGCATGAACGAACATTCACGTATGAAAATCTTATTTGGAGAAGGGGTAGAATCCAAACGCCCCCTGCCAGTTCGCGCCACTACACCGTATGTGGAAAATCTGAAGCCATCATTCTACAAACTCTCAACGCTTGTTATCAGTGCATGAGTTTCATGCTCGATCGATTGAGCTAGCCGGATCGGGCAATAAAAAGTATAAAATAGTTATGTAAATAGTTATTTAATAAAATGTTTTACTCTGTTTCTTTGCTGGTGTGTTGTGTATATTTATAATATTTGCATAGGGTTTGCCGTTATTTTGGGCGGTGTGGGTGGCGGAGTCGAGCTGTTTTGCAGCCCTCATGGTGTGGAGCTCAGTTCATTTCACTATTTTCGTATTTCTCATGAAGGGTTATTCCTAATGTTTGTATTTTACCGAGGTCAAAAAGAGATCGAATTAGTGGTCTACTGATTTTGCTCGATTACTTTTATTTTTTTACACGATTTTTCACTATCTGCAAAGACTAAACAGAGTATTGCGACTTTGTGCTTGTTTGTAAATAGAGAATGATCCAAAGAGAACCAATTGTAAAACAGTAAATGCTTGGATAATAATCAATCAAATGGAGAGACAAGCAGGTACGACGGATTACAACAGGGGTAAAGGTCTGAGTTAACTACCGTTCACTATCTGCAAAGAGAGAGTACTACTAAGAGAAAAGAGGGGAGTGGGGGGGGGGGGGGCAGCGTTCAAAGCACATCAGCGTGCATAAACACGAAAACGTTTTTACCTATCACGTACTTGACATTTGACAGCTTTTGATATTTGCTATTAAAAAAACATTGAAATTCACAGAAAAAACCATAGGTTATACTCCATATATAGTTAGGAATTTGCATTTACAAAACCTTGAAAATTCAATGAAAAAACCATTGGTTGTAGGCCATATATAGTTAGGGATTTGCATTTAGAAAACCTTATTTTACTCGCATAAAACCATTGAAATTCCATATATAGTTATAAGCGCTAACTATATATCGCGCACCCGCAATCCACTGCTGATGATGTCACATATTACATCATTCATGACATGGTTAGTGACATCACTGATGACATCACTGATGACATCTCAAATGACATCACTGATGACATCACTGATAACATCTCATTTGACATGACTGATCACATCACTGATGATATCATTCATGTGATAATACCATGAACCTCTTCAGACTCTAATATAACCTTAGATACAATCAGTGTAAACAGACAGTCACTCATCCATGGAGTTACTCACACACCTAGTCAGTTATGCCAAAAATTAATCACACCTCCATTTTCTCAACTATACAGTTATACACACCTTACTTATTCAAACATATACTAACACATATTTACTTTACTCTCTTATACAATCTCTGATACATGTTCACAATGATCCATACAGCCACTCACACATTCACTAGCTCTTATGCACAGTTATTTATAGATGTCAACTCTCACATGTACTGTGTTTTACATATGTACTTAATTTGACAAGTAGCACTGAGATATCCATTCACTCACTAATACACTCATGCACAGTCAACCGCCCATACAGCTGTTTCCACATGCAGTTTTGAATCTATACATATAGTGAATCAACTACTCACACATCTATGTACAGAGTCACACACCTCCCAGCCACCCATACACACACACTCAGTTTCCCATACAAATACTTGGACAACCAATCAATAACCCATACAGTTACTCATATAGCTACTGATCAACATATGCAGCAGTTTGTAGAACAACAGATATAATGATGCACAAATTAAAACAGTTTAGTCACTAACCCATGCACTCAGTGAGACACATTTAATCACTCACTCAATCAGTCAGTCATGCACCTAGTAAATCCTTCATCCAGACACTTATACATGCACTCATTCTTCAATATGTAAAACATGTTTTAACTTTACAGAAACATACAGTCACTGGATGTTGTAATCAGTGATGTCATCAGTGATGTCATTTGAGATGTCATCAGTGATGTCATCAGTGATGTCACTAACCATGTCATGAATGATGTAATATGTGACATCATCAGCAGTGGATTGCGGGTGCGCGATATATAGTTAGCGCTTATAACTATATATGGAATTTCAATGGTTTTATGCGAGTAAAATAAGGTTTTCTAAATGCAAATCCCTAACTATATATGGCCTACAACCAATGGTTTTTTCATTGAATATATATATATATATATATATATATATATATATATATATATATATATATATATATATATATATATATATATATATATATATATATATATATATATATATAATTCACTTTAATTCTGACACAGACAAAGGGGGCATGATGATAAGCAGTTGCTAAACTCTTACGTATTGCACGACTTATTCCAGTGACCATACATGAACAAAATATATAATCATAATGTATACATTAAGCATTTATGCTGATATCAGATAAGTTCCTTATCTAATAAACTCGAGACAGTGCATTGTCATATATATATACACCAGGCTCTAGTCAACTAGTATTAATAATTTTTGTGCACAGAGTGTTCTATTTACTGATTTGTAGTCATTTACTATCTAAACTAAATTGCACTTTCTGACGATGGCACTTTAATGCATTATTTTTTGCACTATTATTGCATCTTTTGCACAAAAACTGCTGGCTGCGATATTTGCACATTGTCTCGGTTACATATTTTTTATAAAAATGTATATAATATTTTTATAAACCATAACATATTTATTTTTTTAATTATAAAATAAATTGTATTATCATTGTGATTCAAATAATGCATTTATGCTGCTATCATATTCATGTAACAATCTCTCATGGCACTGACTTAGAGGAAAGACTGCTTAAGCCTAAGATATGTAGTGTGTCTTTAATGTTCATTATCACGTGGTTGTGAAAAAAATGCCCGGGAAAAACTATTTGTATTTAAGCCATTGTGATTGTACTGACGAACGATCTGTGAACAAGGGCGGACGCCCGAAACGCGTAAGATCTGGTGGCTTGAGCGCTAATAAATTGTTTTGGCCCATGACGAACGTTGGAGTGGCGTGGCTTCTTTCCGACATTGCTGTGGCGGCGGCTGCGATAATTTCAAGAAAGAGCTTCACTCTGTGCATATATATATATATATATATATATATATATATATATATATATAAATATATATTACCTACTGGCGGTTGCCAGTAGGTAGTTATAGTTAGGACCTATTATCCATAGGAAATCTGCAACATTCTATTCCCTGTAACTTTGGCGCCCGATGATGAATCTTTGTGAAATTTTCCAAACTTTTGGCCAGCTCTGGTCCGCTCCTATCCTGAAAGTTTCACAGTGATTCATAAAGTGAGGGTTGAGAAAAAAGGGGGGTCATAAAACATGTTTTCTCCATGCATTTTCTAATAGGACCTTTAGCCACAGCTACAGCTTGCACTGCTGAACGGAATTATGCCAAATTTGGCAAAGAGGTATTCCTAAGTTTAGACTTGTGCCTTTTGCTTAAATGGTGTCAATCTGTTCAGTAGTTACTGAGAAAATGACAGTTAAAATCATTATATATCTATTGGCGTGGTGGATCCGCGGATTGTGCGCGCATCGTCATCGTACCATAAGCGCACTTTTCCGATCACGCGCTGAATGCTAATTGGCTGTCAAGTGGTTGTCAACATTCGAAACCAGGAACTGTTGGCAGCCATTTTGTGCCGCGGTAGAAGCGAGGCTGAGGAAGTCAGTGGAATATATGTGCAGTCTTGGGACAAATTAAACACAAAACTGTATACATGGAGAGAACAAGGACTCCTGAGTGGGGACGAGTTAAAATTCTTAAAGACTAACCACCCCGTAACTCCGGTGTTTTATTTGATCCCCAAGATCCACAAAGACAGTGCCAAGCCACCTGGGAGGCCCATAATTTCAGCTTGTGGGGGGACATTTGAAAAAGTGTCCAGATATATTGATCACTTCCTTCAAGACTTTATGAAATCCCTGCCATCATACATTAGAGACACTATGGACTTTTTGCAAAAAATCAAATCAGTAGTGTGGAGCACAGAATATTTACTGGTCACACTTGATGTTACTGCACTCTACACGAGTATCAATCATGTGGATGGAGTGAGGGCAGTAAAACATTTTCTGAGCAAAAGACCTATGTGTATGCTGGAACATAATAATATGCTGGTGGAGATGCTGGAAATGTGTCTTTATAACAACTATTTTCTCTTTTAAAATCAGATGTTCCAGCAGTTACGGGGAGTGGCAATGGGGGCCTGCTTCTCTCCCAGTTACTCATGTTTGCACATGGGGTTGTGGGAGGAGCAGGTCCTGGGCAATGCCTTTAGTGAGGTCATGTCTAGTAAAGTGCTAGTGTGGTACAGATTCATCTACGATCTGTTCATAATTTGGAAAGGGACAGCAGGTGAAGCAGAACAGTTCATCAGTGACATCAATCAGAATGAATTGAATCTACACTTCACAGGTACCATCAGTGACAGGAAGGTTAACTTCCTTGACGTAGATGTTTATGTAGAGGAAGGGAGACTGCATGCGAAATTACATCGCAAAGAAACTGTAGGTAATAAAATCCTCCATGCCTCTAGTCAGCATCCCAACCATCTAATCCGCATCATCCCCTATGGGGAAATGTTGAGGATTAGAAGAATCTGTAGCACTGATGAAGCCTGCTCAGTAGCACAGAAAGAAAGCAAGACACGGTTCTTACAGAGAGGCTATACAGAAAGTGTGGTGTCTAAAGCAATGGAAAGGGCCACCAATGCAGTAATATCTCCAAAAACATCAATGGTGATAGATTCAACAGTGTCAAATACAGCAGTGGACCAACCAAGATTTATTCTGGGTTATAGTTGCCAGCATAGACAACTACAGAAAATTGTAAAGAAAAACTGGCATATAATCACGGGGGATCCTGTGATTGGTAAAACTATGTCAACTTTTCCGGCTATTACATATAGCCGTGCCAGGTCCATGAATGACATGTTAGTCAGCAGTAGCCCGGAAATACCAACTCGGGGTAACTGGCTAGGAAAGAGTAAGGGTTTCCTGAAATGTGCAGTGTGCAAGGCTTGCACCATAGGGAAGAATAAGACAACATACCATTCCCCATTCAGTGAGCCAGAAATTCCCATTACCAAGAAAATAACATGCAAGTCAGACTTTGTCATCTATGTCTTGAAATGCGTTTGTGGACTTTGCTACGTTGGTAGCATTAAAACTGCAAGTCCACAAGCGCATATTGCAGCATATGAGGGCCATTATCAATAAGGACGAGGCTTACCCTGTGGCCAGGCATGTTAATCTATGCCACAAGGGGGACGTGAACTGCCTAAAATATTATGCTATAGACATGGTGCAGCCTTTACGCAGAGGTGGAAACAGGGAAGCACGCTTACGAGTACTAGAAACCCGTTATATCCTTGAATTAGACACTAAGACACCGTATGGCCTCAACGCGACAGAGGATCTGTATACCTGCTTACATCTAGAATGACAGCTGTAGCTGGATACATAGATCTGAGAGTGGAAATGTTCAAATGAATTGGGGCATAGGTTCATCGATACAGGCTATGTTATCAAGTACTGCCAGATTTTAAAATAGTAGTAGAGAATACACAATTTTGGGTAAATCACACATTTCTTTTCAATGGTGTCTGGATGAAACAGAAAAAAACCAAGCAATGTAGAAGCAGTGGTCCGGATGAATGTTAGCCATGCCCACTTGGGCAATATTAGTTAAATCCCTGTGACATAATAGATCCCCTTGAAAAAATTGCACAATGCACTTTATTTTGTTGCCAATATTGCACAGAAAGTGTTTTTATATATTCGATCCACAGTGATTGTTTGTATATAGGTGTATTGCTATTTTGCACATGTGTAAATATTGATTTTAAATATTTATTGCGAAATTTTGCACATTTCTTGGGATCGATTGTCATCATGAACTAAGAATGAGGGTTTTTTAAAAATGAAAATGTAATGAAAAAGTTGTTTGTTACACATTCCGGTCCAGGCACTACAAATCACTGGGTGTAATTCGACCATGTCATGTGATCAAGGGCTCCAGGGCTCCAGGGCCCGAAACGCGTCATGGCGATCGAGAGGGTGCACAGAACTGAATAAAAGCGCTTAAATCAACTTACAAGGGTCCGTTTCGTTGTTTGGCTTCCTGTTGGCTTGTGCTGAATTTTGAAGTTCCAGTCATATATATATATATATATATATATATATATATATATATATATATATATATATATATATATATATATACATATATATATAAATATATATTACCTACTGGCGGTTGCCAGTAGGTAGTTATAGTTAGGACCTATTATCCATAGGAAATCTGCAACATTCTATTCCCTGTAACTTTGGCGCCCGTTGATGAATCTTTGTGAAATTTTCCAAACTTTTGGCCAGCTCTGGTCCGCTCCTATCCTGAAAGTTTCACAGTGATTCATAAAGTGAGGGTTGAGAAAAAAGGGGGTCATAAAACATGTTTTCTCCATGCAATTTCCAATAGGACCTTTAGCCACAGCTACAGCTTGCACTGCTGAACGGAATTATGCCAAATTTGGCAAAGAGGTATTCCTCAGTTTAGACTTGTGCCTTTTGCTTAAATCGTGTCAATCTGTTCAGTAGTTACTGAGAAAATGACAGTTAAAATCATTATATATCTATTGGCGTGGTGGATCCGCGGATTGTGCGCGCATCGTCATCGTACCATAAGCGCACTTTTCCGATCACGCGCTGAATGCTAATTGGCTGTCAAGTGGTTGTCAACATTCGAAACCAGGAACTATTGGCAGCCATTTTGTGCCTCGGTAGAAGCGAGGCTGAGGAAGTCAGTGGAATATATGTGCAAAACGTAGAAAGGGGGCAGGGTAGAAATAGTTTTACCCTCTAGACCTGCTTAGGGAGTCCCAGAATGACCACCAGGGCCTCAACTCTTTTCTTTAAAAGGACCCGGCAGGTGAGTGTAGGGTGCACAGACTCTGCCGTAAAATAAATAAAATGAAATGGAGCTTTTTTTATAATTAGCCGCCTGGGGGGATAAATACCTGGGGCAAAATTATTAAATTTATGGGGGCCCAGAGGGGCCCCGGGGATGGTAATCCCCTGGGGCTAAAAAGAAAATGGTGGGGGTAGGGGTCCAAGGTCCCCAAAGCTGCAGGGACCACCACCCATGGGCTTTATGTATTGTGGGAGGGGAACTGCGTTGCCCCCCTCCTGGAGCACTCAAGGGCCCCTTTACCCCCCAGGGCTACAAAAAAGATGGTTGGGGGGCTGCACGGTCTCCAAAGCCCCGGGGAACACCACTCCCCGGGGCTTTATGTATTGTGGTAGGACTGGGTCCTGCAGTGTCCCTGGGTGTCCATCCCGCCCTCCTATAGCAAGGCAATCTGTTCTCTCGTTCAAACTTGCATGTGGATAAGCAATCTGGTTTGTATTTTGAAAATGAGAATAGATTTCACTGCTGTGTCTTTCAATATCCAAACTCAGTTTGCTATGGGAGGGCAGGAGCCGCAATACTCCTGCTTTCTCATAGAAAACTACAGTCTCCCAGGGGTAGGCACCCTGGGACACTGCAGGAGCCGGCCCTGCAGTGTGGCAGTCCCCATGGCCCCCTGCCTGGAGCCTCGAAGGCTCCAGGCAGAGGGCCACGCAGTCAGCATCCAACAATACACAAATCCCTGGGAGTGGTGGCTCCCGGGGCTTGAGGGGGTTCATTGAGGTCCCCACACTTCTAATTTTGCAGGGGGGGCCTTAGAGCCCCCCACAACCATTTAGTTTATAGCCCCGGGGGTGGCTCTCAGTCTTGTATAGGAAACAGCAATGTTGAGAAAATCTTCCTGTAAGATAACAAAGTATTTTGAAGTCCATTTTTGGCGTCTTTGTTGTAGTTTGCAGACGTTAAAGCAACGACAATTGTAACTCTGTCTTTGTAAATATGCTACTAAGTTTTGTAATGTCAACAATCTCATCTTCCATTTAAATAGGCATGAAGTGAATCGAGAAGCAACGCTATCTAATTGTGATCCATAAAGAATTGAATGAGTTGTGTACTTGTTTTGCTCATAATGTGCATAGGGGCAGATTTACAAGTTCATTGCGCTACTTTTGCATCACTTTTAAGATGGGAAAAGTGACGCAAAAGTGGTGCAGGGGGGTTGTACATCTGGTACACAGTGTTCTGTTTTACTTTGCTTTCCTTTCTGTAATGTAGAGGATCCTGGGTAAATATAACGCTTTCTGTACAGCCAGTACCTTTCAACCCTACCCCCAAATGGCTTTCTGCCTGTTACCATAGTAACAGTTCATGAATCACTTAAATGAGCACAGAGGTTAGAAGTTCACCACACTATGTTGCTAATTGAAACAGTTACTGTGCTTTTCCATAAGAACCGTTAGTCATAGCTATGGACTCAGTATTATACTTCAAATTATAAATATAATTTCTATTTTCAAATGTTTTCTAACTTTATCATTATCACACTAAATAATAGTGAAATGTCAGAAAAAGAAGACGTATATACTTTTTAAAAAACTTTTATTGAAACAATAATAAATAACTGGAAACATAACTTTAAAAAACAATTAAACAAAATGTGATATGGACTTCAATAGAAGTGGGGTAGGTAATCTGCAAAACAAAAATTAAAATAAGTCTTCAAAATTAGATCGATGTGACTATATGAAGTCAAACATTACAAGTTAAGGTAACACTTGGCGATATTTGGTTATTTGCACGTCTGCAGTGTGCCTGATACATTTCACTTGTCTTATAGTCCCGCGTTTAAGAGGTGTCGGTATGGAAGTGCCTATTGCGTTAGATTTACACTATGGACCAACAGGTCTTTAAAATGATTCAGAGATGAGACAGAATTAGGTGGGAGATCAAGTCATTATGCAGGACAATATTCTTTAGGGCTTATTTACAACACTCTTGAACCACTTTTATGTTAATTTTCCCATGTTGAAAGTGACTCAAAAGTGGCGCAAGGGGCTTGTAAATAAGCTCTTTTATTTATAATGCATTTAATCAGAGGCATTGTATATCTAGGGCGCTCTGCTTACCTTGTGTAAACACTGTGATCAACAGAGTTCACAACTTGAACTCAGCTTTGGTTGAAAACGGCAGAGTGGACAGCAGCATCCATAACTTTAAAAGAGAAAGAAAAATGATGTGAGAGAGAGTGAGAGAGAGAAAGAGAGAAAAACGACGTTAAAACTGTGAGAGAAAGTTATAGATGGAGCAGTTAATATTGGAGAAAATACTTGTGGCTCACCTTTTGCCTCCGTTGTGTGTCCAAGCACGTGCTGGTTCATAGTGCACCCTCCAGTTTAGTGATCTGAAAGATAGTATAAAGAGTTAGTAATAGCATAGTACATACAAATGCACACGTAGATTTTTGCTTTATTTATTTGTACACTCAGGATAATGTATTTCAACAAGTTCCACTGTAAGGAGGTGTCTGTGTGCTGTTCTTCTTCCAAAGTAGTGTATCCCATGCACTCCCACTGCATAGCGGTGAGTTCTCAATATTGCGTACCTAGACTGTTGCACCCCATTGACTCGCAGAGGCCGGAGGTGAGTGATTTTCTTGGGAAGTTAGAGGCAAATTTACAAGATCCTTGCTCCACTTTTCCCATGTTAAAAGTGACACAAAAGTGGCTGGCGCAGGGGGCATGTAGATCTGCCCTTCAGACTGTTGTAACCTATCTATTCTCACAGCCCAGAGGTAATTGTACATTCCTACGCAGTGAAGCTGCTGCACACTACGCCCTCTCTCCTTTTACAGATGACTTGTCGTTGTTTCGGAAACAAGCTTCTTTGCTCACCCTGTGCCATTGCCGTGATTCAAAGAGGGTGCACTACGTGTCGATGCAGGTTTCTCAGACGTTGTTACGCTGGCCACGCATCATCGCAGAATCCACAAACGTAGAGCTTTGTAGGTGTTTTGGGGGCGGTCATGCCAATTTGAGAACCATAACCTGTAAGATAGAAAGGAAGTCAACATTGTGTGTCATTTGTTTATCAAAGGAGAGAGGAAGTGAGAGAGTGACTGAAAAGAATATTCGGAGCTCACTTTTCTGTCACCAGTGTGTTTTTCTCAACGTGCCGGCACATAATGCACCCTGAAGCTCTACATATAAAAGATAGTAAAAGAAAGATGTTATAATTGGTGTTTGTTACTATTTTAATGTGGAGTTGAATAACATCGCCCTTTCACACACCTTCCCTCTCACATTTAAAAACAACTATTTGTATAGTTTATATTCCGGGCGCTTGACCGATTATAAAAACGTTCCTGCTATTGGAAAAAAATATTAATGGAATAAGATTCTGAATATAGGACTGCGTTCATCTAAATTGCTGTGTCGGTTTTTTGTATCCAGTCTGCTGCAGCCCATCGACTCATTCCGATGCGCACCCAGGCCTCACTGCTCACCTTTTTGTGGACAGGACACCTTCTACATCATGCAGTCCCACTCTGCCACCAAGAAGTCTGACATATGGTGCTGGGTCTTGATATCGGTATGGCTAATGACATACTCGAGCTCCCATCATCATGGCAGATTACTCATGCGCTCAATCCTTCCAGTACCACGAACTCAGTGACCAGAGAGGCCATGCACGTAGTGGTGGACCCTTGTACTCGGTGGTTCGGGCCTACATGAGGCCTCCGAAACCCTAGGACGGGCTATCACAGCGCTTGCGATGGGAACAACTCTAAAATGGCACACTGCACGTTTGCCATGTCTTTTTTATTGGTAGGGTTACATGTGTAGTGATGCATGTGCTGGATGGGTGTGGTGTGGGTGTATACCAGCCATGAGGGAGTGTGTGTGTGCCGTTCTGACAACTAGACCTGGAACTAAGAAATCACTACAATGGAAATCTGGACAATGTTTTGTTTTTGTTTTTTCCTGGTAGCGTAAGTAGAGTGGGCTGGCCTGACATATGCCAGTGCTGCGCGAGGCTCTGAACCATTATTCCAGTGCTATGGGCGTGATCCCGTTGTGAGCTATATGAGAAATCAAGTGATTCAGGTGTCCATTTTGTAGTGCTGACATCACCCAGGTTTTAAAAGCAAATGTGTCATTATATCTGTAAAGTTCCACAACTTGGCCAACATGGAAGGTACAGGGTATCACTGACTCTATATTCGTTCATAGTTGCACACATAAAATATGGTGGACATGACGCATTTCTGTGATTATGATTGTTTGTTGTACAGTCAGTGGAGTGTTGTAGCTTTAGTAATACAGGGCTGTGAAAGGTTTCAGTTGCAGTTTTTGGCACATGAAGGGCAGCTAATATATATACGTACGTGGTTATTCAGGTACACTGTAGAACTTGGTGCTGGAAATCAGTGTTTGAGGCTCGGAGTTGCGTCCACATCCTGTTATTGTAGAGTAATGACGTAATGTACGCGTGCCTGAAAATGTATTGTAAATACGGTGCTCATGTAAATTGCTGATATAGTTTTGGGTTGATTTTGCGCTATATAAATTTGCTAAAAAAAAGGAGGAATAGCCCACACTTACTGTCACAGGTAAGATGGTTGCATACGCTATTTATAGCACAATATAATGTGGTAGGGCAGAGGAGCAGCATTTTACAAATACAATAAATATACAGACACAGATAGGTAGTTGAAGTGGGTACGGGCACGTGTGCTCGACTCCATTTTATTACGTTGTTGTTGCTAACAAGTAGAATAGTAATCATATATAGATATTTAATCATAAATGGTTTATTACTTCTGCTGGACAAAGGTAGGAGCATTATATGTGAAATAATACACAGAAGATTCTATCATAAAGAGTTCATGAGTTGTGGTGCAATGAGGTAGGGCGGTTTATGTGGAGCTTGCGATGTTCCATGGTCCAGGCAGACTGCACTGGTAAATATGTGTTTTGACTATTGAATTTTGCCTTAACAAGGGCATGTGGCGATTATTTACGGTGTACTGAGTTAGTGGTACCTCTGGTGTTTATTGTGAGCTCACCCTGTGAAGATGCATGGTCTGTGCGGGCTGCACTGAAATAATTCACTGTTGCATACTGGACTATATGAACTTTGAGGGGGAAAAAAACTAGCATCGATGGTTATAAATTACCGTGCAAACTAGGTGTACTGATTGCACCCCATAACAAAATAAATGATTCCACTTCACGCAGTGCATTCTAACTTTCCCTAATTGGGGACATATGTCCTGTGGCGATGTTGAAGGTGATACCCCAGAGGTACTTGGTATTGCCGGTGGTGGAGGTACATTTTGGCGCAATCTTCTACATTCTTTGTTATCATAGTTCACACAATGCAGCGATTGAAGGTGCTTGCACATACTAGCAGTGCAACAGGACTATTTTTTCTCTATTTAAATAAATTGTGGCTGAATTTAATGCTGTCTGTAGTGTAGATGAAACAGTAAATTCAAGTGGTGAACCCTACTGTGCACAGTGTACATCAGAGCTACTAGTCATTACAGTTAAAGAACAATGCTTTTGTTTACTTATTTTAACAAAATCTGAATAAATACAGTTTAATTGTCTCTGGATTAATTAAATCAAGGTTATATTTCCTACTGTCTATAGTGTAGATGCAAAGGTGAATTCAAGTTGTAAACCCTGCTGTCCGCAGTGTAGATCTTAGGGTGGAGTGCATCATCTGCAATTATGAATGAAGTGGAAGATAGAACATGTATGCAGCGTGCATTTTATTATTCAACTAAATCTATAAGTGATACAAAAAATGTTTTGAAGGAAGCATACTAAAGGGATATTGTGTAGGGTTTGATAGGTGTTATACTTACTTTGGTTTCCACTGAGTTAGTGGTATCTGAAACAACAAGGTTCTGTGGACCCTGCAATGATGTGTGGTCTGGGCAGGTCGTACTGATAGTAATGTTTTTCTCTTGTGAATTCTGGCTTAGTAAGACCATGTGGTGATTTTGTGTAGGTTTGAGAGACGTTACTTTGCTTGGTAATGCCCTTTATAAATAATGAATGAAGAACCAGTTAAATTCTGCCTGAATACGGCCATGTGGCAATGAATTATGGTGCACTGAGTTAGTAGTACCTTTGGGACTGAGCCTGTACGTAACCTGCGATGATGCGTGGTCCGGATAGGCCGCACTGGGGATAATGTTTTTTGACTACATAATTTTGCCTTAATAAAGCCTCATGGTGATTATTTATGGTGTACTAAGTTAGTGGTAAGTCTGGTGTTTAGCGTGTGCTCACCCTGCGATGATGCATATTCTGAACGGGCTGCACTCAAAACATTGACTGTTGCATACTGGACTGTATGTACTTTGAGGGGGCAAAAAAAAATGTATGTTGGTTATGGTTATGAATTATTCAGCAACAAAATTATCAGAATCAGATGATTCTTCCAGTGGTGTAGCCATTTTTGTCTCTAAAAAAGGAATTCAGGTTTCCAATGAAGAAAAAGTGAGGTTCAAATTGTGACCTATGCTATCCACAGTGTAGACTATCATTAAGTGTACCTTTGCACTTGCAGCATGAAATGTATTATTCAAATAAATCTATAAGAGATATAAAAGAAGTTGTTAAAGGAAGCATAATAAAGGGATATTGTATATGGTTTGATAAATGTTATATTGAGTTTGGTATTGTACTCTGCAAATAATAAATCAACAGTGTAACTAATTGTGAGCTCTGATGACCACAGTGTAGGCAGGAGGCAGCGGTTAGCAAGAGCACATGACCTCATGGCATTGATTAGAGCGGCACAGTATTGGTAATTTAGTGTGTGTGCAGCCAGCGATGATAAGTGGTGCACAGAGTTAGTGGCACCTGAAGCAACAAAGTTCTGTGGAGCCTGCGATGATGCGTGATCCGAGCAGGACACACTGGTAGCATAGATTTTAAAATCAAGTTTTCTTATAAATATTGGTTGTCCTTTCACGGGAGTAAGTTGCAGTAGATCTCTAAAAAACTATGATATATTTTCTTCCAAATAAGACATCTGACTCAATACTGTCACGTGGCAATGAATTTTGGTGCACTGAGTTAGTAGTACCTTTGGCGTTTAGCGTGTATGTAGCCTATGATGATGCATGGCAGGGGGGAATTGCAAACAAAACAGGTGATGAACCGAATGTGGATCAATGTCACACATTCACCCCAGTCCAAAGATCTGGGCCCAAATCCATCGTTTTTTTGCACTCCACACCACCCTGGGTTAGACAATGGCGATATGCAAATCAGCTCTGACCCTGTGCCCCATGGGAACAGTCCAGTCCGAACTACAAAAGCCATGTCCTTCCCAGAACGGAATCAAGCATCCGAGGACCGGACCGGTTTCGAGGTAACACCTCTCATCAGCCCGGCTAGCTTGACTCCAGTGGTGTGGAGTGCCTGGGACCCACGTCTGGGCATCCCCAGGGCACTTAGGGCGGCAATTGCAAACAAAACAGGTGATGAACCGAATGTGGATCAATGTCACACATTCACCCCAGTCCAAAGATCTGGGCCCAAATCCATCGTTTTTTTGCACTCCACACCACCCTGGGTTAGACAATGGCGATATGCAAATCAGCTCTGACCCTGTGCCCCATGGGAACAGTCCAGTCCGAACTACAAAAGCCATGTCCTTCCCAGAACGGAATCAAGCATCCGAGGACCGGACCGGTTTCGAGGTAACACCTCTCATCAGCCCGGCTAGCTTGACTCCAGTGGTGTGGAGTGCCTGGGACCCACGTCTGGGCATCCCCAGGGCACTTAGGGCGGCAATTGCAAACAAAACAGGTGATGAACCGAATGTGGATCAATGTCACACATTCACCCCAGTCCAAAGATCTGGGCCCAAATCCATCGTTTTTTTGCACTCCACACCACCCTGGGTTAGACAATGGCGATATGCAAATCAGCTCTGACCCTGTGCCCCATGGGAACAGTCCAGTCCGAACTACAAAAGCCATGTCCTTCCCAGAACGGAATCAAGCATCCGAGGACCGGACCGGTTTCGAGGTAACACCTCTCATCAGCCCGGCTAGCTTGACTCCAGTGGTGTGGAGTGCCTGGGACCCACGTCTGGGCATCCCCAGGGCACTTAGGGCGGCAATTGCAAACAAAACAGGTGATGAACCGAATGTGGATCAATGTCACACATTCACCCCAGTCCAAAGATCTGGGCCCAAATCCATCGTTTTTTTGCACTCCACACCACCCTGGGTTAGACAATGGCGATATGCAAATCAGCTCTGACCCTGTGCCCCATGGGAACAGTCCAGTCCGAACTACAAAAGCCATGTCCTTCCCAGAACGGAATCAAGCATCCGAGGACCGGACCGGTTTCGAGGTAACACCTCTCATCAGCCCGGCTAGCTTGACTCCAGTGGTGTGGAGTGCCTGGGACCCACGTCTGGGCATCCCCAGGGCACTTAGGGCGGCAATTGCAAACAAAACAGGTGATGAACCGAATGTGGATCAATGTCACACATTCACCCCAGTCCAAAGATCTGGGCCCAAATCCATCGTTTTTTTGCACTCCACACCACCCTGGGTTAGACAATGGCGATATGCAAATCAGCTCTGACCCTGTGCCCCATGGGAACAGTCCAGTCCGAACTACAAAAGCCATGTCCTTCCCAGAACGGAATCAAGCATCCGAGGACCGGACCGGTTTCGAGGTAACACCTCTCATCAGCCCGGCTAGCTTGACTCCAGTGGTGTGGAGTGCCTGGGACCCACGTCTGGGCATCCCCAGGGCACTTAGGGCGGCAATTGCAAACAAAACAGGTGATGAACCGAATGTGGATCAATGTCACACATTCACCCCAGTCCAAAGATCTGGGCCCAAATCCATCGTTTTTTTGCACTCCACACCACCCTGGGTTAGACAATGGCGATATGCAAATCAGCTCTGACCCTGTGCCCCATGGGAACAGTCCAGTCCGAACTACAAAAAAACGATTCGGTCCATCACCTGTTGTATTTGCATATTCCGCCCTAAGTGCGCTGGGGATGCCCAGACGTGGGTCCCAGGCACTCCACACCACTGGAGTCAAGCTAGCCGGGCTGATGAGAGGTGTTACCTCGAAACCGGTCCGGTCCTCGGATGCTTGATTCCGTTCTGGGAAGGACATGGCTTTTGTAGTTCGGACTGGACTGTTCCCATGGGGCACAGGGTCAGAGCTGATTTGCATATCGCCATTGTCTAACCCAGGGTGGTGTGGAGTGCAAAAAAACGATGGATTTGGGCCCAGATCTTTGGACTGGGATGAGTGTGTGACATTGATCCACATTCGGTCCATCACCTGTTGTATTTGCATATTCCGCCCTAAGTGCGCTGGGGATGCCCAGACGTGGGTCCCAGGCACTCCACACCACTGGAGTCAAGCTAGCCGGGCTGATGAGAGGTGTTACCTCGAAACCGGTCCGGTCCTCGGATGCTTGATTCCGTTCTGGGAAGGACATGGCTTTTGTAGTTCGGACTGGACTGTTCCCATGGGGCACAGGGTCAGAGCTGATTTGCATATCGCCATTGTCTAACCCAGGGTGGTGTGGAGTGCAAAAAAACGATGGATTTGGGCCCAGATCTTTGGACTGGGATGAGTGTGTGACATTGATCCACATTCGGTCCATCACCTGTTGTATTTGCATATTCCGCCCTAAGTGCGCTGGGGATGCCCAGACGTGGGTCCCAGGCACTCCACACCACTGGAGTCAAGCTAGCCGGGCTGATGAGAGGTGTTACCTCGAAACCGGTCCGGTCCTCGGATGCTTGATTCCGTTCTGGGAAGGACATGGCTTTTGTAGTTCGGACTGGACTGTTCCCATGGGGCACAGGGTCAGAGCTGATTTGCATATCGCCATTGTCTAACCCAGGGTGGTGTGGAGTGCAAAAAAACGATGGATTTGGGCCCAGATCTTTGGACTGGGATGAGTGTGTGACATTGATCCACATTCGGTCCATCACCTGTTGTATTTGCATATTCCGCCCTAAGTGCGCTGGGGATGCCCAGACGTGGGTCCCAGGCACTCCACACCACTGGAGTCAAGCTAGCCGGGCTGATGAGAGGTGTTACCTCGAAACCGGTCCGGTCCTCGGATGCTTGATTCCGTTCTGGGAAGGACATGGCTTTTGTAGTTCGGACTGGACTGTTCCCATGGGGCACAGGGTCAGAGCTGATTTGCATATCGCCATTGTCTAACCCAGGGTGGTGTGGAGTGCAAAAAAACGATGGATTTGGGCCCAGATCTTTGGACTGGGATGAGTGTGTGACATTGATCCACATTCGGTCCATCACCTGTTGTATTTGCATATTCCGCCCTAAGTGCGCTGGGGATGCCCAGACGTGGGTCCCAGGCACTCCACACCACTGGAGTCAAGCTAGCCGGGCTGATGAGAGGTGTTACCTCGAAACCGGTCCGGTCCTCGGATGCTTGATTCCGTTCTGGGAAGGACATGGCTTTTGTAGTTCGGACTGGACTGTTCCCATGGGGCACAGGGTCAGAGCTGATTTGCATATCGCCATTGTCTAACCCAGGGTGGTGTGGAGTGCAAAAAAACGATGGATTTGGGCCCAGATCTTTGGACTGGGATGAGTGTGTGACATTGATCCACATTCGGTCCATCACCTGTTGTATTTGCATATTCCGCCCTAAGTGCGCTGGGGATGCCCAGACGTGGGTCCCAGGCACTCCACACCACTGGAGTCAAGCTAGCCGGGCTGATGAGAGGTGTTACCTCGAAACCGGTCCGGTCCTCGGATGCTTGATTCCGTTCTGGGAAGGACATGGCTTTTGTAGTTCGGACTGGACTGTTCCCATGGGGCACAGGGTCAGAGCTGATTTGCATATCGCCATTGTCTAACCCAGGGTGGTGTGGAGTGCAAAAAAACGATGGATTTGGGCCCAGATCTTTGGACTGGGATGAGTGTGTGACATTGATCCACATTCGGTCCATCACCTGTTGTATTTGCATATTCCGCCCTAAGTGCGCTGGGGATGCCCAGACGTGGGTCCCAGGCACTCCACACCACTGGAGTCAAGCGAGCCGGGCTGATGAGAGGTGTTACCTCGAAACCGGTCCGGTCCTCGGATGCTTGATTCCGTTCTGGGAAGGACATGGCTTTTGTAGTTCGGACTGGACTGTTCCCATGGGGCACAGGGTCAGAGCTGATTTGCATATCGCCATTGTCTAACCCAGGGTGGTGTGGAGTGCAAAAAAACGATGGATTTGGGCCCAGATCTTTGGACTGGGATGAGTGTGTGACATTGATCCACATTCGGTCCATCACCTGTTGTATTTGCATATTCCGCCCTAAGTGCGCTGGGGATGCCCAGACGTGGGTCCCAGGCACTCCACACCACTGGAGTCAAGCTAGCCGGGCTGATGAGAGGTGTTACCTCGAAACCGGTCCGGTCCTCGGATGCTTGATTCCGTTCTGGGAAGGACATGGCTTTTGTAGTTCGGACTGGACTGTTCCCATGGGGCACAGGGTCAGAGCTGATTTGCATATCGCCATTGTCTAACCCAGGGTGGTGTGGAGTGCAAAAAAACGATGGATTTGGGCCCAGATCTTTGGACTGGGATGAGTGTGTGACATTGATCCACATTCGGTCCATCACCTGTTGTATTTGCATATTCCGCCCTAAGTGCGCTGGGGATGCCCAGACGTGGGTCCCAGGCACTCCACACCACTGGAGTCAAGCTAGCCGGGCTGATGAGAGGTGTTACCTCGAAACCGGTCCGGTCCTCGGATGCTTGATTCCGTTCTGGGAAGGACATGGCTTTTGTAGTTCGGACTGGACTGTTCCCATGGGGCACAGGGTCAGAGCTGATTTGCATATCGCCATTGTCTAACCCAGGGTGGTGTGGAGTGCAAAAAAACGATGGATTTGGGCCCAGATCTTTGGACTGGGATGAGTGTGTGACATTGATCCACATTCGGTCCATCACCTGTTGTATTTGCATATTCCGCCCTAAGTGCGCTGGGGATGCCCAGACGTGGGTCCCAGGCACTCCACACCACTGGAGTCAAGCTAGCCGGGCTGATGAGAGGTGTTACCTCGAAACCGGTCCGGTCCTCGGATGCTTGATTCCGTTCTGGGAAGGACATGGCTTTTGTAGTTCGGACTGGACTGTTCCCATGGGGCACAGGGTCAGAGCTGATTTGCATATCGCCATTGTCTAACCCAGGGTGGTGTGGAGTGCAAAAAAACGATGGATTTGGGCCCAGATCTTTGGACTGGGATGAGTGTGTGACATTGATCCACATTCGGTCCATCACCTGTTGTATTTGCATATTCCGCCCTAAGTGCGCTGGGGATGCCCAGACGTGGGTCCCAGGCACTCCACACCACTGGAGTCAAGCTAGCCGGGCTGATGAGAGGTGTTACCTCGAAACCGGTCCGGTCCTCGGATGCTTGATTCCGTTCTGGGAAGGACATGGCTTTTGTAGTTCGGACTGGACTGTTCCCATGGGGCACAGGGTCAGAGCTGATTTGCATATCGCCATTGTCTAACCCAGGGTGGTGTGGAGTGCAAAAAAACGATGGATTTGGGCCCAGATCTTTGGACTGGGATGAGTGTGTGACATTGATCCACATTCGGTCCATCACCTGTTGTATTTGCATATTCCGCCCTAAGTGCGCTGGGGATGCCCAGACGTGGGTCCCAGGCACTCCACACCACTGGAGTCAAGCTAGCCGGGCTGATGAGAGGTGTTACCTCGAAACCGGTCCGGTCCTCGGATGCTTGATTCCGTTCTGGGAAGGACATGGCTTTTGTAGTTCGGACTGGACTGTTCCCATGGGGCACAGGGTCAGAGCTGATTTGCATATCGCCATTGTCTAACCCAGGGTGGTGTGGAGTGCAAAAAAACGATGGATTTGGGCCCAGATCTTTGGACTGGGATGAGTGTGTGACATTGATCCACATTCGGTCCATCACCTGTTGTATTTGCATATTCCGCCCTAAGTGCGCTGGGGATGCCCAGACGTGGGTCCCAGGCACTCCACACCACTGGAGTCAAGCTAGCCGGGCTGATGAGAGGTGTTACCTCGAAACCGGTCCGGTCCTCGGATGCTTGATTCCGTTCTGGGAAGGACATGGCTTTTGTAGTTCGGACTGGACTGTTCCCATGGGGCACAGGGTCAGAGCTGATTTGCATATCGCCATTGTCTAACCCAGGGTGGTGTGGAGTGCAAAAAAACGATGGATTTGGGCCCAGATCTTTGGACTGGGATGAGTGTGTGACATTGATCCACATTCGGTCCATCACCTGTTGTATTTGCATATTCCGCCCTAAGTGCGCTGGGGATGCCCAGACGTGGGTCCCAGGCACTCCACACCACTGGAGTCAAGCTAGCCGGGCTGATGAGAGGTGTTACCTCGAAACCGGTCCGGTCCTCGGATGCTTGATTCCGTTCTGGGAAGGACATGGCTTTTGTAGTTCGGACTGGACTGTTCCCATGGGGCACAGGGTCAGAGCTGATTTGCATATCGCCATTGTCTAACCCAGGGTGGTGTGGAGTGCAAAAAAACGATGGATTTGGGCCCAGATCTTTGGACTGGGATGAGTGTGTGACATTGATCCACATTCGGTCCATCACCTGTTGTATTTGCATATTCCGCCCTAAGTGCGCTGGGGATGCCCAGACGTGGGTCCCAGGCACTCCACACCACTGGAGTCAAGCTAGCCGGGCTGATGAGAGGTGTTACCTCGAAACCGGTCCGGTCCTCGGATGCTTGATTCCGTTCTGGGAAGGACATGGCTTTTGTAGTTCGGACTGGACTGTTCCCATGGGGCACAGGGTCAGAGCTGATTTGCATATCGCCATTGTCTAACCCAGGGTGGTGTGGAGTGCAAAAAAACGATGGATTTGGGCCCAGATCTTTGGACTGGGATGAGTGTGTGACATTGATCCACATTCGGTCCATCACCTGTTGTATTTGCATATTCCGCCCTAAGTGCGCTGGGGATGCCCAGACGTGGGTCCCAGGCACTCCACACCACTGGAGTCAAGCTAGCCGGGCTGATGAGAGGTGTTACCTCGAAACCGGTCCGGTCCTCGGATGCTTGATTCCGTTCTGGGAAGGACATGGCTTTTGTAGTTCGGACTGGACTGTTCCCATGGGGCACAGGGTCAGAGCTGATTTGCATATCGCCATTGTCTAACCCAGGGTGGTGTGGAGTGCAAAAAAACGATGGATTTGGGCCCAGATCTTTGGACTGGGATGAGTGTGTGACATTGATCCACATTCGGTCCATCACCTGTTGTATTTGCATGGCAGGGGGGAGCCACTGTAATTGAAGTAATGTTTTTTGTCGATTGGATTCTGCATGAATTCTATTTAAAAGTGATAGTATGCCTCATTGCTGACATAAAGCTGTTCACTAGCCCCAGGGGTGGCTCTCAGTCTTGTATAGGAAACAGCAATGTTGAGAAAATCTTCCTGTAAGATAACAAAGTATTTTGAAGTCCATTTTTGGCGTCTTTGTTGTAGTTTGCAGACGTTAAAGCAACGACAATTGTAACTCTGTCTTTGTAAATATGCTACTAAGTTTTGTAATGTCAACAATCTCATCTTCCATTTAAATAAGCATGAAGTGAATCGAGAAGCAACGCTATCTAATTGTGATCCATAAAGAATTGAATGAGTTGTGTACTTGTTTTGCTCATAATGTGCATAGGGGCAGATTTACAAGTTCATTGCGCTACTTTTGCATCACTTTTAAGATGGGAAAAGTGACGCAAAAGTGGTGCAGGGGGGTTGTACATCTGGTACACAGTGTTCTGTTTTACTTTGCTTTCCTTTCTGTAATGTAGAGGATCCTGGGTAAATATAACGCTTTCTGTACAGCCAGTACCTTTCAACCCTACCCCCAAATGGCTTTCTGCCTGTTACCATAGTAACAGTTCATGAATCACTTAAATGAGCACAGAGGTTAGAAGTTCACCACACTATGTTGCTAATTGAAACAGTTACTGTGCTTTTCCATAAGAACCGTTAGTCATAGCTATGGACTCAGTATTATACTTCAAATTATAAATATAATTTCTATTTTCAAATGTTTTCTAACTTTATCATTATCACACTAAATAATAGTGAAATGTCAGAAAAAGAAGACGTATATACTTTTTAAAAAACTTTTATTGAAACAATAATAAATAACTGGAAACATAACTTTAAAAAACAATTAAACAAAATGTGATATGGACTTCAATAGAAGTGGGGTAGGTAATCTGCAAAACAAAAATTAAAATAAGTCTTCAAAATTAGATCGATGTGACTATATGAAGTCAAACATTACAAGTTAAGGTAACACTTGGCGATATTTGGTTATTTGGACGTCTGCAGTGTGCCTGATACATTTCACTTGTCTTATAGGCCCGCGTTTAAGAGGTGTCGGTATGGAAGTGCCTATTGCGTTAGATTTACACTATGGACCAACAGGTCTTTAAAATGATTCAGAGATGAGACAGAATTAGGTGGGAGATCAAGTCATTATGCAGGACAATATTCTTTAGAGCTTATTTACAACACTCTTGAACCACTTTTATGTTACTTTTCCCATGTTGAAAGTGACTCAAAAGTGGCACAAGGGGCTTGTAAATAAGCTCTTTTATTTATAATGCATTTAATCAGAGGCATTGTATATCTAGGGCGCTCTGCTTACCTTGTGTAAACACTGTGATCAACAGAGTTCACAACTTGAACTCAGCTTTGGTTGAAAACGGCAGAGTGGACAGCAGCATCCATAACTTTAAAAGAGAAAGAAAAATGATGTGAGAGAGAGTGAGAGAGAGAAAGAGAGAAAAACGACATTAAAACTGTGAGAGAAAGTTATAGATGGAGCAGTTAATATTGGAGAAAATACTCGTAGCTCACCTTTTGCCTCCGTTGTGTGTCCAAGCACGTGCTGGCTCATAGTGCACCCTCCAGTTTAGTGATCTGAAAGATAGTATAAAGAGTTAGTAATAGCATAGTACATACAAATGCACACATAGATTTTTGCTTTATTTATTTGAACACTCAGGATAATGTATTTCAACAAGTTCCACTGTAAGGAGGTGTCTGTGTGCTGTTCTTCTTCCAAAGTAGTGTATCCCATGCACTCCCACTGCATAGCGGTGAGTTCTCAATATTGCGTACCTAGACTGTTGCACCCCATTGACTCGCAGAGGCCGGAGGTGAGTGATTTTCTTGGGAAGTTAGAGGCAAATTTACAAGATCCTTGCTCCACTTTTCCCATGTTAAAAGTGACACAAAAGTGGCTGGCGCAGGGGGCATGTAGATCTGCCCTTCAGACTGTTGTAACCTATCTATTCTCACAGCCCAGAGGTAATTGTACATTCCTACGCAGTGAAGCTGCTGCACACTACGCCCTCTCTCCTTTTACAGATGACTTGTCGTTGTTTCGGAAACAAGCTTCTTTGCTCACCCTGTGCCATTGCCGTGATTCAAAGAGGGTGCACTACGTGTCGATGCAGGTTTCTCAGACGTTGTTACGCTGGCCACGCATCATCGCAGAATCCACAAACGTAGAGCTTTGTAGGTGTTTTGGGGGCGGTCATGCCAATTTGAGAACCATAACCTGTAAGATAGAAAGGAAGTCAACATTGTGTGTCATTTGTTTATCAAAGGAGAGAGGAAGTGAGAGAGTGACTGAAAAGAATATTCGGAGCTCACTTTTCTGTCACCAGCGTGTTTTTCTCAACGTGCCGGCACATAATGCACCCTGAAGCTCTACATATAAAAGATAGTAAAAGAAAGATATTATAATTGGTGTTTGTTACTATTTTAATGTGGAGTTGAATAACATCGCCCTTTCACACACCTTCCCTCTCACATTTAAAAACAACTATTTGTATAGTTTATATTCCGGGCGCTTGACCGATTTTTAAAACGTTCCTGCTATTGGAAAAAAATAATAATGGAATAAGATTCTGAATATAGGACTGCCTTCGTCTAAATTGCTGTGTCGGTTTTTTGTATCCAGTCTGCTGCAGCCCATCGACTCATTCCGATGCGCACCCAGGCCTCACTGCTCACCTTTTTGTAGACAGGACACCTTCTACATCATGCAGTCCCACTCTGCCACCAAGAAGTCTGACATATGGTGCTGGGTCTTGATATCGGTATGGCTAATGACATACTCGAGCTCCCATCATCATGGCAGATTACTCATGCGCTCAATCCTTCCAGTACCACAAACTCAGTGACCAGAGAGGCCATGCACGTAGTGGTGGACCCTTGTACTCGGTGGTTCGGGCCTACATGAGGCCTCCGAAACCCTAGGACGGGCTATCACAGCGCTTGCGATGGGAACAACTCTAAAATGGCACACTGCACGTTTGCCATGTCTTTTTTATTGGTAGGGTTACATGTGTAGTGATGCATGTGCTGGATGGGTGTGGTGTGGGTGTATACCAGCCATGAGGGAGTGTGTGTGTGCCGTTCTGACAACTAGACCTGGAACTAAGAAATCACTACAATGGAAATCTGGACAATGATTTGTTTTTGTTTTTTCCTGGTAGCGTAAGTAGAGTGGGCTGGCCTGACATATGCCAGTCCTGCGCGAGGCTCTGAACCATTATTCCAGTGCTATGGGCATGATCCCGTTGTGAGCTATATGAGAAATCAAGTGATTCAGGTGTCCATTTTGTAGTGCTGACATCACCCAGGTTTTAAAAGCAAATGTGTCATTATATCTGTAAAGTTCCACAACTTGGCCAACATGGAAGGTACAGGGTATCACTGACTCTATATTCGTTCATAGTTGCACACATAAAATATGGTGGACATGACGCATTTCTGTGATTATGATTGTTTGTTGTACAGTCAGTGGAGTGTTGTAGCTTTAGTAATACAGGGCTGTGAAAGGTTTCAGTTGCAGTTTTTGGCACATGAAGGGCAGCTAATATATATACGTACGTGGTTATTCAGGTACACTGTAGAACTTGGTGCTGGAAATCAGTGTTTGAGGCTCGGAGTTGCGTCCACATCCTGTTATTGTAGAGTAATGACTTAATGTACGCGTGCCTGAAAATGTATTGTAAATACGGTGCTCATGTAAATTGCTGATATAGTTTTGGGTTGATTTTGCGCTATATAAATTTGCTAAAAAAAAGGAGGAATAGCCCACACTTACTGTCACAGGTAAGATGGTTGCATACGCTATTTATAGCACAATATAATGTGGTAGGGCAGAGGAGCAGCATTTTACAAATACAATAAATATACAGACACAGATAGGTAGTTGAAGTGGGTACGGGCACGTGTGCTCGACTCCATTGTATTACGTTGTTGTTGCTAACAAGTAGAATAGTAATCATATATAGATATTTAATCATAAATGGTTTATTACTTCTGCTGGACAAAGGTAGGAGCATTATATGTGAAATAATACACAGAAGATTCTATCATAAAGAGTTCATGAGTTGTGGTGCAATGAGGTAGGGCGGTTTATGTGGAGCTTGCGATGTTCCATGGTCCAGACAGACTGCACTGGTAAATATGTGTTTTGACTATTGAATTTTGCCTTAACAAGGGCATGTGGCGATTATTTACGGTGTACTGAGTTAGTGGTACCTCTGGTGTTTATTGTGAGCTCACCCTGTGAAGATGCATGGTCTGTGCGGGCTGCACTGAAATAATTCACTGTTGCATACTGGACTATATGAACTTTGAGGGGGAAAAAAACTAGCATCGATGGTTATAAATTACCATGCAAACTAGGTGTACTGATTGCACCCCATAACAAAATAAATGATTCCACTTCACGCAGTGCATTCTAACTTTCCCTAATTGGGGACATATGTCCTGTGGCGATGTTGAAGGTGATACCCCAGAGGTACTTGGTATTGCCGGTGGTGGAGGTACATTTTGGCGCAATCTTCTACATTCTTTGTTATCATAGTTCACACAATGCAGCGATTGAAGGTGCTTGCACATACTAGCAGTGCAACAGGACTATTTTTTCTCTATTTAAATAAATTGTGGCTGAATTTAATGCTGTCTGTAGTGTAGATGAAACAGTAAATTCAAGTGGTGAACCCTACTGTGCACAGTGTACATCAGAGCTACTAGTCATTACAGTTAAAGAACAATGCTTTTGTTTACTTATTTTAACAAAATCTGAATAAATACAGTTTAATTGTCTCTGGATTAATTAAATCAAGGTTATATTTCCTACTGTCTATAGTGTAGATGCAAAGGTGAATTCAAGTTGTAAACCCTGCTGTCCGCAGTGTAGATCTTAGGGTGGAGTGCATCATCTGCAATTATGAATGAAGTGGAAGATAGAACATGTATGCAGCGTGCATTTTATTATTCAACTAAATCTATAAGTGATACAAAAAATGTTTTGAAGGAAGCATACTAAAGGGATATTGTGTAGGGTTTGATAGGTGTTATACTTACTTTGGATTCCACTGAGTTAGTGGTATCTGAAACAACAAGGTTCTGTGGACCCTGCAATGATGTGTGGTCTGGGCAGGTCGTACTGATAGTAATGTTTTTCTCTTGTGAATTCTGGCTTAGTAAGACCATGTGGTGATTTTGTGTAGGTTTGAGAGACGTTACTTTGCTTGGTAATGCCCTTTATAAATAATGAATGAAGAACCAGTTAAATTCTGCCTGAATACGGCCATGTGGCAATGAATTATGGTGCACTGAGTTAGTAGTACCTTTGGGACTGAGCCTGTACGTAACCTGCGATGATGCGTGGTCCGGATAGGCCGCACTGGGGATAATGTTTTTTGACTACATAATTTTGCCTTAATAAAGCCTCATGGTGATTATTTATGGTGTACTAAGTTAGTGGTAAGTCTGGTGTTTAGCGTGTGCTCACCCTGCGATGATGCATGTTCTGAACGGGCTGCACTCAAAACATTGACTATTGCATACTGGACTGTATGTACTTTGAGGGGGCAAAAAAAAATGTATGTTGGTTATGGTTATGAATTATTCAGCAACAAAATTATCAGAATCAGATGATTCTTCCAGTGGTGTAGCCATTTTTGTCTCTAAAAAAGGAATTCAGGTTTCCAATGAAGAAAAAGTGAGGTTCAAATTGTGACCTATGCTATCCACAGTGTAGACTATCATTAAGTGTACCTTTGCACTTGCAGCATGAAATGTATTATTCAAGTAAATCTATAAGAGATATAAAAGAAGTTGTTAAAGGAAGCATAATAAAGGGATATTGTATATGGTTTGATAAATGTTATATTGAGTTTGGTATTGTACTCTGCAAATAATAAATCAACAGTGTAACTAATTGTGAGCTCTGATGACCACAGTGTAGGCAGGAGGCAGCGGTTAGCAAGAGCACATGACCACATGGCATTGATTAGAGCAGCACAGTATTGGTAATTTAGTGTGTGTGCAGCCAGCGATGATAAGTGGTGCACAGAGTTAGTGGCACCTGAAGCAACAAAGTTCTGTGGAGCCTGCGATGATGCGTGATCCGAGCAGGACACACTGGTAGCATAGATTTTAAAATCAAGTTTTCTTATAAATATTGGTTGTCCTTTCACGGGAGTAAGTTGCAGTAGATCTCTAAAAAACTAGGATATATTTTCTTCCAAATAAGACATCTGACTCAATACTGTCACGTGGCAATGAATTTTGGTGCACTGAGTTAGTAGTACCTTTGGCGTTTAGCGTGTATGTAGCCTATGATGATGCATGGCAGGGGGGAGCCACTGTAATTGAAGTAATGTTTTTTGTCGATTGAATTCTGCATGAATTCTATTTAAAAGTGATAGTATGCCTCATTGCTGACATAAAGCTGTTCACTCTTCTTTGCGATGATTTATGGTGCACTGAGTTAGTAGTATCTTTGGTGCTGAGCTTGTACGTACCCTGCGATAATGAGTGGTAAAGGGGGGCCGTATTCGGACCAATGTCTTTTCTCTATTGAATTCTGCCTGAATATGGCCATATGGCGATGAATTATGGTGCAGTGAGTTACTGGTACCTTTGGCACTGAGCGTGTATGTAACCTGCGATGATGCGTGGTCTAGGCAGGCCGCACTGGGAGCAATATTTTTTGCCTAGTGAATTCTGCTTTAACAAGGCCACTTGGAGATGAATTGTGGTGCAGTGAGTTAGTCGTACAAGAAGAACGCAGCATGTGCGCACCCTGTGATGATTTGTGGTTCGGGCGGGTCGAACTGGTACAATGTCTCTTGGCTATTGGAATGCGTCATGTGCAATCGCCATTCCACCTGAATCGTGAGCCCTCACAATGTAGATCGAAGGCAGTTGTCAGCACAGATATCGACAAATAAATGTTGTGATTTATGTTAAAAAAATCTGAACACATACATATGGCTGAGATACCCGCCACCCCCTCTCAACACAATCCCCAAGAATTGGGAAACCGGAAACAGTTCTTGAATTTTTGGAAGGCGGGAAGGGAGTAAACCCTTCCCGGCCGTATTTATTAAAAATATGAAACAAAATTTAAAACATTAAAATAACAGTTTCATATTATGTACAATTTCATTTCCACATTACGATGTTTGGCTAACCTTAACAGATCTCTAATACAGAGGTTCTCCTAGCCGAACTAACATCCTACAAAACATTTGACTTGAAATTGTACATCCTAATGTTAAGGGCCAACGGCAAGGTCGTAACCGGTGTCAGATCCCTAAACCAGACATACCCCCCTCACTTGTGAGAGGAGCGACCGCACCGAGGCGTACCTCAAGTGCATCTACCAATTTCCCTTTGTACTTGACGGGGGCCCCAATAGACTCGACGCCATTTAACGGTCGTTCGAGGACTCGTGTGAGGTGTCTAAAAGGTAGCGTAAACCCCCTCCCGCACCCCACACAACTTACCCATCTGCCGTCGCAGATGTCCTGGCCCCGGGAAATTCTCCAGGAGGGTCCGTAGCCCCTCCTGTCAGGAATTACATATGGCGCCTACAGAACTACAACTCCCACAAACGAGAGGTGACCAGAGGTTATATATTGGTGGTGGCCACTAGATGGCGTTGTATCTAATTATTCCTTTGAATCGGAAAAAAGAAGTGTGGTCGAGTTCCCTGGAGAGGGAAGCCTTGTTCTTTGACCAGAGACTCTGAAAAATCGCCCGTTTATTGTGGACTTTGAAACGGTGTGATACATTCCGAAGATTAGGAGTGGGGAAGGCTTTCCCTTCTCCGCTGTTCCTGCGCGAGCGGCTGCCGCGAGGAAAAAGCCGCGTTTGTTGTTGAACGCTTCCCGAGGATACTTCATGGTTAGAAGCTGAGATTCCCTGTGCGCGAGCGGCTGCCGCGAGGGAAGATTCTCAGTGCCTGAGCGTTAGAGTGGCGCTTACTTCGTGACTTGGGAAGTTTGGATTGAGCGGATCAAATACCATAGCAAGTCCGCGTTTGGAAATTCCTGGTGTGCGGCTGCAGCAAGGAAGAAGTGGCGCTTATTTGTTACCGACAGAAAGTTGGTGCAGCTTTTATTTGGAACTATAGTAAACCCAGAAACAAGGAAGTCGGTAAGCCTCGGATGAGGACGCATTCGCATTGAACTATTTTTGTTAGTGTTCCACTGTTAGTTGGGCCCAGCTAGGAATGCTAAAACGATCATATCATTTTTTGTTCTTGAATGACATGCAAGTACCCATCGAATATACATAACTTTGATCTTCAGTGAAGTGAACTGAGGTTTCTGGTGACATTCCTGTTTATCCACTGGGTTACTGGAGAGAATTATTACAATTGCAAGGGAAGCAGTTTAAGGGTAGGTGAGGTGTGTGTTTGACCTGTGTGATGTTTTACAGAAGGTGGTTGAACTGTTAGTAATTTATGGTTTTCTTCCAGGTGGCACTCAGAAATAGAGAAGTATCTATATTGTTAGAGGAAAGAGTTTCCCTCCTGAGTTCAGTGGTATGTATCGTTCCTCTAGCGAGAATTGAATGAGAGTAGGGAGAACTGATGTGATAATCTTTCTTGTTCTTGTCGTTTCAGCTATCCCATCCGTTCCAGACCCCATCCCTACCTTCCCTGTGTTATCCCTCGCTTGATTACTCTTATGCTCTGTGGTATATGTTCAGTCAGAGTGTGGGGAAATCAGGAGGTGGACCCCTTTCAGCATCACCCTGATCCTGAGGTTTTCCAGAATCCTGACAGAATTAGATACCCAAGAAATAATTAAACCTCCCGGTCAGGGTCTGCTGAAAGATGACCACACTTGATGAAGTGATGCAGGCTTTGGTTCTTGTTCAGCAGGAGTTGGTTAATTCCAGGGCAGAAGTTACTGCGCTTAAAGAGCGTTTTGACAGACAGGCTAGGAATCCGTTTGATGCCTCTGCAGGGGTACCCCAAATCCAGGTTACTGTGCCTCCACCGATTCCACTGGCTAGTCCGGAGCGTTATGCAGGGGATCCCCTTAAGATACAGAACTTTTTGACACAGATTACCTTGCACTTTTCGTGTAGACCAGCTTCCTTCCCTACCAATCATTCGAGGGTAGCGTTTGCGATATCATATATGACGGGGGAAGCCGCGAACTGGGCTGTCCCTTTAGTGCGCAAAGATGATCCTTTGTTAACGGACTGGAATGCCTTCCGTAGTGAGCTGGAGAGGGTATTTGATAGACGGGCTACCACTCTTAGTGCAGATCGTGATTTGTTGGGGTTACGTCAAGGAAAAAAGGATCTATTAACATATATGACAACATTCAATAGATTGGTGGGGGAAACGGCATGGCCCGAAGAGAAAAGAATGGCACTGTATTATCAGGGGTTGAATGAAGACATGAAAGATGTCTTGGCCCAGATCGATCCTCAGCCCACGAGTTGTTTAGCATTGATTAATCTGACCCTGCGTTTGGATCATCGTCTTTCGGAGAGGGGAGGTGAGCGAAGAAGAGGTGGGAGAACATGGAGTGGGTATGAGGTGGAGAGTAGTACACACAAGAAAGATTCGGGTCCCGAGGCTATGGAAATAGGGGCGGTTCGCCCACCATTAACCAAGGCAGAAAGAGAGAACAGACGTGCCCTAGGTTTGTGTATGTATTGCGGCAAAAAGGGGCACTATGTGAGAGAATGTCCGGCTAAGCCCCAGAAACGGGGTTTGTTTTTTCCTGCCAAAAAGATGGTGGCAGTAGTGGCAGACAATACCTATGCTGTACAGGAAGATCAGGAGGGGGCTGAGAGTAGTCCTGCTCCTCCTAAGGAATGGAGAATACCGTCCTTGGAAATAGGGGATAGAATGGAAGCAGTGTCTCATGTGATATTGCCCATGTATTTGGGATCAGGACAGCAAAGGGTATCGGTGAATACAATGGTGGATTCCGGGGCTACTGGAAACTTCATAGACTATGGGTTGGTGCAGAAGCTAGGATTAAAGAAAGTACCCACCCAACTACCAGAGCTGGTGTTGGCGGTGGATGGCACCCCCCTTAAGTCTGGTCCCATTGTGGAACATACTGAAGCCTTAGAATTAACTCTTGGTGGACATCCCTGGGATCATGTAGAATCTATCATATTAAATATGATCGAGGCTCCGCAATATGAAGTCATTCTAGGGATGCCGTGGTTGTGGAAACACAATCCTTTGATGGATTGGAAGTTGAAAACTATCCAGTTCACTTCGGAGTATTGTGTATCCGAATGTTTGCAAGACAATGAGGGGTCACCTACTCTATCCTTGGCCCAGAGTTATAGGGTGGCTACGGCAGCGGAAAAAGAGGTGACGCTACCGGTAGAATACCATCAGTACCGAGCTGTGTTCAGCAAGGTGGAGGCCGAGAAACTTCCACCTCATCGCGACTATGATTGTCGAATAGATTTGGTGGAAGGTTCCAAGATTCCTACATGTAGGGTCTATGCGTTGTCTGACTCGGAGACGAAATATCTAAAAGAGTACTTGGAACATCTGTGCTCGTTGGGGTTCATCAGACCTTCACGATCCCCAGCAGCCTCGCCTCTTTTCTTTATTTCTAAAGCAAACGGTGAGCTGCGCGCTTGCATAGATTTTAGACAGCTGAATAAAATCACGATAAAAAACCGCTACCCTCTTCCGCTCATTCCCGTCCTGTTAGATCAGGTAAAGGAGGCCCATATATACACCCGGTTAGACCTACGAGGGGCGTATCATCTGGTGCGAATTCAGGACGGAGATGAGTGGAAAACGGCGTTTAAAACGCGCTTTGGGCTGTTTGAATATCTGGTGATGCCGTTCGGGCTCTGCAATGCCCCTGCGGCATTCCAATTTTTTCTCAACGATATCATGAAGGAATATATCGACCGTTTTGTAGTTATCTATATCGATGACATATTGATATATTCCGATGATCCAACTCAGCATGTCAGTCAGGTTGAATTGATCCTTCAGAAGTTACAGGAACACTGCTTATATTGTAAATTAAGTAAGTGCGAGTTTGGAGTGACTGAAGTGGAGTTTTTGGGGGTGATCTTGAATCCTCAGGGGTTTAGGATGGCTGACAGAAAGGTGAAGGCAGTGCAAGAATGGCCAGTACCTAGGAGTGTAAAAGACGTGCAATGCTTTCTAGGTTTCTCCAATTATTATCGGAGATTTATAGCCCATTTCTCACAGTTAGCCTCTCCAGTAACCCGGTTGTTGAGAAAGGGTGTTACCTTCTGCTGGACTTTGGAGGCAGGAGAGGCCTTTGAACAGATGAAAAAGGCTTTTTGTACGGCCCCTATTTTGAGACATCCGCAATCTGATGTCCCGTTTATTGTAGAGGCTGATGCCTCGGACATTGCTATAGGAGCAGTCTTGTCTCAAAGAGATAAATCCACCGGTCAGCTGCATCCGGTTGCATTCTTGTCCAAAAAACTGAATCCTGCAGAGGTGAATTATACAGTGGCCGAAAAAGAACTGTTGGCAGTCAAAAGAGCCTTTGAGGAGTGGAGACCTTACTTGTGGGGGGGTCAACATCCTGTTACGGTGTTTTCGGATCATCGAAACTTGCAATTTATGAAAACTGCTCGGCACCTTTCACAACGCCAAATGCGTTGGATGTTGTTCTTCGCTGAATATGATTTTACCATTACCTTTCGCCCTGGGACGGACAATCGCAAAGCTGACTCTTTGTCCCGCCAATTGGATCCCGGAGCCTCATCGAAGGGAGAACAGTTGTCGATTCTGCCTCCAGAGAGAGTGGTGTGTGCCACTACTGTTGAAATGTTCTTGGAAGCTGTCCGTAGACAACGTCCTTCCTCACAATGGCAAATTTGGGCGAGTAAAGAAAAACAACGTACCTTGAAACATGGACTGCCTATGCGGAATAATGCCCTGTTTCTTCCCACGCATGAATTGCGTCTGATGGCCTTTAATTGGTGTCATAACGCCATGGTGGCAGGTCACCCGGGACATACTAAAACCTTACAGGCGCTACAAAGACAATTCTGGTGGGAAGGAATGATGACCGATGTAAAGTCTTGGATTGAGCAATGTGAGATCTGTGCAAGAGCCAAGAGTGAACAAACCCGGAGTAAGGGGTTGTTGATGCCTCTCCCTACCCCCTCCAGACCTTGGCAAGTGATAAGCATGGACTTTGTGCTGGGACTACCACTGGATAAGGGTTGCGACGCCATTCTGGTAGTGGTGGATAGCTTGACCAAAATGGGTCATTTTATTCCTTGTCGTAATCTCCCTACAGCTGCTCAAACCGCGCAGTTGGTGTTGACGGAAGTGGTGCGGTTGCATGGAATCCCCAAGACCATCATATCGGATCGTGGCCCGCAGTTTGTCGCTAGGTTCTGGCGTACTTGGTGTAAGGCTCTGCAAGTAAAGGATGCCTTGTCTACGAGCTTCCACCCACAGTCGGACGGTCAAACCGAGAGACTTAACCAGACCCTCAAGAAATATCTGAGATGTTACGCTGAAGAGGCCAATGATTCCTGGGTCTCCTTGCTGTGGTTAGCCGAATTATCCTATAACAACGCATGGCACAGTTCTACGGGGGAATCCCCTTTCAGGGCCAACACGGGTTATCATGCTGACGTCTTGCCTGTTGCCATCCCTAGTGATGTGCACAACCATCCTACCGTGGCGGCTCGGATGAAGGCCTTGCTGAAGATACATCGGCGGATACAACAACACTTGGAAAAGGCGAAAGCATCATACAAGAAGTGGGAAGACCGACGACGTCAGAAGGGTCCAGTATATAAAGTGGGGGATAAGGTGTGGCTGTCGACCAGAAACATCCGTTTCCGCTTCCGCAGTATCTTTCACCCTAGGTTCATCGGACCCTATGAAGTGCTGCGGGTAGTGAATCCTGTGGCATACAAACTGAAGCTACCCGCATCCTTACGGATCCATCCGGTTTTTCATTGCAGTCTATTGAAACCTGCCAGAACTGGGAGACGTCAAGCGGTCCCTCCAGTGATGAGAGATGGTCAACTGGAGTATGAGGTGCGTCGTATCTTGGACTCCAAATACCAACGGGGTAAGCTGTGGTACTTGATATCTTGGAAAGGATACGACTCGGAAGATGACTCCTGGGAACCCAGTTCTGAAGTGCATGCCCCTCTTGCGATTCGTAGATTCCATGCTCAGAATCCTGGGAAACCTGGTGCTAGAAGGCGCCGTTAAGGGGGGGCATACTGTCAGGAATTACATATGGCGCCTACAGAACTACAACTCCCACAAACGAGAGGTGACCAGAGGTTATATATTGGTGGTGGCCACTAGATGGCGTTGTATCTAATTATTCCTTTGAATCGGAAAAAAGAAGTGTGGTCGAGTTCCCTGGAGAGGGAAGCCTTGTTCTTTGACCAGAGACTCTGAAAAATCGCCCGTTTATTGTGGACTTTGAAACGGTGTGATACATTCCGAAGATTAGGAGTGGGGAAGGCTTTCCCTTCTCCGCTGTTCCTGCGCGAGCGGCTGCCGCGAGGAAAAAGCCGCGTTTGTTGTTGAACGCTTCCCGAGGATACTTCATGGTTAGAAGCTGAGATTCCCTGTACGCGAGCGGCTGCCGCGAGGGAAGATTCTCAGTGCCTGAGCGTTAGAGTGGCGCTTACTTCGTGACTTGGGAAGTTTGGATTGAGCGGATCAAATACCATAGCAAGTCCGCGTTTGGAAATTCCTGGTGTGCGGCTGCAGCAAGGAAGAAGTGGCGCTTATTTGTTACCGACAGAAAGTTGGTGCAGCTTTTATTTGGAACTATAGTAAACCCAGAAACAAGGAAGTCGGTAAGCCTCGGATGAGGACGCATTCGCATTGAACTATTTTTGTTAGTGTTCCACTGTTAGTTGGGCCCAGCTAGGAATGCTAAAACGATCATATCATTTTTTGTTCTTGAATGACATGCAAGTACCCATCGAATATACATAACTTTGATCTTCAGTGAAGTGAACTGAGGTTTCTGGTGACATTCCTGTTTATCCACTGGGTTACTGGAGAGAATTATTACAATTGCAAGGGAAGCAGTTTAAGGGTAGGTGAGGTGTGTGTTTGACCTGTGTGATGTTTTACGGAAGGTGGTTGAACTGTTAGTAATTTATGGTTTTCTTCCAGGTGGCACTCAGAAATAGAGAAGTATCTATATTGTTAGAGGAAAGAGTTTCCCTCCTGAGTTCAGTGGTATGTATCGTTCCTCTAGCGAGAATTGAATGAGAGTAGGGAGAACTGATGTGATAATCTTTCTTGTTCTTGTCGTTTCAGCTATCCCATCCGTTCCAGACCCCATCCCTACCTTCCCTGTGTTATCCCTCGCTTGATTACTCTTATGCTCTGTGGTATATGTTCAGTCAGAGTGTGGGGAAATCAGGAGGTGGACCCCTTTCAGCATCACCCTGATCCTGAGGTTTTCCAGAATCCTGACACCTCCTATCCAGGAAGGGGCCTTGACCACCTTTCCTTTCCTTCCGGCGGCCTCTCCTTAGACAGGACCGCCTCCCCGTTGAGGGGCCAATTGGCCACCTCCCCCGCGCGCTCCCATCCGTAATGGGTGACGCCCCCTCATAGGGATCTTCCAATTACTGCTCACCGATCATGACCTTACCGCCACAGGCCGGATAGTTGACCGGCTATCCGGACCCCCCACAAAACACTCCTACCTAAAGGTCATGCTGCAAAATCTTTAACCAGGCTAAGAAGTCTCCTATGAGTAACTCGTTCCCCACCCGGGACAAATGAACACCGTCCCCCAAATACATACTGTCCCCTTTAATACAACCATGCGAAACAGAATGCAGTGTACTTGAACGAAACAATCTACTCATTTTATTATTAATTTTCCTTACTGAATGATTCAGCGCAGAAACAGAAATAGCCCCCCGCCACACTTTCCGTGGAATCATATGGGACCATGCAATTGTGCACCCTGGAACTCTTCTCGCCAACCAACTTACCGTGGAAAGCATCGCCTCAAGAAGAAGTCGTCTACCAGTTGTCACTAAATCATTGCCCCCAAGATGTACTATGATTACAGACGGCGGTGACCTTGTCCGCCCTAACAAACCCTCGAAAAATGCTTGAAACTGGTCAATACAGAGACCGCCCTTTCCGTAGAAGGACACACTGTACCCGTATTCCCCAGCCACGTGAATCATGTCACCTACTTTGAATACGTCCGCGGCACGCCTCACGTATGAGTGGCCCACGACCCACACCTCCTTTTTCACAGCCGGTAATGTCTGACCGCTGGCCCCCCGGTGTCCGGTCGACTGGACAGTCCGCCCCGCCTCGTAGGCTTGCGCAACTGAAAACCAAACAAAAACAAGAAGCGTGAGTACATCGTTACAGCCTCATAACATGTGCAACCGTACATACCTCTTATAACAGTTCGAGGACCAACGCCCCACACGTTTTATTTGATCAACATTCAGACCCCTGGCTGTAGCTTCCGTAGCAGCCCCTATCCGAAAGGAATGGGTCCCAAAATCGCCAGGGTTCAAGCCCGCGGCAGAAATCGACATCGGAAGCACCCGCTGAAACTGAAACCTCGTCAGTGGGGTGGCGTCAGCGTGTCTTAACAATGTTCCCCCCCATGCTGCCACCCTCTGCGCTAAATATGCTTCTACGCACCCCACAGGGCACATGGCAGACCCGGGGATCCTCTGGATGATTACACAGTCCCCGATTGCATCCTGATCGGATTTGGACTTTACAAACGAGACCGTCATTGTCTCCTCTCTGACCTGAATGTGTTCCCTGCACAGTCCCCCCATCGTATCCTGCTTGTTCTTTGCCACTAATTCGCTTACCCGCATAGCCCCATGGAATGCTAATGCAAATGTGGCTCGGAACAACACTGCTTCGTACTGGGATGAACATGTTACCGGTAGCACGGATAATAACAGGGCCAACCTATCCAAACCTATCGGGTGCCTATCGTCTACTCTGCTACCCTCAAGGCGTTGCCACCCACGTAGCGCTTTCTGCACAACGAAAGACGCTGTCGGGTCCTGGATCCCATGAGCCCTTGCCATGAAGGAAATGGCGGCCCGATGCCTCTGGGCCGTAGCTACTGACTTGCCTGCGTGACGTAAAGAGAGCAGGAATCTTACTACAGACTCTTCCAGACCCCAAAGTTCCCTCCCGGCAGTACCCAAAAAGGCCCAATAGGAACGGAACGCCCCTTCATATGCCTTCCTCGTCCTGGGTGCTAAACTCTCTCCCACGAGGTCTTGTAGTTCGGGGCACCGAGAGACCAGAGAGCTTCGGGAAAGGGTGCCGCCACCGGGTCCGCTGTGGGCAGAAAACCCCAGAAGGCCTGCATACGGAAACGAGAGAGCGCATCAGCCGCTTGGTTCATCACCCCCGGCACATGCCGCGCCCTAAACAGTACATTTAGTTGCATGCACAACAACACAATTTCCTTGAGTAGTCTTATAATCAATTTGCAACGTGCTGCCTGACTATTGATACACTCAACCACGGTCATGTTATCAGACCAGAAAACCACAGAGTGACCCCTAAACCCTTCTGGCCATGTTTTCAAGGCCACCAGAATAGGGAACAGTTCGAGAAAAGCGATGTTACTCGTCAACCTGCACTCATGCCACCATGACGGCCATTTTTGAGCCGACCATTGTGTACCCAATATGGCGCCAAAACCCACACTCCCCGCCGAGTCTGTCCATAGTCCCAACTCCTCGGAAGACACTGCTGGTTTATTCCAGACAATTCGACCATTGAAATCCGCCAGGAATGCAATCCAAATGCGCATGTCCTGGCGAACCTCTGCCGAGAGTCTCGTACGATGATGTCCTTCCTTCAAGCCGACCATGGACTGTGCAATCGAGCGGGAAAAGGGGCGTGCCATCGGCATTACTCTTAGGGCAAAATTCAACTGACCTACCACCTGTTGCAATTGATGTAAGTTCACTTTCGTTGCACGAATACATGTCTCCAGGGATAACCTGAATTTTAACACTTTTTCTTTAGGTAAACGAAAACAACCTTCCACTGAGTCGAGTTCGATCCCCAGAAACTCGATTAAGGTCGAGGGACCCACCGTCTTACCTGGCGCCAATGGCACACCAAATTGATTCATTAGGACACAAAATTCATGTAAGGCTTGTCCACACTCAGAATCCCCGGCTGCCCCCAGAAACAGAAAGTCATCGAGATAGTGCATAACATGTTGAAAACCTGTCTTCCTCGTGAATACCCACTGCAAAAAACAACTGAATTTCTCGAAATAGGCACATGAAATCGAGCATCCCATAGGCATACATTTATCCATGTAATAGCGACCCTGAAACTGAAAACCAAGGAGACGCTGATCGTCTGGGTGTACCGGGAGCAACCGGAACGCTGACTCGATGTCCGATTTGGCCATCAGCGTCCCGGGCCCCAGGCGATTCAACATGGCAACGGCCTCATCGAAAGATGCGTACCGCACCGAACATACTTCCGGGTCTATCGCGTCATTCACGGAAAGACCATGTGGGGCTGACAAATTGTGTATCAGCCGAAACTCACCCGGGTCCTTCTTGGGAACCACCCCTAGAGGAGAACACACAAAATTAGCAACTGGTGGCAAGTCGAATGGACCGGCGACACGACCTCGAGTCACCTCTTTCCTAATCTTTACCTGCACCACCGCCGCGTGCTGTAAGACCGACATTTGATTCTTACAGTCCGGTACCCCCTGAAAATCCCCGACTGGGATGCGGAAACCATATGAAAACCCGTTCCGCAACACCCCAGCGGAAGCATAATCTGGGTATTCGCTGAGCCAAGGAATCATTGCCATGGTATCAATCGGGGTCGGTAAAGGCGCCCTTCGGACTATATTAGACCTGTTTGGCGCCTCCCTTACCACCGTTATCACCCGTTTTGGCTCTGCACATGGACTCAGGATGGGATGGCTGCCCGCATCCCCCACACTCATGTCTGAATTTGCATGACCCCTGGGGCCTGGTACATTTGCCCCTGTTAAAATTCCAACAGATCCCCCTTTTACCTGTGTTGCCACTCGGCTTCGTGTGGGACTCATTACCTGTACCCGTCCGAAAGGGCGTCCCAGAGTTTTGGCGGGAGGATTCCCCCCCGTTACTCCCTACTAATGGCACCTTCAACATCCCTGTACTCTCCATTTTTTGCCAAGACACAGAGTCGTAACAGTCCCAGGACAACAACGGGTTGTGTTCCTTAGCTTTTCTAAACAGATTATCATAGCAGAACCACTGATTGCCCCCATATGCCACAGAATACTCCATAATACGTGACTGATAAATGGGTAACTCGGCCAACAACTCGGGTCTGCGCTCCCCCATGATGGAAGTAAAAATTCCCCACGCTCTGCCCCAAGTACCAATGGTCTCATCAACCTTAAAGGCGGCCATTTTAGCGCGCCAAACACTCGGATGCATGAGCTCCTTTTGACTCTTTACATGCTCGATCTCGTAATGGTCGGTAAGCAATGAAAACATGTTGACATATTTGTCCGCCCAAATCAATTCCTTGACTTCTAGTGGGACGTGCTGGGCAATCTTCTCCTTTCGAGAAGGTGCAGAGTCCCCCCCCGCAATCGGCAATGGCCGCTTACCTGAAGTAGACCCCACGCTTGCCGCCGAACTTGAGCCTGCTGTACTTCCAACCGCTGGGACCTGCGGGGGAACGGGAGATGGAGTCTTCGCAGCCTCCCTAGATTCCCGCAGTTGCCTCATCACTGCCCGGGCGTCGTCAGCCGTGGCGCCCTCGCTATCGTTTCCCAACCACGCTGCCAATTGCGCCGCTAACTCGGGGGGCATATCCCCCCTGTTCGCAGGGGTGACCACCACAGGGATTGGGTTCCCCTCCTTTGGCGCCGGGGTTGGCTCCTCTCGTGGCGTTTCAGGAACCGGGGTCTCCCCCCCAAGTGCTCCCCTTCTGGGCCTCTTGCTCTTTCCACCGGGAATTGTTCCCTGTAAAGGCCGTTTCGGTCCTCCCTCCCCGTCCTTAGCCTCAACCTTTCTCTTCAGATCGGCTATCTCCTTCATGAGCATGCGGAGCATCTCCTCGGTACCGACCCGCTTTCCGACCTTCTTGGGCATTCTTAGACGGGATATCTGTAAGACAAAAAGAGGGATTACAACGCTCAAAATTGGCTCTTCGTTCCGTCTCGAGCTCACGTGCAGCGGGGAGGTGCAGCTTCAGAGCACAGGAACAAGAGGATGCTTTCTTGGCTTCCGCTCTCTTTTATCCGTCTTCAGGGTGGGCGTAAACCCGCCCCCGCCTGCCTCCGAGGGCGTGGCCGGCGCGTTGGTGTCTAGGCCAGCCCACTCTAGGGCGGGAAAAAGGCGCGCCCCGGCTACGCCGCTTCGGGCATACCAGCCGAGACACGCCTCCCGCCCAAGATGGCTTCCCGGGGGGATCGTGGTACTCCACCATACGTTCGGGGGGACCGAATGGTCGCCCCTTTCCAGTAGAATTGTCTCTGCATTACATACATCGAGGCTGAATTCCCTACTGTCCGTAGTGTAGATGGAAAGCTGAATTCAAGTTGTGAACCCTGCTGTGCGCAGAGTACATTTATGGCAGTAGTCCACAGAAACATCGACAAATGCTTTTTTGTCACATACGTTAACAAAATCTGACGACACAGTAGAATTGTCTCTGCCTTAAATAAATCGAGAATGAATTCAATGTTGTCTGTAGTGCTGATTCGCTTCTGGTATCAAGTAGTGAACTCTGTTGAAGGCAGTACTTAGTACAGACATTGAGGAATGTTTTTGTGGCATCCATTAACAAAATTGTCTCTGCCTTACATAAATCAAGGCTAACTTGAATGCTGTCCGTAAATGTCTCTGAATTAAATGAATGAAGGCTGAATTTCCTACTGTTCAAACTTCAACAAAATCTGAGGTCATAGTCCAATTGTCTCTGCTTTAAATAAATCGGGACTGAATTCAATGTTTTCTGTAGTGCTGATGCGCAACTGGTATCAAGTTGTCAATTCTACTGACCGTAGAGTAGATTGAAGGCAGTAAAGATACCGACGACAAATTTAGATCCAAAGTTGAATTCAAGTTGTAAACCCTGCTGTCATGACAGGTTTATGACCCTAACAAACCTCTTTTTGTTGACATAAGCACGAACCCTGTTGTCTTATTTCTGGACCCGAGTGCTCGTTGGGAACGTCGTTTCTGCTCTCATTAATTTTACTGGCTGCTCCGCTGGCAGTAAGCCACCCCTACAAAGACGAGGGATCTCCGGAAGGAGATTTTTCAAAAAGGATATTAATTGAGGCGATCTACACGGTTCCTGTCTACAAGCAATATGGAAATAAGCATCAGCAAAATGATCACCCCGTACCAAGAGAAATAAATCTCACAATATCCCAGGACTGGGATACACGGCGGAGGTAAGGAAGCGGCAGGTGTGAATACACACACATGTAATATGAACTATTGTGGATCTTTTGATAAATTTTAAGAAAGCGTGACATTTGCGGACGTAGGCAGGAACAAGGGGAACTCTGGATTCCAACAGAGACGTCTGTGAGACACAGGTTACTGTTTGATGCCAATTCAGATTCCTAAGGAAGCCAACTTTGATAATGAGTGACACACTGTTTATATGTGTTGAACATAGCATGGGAGCAGGACTGTATAGGTGGATGAGTGTGTGTATGGGTGTGTTAGTGAGAAAATGAGGGTCTCAATAGTGTCTTTATAAGTAACTACATATGTTTTCAACTAGTATATATGAGTATTGGTGTATATAAGTGGGTATATTTGAGAGTGAGAGATTGGAAGAGTTCCTGTACAGTAATTATATTTCTGGTGCTTTCCTGTCTAATTCGAAGTGCTAAAGGTTTACCTGCCTGTTCTCCCGCCTCATAAATCTTGCCCCTATGGGTTTGGTACTCATCTGCTGCTTTCTGAGCTAGCCATTTATGCAGCTTAAATTTTATGATCAAGATCCTGCGCTGTACCTCTAGGACCTCTTTTCCCTGACCTATATCTTCCATATGTTGTTCCTCTGCTATCATTAGCTCTCATAACAGTCTATCATTTTCCATCTGGGCCTCTTTCCTTAACCTAGCAGTAAAACTAATTGTCTCCCCTCTAAGAGCGGCTTTAAATGTGTCCCATACTGTATTCCGGGAGGCGCTATATTGGTTCAGATCGAAAAAGTCTTGAGCCCACTTCTTCAAATCTTCAACATAATTCTGATTGACCAATACCTTCATATTGAAGGTCCATTTTGGATAACTCTTATTAGGAGGTTCAATTTCTAGATGTAAAACTAGCAGATTATATTCAGATATTACTTTTGGTAATTTATCAACCCTTACTTTCTTTATTACTGTTGAGGAAATCAGAAAATAATCCAGCTTTGTATGTTTTTTATGTAGGCAAGAAAAATATGTGAATTCTGCCTTATTTGGCTCTTTGTTCCCCCAGACATCTACCAGCCTGTGTGTGGTGATTAAGGAGTGCAAATCACGGGATACTTTGGGTTTGCTACCAGCATACACATTATTATTTACCAGATCGGCAGTAATATTAAAATCTTCACATAATATCATTGGGCCCGGCCACGTGGACAACTCAATTTACAGGTGATCAAAATGTTCAGGATCATCTAGGTTAGACCCATATATTGTACACAGGGTAATTCCAATTCCAAGTTCCACCACCACCCATCTCCCGAGGGTGTCTATTATTTTGCGTTTCACACCACAGAGAGTGAACTTACCCAATATTGCTATGCCCCTGATGGTAGATGTTTGGGAAGAGTAAGCCAGTAAGTCATATCCTTTTATATTCAATAGATTTCTTTTTGCCCAGGGTAAATAGGTCTCCTGTAAACAGTCTAAGTCAGAATAGTTTGACCTCACAAATTCTCCCAACCGTTGCCTCTTCCTCCAATCATTTCAGCCCCCTACATTGACAGTACATATCTGAAGCTTACCCATTCTCCTTTATGAGATTTCCTCTTCCCTTACTAATTTTCTTAGTCAACTGTTTTATTCTCAAAACCTTCAAACAACTTTCTAAAATATGCCGGGTATTCATTTCCTCCCTGTGACCCTCTCCACCTCCCCGTCCCCCCTACCCAGTACTCTAGCCCCCGATCCCTCCCCTCTGTCGTGACCGCCAACCTCCCTGTTGCAGCGCTCAGACCTTGGTCAGTGCATAGGTGTTCGCAGCTTATGTGGCATGGCTGAACCTTTTCCTATATTCCTAGATTGTCTTAAATTAGTCAAGTCAAGTCAAGTCAAAAGATTTATATAGCGCGCTACATACCCATGGGGTCTCAAGGCGCTTGAAGAAGGGTGGGGAATTACTTGTCGAATATCCAAGTTTTAGTTGCTTTCTGAATGCTAGGTGGTTCTGTGTAAGGCAAAGGTGAGTGGGAAGTGAGTTCCAGGTTTTAGCTGCCAGGTAGGAGAAGGATCTACCTCCCATGGTGGTTTTGTTGATGCGAGGTACAGTGGCAAGGGCTTGGTTGGAGGATCGTAGCTGGCGGGAGGGGGTGTAGAAGGACAGTCGTGTGTTAAGGCATTCGGGTCCAAGTTTGTAAAGTGCTTTGTGTGCGTGGGTTAGGAGGCGGAAAGTAATCCTCTTATTTACGGGGAGCCAGTGGAGGTTTTTCAGGTGACCGGAGATGTGTTCTTTACGCGGGATGTCTAGTATGAGCCTGGCTGAAGCATTCTGGATGCGTTGGAGTTTTTTCTGGAGTTTTGCAGTGGTACCGGCGTATAGGGTGTTTCCGTAGTCCAGGCGGCTCGTGACCAGTGCGTGGGTGACCGTTTTTCTAGTTTCGGTGGGGATCCAGCGAAATGTTTTTTTGAGCATGTGAAGAATGTTGAAGCAAGAAGATGAAACGGGGTTGACTTGTCTGGTCATCGAGAGTGAGGAGTCCAGGATGACGCCCAGGTTCCGTGCGTGGTCCGTCGGGATGGGTGCTTTTCCAAGGGCCTCTGGCCACCAAGAGTCATCCCAGGCGGAGGGGGAGGTGCCTAAGATGAGGACTTCTGTTTTGTCTGAGTTCAGTTTCAGACGGCTTTGCTTCATCCACTCGGCTACTTCTTTCATTCCTTCGTGTAAGTTGGTTTTGGCGGTGTTAGGGTCTTTGGTGAGTGAGAGGATCAGTTGAGTGTCATCAGCGTAGGAGATGATGTTGAGGTTGTGTTGGCGAGCGATGGCCGCAAGGGGGCTCATGTATACGTTGAAGAGGGTGCCGCTGAGTGACGATCCTTGTGGCACGCCGCAGATGACATCAGTGGCCTCTGACTTGAATGGTGGGAGGCGGACTCTCTGGGTTCTTCCGGTGAGGAACGAGGTCATCCATTCCAGTGCTTTTCCTTGAATTCCGATGTTTCTGAGGCGTTGTATCAGGGTGCTATGGCAGACTGTGTCGAAGGCTGCAGAGAGGTCAAGGAGGATGAGGGCGACAGTGTCTCCATTGTCCAGTAGAGTACAAATGTCGTCTGTTGCTGCGATGAGGGCGGTCTCAGTGCTGTGTTTGGCTCGGAAGCCGGACTGTGAGGAGTCGAGGGATTTGTTGGTTTCGAGGAAGGCGGCGAGCTGGTTGTTGACAGCTTTCTCAATGACTTTGGCCGGGAATGGAAGAAGCGAGATGGGGCGGTAGTTTTTGAGTTCGGTGGGGTCAGCTGTGGGTTTTTTCAGAAGGACGCTGAGTTCTGTGTGTTTCCAGCTTTCCGGGAAGGTGGCGGAGTTGAGGGAGCAGTTGATGACATCTCGGAGGTGTGGTGCTATGATGGAGTCTGCTTTGTTGAAGATGTGGTGAGGGCATGGGTCAGTTGGGGATCCTGAGTGGATGGAGTTCATCAGGTGGATGGTGTCCTCAGTGGAGATAGGGTTCCAGTCATTAAGGATGTTCAAGGGGGGTGAAGGACCTGCGGAAGGTTGGGTGGGTTGGTCTCCGGGACGGTTGTCAAAGCTGTTGTGGATGTCTGCGATTTTGTTGTGGAAGAATGAAGCTAAGGAGTCGCAGAGGGCTTGAGAGGGGGTGATGTCGTTGGATTTGGCTGATGGGTTGGTAAATTCTTTGACGATGTTGAATAATTCCTTGCTGTTGTGGGCGTTGTTATCTAGTCGGTCTTTGAATGCGGCTTTCTTGGCAGATCGGATTAGTTGGTGGTGTATGCGGGTGGCGTTTTTGAAGGCATCCCTGGTGCTGGTGTTTGGGTCTTTTTTCCAGGCCTTCTAGAGGGAGCGACAGAGTTTCTTGGATTTCTTAAGATCCTCGTTGAACCAGGAGGCGTTTTTGCTGCCTAGTTTGATTTGACGTTTTTTCAACGGTGCTAGGATGTCGGCGCTGTTGTATAGCCATTGGGTGAGGTTAATGGCTGCTTGGTCGGGGTTTGAGGAATGGGCGGGGGGGTTTAGAAGAAGCGATGAGGAGATCTGGTTGATGGTGATTTTGTTCCAGTTTCTTCGCAGAGTGGGTTGAGGATGGTTGTGGATTGTGGTCTTATTGTAGATAAAGTGAACGCAGCTGTGGTCCGTCCAATGAAGAGCTGTGGTGTGACTGAATGAGACATGTTTGCTGGAGGTGAAGATAGGGTCGAGTGTGTGACCTGCAATGTGGGTGGGGGTAGTGACAAGTTGTTTGAGTCCGAGGTTGGCGAGATTGTCCAGAAGGGTGGTGGCACTGCTGTCGTTGCTCTTTTCCAGGTGAAAGTTGAGGTCTCCCAATAGGATGTATTCCTCAGAGGGGAGTGCGTGTGGGGTGATAAAGTCAGTGATGTCGTCACTGAATTGTGCACGGGGTCTTGGTAGTCTGTAGAGGAGGGTGCCTCTGAGTGTGGTCTTGGGTTCGATGTGGATCTGGAAGTGAAGGTGTTCGGCGCTGGCAAGGTTGACGTCTGAGCTGGTTGAGATGCGGATGGAGTTCTTATGGACGATAGCGATGCCTCCTCCTGTTTGGTAGGGGCGGGCCTTACGGATGATCTTGTAGCCTTCCGGGATGGCAATGGTGATGTCATGGGCTGATGAGGCGTTCATCCATGTTTCTGTTAGGAAGGCGACGTCCGGGGAGATGGTGTCTAGTAGATTCCAGAGGTCGATGGCGTGCCTGTGGACCGAGCGGGTGTTGAGCAGGATGCATTTTAGGTGGTTGGTGTCGGATATCTGTTGTTTGTTCGTTGATGAGGAGTTGTTCTTGGTGCCATCGAACTTGCAGGAGTTGCAAGAGAAGGGTCCATGGGTGTGTGCAGGAGCGGCTTGGACGCAGTTGGGGGGACGGCCGGGGTTAAGGGCTAGGAGGGTGGTGGCATCGTAAGTAATGCGGGAGGGGTGGGTGGTACGGGGGCCAGGGGGTCTGGCGCTGGGCGCGGTCCAGGTGCGGTCCAGGCGCAGACGGGCATAGACGGGCTTACCTTTGGCGCACCTTCGGCGCGGCCGTAGCGCGTGCACGCTGCGCGTTGGGACATCTGACATAAATTTCAAGTGGGGGGGGCGGAGCGTGGGCGGGTCAGCTGGGAGGCGGTATCGGGGAGGGTAGGCGGGCCAAAGGAAGGCAAAACAAACACAACAAAATGGATCCTGGGAAAGTGAAACTGGGCTGAGGAAGATGCAATTAATAGCAAAGCATACAATGCAGCACGAATGTAAAATGCTAATGGCGGCGGTAGCTTACATAAAACAATGTTCAAAGCAGCACACGATGCACAATGCTAAAGGCGGCAGCAGATTCAATTAAGCTAAAGTTGCGCTTCGAAGCAGATTAAAATCGAAATGCGAGGTTCGGCGCTGAAATGAATGTCAGCCTACGATACCACAGTGATTATCAGTCAGCTCTTGAGGCCAGGGAGCGTGGTGGGAGCAACCGCTTTCACAGAGCCTAATCCTATTAATTCATGGATCTAATTCCAGATTTTTTTTCTTTTCTCTTCTCATTATTTTATTTGTCCATAGTGTCCAAATATTCCCTTGCTTTTGTTTCCGACGTGAAGTAGCTTGTCTGGCCATCATCGATCTCTTTAAGCTGAGCTGGGTTTATCAAATAGATCTGAATGTTTTTCTCCTGAAAGGGTGTTTTGAGTTGGCTTAACCTCCAACGTCTCTCCACCCTAGTGTGGCAAAAATCACTTGGTTTAAAAGGAGTGTGATGTGCCCTCTGGACTTCTGCTGCCCAATTCCAGTGTAATAGCTCGGGGAATAAGGATTTAATTAGCTCAATTATGTATCTCCTGATGTCAGTCCCTACCACCCTCTCCAGGATCCCTAACACCCTAAGATTATTCCTCCTCTGCCTGCTCTGAAACTCCTCGAGTTACCATTGAATATCTTTGATTTGGGATACTTGTGCTTGCACCTGGGTCACAGCCCCTGCTGCCGCTGCTTCCATAGAAACAATGCTTGCCTCTAGGTTGGTCACTCTTTCCCCTATATTGGCACAAGATTTGAAAAACTTCCTGACAACCCCTTGCATTTTCCGCATGGCAGCCTGTGCTCTCCGGCTTTCTTGGTGCGTTTCTTCCCTGTGCGATAGAATAGCTTTATGTATTACTTCCAACATAGAGGGAGCCAAGCTAACGTCTTTAGGGGTTGTCCCAGACACAGAACCAGACAGCTGGGTCACAAATGAGTAATCCCACTTTTAGTCTTTCCTTTCACGCCTTTGTGTACTGAGGCGTTGATTACTTTTTTTCGCTGTTGTGGGTTGTGCTTTATTGCTGTCCTCAGGATCAGTGTCTAAATTAATTGCCCCCCATGAGGTGCTAAACCCCTCCTCCGACGATTCTTCCCCCACTGAGACCGAAAAGAAACAGTTGCTTGGGTCTTAATCTATTTCCCCTCTGATGTTATCTCCTACTGCCACGTCTGTTGCCAGATTCAGGTCTCTTCCCAGAGCTGCTATATTGGTTTGGTGAGCTACATTTTCAGTACTTTGTTGGATCTCCAAACAGTCATTAACCATTTTTGTGCCAATTTCTATCTGTGCTACCACAGCACTGTGAGGCTCGAGAGAGAGAGAGACAGGTGGTGCCTCAGTGGTTTCCACAGATTCTCCATTATCCCCATTCTCAGCAACAGGGATGTGCTCCCTCCCTCCCTCCACAGCTCGCGGGGAGGGGAGTGCATTCTGTTGAGATCATATCTAGTACCCCAATTAAATATTCCCGATTTATGCCCTTGTGTGGTTATAACAGATCGTACACTTATAAAGGCATAAGACTCATATCCATATTTAGTAATAGCCAATACAATCCAAATACGGGAAGGCTACTTCCTTAGACTCCTAGAAAGTACAACGAGTTCTTTCAACAAACCAAACCTCCGGCAACCTGGGAATTCCCCATGCTTTTGTTTTGATTTGTCCTAGAACTCCTCCGAGTCTGAAAGAACGGCCAGTTCTTAGTGACATCTTTTATTGATGTCTTATATCCAACCTTACGTCAAACTCGACACCTTCCAGGTATAAATATACCAACGTTTGCCTTAAGCAACACACAGTGGTGTGGAGCAGAGCGGCTATCTACTTATCCGAAGCCCAGCTGATGCGAGTGCCGAAGGAAGCCGCCCCTCCCATTTGATGCACTGAGAAAGACGCTGTCTTTTTCTCCTTCGAAGAAAATCCAGCTCCAGTGTTTCCAGTCACCCTTGCGGGTTACTGGGAGATCGAGTCCTGAGAGCGAGATACAAGACCTCCTTCATTCTAAAACCAAGATACGGAGCTGATTAGATCCTTAGATAATTCTTGAGTCAGATTCTTGGCAAAACTAACTTAACTTAAAAACTCCTTTACTTCTTACAACGTACTAGGCTTAGATTAGGTACACTGGGTAGGCGTATCTAGAAGCATCAGTTGAGTACGTTTAGTCAAACTTTTATCATTGTATGTAACTGTATATATTTTATACCTTTTAAGTATCATATTGCTCAGAAACCATATCAATACTTTTACAGTATTATTTCATACTACTCCTTTTACTGTACGCACTTTACTTTATAACAAGTATTGCAATTGTGGCAATTCATTTCTCTTGCATGAGAAAGAAGACTGCTAAATAAATAACACATTTTATTGAAAACGCCCGTCTCCCTATTTCTCTGCACTCTGATGAAACTAAGTATGCACGATTGACTGAGTGAAATAGCTATCTATTGTTTTCACACGACTCTGGAGATATACTCCTTATTCTGGGGGAGCAAAGTTGTCATGTTTATGCGGTTGTCAGAAGCTGAATCCCTTCTTGTCTAATCAGGGAAGTTCAATCCTTCCTGTTCATTCGAGAAAGTTTCTAGTGACCTCTGAGCTTGCTGGCAAACCTAAATTAAGTCTAACATATTCAATAGAGACCTAGTCGACCTCAGTCCTATGTCTAAACTATTGTTTATGTTATTCCAATGCGCAGAGCCTATTGGGAAAATAGGAACTACACTACAATTCACCTCTCTCATTCGCCTACAGTTAGCCTAATCATCTGCCGTGTCTCTCAGCAGTGGAGTGTCCTAAATCTCCTCCCGGCTCCCCGTCTGACTCTATGTGTTCTTCTCCCCGATGACTGCTCCCAGCTGTGCCTTGCTCGAGCGTTGTAGGAGCTCAGCCAACGAGGGGCCGTCAGGACGGAGTTTCTTGGTTACTCCGCTTCCTCCTCCGGGTGCTGTACACGTCCCGGCGTTTGATCTTGAGAGTCATGCTCCACAGGGATCCCTCCTTGCAACTTTCGACTGCCCAGTTTGGAAGCCGCAGAGTTCACAACTGCTTTCAGACCCATTCTTTCAAGGGTCGCAGGCAGACGGTGTTCCCAACAGAGCAAGTGTTTTACTGTAGCCCGCTTAAGGATTCGCAATCCAGTTTTTCCTGCAATCGTACGGGGTTTAACTAATTTGCACAGCCATGTCACACTAGTGCTGCTACCGGCCTCCTAAGTGGCCGCCATCTTGCTTCTGCAGGGATTTTTTCAGATTACAGATATACAGGAGGGGGATCAGGTGTACACAGAGCCTAAAGACATACTTAAGGTATTTAAGGACTATTATCAAAAACTGTATAAAGAAGAGACTCTCACGGAAGTTTCCAATATTGAAGACGTTATAGTGGGCCCTCAGCTAGACAGTCAGACAAAAGAAGAATTAGGAAAAGATTTCTCGTTAGAAGAAATCATTGAGGTTCATCAAGAAATAACACAAGGAAAGGCAGCCGGCTGTGACATCATCCCCCTTGAAGTTTATAAAGGTATCCAGGGGTTGCTTAAACCCCTAATATATTGGATTTATTTATTGGTATTTTATATAATGGCAAGATCCCAGAATCCTGGAAGGAAACTAACATAGTAGTATTTCATAAAAAAGCAAAACCAAGGGAAAACCCAGCATCTTACCGTCCAATATCCTTCATTTATGCAGATACTAAAGTATATTCAAAGGTGCTGGCGAAAAGGTTGGGAAGGGTCATTTGTGGTTTGGTCTTCCCATTGCAGCATGGGTTTATCCCAGGGCAGGGAGCGACTGAACACATTAGGCGGACTATTACACTCTTTGATGTGCTGGAGGCCACGGGGAGTCGAATGGCCATGATCCTTCTCAACGCAGAGAAAGCCTTTGATTCAGTAACATGGACATATTTGTGGGGATATTGAAACAAAAGGGGTTTAGGCAAAAAATATTTAAGGCCATTAAGGCAATGTATTCGGAGCCAAAGGCCAGAATACAATTAATGGAGGCAGCTCGGATAATATTTCTATTTATAGAGGGACAAGACAGGGCTATCCCTGCTCACCAACACTGCTTGCCCTATATATTGACCCGCTGATAGAGAGATTATTGAGGTGTCAAGACATCAAACCTATAGTCATCAATGGCTATGAAACCAAGTTGTTGGCCTACGCAGACGACCTGGCTATACTAACTCCGGATCCAGTCAGCGCTATTAGTGCAATTTCTGAGATTGCAAGGGAGTTTGGGCAGAGGTCTGGTTATTTGCTGAATGAAAGTAAGACCCAGATATTCTGCACTGATAATATCAAAATGAACGATGCAAGATGTTTGGAAAGGGGCGACCACTCGGTCCCCCCGAATGTATGGTAGGGTGCCCTGATCCCCCCGGGAAACCATTTTGGGCGGGAGGCGTGTCTCGGCTGGTATGCCCGAAGCGGCGTAGCCGGGGCGCGCCTTTTTCCCGCCCAAGAGGGGTTGTCCTAGACACCTACACTGTTGGCCACGCCCTGTAGGCAGACCGGAGGAGGGTACACGCCCTCCCGAAGAAGAATAAAAGGAGCAACAATCCAAAAGAAGCATCCTCTTGTTCCTGTGCTTGGAAGCTGCACCTCCTCGTTGCACGTGAGCTCTCGACGGAACAAGGAGCCAATTTTGAGAACTTGTAATTTTTGTGCTTCTCTTTCAGCGATTCCGAATCTTTGGATTCAGGACCTCGTCGAGCAGCAAGGTTCGAATATCCGACAACGATGCCTGGCAAGAAGGTCGGAAAGAAGGCTGGAACCGAACAGATGCTTCGCATGCTGATGAAGGACATGGCGAGCATGAAAAAACAGATGGCGGCAATGAGCAATACGGGCAGACCGAAGAAAGTCATCGGACCAGCATTGCCGGGAGTAGTCCCCGCTGGGAGAGGTAAAAGGGCCAGGAATAGGGCGGCAGGGGGGGAGGACCCAGTTCCCGAGTCACCCCCGGCGAGCCCGGTCAGTCCAGTGGAGGCCCCGGTTCCGATCCCGGATGCGGGACAACCGATCCCTGTAGTAGTTACGCCCAATAATGAGGGGGATATGCCTCCGGAGTTGGCCGCCCAGTTAGCCGCATGGCTCGGCAAAAATACCGAGGGTGCTACGGCGCCAGGAGACACGGCCGAAGAGGCCAGGTTACTAATGAAGCAGTTGCGGCAGTCGAGAGATGCTGCGAAGGCGAATCTCCCTCTTGTTTCCCCTCAGGTTCCCTCGGAATGACCGGCGTCTGGCGTTGGAACAACAGCAGGACCAGCTACCGATTCGGGTAAGCAGCCGTTGCCAATGGCAAGGGAGGGATCGTTACCCTCGAGAAGGGAAAGGGTGGTCCAACATATCCCGCTGGCCACGAAAGAATTGATCTGGGCTGATAAATATGTGAATATGTTTTCTCTCTTGACCGACCACCACGAGGTGGAGCATGTTAAAAGTCAGAAGGATTTGTTGCACCCAAGTGTATGGCGTGCTAAAATGGCGGGATTCAGGGTGGATGAGACGATCGCGAATTGGGCCAGGGCATTTGCAATGTTCACTGCGATCATGGGGGAACGGAGGCCCGAGGTATTGACTGAATTGGCTTGCTACCAGACACGTATAATGGATTTCTATGAAACGTATGAAGGCAATCAATGGTTGGGTTATGATAATAAGTTTCGTAAAGCCAAGGAGCACGACTCATCTCTGACGTGGGATTGTTTCGACTCCATCTCTTGGCAGAAGCAGCTCATGCCGGGCACGACGAAGTCGTCTTCGCTTGGCGGGAATGGGGCGGAGCCCTCCCGCCATTATTCGGCGGCGCCCTTTCGAGCGGGCACCAATAGTGACCAACAACCAAGGAGTAGTGGGAACGCGGGTAGGAAAGGGGTCTGTTGGAGCTTTAACAGAGGCAAGTGCACGAGGCCACAAGGGACATGTAAGTTCAGGCATGAGTGTGCGGGGTGCGGACAATCTTCACACCCTGAGAGTTCGTGCAGAGCCAAGAATGGTGATACAGGGGGTAGAGGAGGGGCCAAACAGGTCTAATGTCGACCAAGGGGCACCACTACCTACCCCCGTAGACATCATGGCAATGATCCCTTGGCTGAATGAATACCCTGATCATGTCTCCGCTGGGGTGTTGCGAGACGGTTTCTCGTATGGTTTCCACATCCCGGCGGGGGATTTTCGGGGGGAATCACAGTGTAAAAACCAACTGTCGGTTCAGCAGAATACGGCGGTGGTGCAAGCTAAGATTGCAAAGGAGGTTGCCCGTGGCCGGGTTGCTGGCCCATATGGGCATCCGCCAGTCACTAACTTCATTTGTTCACTGTTGGGAGTAGTCCCCAAGAAGGACCCAGGTGAGTTCAGGTTAATTCATAACTTGTCGGCTCCTAGGGGTCTTTCGGTGAACGATGCGATTGACCCAGGAGTTTGTTCGGTGCGGTACGCATCCTTCGATGAGGCCGTCGCCATGTTGAATCGCCTGGGGCCCGGAGCGCTGATGGCTAAATCAGATATTGAATCAGCGTTCCGGTTGCTCCCGGTACACCCTCAGGATCAGCGTCTGTTAGGTTTTGTGTTTCAAGGACGCTACTACATGGATAGATGTATGCCAATGGGTTGCTCCATCTCTTGTGCTTATTTTGAGAAATTCAGTTGTTTTTTGCAATGGGCGTTTACCAGAGTTACGGGCTATACACAGGTTATGCATTACCTAGATGATTTTTTTGTTCTTGGGGGCAGCCGGTGACACGGAATGTGCACAGGCTTTACTTGAATTTTGCAATCTCATGAAACGATTCGGCGTGCCATTGGCACCAGGGAAGACTGTGGGCCCATCTACTTCTCTCGAGTTTCTTGGAATTGAGCTCGATTCAGTGGAGGGATGCTTCCGTTTGCCCAGGGAAAAAGTAATGAAATTTAGGGCCTCTCTGGAATTGTGCATCAGCAAAGATAAAGTGACTCTCCATCAGTTGCAACAAGCAGTGGGCCAGCTTAACTTTGCCCTTAGAGTGATACCAATGGCTCGCCCCTTTTCCCGCTCTATTGCACAAGCCATGGTCGGTCTCAAGGAAGGGCACCACCGCACAAGACTGTCTGCAGAGGTTCGCCAGGATATGCGCATATGGTTGGCATTTCTGGCAGATTTCAACGGTCGCGTCGTGTGGAACAAGCCACCAGCTTCCTCCGAGGAACTGGGTTTATGGACCGACTCGGTAATCGATGGTCGGCACAAACATGGCCGACGTGGTGGCACGACAGTGGGCTCACAGGTAACATTGGGTTTCTTGAGCTGTTCCCCATTTTTGTGGCCTTGAAGACATGGCCAGTTGGGTTTCGTGATCGCACAGTGGTGTTTTGGTCCGACAACATGACCATGGTTGAATGTATCAATAATCAGGCAGCACGCTGCAAATGGATTTTGAGATTACTGAAGGAAATTGTTCTACTGTGTATGAGACTAAACGTCCAGTTTAGGGCAAGACACGTGCCGGGTGTACTGAACCAGGCGGCTGATGCGCTCTCTCGTTCCCACATGCAGGCCTTCAGGGGTTATCTACCTTCCGCGGACTTGGTGGCGGCACCATTTCCCGAAGCTCTCTGGTCACTCGGTGCCCCGGATTACAGGACCTCGTGGGAGCAAGTCTAGCACCCAGGACAAGGAAGGCATACGAAGGAGCGTTCCGTTCCTATTGGTCATTTTTGGGTCCAGCTAGGGGGGATCATTGGGGGCAGGAGGAGTATGTCCTGAAGTTTCTGGTGCCACTCCACCAGGCAGGCCGATCAGCGGCAACGGCCAATAGGCACCGGGCCGCCATTGCCTTCATGGCGCAGGCGCATGGCATGGACCCCACATCGTCCTTTCTAGTAAAGAAGGCACTGCGTGGGGGGCAACGCCTCGAGGGTCGTAGAATGGATGAGAGGCGCCCGATTGGGCTAGAAAGGTTGTCCCTGTTAATGTCCGTACTCCCTGCGACATGTTCATCCCAGTCAGAGACAGTGCTGTTCCGGGCCGCTTTTGCATTAGCATTCCATGGGTCTATGCGGGTAAGCGAGCTGGTAGCGAAGAATAAGCAGGATACGGGGGGAGGTCTGTGTCGAGAACACATTCTGATCAAGGGTGATTCAATGGTAGTCACAATAGCCAGGTCCAAAACCGATCAGGGAGCTATCGGGGACAGTATTGTTGTCCAGCGCATTCAAGGATCCCCCATGTGCCCAGTGAAATGCTTGGAGGAATATTTAGCGCAAAGGGCAGTATCATGGGGGGGAAGCTTGCTGAGACACACCGATGCCACCCCACTGACTAGGTTTCAGTGTCAGCGGGTGCTAACAATGGCAATCGCGGCAGCGGGCTTGGACCCGAGCGATTTTGGGACCCATTCCTTCCGGATAGGGGCTGCTACAGAGGCTACAGCCAGGGGTCTGAGTGTTGAAAAAGTGAAACAATTGGGGCGTTGGTCCTCGAACTGTTATAAAAGGTATGTGCGGTTGCACATGTTGTGAAGCCAATGTCATGCACTCACGCTTCTTGTTTTCTGTTTGGTTTACAGTTTCGCGAGCAGGCTTTGCGGGGCGGACTGTGCAGTTGACCCAACACCTGGGGACCAGCGGTCAAAGATCACCAGCTGAGGGAAGAGTGGTGTGGGTCGTTGGCCACTCATACGTGAGGCGTGCCGGGGACGTATTCAAAGCAGGTGACAGGATTCACGTGGCTGGGGAATACGGGTACAGGGTGACCTTCCACGGAAGGGGCGGGCTCTGTATTGACCAATTTCAATGTGTTAATGAGGGACTGTTAGGGCGGACAAGGTCACCGCCGTCTGTAATCATAGTACACCTGGGAGGCAATGATTTGGTGACCATTGGTCGACGAATACTACTCGAGCGAATTCTATCCACTGTTAGTTGGTTGGCGAGAAGGGTTCCAGGGTGCACGATAGCATGGTCACACATGATTCCCAGGAAGGTGTGGCGGAGGGCCCTCTCTGTGACAGCTTTGAATCATTCAGTAAAGAAAGTCAATAACAAACTTAGTAGGTTGTTTCGCTCAGGACAGTTGCATTGTATTCCACATGGATGTATTCGGGGGGACCACATGTATCTCGAAGATGGGGTCCATTTGTCCCGGGAGGGGAATGTCTTACTCATAGGAGACTTCATAGCATGGTTAAGGGGTTTGTGAATCCATGACCTTTAGTAGGAGTTTGTGGGGGGTCCGGATAGCCGGTCAACTATCCGGCCTGTGGCGGTAAGGTCATGATCGGTGAGCAGTAATTTGAAGATCCCTAGAGGTGGGGCGCCACCCATTATGGATGGGAGCGCCCGGGGGGAGGCGGCCATTGGCCCCTCACACGGGGAGGCGGCACCCTCTAAGTATGGGGTCGCCTAAAGGGAAGGCGTTCATAGGCCCCTCCCAGGGGAGGAGGCGGCTACAGGCCCCTCCTACGAATTTCCCGGGGCCAGGACATCCGCGACGGCGGATGTGGTAAGCAGTGTGGGGTGGGAGGGGGGTCTACGCTACCTTCTAGACACCTCACACGAGTCCTCGGACGACCACTAAGATGGCGTCGAGTTAAAATAAGGGGCCGCCGCTAAGACAAGGGAAATTGGAAGTTGGCACAGAGGTACAGTCCTCTGTGCGCCCGCCCCTCACAAGTGAGGGGGGAGTTCTGGTATTAGGGATCTGACACCGGTTACGACCCTGCCGTTGGCCCGTAATGTTAGGATGTACAATTTTCATTTAGAGAGTATGCATTTGCAGGATGTTTAGACTCGGCTAGGAGAACCTTTGTATTAGAGATTTGTTAAGGTTAGCCAATAAACATCGTAATGTATAAATGAAAAATTGTACATGATATGAAACTGTTATTTTAATGTTTTAATTTTGTTTCATATTTTACTAAATACGGCCGGGAGGGTAACTCCCTCCCGCCTTCCAAAAGTTCAAGAACTGTGTCCGTCTTCCCATCCTTGGGGATTGTGTTGGGAGGGGGTGACAGGCATCCCGGCCATATGGAAAGGGGCGACCACTCGGTCCCCCCGAACGTATGGTAGGGTGCCCTGATCCCCCCGGGAAACCATTTTGGGCGGGAGGCGTGTCTCGGCTGGTATGCCCGAAGCGGCGTAGCCGGGGCGCGCCTTTTTCCCGCCCAAGAGGGGTTGTCCTAGACACCTACACCGTTGGCCACGCCCTGTAGGCAGACCGGAGGAGGGTACACGCCCTCCCGAAGAAGAATAAAAGGAGCAACAATCCAAAAGAAGCATCCTCTTGTTCCTGTGCTTGGAAGCTGCACCTCCTCGTTGCATGTGAGCCCTCGACGGAACAAGGAGCCAATTTTGACCCACCCACCAGCCCCTTAGGGCAACGATTAGTATTGCAATTAAGTTGATTTGCGGTGATAATACCTCTTTTTTTTTTCCAGGGTTTTTATGTGTAATAAAGTTTGGATTGTTTTTTAAGGCAATAAAATGATTTGCTTCATAGCATGTTCTCTCACTCAGATTAAGCGGAGTATCACAGTCTAGTTTAAAGATGTGTTACAAGTGTAGATAAAGGTTTATATTGCGAATGTCCAGTTTAACCGCTTTTCCGCTCTTCATTAGGTTCAAAACGTCGTATTTATTTTGTTCGGGCGGTAAGGTCATGATCGGTGAGCAGTAATTTGAAGATCCCTAGAGGTGGGGCGCCACCCATTATGGATGGGAGCGCCCGGGGGGAGGCGGCCATTGGCCCCTCACACGGGGAGGCGGCACCCTCTAAGTATGGGGTCGCCTAAAGGGAAGGCGGTCATAGGCCCCTCCCAGGGGAGGAGGCGGCTACGGGCCCCTCCTACAAATTTCCCGGGGCCAGGACATCCGCGACGGCGGATGTGGTAAGCAGTGTGGGGTGGGAGGGGGGTCTACGCTACCTTCTAGACACCTCACACGAGTCCTCGGACGACCACTAAGATGGCGTCGAGTTAAATAAGGGGCCCCCGCTAAGACAAGGGAAATTGGAAGTTGGCACAGAGGTACAGTCCTCTGTGCGCCCGCCCCTCACAAGTGAGGGGGGAGTTCTGGTATTAGGGATCTGACACCGGTTACAACCTTGCCGTTGGCCCATAATGTTAGGATGTACAATTTTTATTTAGAGAGTATGCATTTGCAGGATGTTTAGACTCGGCTAGGAGAACCTTTGTATTAGAGATTTGTTAAGGTTAGCCAATAAACATCGTAATGTATAAATGAAAAATTGTACATGATATGAAACTGTTATTTTAATGTTTTAATTTTGTTTCATATTTTAATAAATACGGCCGGGAGGGTAACTCCCTCCCGCCTTCCAAAAGTTCAAGAACTGTGTCCGTCTTCCCATCCTTGGGGATTGTGTTGGGAGGGGGTGACAGGCATCCCGGCCATATAGAAAGTGCAATCTATTTAGGGGTCAGGATTAGTCCAGCAATGGATACAATAATAAAGGTTAATTTTGATCCTCCGGTGAAATCAATTGCAGGTGGATCTGAAAAGAATAGATGGTTTGCATCTATAATCGGGAGGGGTGACGTATTGAAAATGACTATGCTACCTAAAAGTTTTGTATTTGTTTCGATCTATTCCACTTTTGATCAACAAATCAATTATGAAATCATTAGAGTCAACATTTATGAACTTCATTTGGCAATATGGAAAGGTCAGACGCACCATGAAATATTTGTCTCTTCCGCAGGCAAGGGGAGGGTTGGCATTTCTTGAATGTCAGATTTTATCAGTAGGCCTGCCTCCTGAGCCAGATGGCAATATTACTTGACTCGGAAAGCAGTCAAACGGTTATGGTATCAAGTAGTTACACCCTCTCAACAATATTCGGGCTAATGATAGGTAGAGAGGCCATAGGGCTCTTGCACAGTAAAACAGACAGGCAATACTATAAGAAAATGTGGTACATGGTAATGGTAAACACCTGGGAGGTTTGGAATGCAATACAAAAAACCCTGGTAATCCCAAAAATAAATTATAACACTCCTCTCTGGAAAACAAATGTACTGTTGTAAATGACATATGATAGGATGGGAAGGATCCAGGATCAACAAGGTATCAGGAAAATCGGGGATATATTTGAAGGAGATCAAATGCCGGAATTTAGTACCATACAGCAGAAATTCAGACTGCATGCAAGTCAAGGCTTTAAATTTGTACAAATTCATAAGATTGTATCGGGTCTTAGGCAACCGATCTCTCCAGGGGGTAGAATCAACTTGATTGAATACTAAGTAGGGGGTGGAACCAAAATAAAGATGATCTGCAGCTCCTTGCTATTGGGTGTACAAGATGATATGGAAAAATGTGAGGCCTCTTGGGCAATTAAATGAAACAATCCATATATAGATCTGTATAAGGCACTGCATTTAGCAGAAAAACTATTGCGCTCTAATGTAAGAGCCAAACATTATAAAACCCTCTTCAATCTATATTGTACTCCAGCTAAATTGTATGACTGGGGAAAGAGAGAGAATGATAAATGTTTGAGATGGGATGTATGACGTTACAACGCATACTTTTACCAAGCATACCATTACAACGAAACTTTTACAAAGCAGGATCCATTACAACGCATGGCATGACAACGCATGCCATTACAACGTAAGTATGGGTAAGTATTTTTTATTGTAAGTGTTGGATAGTGTAGGGGTTTAATTTACTATTCTAACTCCAAGGGGCGTAATAGTAGGGAATGTGTTGGATAGTGTAGGGGTTAAAATTAAATGTAATACTTACCCATACTTACGTTGTAATGGCATGCGTTGGAATGGCATGCGTTGTAATGGACCCTGGGTTGTAAAAGATTTGTTGTAATGGTAGTGCGTGGTAATAGTTGTGTTGTAAAAGATGTTCCCCTTCGAGGTTTGTAGAAGGGCTGGCCGACCTGATACACGTGTTCTATCTTTGTGAAAGATTAAGAGTAACTCAAGGAGAGATTCTAGTACTTTGGGAGGGACTGTTAGGATTTAAGATCGATCTATCCCCTACCCTAATGCTAATGGGGCATGATAGCAGTTTGGGACTCAGTAAGGATGAGGAAGCTCTTGTTTTTATATGTGTGGCAGTCCTTAAGATTTTTCTAGTGGCTGGATGGAAGTACCCCAATGCCCCTACCTTCCAAATGTGGCTTGCAAGCCTCCTCTGGATATATAATTTGGAATCCTCTCTATACACAAGGTGAGGTAGGAAGATGAGGGAGCTGGGGTTGAGCATTTGGGCATACTTTAAGATGAGATGGAGGGATAATGTCCAGCGCCCTCTCACTACCAAAAATGAGCGAGTCTTGACCCGCCCCCAGATCAATGAGACCGGCTGGAGTCATATAGAGTATAGAATGTCCGAGTATTCGTATATCTCTGTTTGAACGAAGCTTCCCTAGGTTGACAGGTTCTCGTCATCATTGATGGATTTGCAAGACTAATTAAGTTCTTTTTTCTTTGTTTGTCATGTTTTCTCTACATGTATTTATTTTCTTCTCAATAACTATTTTTAACTCTCTAGAGAACTTTATGTGTTTAATGTACTCTTCAGATCCTACATTTTATATCTGTTGTTTTTCTTGTCTTGTAAATGTAACTATAATTGTTATGCCGGGTATTTAAAAAACAAAAGAAGAGTTCCTGTACAAATAAGTAGGTGTTTCTATAAGTGAATATTTAAGAGAGTTAGTATGTGTATGTTTCTGTAGATGTAAGTGTGGTAGTGTGTGTATAACTGTATATGCAAATAAATAGATGTTTGATACTTTGTTTACATGTGTGACTATGTGTGTGAGTAACTCTATAGATGAGTGGCGGTGTGTAACAGGATGTATAGGTGTATGAATACATATGATCAGTGAGTTCAAGTATGAGTGACTGTACAGGACTGTTGGTGAATGAGTGGGTGTGTGTGTAGATCTTGGAATTACTGAATAGGTGTGTTGTATGTGGTATTGGTATGTCCATTGCTTTTTAAAATGTTAGTTTCTATTATTGAGTATGTGTATCAAAGAATATATTAGGATAAGAGGAGGTTTGCCACTCTATCCCAAGGATGATGTCATCAGTGATGTCATCAGTGATGTTATTTGAGATGTCATCAGTGATGTCATGAGTGATGTCACTGACCATGTCATGAGTGATGTAATATGTGACGTCATCAGCAGTGCATTGCAGGCGCACGAGTTATAGTTAGGTGAACTAACTATAACGGGGGAATTTCAAAGGTTTTGTACAAGTGAAATGTCCAACTAATTATAACGCCCCTGCAAACCCATGTTTTTTTCAGTGAATTTCCAAGGTTTTTTAAATGCTAATTTCTAACTATAACATGCCTGAAACCTATGTTTTTTTCAGTTAATTTCAAAGGTTTTTTAAATGCTAGTTTCTAACTATGCTTACAAAGGTAGGACATGTGAAGAAATAAGAAAAAACATAAAAAAGAAGAAAAAGAAACACAGAAAGAAGCAACAGAAGTCTTCAAAGATGAAGAAAAGTGCAAGAAGAAGGAAGATGGGCAGAAAGAACAAGCAGAGGTGCAGAAAGAAGTCTTGCTGCAAAATCATCCTGTACCCTCAACTTTAGAAGATGGGTACTGGTGGTAACCAGTCCTAGAGCCAGTGCTATGCTAAAAGACACTTAGAATACAGTTAAAACACCTACATACATTAGGGAACACTATGCTTTGAGGTACCCCTGTGATTACCATGGCCTCCTCTGTAAGACCCTAGTACATAATAGGGCAAGGGGATTTAAACTACCTCTTAAAACAAGCAGAGGGCACGTTTGCTCACTGGTGAAGGAAGGGGGCTTAGCTGATGTGTGCAAACATGCCTTGTGGCCGTTTTATTTTGGGGGATAAAGTCCCCTTGAATCCTGAGTGTCCCTTGGGTCCACATAGCCCACCAAGTATCTCCAGTTAGCGCCACAAAGCTGCATTGAAGAGAGGTGTAAAAAGGGACATGGCCTGGGCCACCTCTCTGCATCGCAGTGCAGTGGCGCCTACTGGAAGCACCTGGTGGACTTGTTGGCCCCCAGGGGCACTAAGGATTGAAGGCAAATTATTTCCTCAACTTAAAACGTGCCACAGGGTGTGTTTGCTCACGTCACCTCAGGCCCCATCGCTTACCCTTCACCACTGATGAAACATGCCCTGTTGCTGTTTTAAGTTGTGAGATTAAGTCCCCTTGAATCCTGAGGGTCCCTAGGGATCAACTAGCCCACTAGGTACCTCCAGTAAGCGCCACCGAGCTGCGCTGTAGAGAGGTGTAAAAAGGGGCACGGCCTGGACCACCTATCTGCAACACAGTTCCCTGGCGCTTACTCGAAGCACCTGGTGGGCTAGTTAGCCCCCAGGGGCCCTCAGGATTGAAGGGAATTATTTCCCCAACTTAAAACGGTCCACAGGGCGTGTTTTCACACGTCACCTCAGGCCCCATCCCCTCCCTTCCCCACTGTGTAAACACGCCCTGTGGCTGTTTTAAGTTAGGAGATTAAATCCCCTTGAATCCTGAGTGTCCCTAGGGTCTAACTAGCCCACTAGTTACCTCCAGTGAGCGCTGTTGCAGAGAGGTGTAAAAAGGGGCACGTCCTGGACCACCTCTCTGCAACGCAGCACAGTAGCGCTGACTGGAAGCACCTGGTGGGCTAGTTGGCCCCCAGGGGCCCTCAGGATTCAAGGGGAATAATTTCCACAACTTAAAACACGCCAACAGGGCGTGTTTGCACACGTCACTTCAGGCCTCGCCCCCTCGCTTCACCACAGTGTAAACGCGCCCTGTGGCCGTCTTAAGTTGGCAGATTAAGTCCCCTTGAATTCTGAGGGTCCCTAGGGTCCAACTAGCCCACTAGGTACCTTCAGTAAGCACCACAGAGCTGCGTTGCAGAGAGGTGTGAAAAGGGGCATGGCCTGGACCACCTCTATGCAAAGCAGCGCAATGGTGCTTACTGGAAGCACATGGTGGGTTAGTTAGCCCCAGGGGCCCGAGGATTCAAGGGGAATTATTTTCCCAACTTAAAACACACCACAGGGCATGTTTACACACGTCACCTCAGGTCCTGCCCCCTCCCTTCACTACTGTGTAAACACGCCCTGTGGCTGTTTTAAGTTAGGAGATTAAATCCCCTTGAATCCTGAGGGTCCCTAGGGTCCAACTAGCCCACTAGTTACCTCCAGTGAGCGCTGTTGCAGAGAGGTGTAAAAAGGGGCATGTCCTGGACCACCTCTCTGCAACGCAGCACAGTAGCGCTGACTGGAAGCACCTGGTGGGCTAGTTGGCCCCCAAGGGCCCTCAGGATTCAAGGGGAATCATTTCCACAACTTAAAACACGCCAACAGGGCGTGTTTGCACACGTCACTTCAGGCCCCGCCCCCTCGCTTCACCACAGTGTAAACCGCCCTGTGGCCGTCTTAAGTTGGCAGATTAAGTCCCCTTGAATCCTGAGGGTCCCCAGGGTCCAACTAGCCCACTAGGTACCTCCAGTAAGTGCCACAGAGCTGCATTGCAGAGAGGTGTAAAAAGGTGCATGGCCTCTGAACACACTCTATACAACGCAGCTCCCTGGCACATACTGGAGGTTCCTGGTGGGCTAGTTGCCCCCCCCCCCCAGGGACCCCCAGTATTCAAGGGGACTTAGTTCCCATCTGAAAACACACCAGGGGGTGCATTTGCAGAGTGCTGCAGGGAGGGGGCGGGGCCTCTGGTGCAATGCTAATCTTTTTTTTTAAGAAGGGGGCTGTGTGGCCCACCTTCTTTTCCTTTTTTATCAGCCCTAGGGACGCCATCCCCAGGGCCTGACCACTTTTAAAAAAAATGTTTTAAACATTTTATTAATTGTACATCGCAAACAAAAGAAAAACATTCTGGAGCACTTACATTTCTCACATTGCAATAGTCCGCAGTTAAAACCATCAGCTGATATAATACATTCACAAATACACACCAGTGGCACATTTGTCAAATCTGCTAAGTCCCAATGCTTGTATCGTCTTCCTGAGTTCTCAATCTCCTTCTGAGTCTGAGCCACTTTCGTCCGAATCCAATGGGGGATCACACATTTCACCCCTGTACATATTCCACGTCCCCCACACTTTTTCCCACCGTTTGGGGCACCTTCTGTTACGGTAAACTGCCTTCTCTGCTACCATCTCTGCGTCCATATCTTTACTCCATTGCGCTGGAGTCGGTACCCCTGCCGCACCCCAGTTCTGCGCTATATTTCTCTTTGCCACCATCATACCTAATGTAGCCCCGCTTTGTCTCAAAAGTGTCAGATCATTAGGTTCCCAAATTTTGAGGAGGCTTCTCCTGGGCTCCGGCAGCAGCAGCATCCCCTCCACCTGTGAAATCGTTCTTAACACCTGTGTCAAGTATTCCATAATTACGGGACAGTCCCATATAGTATGAAAAAAAGTCCCTTCCTCCCCACAGCCTCTCAAGCAATGAGGATGCACAATTTTCTCTACCTTATGTAGTGTTAGCCTGGTTAATAGGAGCGATGCAAAATACGTAATTGTACCAGTCTGAATCGTGAAATGATACCCACCTCCCTCGGGGACGCCAGTGCCTCCTGCCATTCAGAGTCATCGATATCTGCAAGGTCATGCACCCATTTTTCCCTGAGTGCTCCCGTTGGATCAGGGAGGTTATTTACAAGCTTACGATAGGTTAGTGAGGTAGCCCTCTTTGGCATATAGTCTGTCAACAACCGATCTTCCATGGGGGAAACCTCCGGGATCTCAGAGCCAGCCGTCAATGCCCGCCCTAGAGCATGTTGTATCTGTGTGTATTTAAACAGTTCAGAGGGGGCCGGTTCATGCTGCCTTTGTAAGCTATCAAAGGACACCACCTCTCCCTTCTGCCACATGTCTCCAACCGTTGATATCCCAATGTCTTCCCAGCGGTCAAAGCCTTTACTGTGTTGGAGGTTCCCTAACTGTTTCACATCCCACAACGGAGTCATCACTCCCTGCCATCCTAATCTCATCTGAGCCACATGCCACAAATCCCAGAGTATGTCACAGTGGGCCGAATTTAGTATGTGCTAATTCTTTATCATATGGGGGGCCAGCATGACTCTCACACCCAATTGTGCCCTATCCGCTCGTAGTGCCAGTTATGACTGTGGGAGGTGCACCCATTGATTAACCACCTTCAATTGTGCGGCCCAATAATAAAGGTGAACGTCTGGAAGTGCTATGCCACCGTCATACCAACTGCGCACCAGCTTGGCCTGTGCAACACGTGCTGGCTTATTGCCCCATAATAAAGTGGAAACCTGGGCAGCAATGGCTTTAAAGTAGGAGGGTGTCACAAAATATGGTGTATTTTCCAAAATGTACAGGAATCGCGGGAGGGCCATCATTTTAAAATGAGCTGCCCGGAAGAGGGGCTATGATGTCAACCAAGGTGGCTGCTTAGGTTCCCGGCTCCGCCGATCTCCGTATTCTGTCGCAAGATCCTGTACGATATCCTGATCTTACACCCAGCCTCTACCTGGATGAAGTGTTCCTCACTCCAGTGGTGAAATCCCCAAGCTTTTATCATTTGATTTCACGAACTTACATCGCGTCAAAGATCGTGGCCTGTTCCGGCGGGGAAGCCGGGGCCTCGAGTAACTGTAAGGCCGGGTTGCAGTTCAACAACATCGGCTGAGAGACCCTGGCAGGGTCCGGTCTACCGACATGGAGACTTTGTCTAAGCCCGAATTTGATGGCTAATGTTTTCCGTGCCCAGCGTTGTGAGAGAAGTGACCTGCTGCTACTGATTGTGTGGGGGGATCCCTGTACCGCAGACCCGGTATAGATTCCTGCCGGGGTTCGGCGGGTCGGGACCTGGACTGCGGGGTTGCGCCGGGCTCTCCCGGCTGTGGATAACTACGGATCGCTGTCCACGCTTGCCCCCTCAGTCTCCTGCTCGTCCCCCCCGAAAATGCTTGATTCACTCGGGGATTCGATTGTGACTGCCACCAATCGTGGCATAGTGGATCGAACGGCATCTGGGCCAACGCTAGAAACAATAATGGCAGAACTTTGGGTGTTTCACTCGCAAGCGACTGTGCTCATGGCTAAAATGGATGTCAGTCTGACTGGGATCCTGTTCGACGTGCCGGACCCTGCCCTATGGTCGTACCAGCAAATAACAACCCCTCAAGCTGCGGCCATTTTAACTTCGTGCGAGGACCCCGTGTGAAATCGTGAGTGGATGTCACTATCGGACTCAACGGATGGCGCCCAGGAAGACGATGTCCTTGGGACCACGAGTGTATCACAGTGCTTTTCGTCATCATTGACTTCTGTGGTCTCGAAAGGCGTCCCCACCCCGGGAAACTGTGTTGTGAACTCTCCCCCCACCTTGTGGTTGTATCCTTCTTTTCTGGACGTTCTACGATTCCGGGGCAAGAACTATCGGGACATTCCAATTTGGAGAGGGGAATTTTCTTCGCGTGCAGACCTCTTGGAGTCACTAGCCACATGGGGTAATGGACTGCCTTTCGATACTTTCCCTCTCATCTATGACTTATTTGTGTCCTCGGGGGTTTCGCTGGGGAGGGTTTGTGTGATGATTCAAAAGGGTCAAGGTTGAATCAACTGAACTGGGATGGCTTGGAACACTGGTTATGAAAGTTCGAATTGGTACTGTCTAATACTGGAAGCTGGGCGGTGTATCACGGTGCCCCCTCTTGATTAATGTACAAGTTGCTTCACATCTATCTTTGGCTGTAGGGGGTGTCTGTGTTTTGGCGGGGGACCCAAGGGGCGGGGAACACCGTATGATCAGGCCCTCCTCCATTATTCTTCTTTTACCTTCTTTTAGGGGTTTAGGTTAGTAGGGCGACAGGCACGCTGCTAGTGGGGTTAGGCTATAGCCATCGGTAGGGGTGCAGGGTGGGGGGTTGGAGGGGGGGGGTTTATTTTTCCTTTTTTTTTCTATGGCCTTTTTCTCCCTTCCCATATTTCCCAAGGGATCGGTATGTTCTGTGTTTTATTCTGATTTCATTGTGCTCGAAATTAGTGTCCATGCTTCTTATGTTACTCGTATTGTTGGGTGGGCGGGCCTTGAGAGCTGGCGGTCACAATAAGGTATATTGTTCTATTGTTCACAATGATATATAGGTATCAACGCCAGATACCCACATTTCCCTGGCCTGTCCCATACCCTGTTGTTTAGATTGTATGGCACCTGATCCGATCATTTAAATATTATACTTCTGGATAGAGACAAATACAACAAGATGTCGTCTGCATAGAGGGAAATACGGTCCCCCCCAGGTACCGGTCAATCTAAGACCTCTTATCACTGGGTCGCACCTTATCCATACTGCCAAGGGTTCCTGCACCAGTGTGAACAGCAGTGGTGACAGAGGACAACCTTGACGAGTACCTCTTGCCAGAGGGAAGTCCTCGGAGAAGTGGCCATTCGCCGTGACATGCGCTAGTGGTTTGGTATAGAGTAACTGTACCCAGGAGCAAAACTATGGGCCAAAACCTAAATGACGGAGCACAGCAAAGAGAAACGGCCAATGTATCATGTGTGCATCCGATGACAATACCACTGCTGGCTCCTGTAAATATGCTGAGCGCGCGAGTACCCTGTGTAACCATCGTAGGTTGAGCGCTGCATTTCTGCCAGGCATAAAGCCCGATTGGTCTGGATGCACAAGCTTTGTGAGGTGTGGTGTAAGTCAGATCGCTAATATCTTCGCCAATATTTTGGCGTCCGCATTTATGAGAGAAATCGGCCTTTAGGAGGCGCAGTCATCCACGGGCTTCCCCGGCTTTAGGATTGCCACAATTGTGGCTGTGCATTGATCTGTTGGGAGTTCTCTCACCTGCAGACTCGCTATGGAGTACGACACCTTTTTATAAAGTTCAACAGGGATGCCGTTGGGGCCCATCGCTTTGCCTGATTGGAGTGCCCTAATGGCCATTTTCACTTCCTCCACTGTAAGATCATTCTCTAATCCCTGTGCCTCTTTGGTTGTCAGTGTGGGCATAGTCAGGTCTTCCTCAACATCCATTGTGGAGTTGGACGTGTTGGCCACTTTTTTTTAATGAAAACACTGGAAGGGAGCCACGAGGCCCCTCTCCCGAGGCTATAATTGTCCATGGGGACCCCATTCCCTGGGGCATGGGCAGTTTTTTATTGTATTTAAATTTTTGGAGGGGGGCTGTGTGGCCCCCCTCCTCAGGTCATTATTGGCCCCGGTGACCCCATCCCCCGGGCCGATCTTTCTGTTTTTTTACATTTTTTATAATTTGGGAGGGGGGAGACGTGGCCCCCCTCCTGGGCCACTTATGGACCCAGGGGAACCCATCCCCCGGGCCTGCCCTGTCCGTGGGGGACCCCCACGATCGAGCCGGCATTGCTTTTCCATACAGGGAGCTGCTAAGATGAAGCTCCCCATGTGGAAAAGCAATCGTCTTTGGTTTTTGGAAGAGAGAGCAGGATTCTCTGCTCTCTCTTCCAAATAGCAAAGCAATGCTCCTATCCTGCCATAGCAAACTGCAGTGTCCTGGGGATGGGCACCCTGGGACACTGCAGGAGCCGGCCCTGGGGGGTGGCAGTCCCCAGGGCCATGACAGGGCTCCAGGAGGGGGGACAACATTAGCAAAGCCCAGGGGAGGTGGTGGTCCCGGGGGCTGGGGGGTCCGTAACGTATACTTAGTGCCCCGGGGAGGTGGCAGTCCCCGGGGCCTGTGGGGGGGGGGATTGAGCCCCCCCATACAGGTTAGGTTTCTTTTTCAAAATAAAACACAAGCTCCGAGGGTGGCGGTCCCGGGGCTGCGGTGAGCCATGAGCCCCCTGCAAATATTTTCAAAAGCCCAGGGGTAGGCAGTGCCGGGGACTTTGGGGGGGCCTATGAGCTCCCCACCCATTTATTTTAGAAGCCCCGGGGGTGATGGTCCCCGGGGCTTGGGGCTGTGAGCCCCCCATAAATATTTTTGAACAGCCCCAGGGGTGGCAGTCACCAGGTCTTGGGGGGGCCTTTGAGCCCCCCTACCTCTTTATTTTAGAAGCCCGGGGTGGTGGTCCTCATGGTTGGGGGGCTGTGAACCCCCCCCCCGCACATATTTTTGAAAATACCCGGACGGCGGTCCCCGTTGCTGGGGGGGGCCCCTTTGGGCCCCACATTACAATATAAAGATTGCCCCCGGGAATTGGCCCATCCGGGGGCTAAATAGTAACGAAGCACAGGGGGCTGGTTCTGTGGTTCACCCATGCATCCCGTGATTTAAAAAGAAAAGAATACATTTTTTTTTGCCCTTGGGGTTCATTTTCTGACCCCCTGAGCAGGCCTAGGGGTTCAGGGTGTTTCTACTAAGCCCCCTTTTCGTGTTTTGTGTGTTTGTTTTTCTCTTTTCTTGTGTCTCGATTCTACCGAGGCACAAGATGGCTGCCAACACTTCCTGGTTTGGAGTGTTGACAGCCAATTAGCATAAAGCTTGTGATAGGGAGGTGCGCGGAATCTGTGTGCCTCTATATATCGAAACTTTTTTAATTTTAATTTACTCAGCAACTACTGAACGGATTTACACCATTTAACAAAAAGGTCTCTTTCTGAAGCAAGGGCTACCTTTTTGCCAAACTTGGTGTAATTCCGTTCAGCAGTTTGGGCTGTAGCCATGTCTAAAGTTTCCTATGGAAAATTGCATGGGGAAAACACGTTTTGGCTCCCCCTTTTTACTTGTCCTCCGCTTGACGAATCACCCCAAAACTTTCAAGATAGGAGCGGACCGGAGCGCCCCATGAGTTTTGAAAAAAATTTGTCAAAGATTCCTCAATCGGCGCAAAAGTTATTGGGAATAGAATGTTGCGATTTTCCTATGGTAACTAGGTCCTAACTACAACTACCTACTGGCGACCGCCAGTATGTAGTATATATATATATATATATATATATATATATATATATATATATATATATATATATATATATATATATATATATATATATATATATATATATATATGTTTAAGCAAAAGCCCAGGGAGCTCAGGGAATCACTCGACAGCTCGCCCCATCATCCGGTGCTGGATTTCAGCTTGCATGTATGTCCCGGTAAGTTTTTCATAATGCCTGATGCGTTTCAGGGCATCTCGCCGCTTCCTCAGAGGCAATTAGCAAAACAAATGGGGCGCAGGGAGTGCTTGCGTTATTTCAAATGCATGACATGTTTTTATTGGTTCAGATGAAATACGCTCAGTATGTTGGGACATGTAGTCCTAGAAACAAGTTAAGTAATTCCCTAAGTGGGTTCCATGCGCCAAAAGTCTTTGTTATGCTCACATAATTTCCTTTGGTAGGTTCCAGGAGTCACGATGCAAGACCTTCTTCAATTAGGCTCGCTGTGCCATTCGGCGTGGATTCGTTCCAGACCAAAGCCTCTCCACTTAGGTAATTACTTAACTTGTTTCTAGGACTACATGTCCCAATATACTGAGCGTATTTCATCTGAACCAATAAAAACATGTCATGCATTTGAAATAACGCAAGCACTCCCTGCGCCCCATTTGTTTTGCTAATTGCCTCTGAGGAAGCGGCGAGATGCCGTGAAACGCGTCAGGCATTATGAAAAATTACCGGGACATACATGCAAGCTGAAATCCAGCACTGGATGGTGGGGCGAGCTGTCGAGTGATTCCCTGAGCTCCCTGGGCTTTTGCTTAAACATATATATATATATATATATATATATATATATATATATATATATATATATATATATATATATATATATATATGACCATTGTGTTGTTTAATTTGGTGAAATAAACATCACTTTGCCTGAAAACTTGGGATTCGCCATTGGTTTCTGTTCGCCAGCTGGAGGAGCAGGGCTATTATTTCTCGATATATATATATATATATATATATATATATATATATATATATATATATATATATATATATATATATATATATATATATATATCATCATCTGCCCCTTTACTGGTTGAGACTTGAGAGCTGCTTATGTGTCCTGTTTAGGAATGCAACTGTGGGATGAAAAATATTTCTACGTCCTCAAGGTATATCATCAAGCAGAAATCCCAGAGCACAAATCATCTGCTGGCTCTTATCAGACTGGAGACAGCAAGGAGGGGATATCAATCAATCAATCAATCAATCATGACATTTGTATAGCGCGCTACTCACCCGGTAGGGTCTCAAGGCGCTGGGGGAAGGGGTCCGCTACTGCTCGAAAAGCCAGGTCTTGAGTAGCTTCCTGAAGGAGAGATGGTCCTGGGTTCGCCGAAGGTGGATGGGGAGGGAGCTCCATGTCTTGGCTGCCAGGTACGAGAAGGATCTTCCTCCGGCGGTGGCTCTGCGGATGTGTGGGACGGCGGCGAGGGCGTGGCTGGTCGACCGCAGCTGGCGGGTGGGCGTGTAGAAAGTCAGGCGGTTGTTGAGGTACTTGGGGCCTTGGTCGTGGAGGGCCTTGTGTGCGTGGGTGAGGAGTCTGAACGTGATCCTCTTGCTGACGGGGAGACAGAGCAGGTCTCTCAGGTGGCCGGAGATGTGGTTGTGTCGGGGGATGTCCAGGATGAGTCTTGCGGAGGTGTTCTGGATGTGTTGGAGTCTTTTCTGGAGTTTGGCTGTGGTTCCGGCGTAGAGGGAGTTGCCGTAGTCCAATCGCTGGTGATGAGTGCCTGGGTGACCGTCTTCCTGGTTTCGGTACGGATCCATCGGAAGATCTTTCGGAGCATGCGCAGGGTGTTGAAGCACGATGATGAGACGGCGTTGACTTGTCTGGTCATCGTGAGGGAGGAGTCCAGGATGAAGCCCAGGTTGCGTGCATGGTCCGTTGGCTTGGGTGCGGTGCCCAGGGCCGGAGGCCACCAGGAGTCGTCCCAGGTGGAGGGCGATGATCCCAGGATGAGGTCTTCCATCTGTCTGAGTTCAGTTTGAGGCGGCTGTTCTTCATCCACTCGGCGACGTCTCTCATCCCTTCGTGTAGGCTGGTTCTGGCGGTGGCTGGGTGGTTGGTGAGGGAGAGGATCAGCTGGGTGTCATCGGCTTAGGAGATGATGTTGAGGTTGTGTTGGCATGCGATGGCTGTGAGGGGGCTCATGTAGATGTTGAAGAGGGTGGGGCTGAGTGATGATCCCTGTGGTGCGCCGCAGATGACTTCTGTGGCCTTGGATCTGAACGGGGGGAGGCGGACTCTCTGGGTTCTTCCGGCGAGGAATGAGATGATCCACTCCAGTGCCTTCTCTTTGATTCCGATGTTGCTGAGGCGCTGCACTAGGGTGCGGTGGCAGACTGTGTCGAACGCTGTGGAGAGGCCCAGGAGGATGAGGGACGCTGTTTCCCCGTTGCCCAGTAGGGATCTGATGTCGTCAGTGGCTGCGATGAGGGCGGTCTCGGTGCCGTGGTTGGCTCGGAAACTGGACTGCGAGTGGTCGAGGGATCCATTCGTCTCGAGGAAGGCGGCCAACTGTCTGTTGACGGTCTTCTCGATGACTTTGGCAGGAAAAAGGAGGAGCGAGATGGGGCGGACGTTCTTGAGGTCGGTGGGTTTCTTCAGGAGGGCGCTGATCTCCGCTTGCTTCCAGCTTTCCGGGAGGGTGGCGATGTTGAAGGAGGCATTGATGATGTCCCGGAGTTGGGGTGCGGTGATTGAGTCGGCCTTGTTGAAGACGTGGTGGGGGCAGGGATCGGTTAGGGATCCGGAGTGGATGGTGTTCATCGTGCGGGTGGTGTATTCGGGGCTGACTGGAGTGCAGGCGCAGAGGGTGGTGGTGGGGGGCGTTGATTCAGTGGTTGGGTGCGTGGTTGGTGTGCCAAAACTGTTGTGTATCTCGGCGATCTTGCGGTGGAAAAACGAGGCGAAGAGTCGCAGAGGTCTTGCGAGGGAGTAATGTCGTTGTTCCCGGCGCTGGGGTTGGAGTGCTCTTTGATGATGCCCAAGAGTTCCTTGCTGTTGTGGGAGTTGTTGTTCAGTCGTTCTCTGAATGCTGTCTTCTTGGTGGTGCGGATAAGCTGGTGGTGTTTGCGGGTGGCGTGCTTCAGGGCTGTCATGTTGTCTGTGGTCTGGTTGATGCGCCAGGCTTTCTCGAGGGTGCAGTAGTTCTTCATGGAGTTCGTAGGTTCGTCAGTGAACCAGGAGGCTTCCTTGCAGCCGGGTCTGCTGTGAGGGGTCTTCAGTGGTGCAAGGTCGTCTGCGCAGTTGGTGATCCACTGTGTGAGGTTGCTGGCTGCTTCGTTGGGGTCGTTTGTGCTGGCGGGCGGGTTCTGGCTGAGGGAGGTAATGAGCTGGTCAGTGGTGATCTTGTTCCAGCTCCTGCGAGGAGTCTGTTGCGGGTGGTGGTTGGTCGTGGTCCTTCTAAAGCTGAAGTGGACGCAGCTGTGGTCAGTCCATTGAAGTCAGGTGGAGTGGCTGAAGGCCATGTGGTTGCTGGAGGAGAACATTGGGTCAAGCGTGTGGCCGGCGTAGTGGGTGGGGGTGTTCACCAGTTGCTTGGGTCCGCGGTTGGCAAGGTTGTCCAGCAGGGTAGTGGTGTTGCTGTCGTTGTTGTTCTCCAGGTGGAAGTTGAGGTCCCCTAGGAGGATTTAGTCTAGGAGGCGAGGGCGTGCGGGCTGATGAAGTCTGCGATGTTTTCACTGAATTGTGTGCGTGGTCCCGGGGGTCTGTAGATGAGGGTGCCTTTGAGGGTCGTCTTGGGGTCGGTGTGTATCTGGAAGTGGAGGTGTTCGCGGCGGTGAGGGTGTTGTCGTAGTTGGTCGTGATGCGGATGGTGTTCTTGTGTATGATGGCGATGCCTCCTCCGGTCTGGTTGACACGGTCCCTCCGGGTGATCTTGTATCCGTCCAGGATAGCGATGTCGGGCGCTGATGAGGCGTTCATCCAGGTTTCTGTGAGGAAGGCGGCGTCCGGTGATGTTGTGTCGAGCAGGTTCCAGAGTTCCATGGCGTGTCTGTGGATGGAGCGGGTGTTAAGCAGGATGCATTTGAGGTGGTTGCTGCTTGTGATCGGCTTGGCGGTTGTGGTGCAGGTCCGGAGGCAGGTGAAACGGCAGGCTTGGCAGGCGAAGGGTCCGTGGGTGTGTTTCAGGGTGGCTTGGTAGCAGGCGGGGTATCGGTCGTCGTTGAGTGAGTGGAGGGTGGCGGCGTCGTAGGTTCGACGTGTGGTCTGGCGTCGGCGGGGGCCAGGGGTCCTGGTGCTGGGCGTGGTCCGGTTGCGGACGGGCGCAGACGGGCTTGCCTTTGGTGTGCCTTTGGCACACAATCAGCATGCCCGCTGCGCGTGAACGCTGCGCGTGAACGCTGCGCGTACCCATGGGCTCCGCCATATATGGCGTAGAGGGAGGGAGGAGCAGCTGGGAGGCGGGAGCGGGGTGGCGGCAAGAAGGGGGCGATGATACTGAATGAAGAAGGGGGGCGGGCCTCGGGGGAGCAGCGGCAGGGAGCGGGGGGCGTGGAGAACAGTGGAAAATCAGACGGCAGAGAGGCACAAGACTGGAAAATACAGGGCATGACGATCACACAGTGAGCACAATAGTAGGCACAATAGTAGTAAAAGAAAAAACACAGCAGTGTAAAAACACAGCACAACAGGCGGCAGCGAGGCACAAAAAAACAGGAAGAATCACAGAAAAGCACAATCAGGGACACCTGAGCCCTGGGGGCAGTGGCAGACAGGAGACAGCAGTGGGGACACCGACGCACTCTGGGGGAGCCACGCGGTGGGTGGAGCAACCGGCTCTGACGAGGTCAGGTCAGGTCACAGCTCCCCGTCGCGTGTGCCACCGCCTAAGTAGCTAGTGGGAGGGAGGAGCACTGGGAGGCGGGAGTGGGTTGGCCGCAAGGAGGGGGTGTTGATACAGAACGAAGAAGGGGGGCGGGGCCGCGGGGAGCAGCGGCAGGGAGCGGGGAGAACAGTGGGAAAACAGGCAGCAGAGAGGCACAAGACTGGAAAATACAGGGCACGCCGATCACACAGTGAGCACAATAGTGGGCACAATAGTAGTAAAAGAAAAAACACGGCTGTGAAAAAACACAGCACAACAGGTGGCAGCGAGGCACAAAAAAACGGGAAGAATCACAGAAAAGCACAATCAGGGACACCTGAGCCCTGGGGGTAGCAACGGACAGGAGACAGCAGCGGGGACACCGGCGCACTCTGGGGGAGCCACGCGGCGGGTGGAGCGACCGGCTCTGACGAGGTCAGGTCAAACACAAATAAACTTAGAATATCACAGTATGCATTCCTCCTGGATAGAATAGTGTCAAGATAGCAGATACCAAATTGAAATTATAAAATATGTGCCAGGTAGCCAGTCCTACTCCTGTACAAAGTTCTTTAAATGTAGTCGGTCTACCTTGAAATTGATGATCGTGAACCAATTGTTCAGTCTGTGAAGGATGATCCCAAGCCATAAACCACATTAAGTCAGTCTGCAAGTTAATAAACAAATAAACATGTATATGTATAGTATTGAAAAAATAGCCTGTGGCTGCTGGTCATCCCAATTTACGAAACATTTGAAGAGCAATGCAATCAAATTATGGAAGTGAAATGACAAAAACACAGACATGACAAATCATGCATAAAGCTCCACTGTGCAAGGCAAAATAGAACAATTGGCAGAATTTTTAACTTTCTCATGAAAAGTATTTTAACGTGAGTGAAGTGCAAAGTGGACTTGCATCATATATCTCATCAATAGTCCCCTCATAACTCAAACACTCCTAGGTTTTTGATCAAAGCTAAGCATACTAAAATGGTGTGGCATCGCTCTTCGTGAATTAATAAAGCAAATCACAACGAGGAGAGGGGGCAAATGCAGTATTGTGTGGTTTTCCTTTGTGTAACATGAGCAATTACTGAGAAATGACACATTTTAAGTACCGTTACTTGGGCAGCTGGATAATTGTACACAGATTGAAATTTGTTCTGGGAAGGTGTACCGCAAGTACACATCTAATATGATACAGTGCAAGCATGTTGTTATGCCATGACTCCACACTTCAGCAGCAGGTATTAGAATGGCATCTTTAGACAAGACACCCGCAGATAATGCGACTCTTAATAAACATGATGCAGCACACATTTGTACAATTTGTCTGTTACAGCAATTGCTAATTTCCACCCGCCCCTGCGCTGTGTGAAGTTCAGTAAATCAGGACCTGAGTGACTTGAATGAATTCTTCCTCTCCCTGGAAATGATTGTCAATTCAGTTCAATCCAATTCAAATCAAAAATCTTTATACGTTTTAAGGTAAAACTATGAAACTGTGAATAACAGTTCCATAATTCATAAAATACATGATCCTAGCAACATTACATCTGACATGCTAAAACGGTAACAGTAAATACAAAAGATGATTTGCTACGTTTTTAAAACCCATCATGAATAAAGTGCATGATAAGGGCAATGTGATAACTACGATGGTAGAATGTGTTTGGACAAGATCAATACAAAGTGCCGTTGCAGTTCTTCATATTTAAGTGAGTGAGTTCGATTGCAAGAAAACGTTCACTTATCCTGTGGTATAGCCAAGTCAATTAGGATGGAGAACAATTGGATGATATATACATTTCATATAAATAGGAAAGACGCAAAATATAGAGGTTTACTTCTAGATTCTGTATAACAAAAACCTCTAGCTAGGGTCCTGTATGTTAATATAAAATAGAATAAGAAACCTTTTTATTACTTGGCAAACAGAAAAAAATCAACACGAGCGTTGAGAATATCCCAAAGTCCGCCAGGAACGTTTGTGTTAAGGGAACATTATAACCATTAAGTAATGTTGTAAGATGTCTATGACGGGATTTATTGCATATGATTAAAATGTTTCCTGATGTTGATACCTTTCCATATAAAAGTGACACCTCTAAAACACATATGTGGGTCTTCCAGGGAGTTTAAAAGAAGGCATGCTTCAGTTTAATTCCTATTATCTTTTGCTAAAAATAATGGTTTTAAATACAATTTCCTGATTTCATTAGAGTAAGTACAAAAGGAAATAAAGTGCATTTTACCTTGAGTAGTTTCTCCATCACATGGGCATTTTACTTTCGCCTTTGGCCATTGCGTGATGTTTGGGAAGGCCACAGGTAAATTAACTATACCCAGATGTAAAAGTTTCAAAATAAAACTATGCTGGATGTTAGATTTAGTTAAAAGATTCTCTGTAAACCCTCATTTTGGGCTATGGAAAGCTCTCTAGAATAGGGCACTCATTCTACGCTCTGCAGAATTCTTCCCTGGTGGGACCCACTTCTTTCTGCTACTTATTCAGCTCAGGTAGGTGTCTCAGGGCAGTGTTTTCCAGTGACTCTAACGGTTGTCAGCTACAACAGCCTGCTGGACTCCATTGGGACTACCTGCTCTGAGGACACCAGATGATACCTGATGGTTGACATGCTGGCTTCAGGGTCTCTCACTGCCTCTACCCTGTGCCCATTGATGGTGAACTACTGCATGTATTTCCTAGTGTTTCTAGACATATGGGCCTTTGGCACCATGTCTCTGTCACCCAGGGACCCTAGAGTAACCCCTCCACTACTCCCACTCTAATTGGGGCAATCTCCTTACCCAAGTGCTACACTTGCCATTGCTGGTGTATATTAGGGGTGGGCGGCCAGCTACGCTCCGTGCACGGAGTGTGCGTAGTGCCGCCTACTCCGCATTTTGCGGAGCTGGCGGAGCCAGGCGGCACTACGCACGCTCCGCAGACGGAGCGTAGCTGGCCGCCACCCGCCTCCCTCCCGCCCTCCCTAAATACTTTCAAATAAAGGAATGAAATAATTTAAAAAGCACTTACCTTGCCGCCGCTGCCCGCCGCGTCCCCGGGGCTCGTTATCTTCCGTCTTCTTTAGTAATGCGCATGCGCGGGCGGCCGCGCATGCGCATTTTCACGAGAAAATGCGCATGTGCGGCCGCCCACGCATGCGCATTACTAAAGAAGACGGAAGATAGCGAGCCCCGGGGACGCGGCGGGCAGCGGCGGCAAGGTAAGTGCTTTTTAAATTATTTCATTCCTTTATTTGAAAGTATTTAGGGAGGGCGGGAGGGAGGCGGGTGGCGGGGCTGGCAGCCAGTGGTTTTGCGGAGTGGGGCTACGCGGAGTGCGGAGGTGGGCGTAGTTTCTCGCCCACTTTGCGTAGCTCCGCGAAGCCCCACTCCGCCAACTCCGCCCAGGGTTAGTGTATATCCACCAGAGGGGCTTTGCCCATTTGGGATACTTGGCATCCCCCTTGTTCATCCAACATGTTGGCACTCCTAGCACATTGGGGGTGCCTTCTCTGAGGACTTTTTTCAGGTGGGGATTGGGATACCTGACCCACAGAACAATTCTGAGGACCTTTGGAGTATTCCTTGTTTTTATGTTTGTATCCATCCAAGATTCCTTTTTTTGTGAAGCCTATTGCTGAGACAAATGGACCACCTCCTTGGCAAGCTCTCTGGAGTCAGTGAGACTGCTATCATTCATGTGTTGGTGCAGATCTACAGAACAAAGACTGAACATGTACTCTCTAGCAATCAGAGTATACAGCCATTGGTAATTCTTTACTTCACTGCCCTTCATCCAGCTACACTGTGCCTTGCAAAAATGATCCACACAATCCACCCAGGTTTGCTGGGGCAGCTTCTGGTTCTCCCTAAATTTCTAACTATACTTCTCTGAGGTTAGTCCATACTTCTTGGTCATGGCCTTCTTCATGTGGAAATTGTATGTCCTCTCCCCTTTCCTTAGGGCTAACAAGCCATCCCTCCCATCATTGGTAATATGCCTCCAGAGACTGCCCAACAAATTTTCCTGAGGGACCTGGTTTATCTATAAGGCAACCTCATAAGTCTCAAACCAATTATTTATGTCATCCTCAACAGCACCCTTAGGCACCAGAACTTTCAAGATGAGGCCACCATTTTTTCCAGTGGACACTGGAGTAATGCTGCCACCATTGCTGGACTCTGGTTCCCTAGTTTTTGATGTCCAGCTCCCTGAGGTTTAGCTCATGGGCCATTATCTTCTTCATCTGGTGCTTGGCCATTTGCAGATGGACCTCCCTTTCTACCTTCTTGTCCTCCAGCTCCTTAGGAGACATGCTTTTAGAAGACACACTGCTCCTCACCCTTACACTGGGCTGTTTCGTGGGCAAATGGTCTCCCTCCTCTGGGAGCTCCTGCTCAGGAGCTCTTGTTAGGCCCTCCTCTGCTCCTAAGTCAAGGTCCCCCTCATCAGGATTATTATCATTAATATCCTGTCATGAGTAAGCACAAGGTAGTATCTCGACCCACGCTAAGTATGTGCCATAGGACTCAAGCTGCACTCTTTTGACGAGGCCCAAATAGGCCAAATTAAGTCTGGTATCATTCGTGTTCCTCTTCAGAGGGGCCTTGCCTGGCAGTTTTGGCTGGACTGTTCCTATTGGAGCAAGCATCAACTCCCTTGGAGTCTTAGTGGGAACAAAGGTACAGGCCGCCCCCCACTCAAACATTACCAAACCAAATTGTGGCCTATCCCTCAAAACACTCTTATTTTTCAGTTATGCTGCAGGATCCATGTAGGTGTGTGCACAATGGTATCACTCCAACTTTCCCATTACATCAGGGCTCTTAGTTCCTGCACAAGTGTCACTCTTTGTCAAAAGTACACACAAGATAAAATTAAAAATGCCAAACAACCATCACCCATACAACAAAAAATTGTGGAGAAAGAGAGTGAGCCCCTCACAATAGAACCGCCAAGGGGGTTTTCTGGCTAGCAATTACCAGTATACCCACTTATCATCATATCATCATAGGTTGCTCTCTTTCATGAAAGTGGAAAGAAAAAGACAAAAACACACAGAAAAAAAGGACCAACACTATGTAACAATCCTTTTGCTTCACAACAGTCAGACAATGTGCTGAATGTTCGTGAAACAGGAAGTAACAAGTACCAGTCGCTGTTTAGTGTACACATTCACCATGAACCCCAGTGAGAAAAAGAAAAAGTGAATCTCACACATTAAAATTGCAGAACTCACTGGCCACTCCTACTTTTATTCTGGACTGTGAGTACTCCAACTAAAACAGACTCACATTAAACTGAGTTTTGTGTGAGTCTAGGTCGCAAGTCTACTGGAGCAAGAGCAGGTCAATTTTCATATGCTGGTTCCTGTCTGGAGTTGCAACCTGAGCAAATAAATGATGATTTGTATTGCAGCCCAAAGTAATCAGTAGTGGTTGAGATTTTTATTTTATTTATTGGGCGCACAAATCATCCTGAAAGGGATCTCTAGGTGCCCGTGCAGCAGGGGACATATCACCTAAAGATGGAGGGGTTTGAAATTGAACAGCCAAGTTTTAAAAAGTTTTTTGAAGACAGTGAAATTGGAACATGCATGGATGGAGAAGGGTGGCAGGTTTTAATGATGAGGAGCCAGGAATGAGAAGGAGCAACTTACAAATCTGATTGTTCGAATGCGCTTAGGGCATAATATTAGTAGATCACTCAATATGAGCTGATGAACTGAAATGTACAGCACTAGTTTATTTTTGAGTTAACATGGTCCATTTCCATGCAGAGTTTTGCAGACTAAACAGAGATTTTTGAAAAGTGTGTGTTTTTTATTAGTAACCAATAAAAAGAGCGCAATGGGGGTTCCAATGGAGAGCGGAGGGGAAGGTTCAAGATGAGGAGAGCAGCAGCGTTCTGCAGCACCTGTAACCTGGCAAGCAGGCTTTCATTTATTCCCACCAATAAGGCATTTCCGTAATCAATGCGGCTCATTATCAAAGCTTGGACTAGAGTTTTCCTGGCCTGTAGAGGGGTTCACTGAAAGACTTTCTTAAGCATGTGAATAAGGCCAAAGCCGGTTCAGGAAGTTTTTTTGAAATGCTTGCTCATTGAAAGATTGTTATCCAGGAGGACTCCTAGATTCTTTACATATTTTTTAGGGGCAGGTGGTAAACGAAGCTCTGGTGGCCAGCAGTTTGTCAACCAGATTGAATGGGCTTTTCCAAATAAAAAGATCTCTGTTCTATTTGTGTTAGGCTGCAGATTGTTTGCAGTCATACATGTTGAAAATTTTAGCTGACAGTCCGTGAATGTAATGTTAGTAAGAGTCAGGTTACGATCCATAGTGATGACCAGTTGTGTGTTGTCTGCATAGGAAATAGTTTCAAAGCCACATGACCTAATAGTTTTGCCTTGGGAGGCACATACACATTAAATGAGTAGGGCTGAGGATTGAATCCTGGGGCACCCTTTTTTTCAAAACCCTGGATTTGGATCAGTGATTGCCCAGCTGAACAGAATGGGTGCACTCAGGCAAAAGGTTTTCCATCCATTCCAAGGCTTTACCAGTAATAAAGATTTCCCCAATCTTTGCACTAGGATTTGATGAATGATGATCTTGACTGCTGCTTACAAATCCAAGACAACCAGTCCTGCTGATGATCTCCGGTCCAAGGCGAGCTTGATGAGGTTAGTGACCTCCATTAAGGCTGATTCTGTGCTACGAAATGCACCGACGCCTGACTGCGGGGAGTCAAGAAGGTCAGTGGATTCAAGATGGGACACCAACTGTTAATTTACTAAAGACTCTAGGATTTTAGATATGAAAGGGAGTAGGGATATAAGTGTCTGACATAGGTTTTTTAAGAAGAGGTTTGATGCATACTGTCTTCCATTTCTGAGGGATAGTCGCTGACTGAAAAGAAAGATTGCATAAGTCAGTAATTAAAGTAAGTAAAAAAGGGGACAGAGTAGTGATTATGTGAGGGAGGGCAGGGTCCGAGCGAGAACCAGTTTTTATAGAGTTTAATCATGAATATATTTGATCCTCTGTGACAGTATAGAAAGATTCAAGGGTGAAAGATTGAAATTTAATCTTGTCTTCCTGAGATTCTAGAATCATAGTTATCATGTTATGTGCAGGGGAATTGAAGATTTTTTTAATTTTTTGTTTAAAGTACACAGCGAGAATATCACAATGGGATTGAGAAGTGGGTATTATGGGATTACAGCTGCTAGGATTGGTGAGTTCCTTAAGGATTTTAAAAAGCTCTTTGGAGGAGTTTTTTGCAGAGTTGATTCTCTCAGCTATGTGAGTTCTTCCAGCAATGTTACAATATTTAAAGTATATCCTTAAGGCTATTTTATAGGCAATTCTTCCTTCCTCTGATTTGCATTTCCTCCATTTTCATTCAAGCTTCCTAACTTAGGACCTCTCCTTTTTTTGAGAGATTCCGAGTGCCAGATAGCCAGTGGATTTCCCCTTTTCGTTTTAGAACTTTTTAATGGGGTGATGATGTCCAAGTCCCTTATAAAAGAATCTTCGAAGGCTTCTAGAGCAAGATTGCTGAAATTTGGTGGGGACTACCTTTCTCCAGGGTCTAGTGAATTTCATGGCTTGATCTCCTCCATCTTAAAATCTAAAGACCAAACCCGTAGACTCCAGTGGTGTATGGTAGTGCTGGGGGATTTTCAAGTGAAACTACTGAACACTGTTGGATGAGAGATTGTTCTCTGTTAAGATGATAACATAAGGGACAAAGAGATCCTTATAATATATGCTAAAATCTGCAATCAGGTAGCCTCTGATCTTAAACGCCAATTTAAGGAATTCCAGAATAAAGGGGAGCGGTGGTTTGACCATAATTATACAGCTGCCCTCCAAATATTTTTGGTGGCTCTAGAACCGAAACCACTAGATAAGAGTGCAATAGTAGCCCTAAGGAAAGCGTACAAACTAGCCATAAATACACGTAAAGGAGAGATTAAAAACGAGGCATGGAATGATCTCTTGTCCATTGATGTCATCAAAAATAGTGTCACGTTTTGGGAAATTGTTAACAAGGCATTTTTTCAGGAAACCATGGGTAGCTCTCTAGAATGTAATATACCGGAGCAGGAATGGTTTATTCATTTTGAAATTGTATATGGCGATCAGGAGTATCAAGGACCCCCGGGTGCCGTATTTGAAGCTGGGGCATACACTATGGTTTAAGAAAAAAATTGAAGTAGCAGAGGCTATAGACCAAATGATAAGCAATAAAACCCCTGGACCAGATGGTGTCCCAGACGATTTTGATAAATCCAATTTGACACTATGGTCAAAACGTCTGGCCCATATTTTTAATATGGCATGTAAATTAGGCCTGCCCAGATCATGGTCTGAGTCAGTCATCCTCCTGGTTTTTAAAAAGGGTAATAGAGGGGATCCAAGCTGCTCTAGACCAAACCTGTAAAGGTGCTCGGAACAGTGGAACTCAGAAAACTTTCGGTCTGGTTAAACAAAACTAACACACTATCAAACCTACACTACGGGTTAAGGAAAGGAAGGGGTACCACTGACCAATGTTTGAACCTGCACCTATTAATTGGAAAGTACACTCTCGCCAAGAAGGGGACATTGTGTCTGGCATTCATGGACCTTTCCTCAGCCTTTGACCGAGTGAATAGATCTAAGTTATGGGCTATACTGATCAAACTAGGTGTGCATAGAAACATTGTTTATTTCTGTGCTGATCTGCATAGGGATTTGACAGCCACAGTGAGGCACGAGCAAAGGGGGCATTGTACCCAGGGAATATGCATTGTAAATGGTGTCCCGCAGGGATGTGGCTGGGCCCCCCTATTTTTTACCCTTTATATTAACAACTTGGATTTAGTTTTAGGGGAAGCCAGCAAAGACATCCTGCGTGTGTGGGAATGGCTGATTCCAGCCCTCCTATACACAGATGATGTTGCCCTATTAGCAAGAACTGCAGTTGGTTTACAGTGTCTTTTAACTTCCTTTGCTGTATTTATGAGATCCTTGGATTTAAATGTATATTTCTCAAAATCACACTCAATTATAATCAGCTCTAGGTCTAAAAGGGTCAATTGTGAGGGTAATGTGATTACTAGGGTTACTACATTCCCTTACCTAGGCGTTATATTTGATAATAGAGGTACAAGGGTCCCGCAAATAAACACAAAAAGAAATGTATTGGCCAGATCTACATCTGCGGTCCTCGGCTTCGCATGTAGATTAGGGGCTAAACAAATACAAGCATTGTTAAAGCTATACAGAGTAAAATGTATTTCTATTGCAAAGTATGGCTTGGATACATGGGGTTATAAAGAAGCAAAGGAAATCTAAATAGTTGAAAATAAATTCTTAAGAAATTTGCTATTGGTGCCACAGTCAACGCCATCATACATAATTCATCACGAGACTGGGACAGGCTTTGCGGCCAACTTAATTGAAAAGGCACCTTTACTAAAATGGATTGCAACTTGGTTAAACCCTGAACTTGAAATGAATTGTGAAATCCTGAGAGATTGTTTAGCTTTAGACTAAGCTAGCAGTATTCCTTGGTTGAGTCATGTGAAAAGGCTGGCAGAGCAGATGGGACGACCGGAACTATTAAAAGGGAGTAAAGGGAGACATGTAGTGGGTTAAGAAATCTGATTTATATATGGCACTTATGGAAAGAGAGGCAAGGGAGTTGGTAAAACCAACTGTACGTGCACATCAATTGTTAATAACGTCATCTGCAATTGAACCTTACTTAAATGTGGTAACCAATTCTAATCTTTGCTTTCTCTTAATAAGATTTAGGCTGAACCAGTTACACTTTCTACTTGCCGAACCTCCGGGATGGCCCTAGGCATCTGTACATATGATCATTTTTCCGCCCAGGACACATTGCATTTCGTTTTCTTCTGTGAGCACATTTTGCATAGTCGGAAACGTTTTATTCTCCAAATTTTAAAGGGTAAAGGATTTTTACAGACGAAACCAGCGCTAATATTTTTACAGATGCCGTCTAATGTTTGGGAAATCTTTAACCCCTTGGCTGATGTGGCTACTCCCCTGCTGTGCTGGAGGGCGGGGCATGCACATCGCCCCCATGCTCATGACTCAGCTCGGCTCGTCATGAGCACCGGAGCACAGTGGCTCATGACGAGCTGAGCTTGTCATGAGCATGGGAGGGGTTAACATAGCGAGTTTCCTCACAGCAGCAGTCAGAATAAGGAGGAAAAAACAGAGAGTGATTCCCATGACCTAGTTCATAACAATTTTTTAACAATTGGGTTTTAAAGTTGTTTTTTAAACTGTTCGCCAACCTTGAGTATGTAACCAGTGCAATATTATTGTTATTAACTATCGTAATACAATGTTTATAACTTTTGTTTTACTGTGTAGAATGCTTTTATGGTTTTGAATACCGAATAAAGCAATTTTTGTCTGTCTGACTGACTTCATGGCCTGATGAAGGGCATTCTTAGGTTTCTGAATGTCAAAGTAAAAATCTAGGGAGAAGTGGTCAGTCCATGTCTTTTTGACTTGAGTGTCCACTACTAGGTTGGTGGCATCAGTAAATATTAGATCAAGAGTGCACCCAGCTGAATGTGTTAGACTTGATACCATTTGTTGGAGCCCCAGGGATTCCATGTCTTTTAAGAGATGCATAGGATTGGGGTCAGTTTGACTATCAATATGATAATTAAAGTCCCCAAAGAGCAGATCATTTTCTGCTGCTAGGATGTGCAGTGCTCGTCGAACCATGTGCTTCGCACTGAAATCTTTCTTTCCATCAGGTGGATGATATACCAGTGATCCTCTCTAAGTTAGATTGGTTAAGGCCTTAAGTTTGAATATTATAATTTCCAACATAGGGGTGGAAGAAGAGTACAAGGTTGCTACTCTTATAGGATTCCGGGTGAAGACTGCTACTCCTCCTCTCTTTTTGTGCTGTCTATCACACCTAATTATTAATTGTGTGCTTATATAGCGCTGGAATCACTCCCGAAGGGGTACCTCCGCGCTTCGACCGCTGCAAAACCCTTCCTGGCTTCCCTGAGAGATGGTCCCTTAATGGGTATCTCCAGGGTGAGACCAGGCATCCCCGGCGGTCTGGTGGGGCCGTTAGTGAGGATGAGGCAAGCTAATGCCCAGAGTTGCCGAGTGTGATAGCTGATCAGAGTGGGCACCGAGGCGAGAGAATTATCGAGTCCGCTGACCCTGGTCCAGAAACCTGCCGCGTCGGGAATCGAACCCTGGTCCCGGGCCGTCCTCTGCTCTCGGGTCTGCCGCCTCTAACCAGTGAGCCACACTACTTCACTAGTATTACCTAGAGGTAATACTATGTCTATAGAGAGAGAAGAGGACGACTTAAGCCAGGTTTCAGTAATAGAGCATATGTCTGGCTTTGTAGAGTCCCAACGTTCTGAAGTATTGCTTGGGGATAGAACATGCTTTTAAATAGGTGCACTGCAACTTGGAGGGTAAGCGATTAATCTTCTTCAAAGTAGTGGTATTACTGTTGGCAGAGGGATTGCGGGTTAAGGGGCAAGTCTTGAGGGCCCTCAGGTTCTATGCTTAGCTGGGGGAATGATATTAGCCCAGGCAAAGTTTCTGATGTGACATTGCCTATAGACTAGGTTATCCGATAGGTGGTGTTTCTCTCCACAAAAGGTGCCGAGAGTGTGTTTTCCTAGCACTGTAGGCTCCCTACTTGAGTCAATTTTATGCAACATAATTACTCAGAAGGTGCTCTAACTAAATAAAGAGTGGAAGCCCGATGAAGTGTGGGGAAACAAACACTAGAACGTCAGCTGCACAAAATGGTGGCAGCTGACATCACGGAAGTTGCCCTTATGGATTGTTCTCTCTGCTCAAATGGCACCTTTGCAGCCGAGGCGGATCGGAGAGCAGCCCAGAGTGAGGACAAGAGGTGCGAGGTAAAGGCCCCCACTAAAGGAAAGACTGAGCAGTGCTAAAGTTATAAGTATGAAAAATAAATATATTTTAAAAAAGTTAGAAGAATTCAAGGGAAAGTACTTGCGGAAGTCCTTCTCGTCACCACATATCTCATTTTGGTTTACCTCATACAAACATGGTAGCATTGGAGGAGCTGCTAAGACAAAATGCTCTTCAATCGAGGAAGTGATACTGCAAGACAACCAGTGCCTATCCCTGATGCGGTTGCTGTTCACCTGCAGGCTTTTACTGATGCATAGAGCTGGCTGGATCAAAGGTGTTCCAAAACGTGCCCTGCTACAACACTGCACATTGGTGAAGATGGGGTTGACCCTGACAGATTTCACCCGCCATATCTGATGTCCATGTGCGCTATATGTCCAGTAATGTCTAGGACCATGGGGAACATGAATCCTTGCCAGCCAACGGTGAAGAAGGGCTCCAGGCACCAATCAGGGGACTCAATGGCCTCCTCAGGCAAGCTGGCAATAGGTTGTGGGGCAAGTGGCAGGGATACTGTGGTTGTGTACAATTTCAGGATCTCTCAGGAGACGTTTCTGCTCACTCTGCCACCATCTTGACCTTTGTTGTTGTCATATACATGGTCATATACTGCCACAACAGTGACCCATGCTGTTTATAAGTCAGAGATTATTTATTTAGGCTAAGGCAATGTTCCATTTGTATTATACATAGCAAATAACGTTAAGTAACTATTTAGAAGTTATGCTCGAAAGATATATTTGGTTCCCTAAAAGCACTAGCTATACAGGTAGAAACAAAAAATGTGCTACTGACTCAAAAACTAATTATTCTAGCAAAATGACTTGAAACGGTAGTCAGACGTCATTGGCTTACATGATAAAGTAGCAGTGAACACATGCCACTATTGTAATTAATCAACTGCTGAAAAGGATATTCTGCCATACTTTAGTTCGCACTTCATCAAATTACATTACCTTGAAAAGGCAAGTCCAAAGTTTCCGCGTTGCAGATCTAAATTGTACAGCACACCATCAAATCCAGTTTTAGCTACAATTGTTTCAGTGTGTGATTAATGCCTCCACCTGAATCTAATTTGTATGCACTTTTGCAGCTCTGTTCTACTGCCCAAGATATGAAAGTAATGTACAACGCTTGATCAGCAGTGTTTGGACTATTCCTTGCAAAAACGAACTGTCTGTAATGAAATTACTACTACTGTTGGTGTAGTGTGTGGTCTAATGCACAAATAATCAGTGCTAAAACACACTAATCCCAATAAAACAGCATAAAACATCATAAATCTCTGAATAACAATAATAAAACATCAATAATAATTAGAACAGTATAATTAAAATTGCAAATGAGTTACTTTGTTTATCTTTCAGATAATTGTATATGCAAGCTTGGGTGTTATTGTTGCAAAAATACAGCATTTCACAAAGACACGTTATACTGTTTCAATTAAATTGTCTCTGCTTTACGAGTGAGGCATAATATGGATTTATTGCCGCTTCAGGGATCTGGTAACATTTACACTGTATCAAATGGTTACCTACATCTGGGAGCACGCCTTTTTCCCCAAAAGTTGTGCATATGTGTTTGCGATTTTAATAATCATTGAACTCAACCAACACTTCTGTAGTGCTTAACCCGTTTTCGCTGCGGTGCAGCAGCTTTGAAGAGTGGGCGGGGTTGCGGTGGCCAACGGACCTGCACAGCTCGCGATGGCCGTCGGCTGACAGAAGAAGCGAACGTGTTAGGAGACGGATTGGAAACTCACAGGTTACAACCATTGGTCTGATGTGATGCAAGCAGGCACACCGAATCCTAGGTAAGGGGTCGAAATACATTGTTTCTATATTTGGACTAGTACATAATTGTATGAAATTGGGCTAAAGGTTGACTGGGGTGTGAAACCCGTTCAAGAAGCCACCACAATCCTTGTCAGGGTAAGCGGCAATCAAACCCTAAATTAATATTTGCTCAGCTCCTTAGTATCATGGAACAGAGCAGTCAAGCTTAATTTAAAGGCAATGTGTAAAGTATTTGTGCAACACTTCAAACAGTAAAACTGTGAAAACAGTACTCAAAAAGTGCCCACACCAGGTTAAACAAAGAGGGTGATTTAATAAATACAACAAGACCAAAACAACACAAATCCAATCTATTAGAACCAGAGTTATGATTTTTTTTTAGGTGGAAAATAGTACCTGAAAGCATAAAGCGCCAACTATTTAGTTGGGCTGGACCGGGTCAAATTCAAAGGTTCAGGCCCATCATGATGCCAAGAGTCTCGTTCATGTTTTAGAGGGCCACAAAAAGCAAGGAGAGCATCGCTGAAGGCTGTCAGCGTGGTGCAAAGAAAAGGTCGGGCATCGCTGATGGGATGGCTGGAGCCTTGCATTGGGGTCCCCATGGGTGGTCTATGCTGCTGTAGGAAGAAATGGGCTGGCATGGTTCTTGCTGGATTTCAGTGCAAGCAGGGGGATCTCAGTGAGAGCAGGCCTGTTCACATTTACAAAGAGCCCCAAAACATGATTTTAGTACCTGTGAGCCTCACCAAGGGGCCAGGGCCTGAGAGACACTACTTAGGGGCCAGAAAGTCACTGTAGCTGGGCCCAGGAACTATTTGGGGAGACTTTTATGTCACTGAGGCTGAGATTAGCAGGCCAGAAGACCATCCCTCAAGATGAAAATGCAGGCCCAGTACCTCTTCCCCAGGCAAGAGGGCAGCAGGTAGCAGGCTAGCAGCAACAGATCAGGAGTTCACACAGAGCAGCAGTCCAGCAGAGTGGCAGTCCTTGTAGCAGCACAGCAGTCCTTCTACCATGCAGAGGATCTACTGGTCCGAAGTGTAATGAGGAGTTGGGGCCTCAGGTTCAGAATTTATACCAGGTTGTGCTTTTGAAGCTGGGTACATGCCTCTAGAAGTGTCCCTTAGAAGTCCCCAGGTCATCCTGCCTTCTCTGTCCTGGATACAGACTAACTACAGGGGGTATGCTGTCCTTTTTGTGGTGGCAGGACACAGCCTACTCAAGTGTAAGAGGGGCTGTACCCAGCTCCTCTCTCTGTCATCCTACCAGTGATGACCCAACTAGACACACCTGAGTTCCCTATTGTTTGCGGCAGCCTTGAAGGAATACACAAAGCTCAGCTGTCAGCTACACCCAGTCATGTGACCATAGACAGGCTGCACTAAATGGCTAATGAAGGAAAATGCCAACTTTCTAAATGTGGCATTTCAGACTTTCAATTTAAAATTCTACTTTACCTTAGAATTCCAAAGATACAAAACATGAACTTGTTGCCTTTTCCCATTTGGAAACTACACATGTAATAAGGTAATTCCAATTTAATCCTATGGGAGAGGTAGGCCCTGCAAATGTAAGCAAATGTAAAGAGTTTTCCACTGCCAGGACATGTAAAAAGTGCTTGTCTTACTTTTTAAATGCCCTGCACACTGACCTCTGGGATTTTTAGGGCCTACCTTAGGGGTGAATTATATGTATTTTAAAAAGAAGATTTGGGCCGCGCAAAGACTTATTTTTTAAACTGCCGAAATGGCAGTTTAAAAAAAGGCACACACATGCTGCCCACCAGCAGGATTTAATTTACAAGCTCTGGGTGCAGGTATTACTGCTTTACTAGGGACTTATACGTAAATTAAATAGGCCTTTTGGGTATATGCTAATATTATCATGTTTTAAGGAGTGATCACCAGCACTTTAGCACTGGTTAGCGGTGGTAAAATGTGCACAGTCCTAAGGCCAGTGAAAACAAGACTACCAAAAATTGAAGCGGAAGGCACAAAGTTTGGGAGTAAAACACCCTAAAGCTGACAGGTCCAACATGTGTCCCCCCAGCTGAATATCATCACTAAGTTGGAAGAACATTTCACCCTGCCCTCTAGGCTGTCCTGGGCCTACCCTAGGGGTGACTCATATGAATAAAAAAAGAAGGTGTGGCTCTGGTAAAAGTTTTTTTTTGACAAATCTACATAGTAGTTTAAAACTGTGCATACAAGCTTTGCAACTGCAAGCTTGAGTCATGTTTCAAGGGCTACTTATGATGGTGGCACAAACAGTTCTGCAGGCCCACTAGTAGCATTTAATTTAAAGGTCCTGGGTACATGTAGTACCAATTTAAGAGGGAATTGTAGGTAGATTAAATATGCCAACTCGGTTTAAGGTAATGCAACATGTTTTAAAGAGAGAGCACAATCACTTAGCATTGGGTAGCACTGGTAAAGTGCACAGTGTCTGAAGGCCAGCAAAAACGAATTCAGCAAAAATTGAGGAATAAAGGCAAAACGTTTGGGGATGACTCTCCAGAAAGGACCAAGTCCAACAGCAATGCATTATGTAAAATAAAGCAATGCCACTAATTCAGGAAAAATAATCATACCTTTGAATGCAAGCAATTTTCAAACATCGCCCTTGTTTTAAAAAACAATGTGTTGTTGTAACTCAGTATGTTCCCTCTCATATTTTTCTCTTTTTTAGCAATGAAATGTTTCTGGATGTGGGTTACTCATGGGTAGAACATATTGTTGCCGTAGGGAACAATTTCATTTTGTGTTGAAAAAATATCTGCCATTTGTGCTGTGAGCCTTCATGTTTGCACCAATATGTTTTGAAAACACTACTGCAATTTGGTATTCTTCTTTCAGTTGAAACTAGGTACTAATTTAGCAGACCCATCTTCTCTTCGATGACAGATCCCTGCTGACTTAACTCTTCCAGCTATCATTTATATTGTCAGGGTCCCTCCTCCAGTCACTGTTATCCCCTTTTCTGCATCCGATCACTGCTCCAATTAATTGTTTTGTACTCTTAGGGGTGTAACTAATAAAATGGATCACAATGAAACAGTTTATTGCATTAGAGGGAGCGAGCAGGAAATCAATCAATCAGCATCAATCAGGAGTTTGTTATCAATCAGGAGTTTGTTAAAGCGTGACTACTCACCCGTAAGTGTCTCAAGGCGCTAGGGGTGGGGGGGTGCAGGTTCCATTCCATCAAGGAGGGGGTCTGTCGAAGAGCCAGGTTTTGAGGTTTCTTGCGAAGATGAGGAGCGATGTTGTCTGTCTGAGGTGGAGCCGAAGGGCGTTCCATGCTTTGGCCGCGAGGAAGGAGAAGGAGCGGCCTCCCGATCTAGTCTTTCTGGTGCGGGGGACCACGGCGTAGGAAAGCTGGGCTGATCGTAGTGTCCTTTGGGGTGCATGGAATTTGAGTTGGCTGTTCAGGTATGCTGGTCCGGTGCCGTGGAGGGCCTTGTGTGCGTGGGTCAGCATCTTAAAGGCGATTCTAGCCTCGACGAGAAGCCAGTGGAGTGTGCGCAGGTGCTGGGAGATGTGGCAGTGTTTTGGCAGGTTGAGGACCAGTCTTGCGTCGGCGTTCTGGATGTTCTGTAGCTTGCGGATGAGGTTTTTGTTTATTCCGGCGTAGAGTGCGTTGCCGTAGTCGAGTCTGCTGGTGACCAGGGCGTGAGTGACTGTCTTTTGGTGTTCGAGGGGGATCCATTTGAAGGTCTTACGAAGGAGGCGGAGGGTGTGGAAGCAGGAAGATGAGCAGAGTTGATCTGGCGGTCCATTTTGAGCTCGGAGTCCAGGATGATTCCCAGGTTGCGTGCGTGGTCTGTGGGGGTTGGCAGGTTTCCGAGGGCGGTGGGCCACCAGGTGTCGCTCCAGGCGTCGGGGTTTGGGCCCATGATGAGTACTTCTATTTTGTTGGTGTTTAGTTGAAGGCAGCTGTTTTTCATCCATTTGGCGATGGCTTCCATGCCTTCTCGAAAGTTGCGTCTGGCGGTGTTGGGCTCGTTGGATAGGGAGAGGATGAGCTGGGTGTCGTCTGCATATGACACGATGTTGAGTCCGTAGGTTCTGACGATGGGGGCAAGTGGAGCCATGTAGACGTTGAAGAGCGTCGGGCTGAGGGAGGAGCCCTGGGGGACTCCGCAGGTGATCGGTGTGGGGTCCGAGAGGAAAGGGGGGAGTCTGAACCGCTGCGTCCTGCCGGAGAGGAAGGAGCAGATCCAGTCGAGGGCCTTGTCCTGGATTCCTGCATCGTAGAGTCTGCGTATTAGGGTGCGGTGGGAGACTGTGTCGAACGCCGCTGATAGGTCGAGGAGGATGAGGACTACTGTTTCTCCTTTGTCCAGTAAGGTGCGGATGTCGTCTGTTGCGGCGAGGAGGGCGGTTTCCGTACTGTGGTTTTTTCTGAAGCCAGATTGGGAGGAGTCAAGGATGTTGTGTTCTTCAATGAATGTGGCGAGTTGGCTGTTGATGGCTTTCTCGATGACTTTCGCTGGGAACGGCAGCAGGGAGATGGGTCTGTAGTTTTTGAGGTCGGTGGGGTCCGCTGAGGGTTTCTTTAGGAGGGGGTTGACCTCGGCGTGTTTCCAGTCGTCGGGGAACGAGGCGGTCGCCAGGGAGCGGTTGATAGTTTGGCGGAGCATGGGTGCAATGGTGTTGGCGGCTCTGTTGAAGATGTGGTGGGGGCAGGGGTCCGTGGGGGCCCCTGAGTGGATTGACTTCATTGTCTTCAGTCTGTCTTCAGTGGTGAGGGCTGTCCAGTCATCAATCGCTGGTTTCCGGGTGTCGGGGGTGGTTGGTGAGGGTTCAGTGTGTTGGTTGTCTTCGTCGAAGTTGTCGTAGATGCTCTTGATTTTGTGGTGGAAAAAGATGCTGAGTTTGTCCCAGAGGTCTTGTGAGGGAGGGATGTCGGTAGACTCGCTGGTGGGTTGGGCAAACTCCTTGATGATGCTTAAGAGTTCCTTGCTGTTGTGTGCGTGGGTGGAGATTCTGTCTTCAATCGCTTTTTTCCTCGTTTCTCTGATGAGTTGATGGTGGGCGTTGGTGGAGGCTCTGAAGTTGTTGTGGGCTTCTATGGATTTGGTGTTTCTCCAGGCCTTTTTAAGGCGGCGGCATGTGCGCCTGCACTCTCGAAGTTCGGTGGTAAACCATCTGGCTTTCTTGGCACGGGTATTGTTTTTCTTGAGGGGGGCTATGGTGTTGGTGCTGTCCGAGATCCATCTATGCAGGGTTCGGGCTGCGGTGTTGGGGTCGTCGTTTTCCGCGATGGTTTGGGGTGGAGTTGTTGAGTGAGGAGGTGAGCTGGTCATCTGTGATTTTGGTCCAGTTTCTTTGTGGAAGCAGGTGCTGGTGTCTGTGGATGGTGGGTGTTCTGAAGGTGAAGTGGACGCAACGATGGTCGGTCCATGGGAGTTTGGTGGTGTGGCTGAAGGTGATGGAGTTTCCTGTAGTGAAGAGGGGGTCGAGGGTGTGTCCTGCTGAGTGCGTGGGCTCGGTCACGATCTGGCGGAGTCCAAAGTTGCGGAGGTTGTCCAGGAGGGATGTGGTGTTGGGGTCCAGTTGATTGTCGAGGTGGAAGTTGAGGTCTCCCAGCAGGGTGTAGTTGGTGGATGTGATGGCCTGCGGAGAGATAATGTCCGTGATGGAGTTGGCGAAGGGTCCGCGGGATCCAGGGGGTCGGTAGATGAGGGTTCCTCGGAGGGCGGCGGTTGGGCTGGCCAGTATCTTGAAGTGAAGGTGTTCCTTCGGTTCTGTGGACTCGTCAGGGAGTGTGCTCAGGCGGAGGCTGGATTTGTGGACGATGGCGATTCCTCCTCCTGGGTGGATGGGGCGGTCCTTCCTGGAGATCTTGTATCCTTGGGTGATGGCGATGGCGATGTCCGGTCCCGAGGTGGTGTTGGTCCAGGTTTCGGTGAAGAATGCTACGTCTGGGGTGATGCTGTCGAGGAGGTCCCAGATTTCTGTTGCGTGTTTGTGGAGGGATCGGACGTTGAGGAGGATGCATTGCAGGGTCTTCGGTTCATTTGTGTTCTTGTGGGTGGGTTGTGCTGGATCCGTGTTCCTCGCGGTGCTGCAGGTGTGCCGGCAGCGGTGACAGCTGAAGGGTCCATGGGTGTCGGCTGGTGATGCTAGCTTGCAGTTGTTGTTGCAGCCTGGGTTGAGTGCGTGGAGTGCTGCTGGGTCGTTGCGTTGGTGGGGCGGAGGTCCAGGGTTCCTGGTGCTGGTTGCGGACGGGTCGCAGACGGGCGCAGACGTGCTTGCCTTTGACGCGCCTTTGGTGCACCAGCGGCGCACCCGCAGCTGGATTGGGCCGAAAGCACCAAATCTATAGCGCTTGCACTCAATCGTGCTATCAGTGCCAAAACACCTTTCACCTTTGCATCCTGTGTGTGTTGTGTGCCCAATGTCTAGCGCAGTTTTTGTACTGGAAGGGTACCCTTCAAGTACAAAGTACTATGGAAAGACTTGGGGCCATATTATCAAAAAAGGGCGATACATTATCGCCACTTTTATCGTCAGGAAACTGCTGCTAAAGTGGCGATAATGGGCTTGATATTATGCCCTTGTGAATTCCCATTGAAGCCTAGGTTAACACCAGAACATGGGCTTCTATGGGAATTCACAAGGGCATATTATCAAGCCCATTATCTCCGCTTTAGCAGCAGTTTCCTGTTGATAAAAACGGTGATAATGTATCGCCCTTTCTTGATAATATGGGCGTAACTTGTATATGTTTCCTAATGGTATGTATGCTGTACAGGACAGCACACATGCTCAGCCGGGATAGTTTGGAGAAATTAAAAGCATTTCTCCTCAATGTCCCTATTGTCCAACTGCATTTGTTGTTAAGCAAAACCCTGTCCACATTTATTTTTGCAGGTAGGGTTACGCGTCAAAGACCATGCATCAGAACACCCGTGGACCACCCATGGAATTTCCATTTGATGCTAGAAATGTAAAGAAGTGCTAAATACTGCCTTGCGTTACTTTTGTAAGTAAATATACCCCAAAATATCTACTTCCAATATGTCGCAGATGGTCCAAACTAAAAAAAAACTGTCTAGTTTTTCAGAGCAGATTATCAACATGAAATATTCAGCAAAATAATCGATTTGCCTCCAAAATGCAAGCTTAGAATATTAAGCCACTTTACATATTGCACTTAAAAATGCCAAGTGATTATAATCGGTAAGCATTTATCATTTGACACCAAGTCATCATATTGGAATTTCATTCAACTTCTCTGTGGTTTAAGACACCTCTTCTGCAGCCCAGCGATGTCAAGGAAAAGAATGCCCAGTGGTCTCCTTTAGTAAAACCATACAGTATATTTTGTAACAGAAAAGGCTGAGTTGTGATCTCTAACTAAAGTTTAATCATTTTCTTCAGCTTGGAATATGATATTGATTGTGAATAAGTATTTCACTCAGGCAGACATTTATAATTTACTTTCTGCTTAGTACAACAACATCAGTGGCCATGAAAAGAGCAAGAGGTGCAGTCATTTGTCCTATAGATATTGGACAAAGTCCTGCAACACAAACAACCAGCATATTTCGTGCAGGAGATACGATCCCAAATGTGTTGTGCAAACGGAAGTGCATTATGGTAAACCATTTCAAAATCTGATATATTTTCTGTGTTCTGGGATTCCTTGGCAGCCATTTTTGAATCTAGTAGTTTCACCTGAGATCATATAGAGGATAGCAGCCTTACTGCCCCCCATGTCATATATGTACGCAGTTTGAAATGTTTTTAGCGTCAGCCAGTAATAGTGTCCTTTTCAACATTTCTCAGTTTTCCATAGCCTGCAGCCAGTAAATATTTATTGAAGAAGTTCGCCATATTCCTTCTCCAACACACACACTGCTTCTCTCCTAACTTTTATGGTATGCCTTAAAATGCTAATGGGGCCCATCAGAACAATGTGTCACGGTTTTAGCAGTATTACATTAGCAATGAAAAGGATGAAGTCTGGTTTCTCAGAAAAGACAATGTTTTTGCAATTACAGAAATGAGACAATACCGGGAACTGAATTGATTTATTCAAAAAATAAAATGAGTAAAATGATGTGGCAGTCTCAGGGTGCTGTGAGAAAAGCTGGGAAAGAAATTGAAAATGTTAAGGTCTGGCAGTAGAGTGCCATCTACCTCACTTGCTCACTAGCACACAGGATCCTCCCCCTTGTATTAACCATTTTGAAGCCTTTTTGCTAGGAAGCACTCCTCAATTTCTTTCCTTGAAATTCAGAGACCCACTGCAAGTACAATAACGTCAATGGTGAAGATAGTTTAACTTAAAAAAGGATCTTAGTGCTATCGATAGTGCAAGTTAATATCTGTTTTTCTAGTTTGATAAAGTCACCAACGTATATGATCAAGTGCTTTTGCGGATTGACTGCTCATGTTCTGCTTGCAAGAGCCCCCAAATCTTCTGTGAGAGGCAGTGGCTTAGAGACTGCTTCAGTGTGAGAATACTGGTCCTGTTGGTTGCAGGTGCGGCTTGTGTCAGGGAAAAGAGGCGGGGTCAGGGGGACTGGAAAGGGGGACATGGACGACAAATGTAAAAAAAAAAAGAACTTACCTGCTGCCCTCCCCCATTGCGTCACCCTCATCCGCTCCTCTCCTCTTCCGAAGGCCAAAGCTCCCAGCATGCCCTGCGGCTAATCCTGAAACTGCTGTCACGCATGACAGCAGCTTCGGGATTGCCCTGAGTGCCCTCGATTTGCACTACCGGGCAGTCTGGGAGTCTGTGCCTGCTCTCGCCAACCCAGCTGCATTGCTGGGTTGGAGAGAACTTTCACTGAGCATGACAGTTTGGCTACCGTGAGACGGCCAGCCAAACCGTCATGTGCAGTGAAGGGAGTGCACATACCACCCCCCTCAGAGCCTGTTGTTACTGCTGCCCCACCCTCAACACTCGGCACAAGGAAAATAAAACGATAATAAATTGGGTTTTAAACCCGTTTTATTGTATTTTTTATCTTTTAGAGTGTGCTGGTAGGGGAAGATGTTCTTCCACCATAGAGGAGGAGCCACATCTGGTCGGTTGTTAATTTGTAAAAATCCGTGAGTTGTTTCTTACATGTATGGGGCAATAATATTGGGCACTGGAAGACCAATTTAGCAGAGTTTGTCCAACTTACATATAGCATGATTTGTGTTTAATGTTATCTGATCCTAATTCATTATAATGTAACTTGAACAAATATCACAGTACATAAAATAATATATAACAATAACATTGTCAATTTTCAAAAATTCTTCACATTCTCTCCACCACATGGATTACATTTTATAACAACTTTCTAAATGAACCCGTCCTTAATGCATAGCGTCTTTCACATTTCTTCACTCTCAGTGTTTTTGACCCACACTGAGCAACTGTAGATATTTATTTTGTTTTCCATTTCTTAAGAATTAAGGATCTTGCCATTAACGCAATTGTATATATTTTTCTTCTATGGCTGTTATTTAATCAAATGCCAAGCGCATAGCCTGTCAAAATTAATTGTGAATCATCTGTAAACTTAATATTTAATACACGTTGGCAGTAACATCGTATGGAGGGCCTGTATTTTAATAACACTGGCTATTCCCTGATCATGTGTGACCAATTCCCTTCTATATCCATACAACATCTAAAACATTCTGCTGGTATTATCAAATCAATTCTGTTTAGGCTAACAGGTGTACTATACAGCAGCCATTTAGTACAAAATTCTATACGGCGAAAGTTAACTCCTTTCAGTATGGAAAAGTTGTAAGATTCAGCATACTCCTAGACTTTGCCATTATATCCTGCCGCTCTAAAGTTTGCCATTTTTACTAATTTGGATGTTAACCTTTGTCCAATTTTTCACTGGCACATATGTGTAACTGATTCTATAAGATCGTCAAGTAGATCAGATTTTCTCATTGTACCACGTCTCGGACTAAACCCTTAAAAAATTGCAATTTTAATGGAATGGAGCTTTTAGCAAGACTAACATCTGGTTTGATACCTATCCATTTCTTCCACACATATATCCATTTCCTCCATTTCTTTCAAAATCTCTAAATATCTATAGCCATTTATTCCTCAACTACAAAGTGTATTTTTTCAGTAGTTGTTGATGCTCTAATACAATATCTTCCAATCTAGTGAATATATTGCACAGTAGAGTGGCATACTTGCGAAACTTTTTAACATCCTAAAGAGTACTTTATAACAAACGTGTTTTGGCAACTTGTTCGCCAATAGGAGCTACGTTATCTACTGTCTTATCTAATCCTTGACTGGTACCGAATTGATAAAAGGAATGTGCAAAATTCACAAAGTAGTATTCTTTCCCATTTGGCAAGGCAAGAACTCCTGCATTTTGTATAGTGTACGCAATACCAATATTGGTATTTTGGTTGCGCAAATGAATGCCAAGAATAATCCTTCAATTTCTTTAAAGAATCTCATATCTAAAAAGCATCAGAGTGTGGCATATAAAAAAATTAAACAGTGGTCGAATTGAAATGTGGGTAATGCGATTCTCCCCACGAGAGACAATGTTTTATACTTTCTTAGAGCAACAGCTAGAGGTTCAATTCCAGATAAAATGGGGAAAATTCAGCATCCCTGCTTAGTCCCAGATTTAATATTACATACACCAATATCTATGTAATTCACAATTAAGCATGTAATTAAGCATATTGGATATCACTTTAATAAACATTGCAAGGAAACCAAAACTAGGCCTGGGCGGAGGTTGCAGAGTTCCCCTATGCTGAACTCAACAAAGTGACCAAAAAACTCTGCCACGCTACGAATGAGTTATAAAAGCGGCAGAGTGCGTTAGGTCCCTGATGTTTTGTAGCAGGAGTTTGTCCAGGGCTGGAAAATCAGCACAAACGGCTCCAGGCGTAGCACAAGAGGGCACTACTTCTTTCTGCCTCTTGAGTTGATTTTCTAATTGAGTGGTAGCTTCCTCAACACAAATGGATGCTTTCTCAAAGCGAGTGGTCATAACCACAAAAAACTTGGATTGTTTCAGAACTCCATGTTCTCTTTGGTGTGCGGAGTGCAGAAAACTCCACAAACTCAGCGATTTGAGAGGTCACCACCAAGGCCTAACCAAAACCCTCCAAGATACTGAAAAGGCTCTCCCAATTAAAAAGGTCAAATGCCTTCTCAACATCTTATTAAAAAAACACAACTTCCACTTCTAGTCAAAATGGCATCATTAAGGCGTAAACAATACACAAATCTTACCTTGGGCCAAAAATAATATCTAGGCACTCTCCTAGCTGGTCCACATCTACTTCCTGCCGAAAGCCATATATTTACTTGTAAAGTAAAAAGTTATCTAAATAGGTCTTGTATCCTTTTAGCATCTGTTATATATGTACTCATCTCACTATCGTAGAGCGAATTATTCATGTTTATCGCAATTATTTTGCATGCCTGCCAGGCTAAAAAGTTTAGAGCGTGTTCTCTTTCCTCATAGAGTTTATGCATACAGGCATAACTTGAAAGGTAAATCCACTCATAGTAATAATCCTGCATCTGATTCCCAGCCTATTTTAAATGTTTGTATATTCGCAGGAGATTTGTCACTCATATCCCTTTCATATATCTGCTTTAACTGTGACTCAAGGATGTTTCTTATCTCTTTAAAGCCCCTTTTCTCTACTATTTCTCGGCTGATTATCTGTGGTCTAATAGCAGTTTAAAGGCATCACATACCATTTCTAGGGGCTGGTTCCTTCATTAAGGTCAACATATTGATATATTTGAGACTCAATTCAATTCAAAATATCTTTATTCGATTGTTGTGGACAATCATAAAAGTACAAATAATTTACAGTTTTACAATTTTAAAAATAGGATATAAAAATACAATAATTCATTGGATTCATAAGCAAAATCAATTACTTTTTTAAAGTGCAGTTACAGTTAAAAATACATTTGTAAAGTGCAGTTATGTGATCATACATTTCCTAATAGTCATCGCATTCCTTAGGAACAAAGTTACTGTTGCTACAGTTACATGATTATCTAGAGCTTGCATACTAATCATTGCTGCACGGCAATGACGGAATCCTAAAACTCTTAAGAGTGGCAGTAAAACAATTTTCCTCATTTCATGGTATAGTTCACAAAATAAGAATACATGAATGGTACTTTGGGGGGAGACATTGTCACAGGGACAGCATAGTAGATCGTGCGTCCAATTGTTAATTGTAGGAAAACTAACCAATCTGTGGAAGATGTTGAATCTGAAGCGTGAAAGTTAAAAGCGCTCATAGTTGTTATTTACATGGATTAAATAGGGCTAAATCTTAAAAGTTGCTAAAAGCAATTGGTGCTGCTGAACAGACGGTTTTAAGACCTCCACAGCAACCCGATGGGATTCTAGAAGGGCTAAACATTCCTTTCTCAGTTCTTTTCTTGAAATTTCTGAAATATGCGAAGGGTTGGCAAAATATTCCTCTCTCCCAATGTCTTTCAAAAAATTGAACACATACTTCACCCAAGGTATTTTAGTAGCACCTTCCAGTTTTAGAATGTCTGACAAAACAGCTATGTTTAAGTGTGTTGCCTCTTGAGTCCAGAGTGTGTGCCATAACAGAACTGGCTCTACCTTGATCAGATCTGAGATGTAACAGAGGCCTAATTCAGAGTGACAGTTAAAATTTGAGGAGCTTTGGGGAAGTGCCAATATGTATTTTAAAAAGGAGTTTTCAGGAACCTGAATAGGTGATGAGTTTGCAAAACCCCAGACCCCGCTACCGTAGGTAGCACCTGCTACACATTTAGCTTTATATATTTTTATCAGTTCTACGGAGGGTCTGGTGCCTAATTTCCTAGAAAAGATTTTAAGAGAAGCAGTTTATCTAGTAAGCTCAAGTTTTTTTCACAGAAACTGCTTGAGACCATGTCTCATTTTGGGCAAAAAGTATCCCCAAATAGGAGAAATGTTTAGCGAATTCAAGCTTCTGACCCACTATAAAAATTGGCCTCTTAGATTTAGTTTGTCTGCCACAATACATAGTGAAATTTTTAGAAATATTGACTTTCAGGCCTAAATCATTTATAAAGCGGGAAAAGCTGTCAACGACCCGCTGTAGACCCACTTGAGTACGTGACATAAGTACAGCATCGTCAGCGTACAAAAGTGCTGGTATTGGGCGACCACCTATAAATGGGGGGTCCGAACTGTCTTTGCACGGAGCTTCTTCTAGTCCATTTATGTATAAATTAAAAAGGAAAGGGGCCAGAACACAGCCCTGTCTGACCCCACTCCTGATTGGTATTTGTTCTGTGCACTCTCCCTTCAGGCCATAACAGACGCGGGCTGACGCGTTGCTATAAAAACGTTTAAGATAATAAATAATATATAAAATCAACCCCTAGTTTTTCCAATATCATCCACAGTTTAGAATGGACCACACAATCAAATGCGGCCGAGAGATCCACGAAGGTCAAAAACAAGTTACCTTGTTTAGCCCCGACCATCATCATCAAATTCAGTCCCTGTTCTATGGTCCCTAGGCCAGAACGAAAACCGTACTGAAGGTCGACAAAATGGAGTTTGCCTCCGCCCAGTCCAAAAGTCGGTCCAGAATGACTCTACCCGCTATTTTAGTAAAGGAGTCTAGTAAAGAAATGGGCCTATAGCAAGCTGGATCCTGTCTATTTCCTTTTTTATGGATCGGGACGATGACAGATTCCACCCAAGTTGGGAGAAAGTTAGTAGCACAACTGGCGTTAAGCACCTGGACCAGAAGGGGCGCCCACAGAGATGGGACACTTTTAAATAAATCTATGGGGACCCCGTCTGGGCCTGGCGCCTTAGCGCCCCTACTTCTACTCAGGGCCTTTTCAACCTCCTCGAGAGTGAAGAAAAGGTTGTTACTCGGGGGGATAGTGAGGAAAGGGGATCAAAGTCTACATATGTTCTTCACCTTCATACTCTTCTCCCTCATAAACTTTCGAGAAGTGGCTGACCCAATCTGTTTCAGGTATTGCTATATCTATTTTTGGCCCCGCCTCCTCACCAAGAAAGGGGGTTCTCACTGTCTTCCAAAAGGTCGCACTATCGTTACTCTTGGAGGCTAAATGAAGAGCCTCCCAGGCTTCTGACCTCAGGGTATTTTTCCTGTCTCTAATGGCCATTTTGTAATCTTTCCTGAGTCTGCGGATGTCCTCTGCAGATTTAGGTTTGTTATGCAGTGCCTTTTTTAGGGCTGTATAAGCCCTGGTACACCTGGCATCAAACCAGCCTCCCTCCTTCTTCTTATTCTTCGATTGCCTAGTCAAGGAGTTTTTGATTTTGTTCGAAATGACTAAAAGGATGCAAGATAAGTTTCAGGTGGTAGATCTGTCTCTAGGCATATAGCTATTTCTGAAGAACATTTTTCAATCACCTTTTTAAGTATTTCTACCTCATTTATCATAGCCCATTTCAAGGTGTAACTATTAGTTTTACCAATTGCTAGATCGGCGACCACGCTGTTGCCGACCCCAGCACCAGATAATAATGATGGGGTAGGTAACATAATAGACACACATAGTGGGAAATGGTCGCTCAATGCTATGTCAAGAACATTAAAAGAATGTATTCTGTTCCCATGGCTGTTAGAAATTGTGATATAGTCTATAGTTGAAGAGTGACCTCTACCATTGAAAGTTGGGGCTATTGTGAGGGCAGAATTACACATTTCACTTACAAATCCTAAATCAAAATTGGCTAGCAAGATGTTGAATTGTTCCTCTAAGAGATTATGCTTAAAATGGAAGCATCCCACACCATCATCACATGCTACACCGCACCTATTGTCCTTACTCAGTTCACACAATTTACAATTAAAATCTCCCAATAAAATCAACATCAGTTTGTGTTTAAAAAGTTTCCCCTGGGTAAAGAGCGCTTTAGTCAACTTCCCTAGAACAATTGTGACATCCTCACAAGGAATATTGTTGTATATATTAACAATGACAATTGGGATGTCTCTAGTCTGATGGAGGACCAACATTTAGAAATAAGTGTCTTTGGCAGGTTCTGTGATTTTCTCAAAGACTAACCTGTTAGATATATAAACGTTCAAACCACCTTTCGGCCTCCCATGAGGAACAGCTACAGCAGGAGTACAAAAGGTTCTGTAGCCTATCAAATGCACAGGTTCAACACTCCAAGTTTCTTGAAAGTAAAGCAAGTTCTGGGATTGAACAAAGTCCGTAAAAATAGGATGATCAACTTTATATTTAATACCGGCTATGTTCCAGGAAGAAATTTTAAACACCGTAGAACTCTTTGATAGAATAGGCTGGACTACAGGAGATATCGAGGTGGAGTTGACATACAGAGGAGGAGCCGACTGATAGCCCCCCCGCACCAAGTTATCTTCTGATGCCAAAACATCCCCAACGGGCTCCACAACATCACACGTGGTTAGCATAGCTGGTAAATGTTTCCCCCAAGTTCATCTGCATGTTCTTCAATACAAGGATCAGAAAGTGTGACCTCTTTTAAACCTGACACTGTGGGAATTGTTGAAATAAACAGCAGTCAGTCAATATTTTCCAACCCACTAAGAGTGTCATGATAATTAAAGGTAGGAATCCATATCTTCTGATCCACGGCTGTTCGCAGTTCATGGTAGGATAACGATCATGGGGTATACGTCTAGTTGGTGGAAGAGGAGGGTAAAAGTAACCAAGGGGAAGAATGTTAACAAAATGCGGATCATAAGACCCCATGGCAACTCTTTCCAATATTGTGTAAACCAACTCAGGGGACCGGAATGATAGAACTACACAGTCACCCCTCGGTGTTTTACTTGAGGTACCCACCCATCTAGCTCGTCTGACCATTTTGAACTCTGAGAAAAGATGATTTTTTAATCCTACCCTAGATGACAAAAAATGAAGGGATTTATTTCTCAGGGTTGACCAATTTTCAGTGGTATTAGGAGGGATTGGGGGTACATTTGTTAAAACCACAGTGTAAGGTGTAGCTTCTGGAGGAAGATTTAGATTAAAAAGGTTCAGTGTTTCTCCTTCCCCATATTGTGGCCCTACAGTTCTATTTTGTAGTGGTGGTACAAGCGAAGATACATTCGGGGTTGCCGTGAGTGAGACAGCAGACCCCTTATCCTGAGTTATAGTATTCCCCCTTGTGCCACTTTGGTCAGGCCGATCAGTGGGCTTTGAAGTCAAATGTTTAGATTTTGCTAATGCTTTACTTGGTGCTGACGTTTTAGTTCGAAGTGCCACCTTAGCAGAAGCCAAGGAGCCAGTTTTAGAACATGATGCATTTTGTTGGGATAGAGATTTAGCCTCACTTGGGGTCGATTGTTTATCAAGTTTACCCTCGATGTTGATTAGCCTAGACTCTATGATATTAACTTTTAATTTTATAGGCTCAAAGAGGGTCATTAATAGAGTCTCCATTCTCTCACAAAAAGATTCATCATTTAGGTCCCTACTAATAGGATGAAGAGGGGTTGTCACTGGGTGATCGTTCATCTCACTCCCTATACTCCTGTTTGAATGTTCAATACATTTATTTCCTTTGAGTTTCGTGTTTCTTTTGTTATTTTTATTTAACTTGCTAGATTGTCTTTCTCTGGCAATATGTTTTTGTTTAGATCTAGCCTTCTGCCCTCTAGTTCTAATACAGGGGCTGTCACTAATATTTAAAACAGGGATTGGACTTCCTAAAGTATCTTGGGCCTCATTTTCTGGGGCATCTTCATTTAGAGAAGGGGAATCGCCAATCTCGTTACTAGGAGATAGGGAGGGAGTCGCGGATAGCCTTACGGTTAAAGGTAGTAGTTCATTGACATCCTTGGAATCCCTACGAGACCTCTCATTTATTGGGGTTATACTAGTTCTTTTAGGCAGAACTGCAAAGGAGGGTGCTAATAAGGAATCCTGGGAATTGGTGGTACTCATTGTCATCTTTGGATTGACTAAGGGAGGAAGGAAACCGGATGGCAGGGAAAGGCGTCTTTCCATGTTTTCAATAGCTGAAGCAACCACCCCAATCGTCTGCTGTAGCATTCGGTCTATTGCTGTCAGAGTAGGTAGGGGAGGGTTAACAGCAGTTTTATCCTTAACATTTTTCACCATGTTTACTGAACAGTAAATCCAATGAGTCTCAAAGAATAATACACGAACAAGTGTTCTATGTTAATACACTAAATACATACGTTACACTGATTACAGTAATGGAATAAAGATATAACAGTAAAATAATAAAAAGTTAATGGTGGTTACAGACCACGAAAAGGTAAATGAAGAGGGGGTGGACCTGCCCAGCCTCGGTCAGCCCCGGACGGCCACAGACGGCCCACCCTCTGCCCGGGCTCAGCCCGGGGGCCGCCCGCGCGTGACCCGCGAGGCGGTAATAGCGACGCCCTTTTCAAGCGCCTCCAACACCACCGCCTGACCTCCTGGTCCAATGTTAACGACAACGAGACAGGCAAGGTCATGAACTCCATTCACTCAGGATCTCAGTCTGACACGTGCCCACACCACGTATTCAACAAAGCAGACGCAGCCATCGCACCCCAACTACGGAAGGTCATCAACATCTCCTTCGAAACAGCGACATTCCCGGAAAGCTGGAAGCACACCAAAATCAACGCCCTCCTCAAGAAGCCCAAAGCAGACCCCAAGGACCACAAGAACTTCTGGCCCATCTCCCTGCTCCCGTTCCCGGCAAAGGTCATCGAGAAAATCGTCAACATGCAACTGGCCCGCCACCTGGAAGACAACAACATCTTGGACCCAGTCTGGATTCAGACGAAGCAGTCTGGATTCAGACGAAACCACAGCACCGAGACAGCCCTTATCGCCGCCACAGACAACATCAGGCGCCAACTAGACATTGGTGAAACATCAGCCCTCAACCTCCTGGACCTGTCAGCCGCCTTTGACACGGTGTGCTATCGCACTCAAAAGACACGCCTCCTAGAAGCCGGAATCCAGGAGAAGGCTCTTGACTGGACCACGTCCTTCCTCTCTGGCCGAACCCAGAGCGTCCGCCTCCCACCCTTCCGATCCAAAGCCACTGACATCATCTGCGGCGTCCCCCAGGGCTCATCCCTCATCCCAACGCTGTTCAATGTCTACATGGCCCTCCTCGCACAAGTGGCCCGCCATCACGACCTCAACATCATCTACTACGCTGACGACACCCAGCTCATCCTCTCCCTCACCAAGGACCCACATACTGCCAAAACCAGCCTCCATGAGGGAATGAAGGCCGTCGCTGATTGGATGAGGAGCAGTCATCTGAATCTGAACTCGGACAAGACAGAGGTCCTCATCCTCGGACCCACCCCTCAGCCTGGGACGACTCCTGGTGGCCAACCAAACTGGGAACAGCACCAACACCCAACGACCATGCACACAATCAAGGATTCATCCTCAGCTCCTCCCTCTCCATGTCTAAGCAGGTCAACGCCGTCTCCTCCTCCTGCTACAACACCCTCTGCATGCTCCGCAGGATCTACAAGTGGATCCCGACCGAAACAAGAAGAATGGTGACACAGGCCCTCGTCAGCAGCAGACTGGACTATGGCAACGCACTCTACGCAGGAATCCCAGCTAAACACCTACGACGACTACAACGCATCCAAAACACCTCTGCCGGACTGTTCGTCAATGTCCACCCACCGCAGCCCCATCACCTCCCACCTGAGAGACCTACACTGGCTCCCCGTCGACAAGAGGATCAACTTCAAGCTCCCCACCCATGCACACAAAGTACTCCAAAACGCAGGACCAGCCTACCTGAACAGCAGACTCAACTTCCACACCCCCACCCGCCAGCTCCGCTCTGCCAGCCTCGCCCTCGCCGCTGTCCCTCGCATCCAACGAACGACCTCCGGTGGCAGATCCTTCTCCTACCTCGCCACCAAGACCTGGAACACCCTCCCTACCCACATACGGCAGACCCAAGACCTACTCGCCTTCAGGAGACGCCTCAAGACCTGGCTCTTCAAGCAGTAGCAGCACCCCCCCTCCCCTCAGCGCCTTGGGACCCTCACGGGTAAGTAGCGCGCTTTACAAGTACTCTTATTGATTGATTGATTGATTGATTGAATGACGTGTTCACGATCACAAACTCTCACAGATCGCGCAGCTGGCTACCAAAATTTTGTGGCGCATGTGAACAGGTAGGAAAACTCGTCTGCAAACGCAGGAATCTTGGTAAGTCGCTATTGCGCACACTAGAATGCATTTTTAAAGCGCGAACAAGTAAATAATTCTGCTATGCCGCGGATTGCAAAATTGTTGCCAATTTCACGCTCTCCAACACAGTTATAGAAGGGGAAGGTTTAGGCCTGGCAAGAGGTTTATCTTGCCAGGTCAAAGTGGCAGTGTATGCTGCACATACAGGCTCTGCAATGGCAGGCCAGCACCAAGGTAAGAGGGTTACTTAAGTGGGTGGCACATTGAGTGCTGCAGGCACTCATTAGGCCTGCCGCACTCATTGACATTGGCACTCAGTGGCATTGATTACGATGGCGGACGGATTGAAGTCCATTCGCCATAGTAACCAGCCCCTAAACTCACTGTGGTGTCTATTGAGCGATTGAATTTAGTTGCTATCTTTGTTCATAGTCCTTTTCATTTTAATTTTAACAAACCATCATTGATTCAAATTTTCTGTTGTTCACGTGTAGAGCAACCATGTTTATATATGTCGCTCATGTCTCCTCCGTCGTCATTACATTTTTAACATATATAGCTGACATATATATTTATTTATTTGTTTGCTTTTCTATGTATTTATTTAAGAATGTATTTAATATTTGATTCATGAATTTATTTATAAAGCATACACTCATTGGAATGCATTTGAACTACTGGTTTAGGAGTCACAAATGGGCACAATGCGCAGTAGCAGAAAAATGAATCTAACAATCTGCTGTGGAGCAGACTTCCAGACAGAGTGAGTTCCAAAGTCGAGGAGGTGTCCTATCTCATAATTGTCCTACCTCTTCTCCATTACTTACCTTTAAAAATGTCTGTAAACCGTTCGAAATAATACAATAAATGCATAGCACCTAAGTTTTTCAAATACATTTTAGAAATGGTAGCTACCTTCATTCGTATGCTAACAATGTTTTGTATTGTTGCAAATTCATTATCTGCTTCCTCCCTAATCACACCATGACACTTGGATTTCTTTTCCCAGGGCATATTACACTATCCTCCTATACTTTCAGTCTGGAACATTTTTTCCCTCTAATATTGGCTGTTAAAATATGACACTTTTATGAAGTGTGTTATTTAAATTGCACAGCTCTACTTATTTCTGTATCCTCCTTGCGAGCATGGGTCTTTAATGAACAATTTTAATTTTTAACTAATCATATGTCAGGAATAACTTACACCTTCAGGGATTATAAAATTACAAGGCAGTGTAAGAAAGTTCTAGTATCTTAACTTGGCGTTTAAAAAAGAAAGGTTTAATTTCATAGGTTTTAGACAAGTACAAATAATAGGAACAGCAATAATATATTTTAGAAAGTTCGTGGTGCATGGAAATATGTTTGAAGAAGCGTTATACAGTACAGAAGGTTCCATCGAGTATGATTGCATATTCATTTTAATTTATGCCTTTGTTTCAAGTATTCTTCCTTCATTTCTGGATTTGCTGATAATGTATAAATATGAAAACATCACGTGCATTTTACGGTAGATAAGTTATAAATTCACTTGAAGGTATTTCTTGTTTAGATGCCAAATATATATATATATCGCCAGTAGGTATATATAGTTAGGATTAATTCCCTATGGGATTTCTGAAAATTCTATGTCTAATAACTTTGGCGTTTGTGGACGGAATCGGCTGAAATTTTCAGGAAAATGGCACATTTTGTTTCTGAGCAGCCCCTGAAAATTTGGTGGGGTTTCGTCAAGGGGGGGCTGAGAAAAAAGGGGGGTCCCAAAACGCGTTTTTTGCATTGAGTTTTCCATAGGGCGGTTGGACTCACTTTTAGCTCGAACGGCTGAATGGATTTGCACGAAACTTGGCAAAATTGTAGGGACTGTTAGCCCGATGTGCCTTTGCTAGGTCTCAATATATGTGCTTCAGTGGATTTTGAGAAATTAACGTTTAAATCAAGATATATATCTGTAACAGCGCTCCGGGCAGCGATCCGGTCCGCTTACTTTTCGCGTTTCGGAACTTTGCGTGCAGAAAGCTGATTGGCTCTCCGGTGTCTGTCAACATTCTAAACAGTCCGGAGCGGCCGCCATCTTGTCTCTCGGTAGGATCGAGAGAGAAGAAGAGGTGAAAAACGAAAGGGGAATTTAATGAAAGGGGGCAAGGTATCCCCCTCTTGACCCCCTAGGAATGTTGTTGGTTTTATTAAAGGGTCCCGTGGGGAAAAGAAAAAAAAAATGATTTTTCACGGTAGAAGCGCTTCACGGGCCGCGAACTGGGCCGCAAACTGGTAGCGAAACGGGAATTCGCCATTTTTTGCTTCGTTTTAATTGTTTAGAGATAAAAATTATCGCCGCACATCGGCCACAATGCATGAGTATCGTTGAAAAGTCAGCGATATTCATGTATTATCCAGCAAATGCTCTTAGCCGTGTTATCCACCTTCCATTGGATAACATGGTTAAAAACTGCTCTGTGCGTGAGCTTTTTTTTTTTTTTTTTTTTTTTTTGCTGCGTGACGTTTGTTAACGTTCGATTCGATGGAAATCAGGAAGTGTTGACCACCATTTTGTCATTGCGAGTAAATATTTTGTTATAAATGAATCCTTATTGAAAAACATTGTCTGCGCCATCTTGCCTTTTTGTCCAATGCCACAATTTTGTCGTGCACGGCAGCCATTTTAGATGCCTTGACCAGGCCCACTCTCTGCACGCCGCCGATCCTCAGCATGGCTTCCCACCCTCGCAAGCATCTCCCCCACGCACTGGTCATCCCCGCTCTGTCTCTCATGCATGGGCCATATACTTCCCCCCATCTGCGCTGCTCTTCTCTGAGAATCACACCCTGTGCCCTCCCGACACCTCTCTTTCACCCTATTCACTACCGCACCCTCTGACACTCCTCTTCCTCTGTGTCCGATTGTCCAGGCCGGACCTAGGCTATCACCTACCCCTGCGGATGTAGTTTATGGCCCCAGCTGTAGAGAATTCAGACATGCCAACCCTCCCGATTCAGGCGTGTGACTACTGATTTCAGTGCTAGTCTCCCGCCTCCCGATTTCTGCAAGCAAAAACTCGGGGGCATATTACCAACAACTAGCGATAATTTTTGTCTCTTATTTGTTTAGAGACAAAAATTATCGCCGCACATCGGCGATTTTTATCGCAGATAAACCTTGCTATTATCGCAGAAAAGTCAGCGATATTCATGTATTATCGAGCAAATGCTCTTAGCCATGTTATCCACCTCCCATTGGATAACATGGCTAAGAACTGCTCAGGGCAGGTGTTAGATTTTGGAGATATTCGCGCTTAGCGCGAATATCTCCAAAAGTTGGTAATAGGAGATAGCGATGTTAGGGACTGTTTCCAGTCGCTAACATCTTGGCACGCCCGCTTTGCATGTCATTAGTGATAAGTATCACTGACATGCAAAGCGGGGCCCAAGATGGTCGCTATCTCCTTTTAGCTGTCACTAACTGGTGTTAGCGACAGCTTGGTAATAGGGAGATATTTTTATCTCCGCTTTTTTGGCTTTAAAAGCCAAGAAAGCGGAGATAAACCCCCTTGATAATATGCCCCACGATTCCTTGGGGGTTTCAGCTGACAGGGCTTGGTATTGTGTTACATGGTAATTTTTCCAGGAAACGTCAGAGGGTCGATGCAGGGGTTCTAGAAGAGGTGATAAACCATTTAAGCCTCATGAACAAGCGCATGGTCTTTTAAAGATTTGTGAAGTACTCGGGGCGGCGGTGTGTGTGTGCCCTCTTTCAGGAGCGGGCGGGGGGCACTGCCAGCAACTTGCCAGGTCAGGTAGTGTTCAACACGTGCATCACCCTTTCTCTGCCTGCTATTGCGCTCCATGCTTCGGAAAGGTAAGAAAAAGAACGTGCATTTGAGTTTGAAATGTCCGATCCTGCAGCAGCACACTTCCAAAGCCCACACATGACAATAACCCGATTCAAGGCCCCATTCACCCGTTTTAAAAAAAATAGATAACACTCCAACAAAGTAAGATTATAAAACTTTATTAACTATTAACTATAACGAACGGAACAAAAACTAAAAACATTTAAACATTTTTCAACACAAAAAGCAACAATGGTTAGAAGCTGTCTTTTGTGCGAATAGTCCCAAGGCAGCACAACGTGCAGAGTTCTGGACGGCACCCAGGTGATGTCGCCTGGGTGCCGCACTGGTTTTGGGATCCTACAATGCAGCACAGAAAAACAGCGTGGGGCGTCCCGGGTGGTGCGGGGGGAGGCCTCGTCAGTAGCGGTCTGTTGTGCGAATAGTCCCAAGGCAGCAGAACGCGTTGAGATGTTGATGGGACTGTGTCCAGTGTCACATGGCTGACACAACATGTACGACAGGCACCCAGGTGATGTCCAGTAAACTGCCGCACTGGTTTTGGTATCCTACAATGCTGCTCCGAAAATTGGCGTGCGGCGGCCCGGGGGTGGGGGAGGCGGCGTGAACGGGCCTCCCCAGGTGGCGGCCATCTAGCTGAGTTGCGCTCGCTTTTGCGGCTACAGCGTCTCGCTCACCATGTTGTTGAGTTGCTTCCACTCTTGCAGTGCAGCGATAGGCGGCTGCCACATGGCTCTTAAAATGGCGGACGGCTCCTCGGTTTTGGGCCTGGTCCACTGAAATGGCCCTGGGACACCTTGGAACTCGGACGCTTGCCTGCTAGGGCTTGGGCTCCATTCTCGAAAAGCGTCCCCTCAGCCGTGAAGATTCTACAAAAGTTTTGGGGGCCCCCGACTCCCGCAGGCTTCCGGTGGGGAGCGGCTGCCATGATTGCTCGCGGAATGACCACGACGGAGCCACGAGATGGTGGTGCTCTCATGCTGACGCCAGTTTCAGTCTGAATGATCCAGAAACAAGGTGGGGCTTTCATCGTTTGGGAAAAAAAAATGTTCTAAACCAATGAAAAGTGTTATTTTTAGGTCATATGACCAAGCCTTCCATCTTTAGGAAACCAAAAGTAAAATGAACCAATGAAAAGTTTTATAAACAAGTCACATGACCTGTTATGCGGCATAAGGCTACAAAAAGCGTAGAAAATCCGTTGGCACGTGAGGCGGCGTCAGTAGCGGACCGATGTGCGAATAGGCCGAAGGCAGCACAACGCGCCGAGATCCGGATGGCACCGAGGTGGTGTCCAGCAAATTGCCGCACTGGTGTGGCCATCCTACAATGCTGCGCCGAAAGACGGCGTGTCCAGCTGAGTTGCGGTCACTGTTGCGGTACAGAGACTCGAACGCGCCGAGATCCGGATGGCACCGAGGTGGTGTCCAGCAAATTGCCGCACTGGTGTGGCCATCCTACAATGCTGCGCCGAAAGACGGCGTGTCCAGCTGAATTGCGGTCACTGTTGCGGTACAGTGACTCGAACGCGCCGAGATCCGGATGGCACCGAGGTGGTGTCCAGCAAATTGCCGCACTGGTGTGGCCATCCTACAATGCTGCGCCGAAAGACGGCGTGTCCAGCTGAGTTGCGGTCACTGTTGCAGTACAGTGAGTCGAACGCGCCGAGATCTGGATGGCCCCGATGTTGTGTCCAGCAAGTTGCCGCACTGGTGTGGCCATCCTACAATGCTGCGCCGAAAGTCGGCGTGGGGTGCCCCGTTGGCTTATGAGGTGATGTCAGTAGTGGACCGATGTGTGAATAGGTCGGAACCAGCACAAGGCGCCAAGATCCGAACGGCAAGTCCTGGATGTTGAGTGCCTCAATTGAGAGTTCTGAGCAGCGCTTGTAGGACTATCTGAAGTTTATTATAAGAATCAGAGTAAGTTGAAGACTGTCTGAAGCTTATTTGCACCTTTTGCAGCTTCACTATTGCCCAAGGTGGTGTTCAGCGGAACTTTTTTCCTTTTCCTTTCTGCTTCTTTTCCTACAATCCGTTTCATCTGAAGACACGACCAGGTCCCTGAATGTGTGTAGGGGGACGCTATTGAGTGAATGAAAATGGCGGCTTGTCCAGCTGAATTGCGGTCACTGTTGCGGTACAGTGAGTCGAACGCGCCGAGATCCAGGACCGATGTGTGAATAGGTCGGAACCAGCACAAGGCGCCAAGATTCGAATGGCAAGTCCTGGATGTTGAGTGCCTCAGTTGAGATTTCTGAGCAGTGCTTGTAAGATTGTCTGAAGCTTATTTGCATCTGCTGCAGCTTCACTATTGCCCTTGTGTGGCCAAAGGTCGCACATGACATAGGCGGCCGGCTCCCGAGGTCCGGCGGAACTTTTTGCCTTTTCCTTTCTGCTTCTTTTCCTACAATCCGTTTCATCTGAAGACACGACCAGGTCCCTGAATGTGTGCAGGGGGACGCTATTGATTGAATGAAAATGGCGGCTTGACACAAAGCTGACTCAAGCGTTACTGTTGATGCTATACAGACAAAAATTGGTTTTCAGTTTGTACATTCTTCATGTTTTTTTTTTCCATCCAAGTCTGATTAAGAGTTTGTAGAAAAATGGCTTCAGATTTTCCACATACTACTCTTCAGCATTCTTCCTAAATGTAACAATGTGAAACTCACTAGGAGAACGGCTGTTTCTGTTTCCTTTCAAAATGCTGCCAACAATATTTTCTGAATGGAAGACACCATCTTGTAGCATAAAGGGCCGAAAGGGGTTCTGGTCTGGCCGATGGTTGGTGGAGACATTTTGACTATATCTTGGACCTGCCCGGCCTCGCCCAAAATGGCGCCGGTATAAATGGGACTCGTAACTCCTTGCCCGCAAATGTATATCTAGAAAATGTTATTGTAAGTGGCCCTGTCCTATTTTAATTACAAAATGTATGTCCACCGATTCCGCAACTGTTAGACACCTTAGTTCTTGCAACCTAATGGCCCGCTCGTTACGTTCCTCTACAGTGTAAATGTCTCCTCATCATATACGATTTCAGTTTGCTCCGTGGCCGGCCCACGTGGTTATAGGCCCGTATTTGTATACTGACATTTTCACAATAAAGGTTTTTAAAACAAAACAGGGTAGTAGTATTTACATTGGTAAAGTTTTTACTTTTAGTCACTGTTTTCGAATCAGTAAAAGGCAAGTGAAATAAAGCAGTCCAATTACATGACGGATAAAAGGTATAATATGTAGGAACGCAGTAAAGATAAATGGTCAAGGGCAGTTGTGTTTTTCATGTCTGCAACATAAAGTGATCGATAAGAATCTGATAATCAGGCGTATCGGCGACTAAGACAGCAGGCCGAATCTCTTTTACTCAACGGTTCCGTCATGGAAGGAAGAAACGCCCTTTTTCTCGAAAAAGGAATATATTTTACTTGCAAGACAGTTGTAAATTTTCCGGGAAAGTACATTAGCCTGGAATATTATAACATATGTTTGAAAAAAAAATATTCGAAAACAATAAAAAGCGTAATTTTTAGGTCATATGACCAAGCTTTTCATCATTAAATTAACAAAAGTAAAATGAACCAATGAAAAGTTTTATTAACAAGTCACATGACCTGTTATGCTTACGTTACGCGCTGCGCGCTGCGCCTCGGATCACTTCCGGGTGCGCTAACGCGGCGTGTCATATAACGCATTACGCGACAACGTAGGTCAAGAATATAGTCAAAATGTCTCCACCAACCAGCGTTCAGAACACAACCCCTTTCAGCAGTCCAAAAAGTTCTGTTAAATGACAACAGAGGGGACAGGCAACAAGAACCATCAGTCAAAGAGGGGAGGGCAAGTTCTTCTCTTCCGGGTCATGTTGGGGCGCTACCGGAACTGATCGAATTGGTAGTCTACAGTGTTTCTGGATGTTTCAGACTAAAGCTGGCGTCAGCATGAGACCACTACCATCTCGTAGCTCCGTCGTGGCCATTCCACGAGCAATCATGGCAGCCGCTCCCCACCAGAAGCCTGCGGGAGTCGGAGGCCCCCAAGACTTTTGTAGAATCTTCACGGCTGAGGGGACGCTTTTCGAGAATGGGACCCAAGCCCTATCAGGGAAGCGTCCGAGTTCCAATGTGTCCCAGGGCCATTTTAGTGGACCAGGCCCAAAACCGAAGAGCCGGCCGCCATTTTGAGAGCCATGTGGCAGCCGCCTATCGCTGCACCGCAAGAGTGGGAGCAACTCAACTACATGGTGAGCGAGACGCTGTAGTCGCAAGAGCGGGCGGTAAACAGCTGAATGGCGGAAGAGGTACAGTGTAGCAAAAGCAGGCGGAATGGCAACTAAAACGGTAAAGGGGCGCCCCACTACAGCTTGTCTTCAGGTGAAACGGATTGTGGGACAAGGTCCAGAATTGAAGAGTCATCAAAAGGCAAAAAGTTCCGCCGGACCCCGGGAGCCGGCCGCCTATGTCGGGGGCGATCTCAGGCTACACCAGTGCTATAAGACTTGGGGAGGGTGTCGGAGCCAAGCGTCTTATCCGAGTCCATGGCCATCACACCGCCCCTCAGGGGCCTCCGTCAAGCTGTTTAGGAAGGTAACATATCACATTGTTTTCTAATGCAGTCAGGTCCACAAACGACACTCACTTACTTTGAGAATAGTGAAGCTGCAGTAGGTGGAAATAAGCTTCAGACAGTGTTACAAGCACTGCTCAGAACTCTTAACTATGGCACCCAACATCCAGAACTTATGCTATTTGAGAATGGCAGTGACATCGAAGCAACTCAGGGACCAAAACCATTAACGTACTTTCACGTATGAAAATCTTACTTGGGGAGGGGGCAGGAGCGAAGCGCCCCCTCCCAGTCAGCGCCACCACACCGTATGTTGAAAATTTGAAGCCATCGTTCTACAAAGTCAACCAAACTTGGATTGAAAAATCTAGAAAAATGTACAAACTGAAAACCAGTTTTGGTCTGCTTAGCATCAGTAGCAACGCTTGAGTCAGCTTTGTGTCAAGCCGCCATTTTGATTCAACAAAGCACAGGCATTGAAAAAGGCTCAAACTCAGAACTCTGAACTATGGCACCCAACATCCAGGAGCTTGGCATCCGGATCTTGGAGCCTTGTGCTGCTTTCGATCTATTCACACATCGGTCCACTACTGACATCATCTTATAAACCAACGTTATGTAAATAGTTTTTTAATAAAATGTTTTACCCTGTTTCTTTGCTGGTGTGTTGTCTATATTTTTAATATTTGAATAGGGTTTGTCATTATTTTGTGCGGGATGGGTGATGGAGCCGAGCTGTCTTGCAGCCCTCATGGTGTGGAGCTCAGTTCATCTCACTATTTTCGTATTTCTCATGAAGGGTTGTTCCTAATATTTCTATTTTAACGAGGTCAAAAAGAGATCCAATTAGTGGCCTACTGATTTTGCTCGATTACTTTTATTTTTTTACACGATTTTTCACTATCTGCAAAGACTAAACAGAGTATTGCGACTTTGTGCTTGTTTGTAAATAGAGAATGATCCAAAGAGAACCAATTCTAAAACAGTAAATGCTTGGACAACAATCAATCAAATGGAGAGACAAGCAGGCACGACGGATTACAACGGGGGCAAAGGCTTGCGTTAACTACCGTTCACTATCTGCAAAGAGAGAGTACTACTAAGACAAAAGAGGGGAGGGGGGGGTGCAGCGTTCAAAGCACATCAGCGTGCATAAATACGAAAATGTTTTTATCTATCACGTACTTGACATTTTAAAGCTTTTCATATTTGCTATTAAAAAACCAATGAAATTCACAGAAAAAACCATAGGTTATAGTGGATATATAGTTAGGAATTTGCATTTACAAAACCTTGAAAATTCAATGAAAAAACCATTGGTTTTAGGCCATATATAGTTAGGGATTTGCATTTACAAAACCTTATTTTACTCGCATAAAACCATTGAAATTCCATATATAGTTATAAGCGCTAACTATATATCGCGCACACGCAATCCACTGCTGATGATGTCACATATTACATCATTCATGACATGGTTAGTGACATCACTGATGACATCACTGATGACATCTCAAATGACATCACTGATGACATCACTGAAAACATCTCATTTGACATGACTGATAACATCACTGATGATATCATTCATGTGATAATACGATGAACCTCTTCAGACTCTAATATAACCTTAGATACAATCAGTGTAAACAGACACTCACAGACTGTCACTCATCCATGGAGTTACTCACACACCTAGTCAGTCATGCAAAGAATCAATCACACCTCCATTTCCTCAACTATACAGTTATACAAACTTTACTTATTCAAACATATAGTAACACATATTTACTCTATTATACAATCCCTGATACAAGTTCACAATGATCCATACAGCCACTCACACATTCACTGGCTCTTATGCACAGTTATTTATATATGTCAACTCTCACATGTACTGTGTTTTACATATGTACTTACTTTGACATGTAGCACTGAGATATCCATTCACTCACCAATGCACTCATGCACACAGTCAACCGCCCATACAGCTGTTTCCACATGCACTTTTGAAACCATACATCTAGTGAATCAACTGCTCACACATCTATGCACAGAGTCATACACCTCCCAGCCACCCACACACACACTCAGTATCCCATACAAATACTTGGGCAACCAATCAATAACCCATATAGTTACTCATATAGCTACTTATCAACACATGCAACAGTTTACAGAACAACAGACATAATGATGCACAAATTAAGACAGTTTAGTCACTAACCCATGCACTCAGTGAGACACATTTAATCACTCACTCATACAGTCAGTCATGCACCTACTAAATCCTTCATCCAGACACTTATATATCCACTCATTCTTCAATATGTAAGAGATATTTTAACTTTACAGAAACATACAGTCACTGGATGTTGTCATCAGTGATGTCATCAGTGATGTCATTTGAGATGTCATCAGTGATGTCATCAGTGATGTCACTAACCATGTCATGAATGATGTAATATGTGACATCATCAGCAGTGGATTGCGGGTGCGCGATATATAGTTAGCGCTTATAACTATATATGGAATTTCAATGGTTTTATGCGAGTAAAATAAGGTTTTGTAAATGCAAATCCCTAACTATATATGGCCTAAAACCAATGGTTTTTTCATTGAATATATATATATATATATATATATATATATATATATATATATATATATATATATATATATATATATATATATATATACATATATATATATATATATATATATATATATATTACCTACTGGCGGTCGCCAGTAGGTAGTTATAGTTAGGATTTTTTTCAATGTTAAATCTCAACATTCTATTTGGAATAACTTTGGCGCCGGTTGACGAATCTGCCTGAAAATTTCCTCAAAATGGCCTCGCTGCGTTCCGGTCCTTCCCTGAAAGTTTGGGGGGGATTCGTCAAGCGGGGGCCGAGATAAAAGGGGGGTCCCAAAACGCGTTTTCCCCATGTTAATTTCCATAGGGCGGTCGATTTCACTTTTAGCCCGAACGGCTGAATGGATTTCCACCAAACTTGGCAAAATTGTAGGGACTGGTAGCCCGATGTGCCTTTGCTATGTCTCAAGATATGTGCTCCAGTGGATTTTGAGTAATTAAGGTTCAAAAAAATATATATATCTATAGCAGCGCTCCGGTACGCGCACCGGTACGCGCACCGGGCGCGCCACGCGACTTGCGCGCAGAACGCTGATTGGCTCTGGGGTGTCTGTAAACATTCTAAACAGTCCGGAGCGGCCGCCATCTTGTGTCTCGGTAGGATCGAGACACGAGAGGTGGCCAAAACAAAGAGGGAAATGACCATAAGGGGGCAGAGTAGACCCCCCCTTGACCCCCTAGCTTTGATGTGGGGGCCATAAAAGGGCCCCGCGGGGCAAAAAAAAAAATTTTTTTTTTTGGATTTTCGCGGGGGGAGCGCCCGGTACGCGCACCGGGGAGCGTACCGGGAAGCTTACCATGGGGAAAAAGAATGACAGTTTTAAAAGTAGCTGTTTAGAAAAAAAAATGTTTTGTTGTTTTTTTTATACATACACATACATATATATAAATGCATATGCACATATATATATGCATATATGTCTATATGTGTGCGTGTAGAGAGAGGTAGAGAGGTAGAGGTGTAGAGGTGTAGAGGTAGAGAGGTAGCGGTAGAGAGGTAGAGATTAGTAGAGAGAGAAGAATAGAGAGGTAGAGAGGTAGAGAGTAGAGAGTGAGTAATAGAGAGTAGAGAGTGAGTAGTAGAGAGTAGTAGAGAGCAGTAGAGAGAGTAGCAGAGTGAGTAGTAGAGAGTAGTAGAGTGAATAGTAGAGTGAGTAGTAGAGAGTAGTAGAGAGTGAGTAGTAGAGAGTGAGTAGTAGAGAGTAGTAGAGAGTAAGTAGTAGAGTGAGTAGTAGAGAGCAGTAGAGAGTGAGTAGTAGAGAGTAGGAGAGAGTAAGTAGTAGAGAGTAGTGGAGAATATTCCAAAGTTTGGCACAGCACCACTTTCACAATGAGTCCAATCAAATCATATCACTTAGAGTACTTATTGAAGCGCTGAATCTTGGTGTATATTCAAATGCTTTTATTTTCCTTAAGTTTATGTACCACAGCCAGCCGAAACGTTTCGTTCTGTACAACAAAACTTCTTCAGGGCGTTCTTATTTCCTTCAAGTTATGTCGGTATCCCGTTGTCATATAACTAGATATTTCTTCCAAATGTTAGACGAGACATAAGTATATTCTTATTAAAAGTGACTAGGTATCAATTTTACCCACACAATTCGGGCAGACTTGAGTAATTTATAGCATCCTCAAAGTCAGTCTTTCAAAAATTCCAAAGTATAGGACATGATAATCCAAATCCAAATGTTTCTCAAGAAAAGTCATTTACAATCGTTCGGAATATCGGTGTTTGGGCAGATATGATCCAGGGACCCCCAGTATGCAAGGGGAATTAGTCCCCCCTCTGCAAACGCGCCAGTGGCCTGCATTGCAGAGAGGTGTAACAAGGGTGTGGCCTCATTATACTTCTCTGCAATGCAGCTCCCTCGCGCATACTGGAGGCTCCTGGTGGACTAGTTGACCCCAGGGACCCCCAGTATGCAAGGGGAATTAGTTCCCCCTCTGCAAATGCGGCAGTGGGCTGCGTTGCAGAGAGGTGTAACAAGGGGCATAGTCTCATTACACCTCTGCAATGCAGCCCCAGGCGCATACTGGAGGTTCCAGGTGGGCTAATTGGCCCCCAGGGGCCCCCAGTATGCAAGGGGAATTAGTTTCCCCTCTTCAAACATGCACGGGGCTGCGTTGCAGAGAGGTGTAAAAAGGGTTGTGGCTTCATTACACCTCTCTGCAATGCAGTCCCCTGGTGCATACTGGAGATTCCTGGTGGGCTTTCAGGTCTTATATAGTTAGGAATTAGCATTAAAAAAACCTTTGAAATTCACTGAAAAAACCATAGGTTTCACACCAGTTATAGTTAGGAATTAGCATTTAAAAAACCTTTGAAATTCACTGAAAAAACCATAGGTTTCACACCAGTTATAGTTAGGAATTAGCATTTAAAAAACCTATTAAATTCACTGACAAAACCAGTTATAGTTAGCTGGAAATTTTACTGACATAAAACCATTGAAATTCCCACGTTATAGTTAGTTGGACTCACTATAACTTGCGCGCCTGCAATGCACTGCTGATGACGTCACATATTACATCACTCATGACATGGTCAGTGACATCACTCATGACATCACTGATGACACCATCCTTGTGACAGAGTGACAGATCTAATTTCAGTGTAATGTAACGCTTGAAACACATATTCAAAAATAGAAACAAACATTTTCAAAAAAATGGAGATACCCAAACCAGTAACAACAACCAATTCAGTAATTCCACCATCTATATACTCATCCACTCATTCACCAACAGTTCTATATAGTCACTCATATATATACTCACTCATCATATGTAGTGATACACCTATACATCCTGTTACACATCAGCAGTCATCCAAAAGTTACTCACACACATACTCACACATGCACATAAACTATTGAACATCCATTTATTTGCATATACATTTATACACACACTACCACCTTACTTCTAAGGAAACTTACACATACTTACTCTCTTAAACAATCACTTATAGAAACACATACTTATTTAAACAGGAACTCCTACAATCTCTCACTATATATACTATACTCACTTATATACATCAATACTCACATATACTAGATTAAAACATATGTCGTTACTAATGAAGACACTAGTGAGACAGTCATTCACTCACTAACACACACATATACACACTCGTCCACCCATACAGTCCTGCACATATGCTGTCTTCAAAACACATACAAACAGTGAGTCAGTCACCAACCCCTGCAGCCACTTATACACAAAGAGAAACACTGATACAAACATTTAAATATTTAAGCAATACTCGCTAATATATGTATTCACTAAGATTCACTTAATAAGCCAGTTAACCAACCAATTTTTTTTTAAAAAAACATCCATTTACACACTTTTTTAAACATTTATTCTTCCATCGACCTTTACAAATACATATATAAAACAAATTTATTTTTCAGAAAGACACACATTCACTGGATGGTGTCATCAGTGATGTCATGAGTGATGTCACTGACCATGTCATGAGTGATGTAATATGTGACGTCATCAGCAGTGCATTGCAGGCGCGCAAGTTATAGTGAGTCCAACTAACTATAACGTGGGAATTTCAATGGTTTTATGTCAGTAAAATTTCCAGCTAACTATAACTGGTTTTGTCAGTGAATTTAATAGGTTTTTTAAATGCTAATTCCTAACTATAACTGGTGTGAAACCTATGGTTTTTTCAGTGAATTTCAAAGGTTTTTTAAATGCTAATTCCTAACTATAACTGGTGTGAAACCTATGGTTTTTTCAGTGAATATATATATAAATATATATTTTGTAATATATTTATATTGGAGATTTTATCTTTATCACATACATAAATACATAAATACATGAGGAGATTCAACTATTACAAATAGTATTAAGAAGAATAGTAATCAAGGAGCTATCAAATACTAACAGCCACAAATATCATAATTTATACAATAATTAGAGATAATTCATAATTCATCTTGACCCATCTCTATATCATTTTTCCAGCAATAAATCAGTTCCCGTATACATTTTCCAAATTGTTTTGCACTCCGTCTCTTCCATTCGGAAACCCGCTTTTCAAAATTAAATATTGTTAAAAGCCGAGCATGCCATTGCTGGAAAGTGGGAGTCAATGGGTCCAACCAGCAATGGAAATACATATTCTAACCACTGCCATGGCCATAAATAAAAAGTATTGATGTGCTCCCAAAGTTCCTTCACTACAGACACCCAGCAACATTAGTTCATGCACTGGGATTACTTTTAGTTTCTGGGATTGTTCTAAAGTGTATTCTATATCGTTACTCAAGATTTCTAAAAGATGCCAGGTAGAAAACCTGTATACTAAATCTGCTTCTCCACTTTGGCAACGAGGGCACAAATGCTAACTAGCCCCCCCCCCCCCCCAATATGGCTATTTTAGCCGGAGTATTATAGAGATCAAAGATGGTTTTATAATATTGTGCCTGTAGCCTGTACGAGCACAATATAATTTTGCATAGTTTTAAAGATTCTAAAAAACATGCACCAGTTATACCCAGTCATTGTTCCGATTTCTCAGCCTGTTTCTCGAGGTCGTCTTGCAACATTTGATTCGAACCTTGTATATCTGACTAATTGTGCAGCCTTAATTATCCCTTACTATCTCCATAATAGCATCTTTAGTAAAAACATTTTGGCCCCCCGTTTTTCTTGGCTAAAAAACTCTGTATCTGCAAACACTTAAAGAAATCTTTCTGGTCAACCCTGTGATTGGTTCAAATGAGATTATTCCCCCTACATTGACAAGATCCTCCATCCTTCTAACGCCAACATCCTCCCAGTGTAAAGTGTCCACATCCTGAAAGATTTCAGGAAGCGCTGGGTTCCTAAAAAGCAGGGTGTAAAAATGTATTCTCTCTAATCCTAACTTTTTCTTCAGAGCCACCCATACCCGAAATACAGCCAAGAGGGTTATAAATCTAACTTTCTTATAATAGCTTGCTTCATTATATTTAAAAAATCGACTTTTAATCTCATCTTCTAATAATAATTCATAAATATCCTGTGACCCATTCCTACTCCATTGGTCCATCAAGTTTCCCCCAATAGGGCACACATATACTGGAGCGCTGCTGCCCAATAATACATTCTCAGGTCTGGCACGGCCTATCCCCCTCTCTCCCTAGGAAGTGCCATATATTTTAGGGTCCTTCTTGTCTTCCCATATAAATCTACTAATCACGTCCTCCATCAGCTTAAACCAGCATTTTTCAATTTCCATTGGATATGCTAAAATAAATAGAGGACTTTTCGTAAGAAGATCATTTTTACTAAATTACACCGGACGACAATTAACAGATGTGAATTGTTCTTCCTGATAAAGTCCTGCCTCCCTTTCTGAATAACTGGGGCTAGATTTAGCGCTACAATTTCCTCTGTCTCAGATGTTGTATATACCTCTAAGTAGATCGCTGACTGCGTCACCCAAGAATCGTTTAGATTAACCATTCTGTTTGTGACAATTTGTGTCTTATGCTACATGTGCGAATACCCAGATATTCTCACAAAACGTCAAGGCTTCTTTTTCAATTTCTACCAATGCTTTGTGGGGATCCGGTGTTACTACTGCTAAATCGTCGGCATAACCCAAAATTTTAGTGGCAGGCCCTTGAAAACAGATACTTTAATTCTTGGGTTAGCCTTGATTTTCCAGATCAGGGGGTCGATATAACATGCAAATAATAATGGGAATCATCGCAGCTACCGACATCAGGTCCCTGCTCGACATCAGGTCCCTGCTCGACAACGGGGAAACAGCTGCCCTCATCCTCCTGGACCTCTCAGCAGCCTTCGACACCGCACCCTGATTCAGCGCCTCAGCAACACTGGAATCCAAGGAACGGCCTTGGAGTGGATATTCTCGTTACTCGCCGGAAGAACTCAGAGAGTCCGCCTCCCCCCTTTCCGATCCGTGGCCACCGAAGTCATCTGCAGCGTTCCACAAGGATCCTCGCTCAGCCCCACCATCTTCAACGTCTACATGAGCCCCCTCGCAGCCATTGCACGCCAACACAACCTAAACATCATCTCCTATGCTGATGACACCCAGCTGATCCTCTCCCTCACCAACGACCCCGCCACCGCCAAAGCCAGCCTCCAGGAAGGAATGAAAGACGTCGCGGAATGGATGAAGCTCAGCCGTCTGAAACTGAATTCAAACAAGACGGAAGTCCTCATCCTGGCACCATCCCCCTCTGCCTGGGATGACTCCTGGTGGTCCCCTGCCCTGGGCACCACCCCCAAGCCAACGGACCATGCACGCAACCTGGGCTTCATCCTGAACTCCTCCATCACAATGACCAAGCAAGTCAATGCCGTCTCGTCAACCTGTTTCAACTACCTGCGCATGCTCCGAAGGATCTTCCGGTGGATCCCCACCAAAACCAGGAAGACGGACACCCACGCCCTCGTCACCAGCCGACTGGACTACGGGAACACCCTCTACGCTGGAACAACAGCCAAACTCCAGAAAAGACTCCAGCGCATACAGAACGCCTCGGCACGACTCATCCTGGACATCCCCCGTCACAGCCACATCTCTGCCCATCTGAAAGACCTGCACTGGCTCCTCGTCAGCAAGAGGATCACGTTAAGACTCCTCACACACGCACACAAGGCTCTCCAACACATGGGACCCAAATACAATCAACAGCCACCTCACATTCTACACACCCACCCGCCAGCTCCGGGTGGGTGTGTAGAATGTAGCTCCGATCCGCCAGCCTCGCCACCATCTCACGAATCTGCAAAGCCACCGCCAGAGGAAGATCCTTCTCCTACCTGGCTGCCAAGACATGGAACTCCCTCCCCACCCACCTACGGCTGACCCAGGACCATCTCTCCTTCAGGAAAGACCTGGCTGTTCGAGCAGTAGCGACTCCACATCCTCCCAACGCCTTGAGGAGCTATACACATTTTTTGATTGATTGATTGATTGAACCCTGTCTTGAAGAAAACCCCTTCCCACAACAAACCTCTCAAGAGCAGCCCACAAATAATCCAAGGAGACCCTACTGCTTTTTCGGCACCCAGCAGAATTAGCTCCATAGGATCTCCTGAAATTGAGACAGCATCAAACAGCGTGAATATTCTCCTAATATGATTGATAGTTCCTCTACCAGGGATAAAACCGTGCTGTCTGGGAGAGATCGCATTCCCTACAAAAAGACTCACCCAATTAGCTAGCACCTTTGAGAATAGTCTGGCGTCATTGTTCATAAGCCTTATAGGCCTATAGGACCCAGGGTCAGTTGGCAGTTTCACCTTTTTTTAAATATCGTAAGGCTGGCCCAAGCCCATTACTCCAGGGGAGTGTCCCCCTTTAGAGCCTGATATAGTGTATTAACAAGTTCGGAGCCTAAGATTGAAAGAAAATCTTTATAAAATTCTAACAAGATCTGGTCGGGTCCTGTTGCATTTAATTCATGTCATATTATATGGTACATACATTTCCTGTTAGGTTTGCTCTTGCTTGTATTTCAATGGCATGTGCTTTGTGCATTTTTCATATGCATTCCATATTCCTTTCAGAATGCTTGTAATGTATGGTTCCACCTGGTTGTTGCCAGTTGCACCTGGAAACTAACCTAGGCGGACCCCCTAGTCGTGCTGTTAATATATCTACTTTTCTTGCATCTACACTTAGCTCAAGAAACTTCTTAATATTGGCAACGAGCTGGACATCTCACTCCTGCCTATACTGCAGCACGGGAGCAGAGTGTTATTTAACCCACAGAATTATTTTTATATACTTTGTTTCTTTATTTTTGAACATCGGTTTGCCACATGATTTTGGATATTGCCTGCATCGCTGATTGGATTCCATTTGCTTGTCTCGGTAAGCGAGGATCATCATTGTTTTTGGATAATCTTGTTTTGGATCTGAGTTTCTCAACAGGTGTATCTTTCAAACTTCACCGGCAGCGTTCCATAACTGATGTAAGAATCTGCACCTGCCATCGATCTCCCAGTGTTCACTGGTTGTATCCGGATCTCCACAAACTAAAGATTTTTTCAAACACGTACAAGCGCTACACGTCATTGTGCTGATTTGTAGGTGCAACGTATCCAGCGGCCATCTTGCTGTTGTCATAGCAACGTTACCACACATCGGCAAGAGTGTGCAGTAAGATAATTACACACTGCTATGCGTGCATCCTGAATCATTGTAATCTGTTGAATTTGAACCACGTATCCTACAAGTGAGATACCACAATTTATTTAATTATAATTCCTCATTTATTTGTTGCCCTGCTTTTTCAAGTCATTTTGGGAAATATTAGACATATTCTGCATCATATTAATTTTCAGTGCAATTTTTTTTATTGTTTTATATACATATAAATAGATAAAGGATTCACGCCGAAACGCGTCATCTTTGTTTGGAGAGTGCACATTAAATAAATATTATTTTGCCTGGACCTACCTGGTGTGCCGTTTTTCCTTGAAAACCGAATGTGGAGGTAATTGGGGATTCGCGAGCGCTATATATATATATATATATATATATATAACATAGCTTCATTATTATACTCTAACCATAACATAATGCAGTTTGATCCACCTGCACATTCCTTCAAAATAAAGGCGATCCAACTACACCATGGTCTAGATGGAAAGAGGAATTTTTTACCTATATGAAGGCCATAGAAGGTGAACGCATGGGTGCAGAAAGAAAAAAAAGTATTTTGCTCCACTGTCTTGGATCTGAGGGACAAGTAATTTACAGAGCACTATTTCAGATTACGTCACAAAGTGGAGAGTGGAGTGAATGTATATGTTGAAGCATTAGCCAGGATGGAAAAGTGGTTTAAAACTATGACTATTAACGCCTTAAATAGATTTATATTCTACACCAGCGCACAAAAAGACGATGAGGCATTTGATGATTTTCTAATGGCCTTAAGATCCTTGAATCTGCACTGTAACTTCGGTACTATCAATGATGAAATGATTCGTGATCAAATCATCGAACACGTAAAAAACAGAAAAGTGCAAGAAAAGTTATGAGTCATGGGTGACCCCAAGTTAGATGAAGTATTGCTACTGCAAACGCAACGGAACTTTCAGAAAAGTGGATGGAGGTGGTAAAACAAAATTACAACATATCTGCAACCGAGGAAGAGATTAGTGTTGTTCAAACAAAAAAACTTTTAAAAAATGACATAACATAAGGAATCTTTTATGCTAGCCACTACAACAACAGTTACCCTGCTAAAAGAAATGATAATTCTTTTCATTATAACACATGTTACAGATGTGGAAGCAGATCCCACGTGGCATCTTTTAGGTTTAAAGTATTTTATTGAAGCAGGGTGGGGTAGGACACAAAGGGGCAAGGAACAAGTAAACCACAGGAACCGCACAGCAATGCGCATTGTACAGCAAGTACAGTAATGCAATTACAATTTCGTAAGAGGCCCCATCCGACTCGGGAGCATAGCTTTCCCAACTGTGGTCACATACAAACAACGAGGGGGCGGGGGGAGAAAGGGAGGGAGGGACGGGATGGGGTCAGGAAAGAAATCAGGGGGGGGGGACCAAGAAAGAACGGGAGAAAAAAAGGAAAGAAAAAAAGGGGGGGGAGGGGAAGAGGGGAAGGGGAAAAAAAGGGGGGGGGGTGAAGGGAGGGGAAGCAACCCCGCTCCAAGAACCTACCCAACCGAACAGAACCCCCAACTACCGAACCCTAACCCACCCCCTGTACTGTGCCAATATCTACAGTCTCCGCTACATGCAACTCTCCGAAAATCCCCGCTACACAGTACCGACCCCACCCAGTCAAGCAGGCGGGTCCGGTGGCGGTGTCAGCCTTAACAACCTAAGGTATCTAGGGCAGGTGATCTCCCGAAACTCGGAACATAACAGGCTGTGAAAGGGCTCCCACAGTTCCTCAAAAGTATCAGTGTCCCCCAAGGCTACTAAGGACATCTTCTCCATTCCAAGGACATGCCATAATCTGTGCAGCCAACCAACTACAGAGGGAAGTGTGGTAGTGCGCCAGTGTATGAGAATATTCTGCACCGCTGACCCCAGCGCAATTGCGATCTGTCTACCTCTCTTAGATCTAAGGGGATACATCAGCCCATTCGGCAACCCTAGCAGAACATAGGCCGGGAATCTAGGCAGTTCTATCCCAAAGCATTTGTCTACCTCGCCCAAAACCTCTTCCCAGTAAGGAGCCAGCAGGGGACATTCCCATAGTATGTGTGTTAGTGTACCAGTATTGCCACAGTTGCGCCAGCACGTCCCTGGTATTGCCCTGTCCATCTCGTGCAGTTTCTCCGGAGTACGGTACCAGTAGGTCGAGATTTTAGTGAAGGTCTCCGTAAGACCCGTGTGGTAGGCCGAGTGACGTGCGCGGAAGGAGATGTGTTCCCATTCTTTATGGCTCAACACGCGCCCAAGCTCACGCTCCCAACGTTCCTGACCGGGGTTGTGAATATGAAAGGAGGGGGGCTGCAGCATTTTATACAGGTCTGAGATCAGTTTAGCGTCCGACGTGCGAGTAATTAACCAACGCTCATACGCTGTGATTTCCCGGTGTGCCGCGTCGCGCACTTGGGGTTGTAATGCCCAGTGGCGCGCCTGCATGTATCGCATGCGCTCCGTTTCCGGGAGGCCATAATCCCTCCTCAGGTCCGGGAAGGGGACAACCCCCTCAGGGCAATACAAGTGATACAGAGTGCAGCAGCGGGCCACCCGCCATCGCTCATAAGCGCCTTGCACCATCCCGGGGCCGAAGTCCGGGTTGCCAATGAGCGGCGTAAAGGCAGAGGGGAAGGTGGTAAGCTCGCACCTGGCAGCCACCGAGTCCCACGTCCGGAGCGGGACCTGCGTTACCAGAGACGCATAGAGATTGGGGGGTCGATGGGCCCGCTTCAAGAATGGTACTTCCTGCAGCGTCCTTCCCGCCACCGCCTGGTCCTGGAACAGCCAGTGCTTATCAGACTCCCACCGGCTCCATTCCACTAGATAGCGGAGCTGAGCGGCCTGGAAATATTTCCGCAAGTCCGGTATCCCCAGCCCCCCGGATTCCGGTGACAGCATAGCGATGCTTCTCTTGATCCTCGGCCTGCGGCCCTGCCACACGAACCGCGCGATGGCAGCCTGTGTCTCCGCAAGCACCTGAGGCAGGAGAGTCATCTTCACCGCGGCCACCCTACCCAGTAACGACAGCGTGCCCTTATCCCACCGGCCCAATTCCTCCCTGATTTTCGCGCCCAGCGCCGCGTAATTGGCCGTGACCATCTCCGGGAGGGAGGGCGCCAATAGGATCCCCAAGTACGGGATCCGGTCCCTGGACCAGCTCAGAGGGTAAAGCCTCTGTAGTTCCGCTCTAGTGGCGTTAGTAAGCGAAATGTCAAGGGCGGCCGACTTCCCCAGGTTCACCTTGAAGCCCGCCACGTCGGCGAATAAGTTCAATTCCTCTACACAGGCCGGCAGCGATCTCCGCGGGTCATCCAGCGTCAGAATGACATCATCCGCGTACAGGCTGATCGCATGATGGAATTCACCCATCTTGACACCGACAATGTCGGGGTTCTGCCTGACCCTCTGAGCAAAGGGCTCCATGTACAGGGCAAAGAGCAGAGGGGAGAGAGGGCACCCCTGTCTCGTACCCCGCTCAATGGGGAAGGGTCGAGAGCTGCCGCCGTTCAACCGGACTACCGCAGAGGGGAACCGGTAACAATTGAAGATCAGATGTCGGAACTTCTCCCCAATCCCGAATTTGCTCAGGACCTTCTCTAGGTAGGGCCAGTGCACCCTGTCGAAAGCCTTCTCCGCGTCTTTGGACAGGAGCATCCTCTCCCCAGGGATCCTGGAAGCCTTCTCGAGGATGTGCGTCACCCTTTTTGTGTTATCTACTGTTTGCCTACCGGGCACGAAGCCCGCTTGGTCCGAGTCAACCATGCCCGGGAGGTGCAACGCCAGGCGTGCGGCTAATATACTGGTGAACACTTTCAAATCTGTGTTCAGTAGCGAAATGGGACGGTAGGACCCACAGGCGGTCCTGTCCTTACCCGGCTTCGGAATCACGGAAACCGTGGCCTGGAGAAATTCGGAGGGGATGGCTCCCGGTTCTGCGAAGGAGTTAAAAAGGCGGGTCACTAGAGGCGCCAGTTCCTGACAGAAGGTTTTATAGAACAGCGGGATAAAGCCATCCGGACCCGGGGCCTTGCCCAATTTTAGCCGGGATATCGCCGTGATCACCTCCTCGATACGGATGTCACGCTCCAGATACTGAGCCTGCTCCTGAGACAACGACGGGAGCGGGACCGAGTCCAGATAGGCCATCTCAGCCCGGGCCGAGGGGGCCTCCCCGGTGTAGAGGTCAGCATAAAAGCTGCGAAAGACGTCTGCCATTTGCTCATCAGTCGTGACCCTACCACCGGTCGGGTCCACCAGTTCCTTCACACGGCGCTGCTGGTGTTGCACCCTAAGTTTATTAGCCAGGAGCCGCCCACACCGATCGCCCCCTGTATAATATTTGTGTTTCAGTCGAAGCATCGCATACTCCGCCCAGTCCGTGTCAAGGGCCGTCAGGAGTTTCCGTGCCGCCTTCAGCTGCCTCCACACCCTGGGGGTCCCTGTCCTGTGATGAACCTGCTCCAGCTCCCTCACCTGCTGGGTGAGCTCATCTCTCTTGAGCTGTCGGTCCCTATTCTCGGCCGAAGAAATCGCTATAAATTCGCCTCGGAGCACCGCCTTCAGGGCTGCCCACTGTGTCGCACGAGAAGTATCCCCAGTATCATTTATGGTCTGAAAATCCAAAATGGCCGCCCGGATCTGATCCACCTCCGACCGCCTGTGCAAAAGTGTGTCCCGGAGCCGCCAGACCCCTCTCGGCCGAACCACCGGGGGCAGAGTGAAAGCGCCCTCCACCGGGGCGTGGTCAGAAAGAGAGAGGACCCCCATGTCCACACTCGAAGCCAAAGGGAGCATTGGGCCCGACACAAGGAGATGATCTAATCGCGCATAAGATCTATGGGCATGTGAGAAGTAAGAGTATGCGCGGGTGGTGGGGTGGAGGTGGCGCCACACGTCATGCAGATCCAGCTCCTCAAGTCGAGCTCGAATCGAGCCCGAAAGCTCACCCAACTGGTGGCGCCGCTGCACAGACCTGTCCATCGCCGCATCGAAAACCAGGTTCAAATCACCCCCCAACACTATGTGCCTATCAGAGGTGGATGCTACGTCCTCCAAAGCCCTGTGTAAGAATTGGTCCTGGTGATCATTGGGGCAGTAGATGGTGCCAACAGTCAGTGCTAAACCCCCCATCTTGATCCTGTAGACTAGAAGTCTCCCTTTCTGTTCTGCTACCTTGCACACGACCTCTCCCCTGAACCCCCTAGAAAACAAGATCGCCACCCCTGCCGTCTTGGAGGCGCTAGAGGAGAACAGCTGCGTGGGGAACTTAGGGGTACGCATCCTCGAGCAGTCCTTAGCCAGCAAATGGGTCTCCTGCAACAGACAGATATCCGCTTGTGAGTTTTCTAACAAGGATAACACTGCCCGCCTCTTAACCGGATTATTCAGCCCTTTCACATTGAGAGTAAGCACCTTAAGAGCCATCAAGGAGGGGGATCAATGGAGCACATGTCAAGAGGCAAAGCCCCGCAGGCAAACACAGAAGGCACCACTCGAGGCCTCAAAACAGAGCAACTCTGAACCGTCCACTGGCACAGTACAGTCCCCGCACCCCAACACCCCACAACTAGAAAAACCCCCCTTGTCCCCACACAACCAAATCTACACCACCCCCCACAACTGGCCCCCCCTCTAGTCCCCAGAGTCAAAACATCTGCCCGCCAGTCCCAACCCCGTTCCCTGCTACTCAAACTTTTCAAAAAAGACATTGTCCCAGTCCGGCCCGTAACGGGCAGGGCCGTGGTAAATCAGTCTAGTGGACGTCCAGCCACCTCCTCCAGCACTCGCCATTCCTCCCAGCCCACCCCCCGGATCCCCGCACCTGCAAGAGGAATAAGCTAAAGTAGACTCCCCCCGGAGTGAGTTCAGGCCGTCAGGGCCACTTCGCCGTTCGCCGCCACTCTGGAGGCCTCCTGGATGGCGGCCGCCATGTCCGCCCTGATCACGGGCGAGCCCGGACGCTCCGACGGAGGAGAGGTCCCCCCTCCAGCTTGCTGCCATCCGTCACGAGTGCTCCGCCTCCGCCGTGGAGCCGGGGTATCTGTATCCGATGCTGTGAGGCCCAACACCGCGCAGGCGTCCTGGAGGGACCGAAGCTGATGCAAAACACCGTTCCATCTGAATATCAGACGGAAGGGGTGCCCCCAAGAGTACTGTGTCCCTTGTTCCCGGAGGAAGTCAGTGGCGATCTTGAATGATTTCCTCTTCTGCAGCGTGACTGTAGATAAGTCCTGAAACAGGGTCACAGGGTGGTCCCGGAATCGGAAAGATTGCTGCCCTCGTGCTTCTCGGAGGATTCGCTCCTTCAAGGGAAAGTCCGGGAGGAAGGCCAGAATGTCCGGGGCGGGCGCCGTAGCTCTGCGGGGGCGGCCCACCCGATGTGCTCGGTCTATGCGGATCCGAAAGTCCTCCGACTCTCCCAGGATCGCACGAAAGAGGGCCACCAGATAAGCAGTCACGTCTTCACCCTCCTCACCGGATGGCACACCGCGGACCCGTATGTTGTTCCGCCTGGACCGATTTTCAAGGTCCTCGGCGTGGGCCTGTAGCTCAATCTGTTGCTCCCGCAGTCGCAGGACCTCCTGCTGCAGATGGGTGATCTCTTCATCCCTGGAGTGACCCGCTTCCTCCACTGTGTTCACACGTTCCCCCAGGGAGTCCATCTCTCTCCTTACTTCGCGGACCTCCCCGGCCACCTCACGCTTGAGCGTCTGAAAGTCCTCTCGAAGGGAGCTAAAGAGCGATTCGAGAAATGATCTCGTCACCGGGGGTTCTCCGCCATCTGCACCCCTGGTCGGGGCCGGGGAGGTCGTGGCGGGTTGGGTTCCACCGCTGCGTAGGGCGCCGCGTCCCAGCATGTCCGGCAAGGTTCGGTCGCCCCGTCGCTGTCCTCCAGCGTTCGACATTGCAGCTGAGTAGAGGACGTTGAGGGCAAAGAAAGCAGCTATATGCCAGCCGGGGGCAGCGCCACATAAAGAGCACCAGGAAGGCCGAGCTGCCCGGCCGGAGACCACAAAATGGCCGCTCTGTGATGTCGAGGGGCCAACGCCCAATATGGAGAACCCCTCTCCGTCTCTGATCCGGGACCCAAAATCCGGCCAGTGGGCAAAGTCACGGTGCGATGGTCGCCGGGGGCCGTAGCCTCAGGGGGAGATCTGCCCCGGGAGCCCCGTTCCCCTGCTCCGCTCAGACAACCGGCCGGAGCGGCCTCTCCCAGCGGGCCTCTTCAATCCACGGGCTGGCGTAGTGAGGCGATGTCGACTCCGCCTCCGCTCTTCACCTCCGCTCTGCTCCGTTCCGCACAACCGCCGTCGGACAACTCCGAGCCGTTCGCGAAGCCGCCGCTGACTCCCACTCCGACAGTCCATGCACCGCTGCGGGCTTCACACACAGGCGGCTGGGCGCTCCGTCACGCTCCGAGGGTCGGGAGACTCGCGGCTTCCAGCTCGCACACGGGCCATTCAGCGGGCCCCGACCCGAGCTTCACCGGTCAGGATCTCACCCCCGACGGCGCAAACCGGGCTCAGCAGTCGCTCCACACCTCCACCGTGGGCACCAGGCTCAGTCGCCGCGTGATCCGGGGGGGAATCAACGGTTACAAGCGGTGCAGGGATTCAGGGGTCCGGGAGCTCTCGGCAAGTGCGACCTCTCAGCCCGCCATCTTGGCCACTCCCCCCCACGTGGCATCTTTTCAGGATGTCCTGCAATAAATAGAGAGTGTGGAATTTGTGGCAGAATGGGACACTTTAGAAATGTTTGTAGAGATAAATGCTACAATAACCAAACAAAGTACTACCTCAGGCACTTCTGAAAGTACGAAAGTCACCGGGGTTAGAGAAACTCCTGATCATAACAAAGGCTATGTGGTTTCAATCATACACAATGGACCTAAAAAAGAAATGTGCATGGAATCTCCAAAATGTATGTTTCAAGTCTTAGGTATTGATCTAGATCTCATGGTGGATTCTGGGTCACAGTGGACAATCATTATTATACACTATTTTAAAGAGAAGTTACAAACTGTGTGTAGTTATGATAGGTCAAAACCGTCTGATATTACTGCTGAAAGTTTTGAAGGGTCAAACATTTAAATGGAAGGTTTTTCCATTTGCCATTGTATTTCAGAGGGAGATGTGTTCATATAACATTGTATATTGCTGTGAAGGGTGTAAATGTTTTAGGTTGGCGAGACCAGTGGAAGCTGGGCATAATTCTCAATCCCCGATCAGAAGAGCCTGTTTCTCTATATAACAATATCGCCACAGTGAACACAAATGTTGCTATTCTTGAAAGAGAAACAAAATTGTTAAATACATATAACAAAGTATTTTCTGACAAATTGGGGAGATTGAAGAATTTCACACACAAAATTGTATTAAAAGAAAATGTCCGTCCGATTAAACAAAAATTGAGGGGGGTACCCATCAACATTAGGGATGAACTGAATGAAATGCTCAAAGAGTTGTCGGATGAGGGCATCAATGAGCCAATTGAATCATCTGGATGGGTTTCCCCATTGTTTAAGTGCTCAAACCCGACCAAAAACTCTGAGTATGTGTGGATTTGAGAGGAGTAAATTCTAACATTGTGATAGACTGCCACCCCTTCCTAATATTAATGAGTTTGTTTCGTTATTAAAAGGTGCGCAGATTTTTTCCACACTTCATCAAGTCTGAGTACCACCAAATAGAACTTACAGAAGAGTAAAAAAAATATACTGCTTTATTCACACCACAGGGCCTTTTTCAATATACTAGATGACTTCGGCAGCGTCAGTCTTTCAAAGAGTTATGTTCCAGATATTTAGGGACATTGACACGTATGTTAAATGTTTTCAAGCCGACATTTTAATATTCTCAAGAAATGAATTAGAACATGAAGTCCATCTGAATGAAGTATGTAAGAGGCTTGAAAATTGCAGTCTTACCCTCAAAGCTCACAAGTATAAGCTTTTCAAACACTCTGTTGAATACTTAGGGCATACGTTGTCTGCTGAGGGTGTTATTCCTTCCTGCCATCCAGGATGGAGCTAAACTGTAGCAGGTTTAGATCTGGGCTAGCAAAAGTTTTACAGACCAAGCCTGGTCTCATATCCCAGAAACAAAGGGGCTATATTATGTATTGAGGGAGAGATAGAGTAGTACTGTCCACCCTTCCGTTCATTACCCCTTCCTTGCCTTCACAGAGCGGGGCCTCCTTTTTCCTGAGCTGGGTTCCAGGAGAGGTGAGGTACACTCCCTGTACTATTCAGGTGAGTAACATTAGTAAAATAAATTGGCCTAATTAGAAGAAGCCAGTGCCAGGTCTTTCCTGTTTTGATAGGACTTACTACAATTTATTTCTTGTTTCTTGTTAACAGATGTAAGAGACACCGTTTGGTACAGAGGAACACGATTTTGGACTATTTATGTATATCCTTTACAGATTGTCGTTACGTTCACTTTATGTATGCAGTAGCTAATGCTTAGAACTCTGGCCCTGAAGAAAGCCATGGGATCTTGTCCCTACCGGCTGAAACATGTTGGCCTTGTAAATGCAGTTATATGTTTAGACTGCTTCCTCTGCATTGTTCTTGTTTGTTTGAGGGAAAGGACAAATTACATTAGAGTTTTTCACCTATTGATCCTTTTACCCCTTGTTTCTAACTCACACATCTTTTGATTTTTGCACTGCACTCGATCCCATCTTTATCATTTGTTCATGGGTACCTTAGCGATTGATGGTGCGACCCAATTGAGTAAGGGCGATGGATGGGTCTCATTGATCAAGAGACATACCACCCCATTTTTGGATGACCAAATGAGAACACTTGATCTACATACCTATTTGATGGGAATCCAACACATCTCTGTACGGGTCTTACCAACAATCTCAGTAGGTCCTTCGACAGGTTTGTCCTGGCACACATTCTGATATAGAGACTTATATAGCTCTACCATTCCAAATGGCCTGAAGTGAAGTTTGTTGCAAAGGCCACCACTAGTGCTGTTGTGAACTTCTTTAAAGAAGTATTTACCTGTAAAGGATGTCCCGTTACCCTTGTGTCTGACAACTGGGTGCAACTTACATTGTCTGAAATGGATGGTATTCTCAGAGGTTGTGGCATTTAGCACATACTCAACTCACTCTATGAACCACACAAGAACGGTGAAGTGGAACGTTTTAACTGAGTGCTTAAGAGTTTTGTCTCTGACTCTCTAAAACAAGGAGGACATTGATTGAATGCCCATAGGGAACGTTTGTGGGTGTATCGCATTACCCCCCATTCCACTACTAAAGTCAGTCCCTTTAAGTTACTCAAAGGTAGAAATCTGGCTTCCAGTGTTGGTCCCTGGTAGTTCAGGGAAAAGTGCAGAAAGTTGTTGCAAGAGAGAGAATGTGTACACAATACTGCCTCATCTCTTTCCCCTGCCCTAAAGGTACCCCACACCATGCCAACCATGGTTCTGCCTCTATTGCAATCCATAAAATCTCCAATCCATTTTTTCATATGAGAAATATAACCCTAATCTACCAACAGTCCCCTTTCAAATGTCCAACTATGCTCAGTTCTTTCACCCACTGGTATAAGTAAGTTCACAATCCCTTTGTAATGACATCGCACAATATTTTTCGCAGAAAATAGAGCTTTCCTATGATAAAATTGTCCTGTGAGGGACCCAGCCTTCGGTCGTCATGGCAGTCGATCAGCCAGAACAGGCAAACCCCTGTAAAACCGGACTCCCCCCTAGATACTATCCCGGCCAAACACGTAGCATCTCTGTCTTGTCAACTATCTACATCCATCCAATTTCTTCTCCATCTCTCCTTGAGAGAGGGTCATATTCTTCTAGAATGGAAAGCAGCACAGGTTATGCCTATCCATAAGAACACCAAGGCTCCTCTGACGGATATTTCCATTCTCTGGCCCATCTCGCTACTCCGCCTCCTGAGCAAATTATTAGAGAAGCACATTAATAAACATCTGCCCAACTATATCGCACTTACTGGCAGCTCAGATCATTCCCAGCCAGGTTTTAGGCCCAAATACAACACAGAATCAGCCCTGCTAGTGGTCACAGATAACATCAGGATTACCTTAGAGAGGAGCCAATCTAGGATTCTGGTGCTGTTGGACCTTTCCGCCGTTTTCAACATGATTTCACATCAGATGTTGCTCAGGAGACTGGAGGAGATTCTAACCTCCAGTGGATGATGAGTTTTCTATCCTCTCGCTCCCAGACGTCAATCTTGGCCTTTATTGTTCGGCGTCTATGAAATTGACCGAGGGAATGCCTCAGAGCTCCTGCCTGAGCCCCACCTTGTTTAATATCTATGTTACCCACTGACCATCCTCATTAGGACCTGTGGTTTCCTTCCTATTCCTTACGCCAACGATACCTAGCTGTTATTTCCTATTGACAAATGTACTCCAACTGTACAGTTGGCCTTCTCTTCTGGTATGTGGGCTATCTCAAATTGGATGAAATGTAATTTTCTCCAATTTAATGTTGGGAAGACTCAGATCTTGTTTTTTAGAGATGCTCCTCTATTATGGGCTCTCGAATGGTGGCCTGTAAACCATGGCCCTCCCCCTGTCCCCAAGTCCCTTTTTAAGAACATAGGCATTCGTCTGGACCAGACTCTCACTTTAAAGGAGCACGCTGATCATACAGCTGGCTCCTGCTTTCAAACATTGGGCCTTCTACGCTTAGTCTTTCCCTTGCTCCCTGAGTCAATTCGCCGCAGGCACTCATATTGAGCCGTCTGGACTACTGCAATGGCCTCCTGGTCTCAGATTGCAGGTGGTCCAGAACACCGCAGCGTGACTAGTCCTCAATGCCCCCTTCAGGACTGTCTTCCATCCTCTTCTTTGTCAGCTTCACTGGCTCCCAGTACGTGAGCGGGTTAAGTTTAAAGTTTTCTGCTCTATTTACAAAGCTACATACAATCTCGGCCCGCCTATCTTTCAAAGAAATTTACTCCATACATCCCCTCTAGGTCCCTCTGCTCTGGATCTAAATCCAGAGTTAGAAAAACTAGGCTGGGTGGGAAGGCACTCTCCCACCTTGGCTCTCTTTACAGGAATCAGTTCCCCATGCACTTGAGAGAATACCCCGATCATCTACAATTCAGAAAGCACCTTCAGACTATTTTTTACTGATTTTTTTCTAGCATCTTAGCTTTTCTTGTTGCCTGTCCGAAGCGCAGAGATACCCCTCCGGAGGTCGATTCAGGCGCTATGTAAATAAATAATTGAATAATTAAATACATAAATAAAGGATTATGATCCAACGTTACACTGGGGTATTTTTCGATGCTACAGTTTGATATTAATTCATGTGAGATCAAAAAATTGTCCAGGTGAGCTACTGATTTATGAGGGGTTGTGAAAAATGTACTACCTAAATCTGGGGCCTTTAAATGTGGCCATACATCTATAATTCCATTATCTTGTATTAAGTGTGTAAGGGCTCTAAAGACCATGGACTTGTGGCCGACATATTTTCCTATATTCCCACTCAAGAGCACACTCATCCCATTGATGTTCAGCTCTTTGCACAGCATAATCAGAGTAAGCCAAGCAGCTAGCTCTGTATTTAGAAGCTCAAATATCTCAGGATCATCCCCTGTAGACCCATATATTGTACAACTAGTAAAGGTACATTTAGTTGTATAACATTCCACAATAGCCCACCATCCACATTTATGTGAAACGCCTTTTGAAATTAATTTCTTTTCTCCAGGCTAAGATGGCAACCCCCTCTTGTTCTCTTTCCTTGCATGGTATAAGGTATAAGAATATACCCTAACTGCTTCGGTAACTTCTTCCTAGCACCTTCAACATATGTTGCCTGCAAACAGAGGATATAAGGACGCAGGACTTTTTGGTCTTCTGCTACCTTGTACCTTTTAACATGATCGTTTAGGCCACATATATTCAATGCTGTGACTCGCAATTTCAGAATATTGCCTTTCTTGTTATTTCCAAGATGCAAGTATCCCACCCAGCTTAGTCATGTAGGTCTAATTCCTAATATCAGCTTCTCTTTCCTTCCGTATAATCTCTTGAATCACCTCATGCATCATTCTTTTCCTATTTTAAACCACTGCTCGTGCACTGACCCCCGTGACCCAACCTGCCTGACAAACATGTCCCTCCACTGCCATCCCTCCCCCCAATACCCACCCCCTCTCATCCCCATCCCACCTACACAAACATAGATGTAAACAGACCAGGGATCGTCTGGTGGCTGAAATCTTTGCTCCCACCTCCCTGCTCCTCAGAGCCCCAAAACCTCCAATACACATGTGCAATAAAACACACCCTCAGAAAAAGCCTGTGTTTATCCTTGTCCCTCATAGGAACTCTCTCTGTACCCACCCGAGTTTAACCATACTGGTCAGAGCAGAGGTCTATTACATTACTCAATCTCTATTTCAACATTTCGCTCATATATTCTTTAGCTTTTATCTCTCAGGTGAAAACTCTCATTTTATAACTAAAAATAATTTTAAGGCAAGCTGGATTCATTAGGTAAGCTTCAGCACCAAGTGCCTGCCAAGGTTGAATCAGCTGTCTTAGCCTCCATCGTCATTCTATTGTTACATGACAGAAGTCAGGCCTTGAGAAAAAAGACTGTCCTTTATAAGTCTGCTTAGCATCCAGATGAGTTGTTGCAGACTCTGCTTCACAGAGCAAAATGTTCCCAAAGTAAGCAATTGTGGCTCTTGACTTCTTATATTCTCCTGACTGCCGTTGTCCTGACTTTTTCAACATAGATGGATAGTGATGTACTTGTTGAATTTCCATTTCCCACTTCCCTTGTTGAAGCTCAGGGAAGGCACCCTTCATCATATTCAGCATGTAGGCCTGGATATCATTCCCTTTAGCCTCTTTTTTAATGCCTAAAATTATTCTCAGGTTGTTGTGTCACTGCCTATTTTCATCATCTTCTAGCTTCTTTTGCATGTCAGTGATTTGAGAGTCTTGTGTTTCAGTTATGGGTTTGTGCCCTGGCAACATCATTTTCCAAAGCAGCCTTTCTTTTCTTCAGTAGCCGTTAATCTATCACTTATTTCTACACAGGTTTTTGCCATTTTCCTGACTGCCCCTTGCAACTTTTTTGTTGCCAGCCTGGCTTTGTACCATCCACCCATGTATCTTCTTGATAGTGCTTTATATATTCATAAATCAGTTGTCAAGATGGTTCCTCGGCTCTCATTACTGTTTGTGCCTCCTTCGAATTAGTGTTGCTGTGGCCCTGCCCTTGTGAATCTGTATACATTTTCTGTGTGGATGAATAATTCCATTTTAGAGTAGCACTTGATCCATGTCTTTTAAATCCTTCCATGGAATGCCCTTGCTGTAAACCTTCCTTACTCCATCTGGAATACGTCTTCCTTCTCACTACTGTTCCAGGGCCATCATGTTGGCTACCTGGACTTCAGCTGGAAGTCAACAGGATGCTCCCGCCCTCTGATCCCGCTGAGCTCATGTCTGAGCCATCAGTTAGGGAGAAAAATGTATTCCCTAAATTTGAGAGTCTTCCAACCCTCTGAAGCCCACAGCCACGTCTATTAATGCATTTGTTTCATGAATAATCCAGCAAGAAAGGTGCGATGCCAGGACTTTTTTATTTGTGAGGAGCCCTTGCAACAAAGGCGATGCATCAGTTACAAAGGGAATGCATTGAATAGCAAAGGTGATTTGCTGCTCTGCTGGAGATGCGCCATGGAGGAGATGCGTCAGTTCTGGTGGATCCACAGCACCTTAAGCCAACTTCCCAGGGTCCAAGGCAGGGGTGGTGCCATTTGGCAGGGAAGATTCACAGATGGCAGTGTCCAGGTGATGTGGTCGAGGTTGTGGTTGCCTTATGTCCCTGAAGCTCAAGTCAGAAGGTCAGCCAACTAACTCTTAGAGTCATTCTTGAGTCATGGGTTCAGCAGATGCAGTTCCAGTCTTTCTCCTTCAGGCAGAAGAGCAACAGGCATTAGGTCAGCACAGCAGGCAGAATTCTTTCAGGCGAGCAGTCCCTGTCCTGGCTCCAGACTAACTAGAGGGGGTCTGCAGCCCTTTGTGTGGAGGAAGGGCACAGCCTATTAAAGTGTAAGTAGAGCTGTGCCCTCCCATCCTGCCAGTGATGGCCATCAAGGCACACCTAAGCTTTCTATTGTATTTGCCTTCCCAGGAGGAATACACAAAGTCCAACTGTCAGCTACACCCATTCATGTGACCCAGAGACATGCACTAAAAGTGGCATTTTCAGAATTGGAAATTCGAGTCCTACTTTACAATGATTGAGGATTTTTCATTACAGTTCCAAAGACAGCAAAGATGAACAAGTTACATGGTTATTGGTTATTAAGGACAATACGGTAACTATAATGTTATTCTAAGGGCGAGGTAGGCTTTGGAATAGCAAAAACAAATTTAAGAGTTTTTCAATATCAGGACATGTCAAACTGAAAAATGCATGTCCTACTTTTTAAATACACTGCCCCCTTGGCAGTTTAGGGCCTACCTTGTGGGTGACTTATACATTTTCAAAAGAAAGGTTTGAGCCTGGCAGTGGCATATTTGGCCAGGCCAAAATGGAAGTTTATAAAACACACACACAGGTTGCAATGGCAGCTTTGAGACATGTTTAAAGGGGCTACTTAAGTGGTTGGTGCAATATGGCAAACTAGTAGCATTTAATTTACTGGCCCTGTATACAGGTACTACCACTTTACTAGGGACTTAAAAGCAAATTAAACTGGCCAATAGGGCAACAATTAGATCATAACAAATGGAGGAAGAGGCAAAAGGTTTGGGGTAAGACAACTTATATTATATGTGGCCTTCCTCCATGTTACAACGGTAAATAGAAACTGGCTGAAAGTAGTGTCATCCTTTAAAAAGTCCAAGCATGTTTCAATCATTGATTACACTTTTGTTTCAGATAAACTGGTTAAAACATTGTTGAATATAAGGTGGCTCCTAGAGTCAAACGTTACCTTAAATTCGCATCTGCCGATAAGCTGTAATCTCAAAGCCAATGTGCTTCAAAATATTGTCCATTCTTCATATAATTGGAAAAGGCTGGTATGGAACTCAGAAAAACAAGTTGAAATACTGTAGTCTGCTGAAGTTCTAATCAAAGATAGTGATCAAGTTTTGATGGGAGTAGGATCAATGATGGATAAGTGGAATTCTATCACTTCATTCCTGATTGGAAAATTTACAGCAGAAAACCCAGCAGAAATGAATCCATTATTACCCACCACTAACAAATGGTATTCATCTAAATTGCTTAAATGAAAACAGTCACTCAAAAGGGCATCAGTGGACGTTTTAATCCATTGATATTGGCAATCTTATTGTGTTTTTAAGGGTAAACTGAGGGCATTAAGAAGGGTATATAGACAGGAAGCGTTGCTAGTGAAGTCACGTTATCAAACAGGGCTATGGCACCGATTATTAAATACCACTAAGCTAAATAATGCAGCATCTTTTTGGGATGTCATTAATGAGTTGGAAAGGGGAGGTAATAGGGCATATTGTGTTAATATTATGGAGGAGGATTTGGTGAGGATTATTACCAACCTGTATTGTGCTTGTGCTTGTGCTTCTGATACAAATAGGTCTGATGTTTGTTACTAGTGTGAAAACTAGCTAATCATTTACATAGAAAGTGAGTAGTTCCAATCCGGAGTCAGACCTGAGATTCATAAGTATTGTACAGCCAATTTTCTAAAGTGGCCCAGTAGATAATCCTTCAAATTATCAGTTAATTGCCTTAACTGATTTAGAAGCTAAGGTCTTTGCTTCCTATTTATTGATTGATCTGAACAATTGGGCAGCATAGCAGGAAAGAATCCAAATTAATCAGACAGGATTTAATAAGGGCCAATCTACAATTACTAAATTATTGGCCCTTACTCTATTAGCTGATCAGGCTGTTTAAAAAAAAAACATTCTATACCTTTGTTTTATATATTTAAAAGTCGCATTTAATACAGTGGCACAAGCATTAATATGGCAAAAACTTGCAGGATGGGGTATTCTCCAAAGAGTGCTGGATGCAACAATACTGCTGTATACCAAAAAATGGGTTCAGGTTAAACTAGGTGGTGGTTTTAATTTGTCTCAAAAAATCAAAATCTGTTATGGCCTTTAACAAGGCTGTGTACTTGCCCCTTGTCTTTTTAATCTTTTTATGTCAGATCTCCCATGGTATATTGAATCTGTTGATGCCCATACTCCGAAACTTGCTGATGTACATCTTAGTTATTTACAAAATACTGATGATACGATTTTGCTGAGTAAAACTCCGATAGGTATACAAAAATGAATTTCTGCATATGATGATTATATTTAATCAATGGTCTGGAGATGAATGTTAAAAAATTAAAATCATAGAATTTGGCCAAGTGAAGGTTAAGACTCAATCATGGAGAGCTAGAGTTGAGCCAATTGAATAGGTGAAGACATATAAATACCTAGACATTTTATTTGATAATAACGTTTCATCTAATAGACAGAGTTCTGAGGACAAAATCATCGGGCTATATTATCAAGAAAGGGCGATACAGTATCACCACTTTTATCGGCAGGTAACTGCCGCTAAAGCAGCGATAATGGGCTTGATAATATGCCCTTGTGAATTCCCATAGAAGCCCAGGTTTTGGTGTTAACCTTGGCTTCTATGGGAATTCCCAAGGGCATATTATCAAGCCCAATATCGCCGCTTTAGCGGCAGTTTCCTGCCGATTAAAGCGGCAATAATGTATCGCCCTTTCTTGATAATATGGCCTATCATTTTTATTAATTTATGCTTTAAATCTTTATGTATATCACTGAGGTGTCAATCATATAAACATCTCCTTAAAGTTTTGGGAACCAAGCTACAGCCAACATTTGCATATGGCTCGCCTATCAATAGGGGAAAATATGCTAATCTATTAGATCAATTAGTAATTAAGACCTGTAAATCAGTCTTTGGAATCCCCTGGTCAATTGGCCAATGTCTGGAGTTTGATCTCCAAAGACATATGACTTTTTAAAAAATACATTTTATAGGATTGGATATTAGAAGGATAGTTGTTTTGAGGAACCTGGCACTTGGAATTTTTATGCAGCTTGACTCAATGATTCTGTTTCTGGTAACCTTGGGAATTAGGTCTTAAATAGTATGTGAATGCACGGAGGCACATTATTGTTCATTTGCATGGTAGTATATAATGTTTTAAGTTTTATTGAATTATTTTATGGCTTTCTATATTATGATTCAATGATGGTCAGTTTTTTAAGCTTTTGTGTGATTAGACTCTGTAGGCCATGTGTAGGCACATATGAACTTTATTCTCCATTCGAATAATGTTACATAATGTGTACAGTTTTTATTGCATTGTTTCGGGATCTACTTGATCATTATATGTTATTTGTACTATGACCAATGAAAAACTGTGATGAAGATGTGTGTATATGTCGTATCAATATCACAGTACGGTATGCAACCATTGAAAAGCTTTTTACGTACAGTTATATATTAATTAGCGAATTAAGGGAAGTGAAAAAGGTCCTAGGTGATGAACATCATATGTTTTTAGATGATTGAGGAATAGTTTTTTAAATGATACCATTGTTTTCAATTGTGAGAATTTTTGTTATCAAATAATAAAGAATAAATTACTTTTTCTTTTACTGGCAGCCATATATCGTAACACATGAGCAAGTACAAATCATGACACATGAATGCAACTCTTGTCATGACACATCTATCATACATCGTATCATAATACACTTGGCACGACACAATCATCCACCTTTTTCACAACACATACATGCACATTGTAATAGCCGTTCTGTAACAGAAAGCTTGTTTAAAAATGTCTGGTGATGCATGCAAGTGTATCTTCATGCATGTACATGCATGCGATTACAAAAAATCATTAGCAAAGCTAATAGCTCTGCCTTACAGAGCTGCCATCAATTGGCTTTGTCTATGATTCTTTCTTATTTAAGGAAACATTGGCACTTTTGTTAAAAAAAACAAGTCAGGTTAATTATTTCTCACTCTGTTATGTTTAGGTCCGTTGGTAATTGCTCTTATTTTCAAGTGAAGATTTTTCAAGGTAGATATATTAATTTTCCTCACCTTCTTTTTATCTGCAATTTATAATTCCTGTTATCACTTAATGAGAGCTGCTTTTGTTATCACTGTTCTTTTGCCTTTTTATTACTACATTGCAGTTATAAGAAATGTCCTCCTGTCTACATTTGCGTTTGTTTTTGAGTACATGCTGTCACCAACAAGTGTTAATGTGGACTGATCTGCTTAATTCCCTCTCTGCAATAGTTTTACTAGCATATATAGAGATGAACATCTCTCGAACTCCAGCAAACATTCCTATTTTGTTTCTCATACACTGTTGCTCATTGTAGTGAACCCTTTGCTCTCTCTGGAGGGACAGCTGAACTTGTGTTCCAATTTTGATTTACACTAATGAGTGGACATTGTATCCATCATATGATTTTGTAGGTGGGGAAGCCCTTTTTTAGCATCTTGGTTCATAGAATGACCACCGGATACAATCTGGTTTGTACCTCTAATATCACAAATGTAAACTGGGAAAGAAGTTAACACCATTTAGTTTCATGGACACGTGCCTGTTAAGTTTTCTATGGATACATCTTTGATGACTTTGCAACACTAATAAAGGACCCCTTCCTATACTTCCTGGTTAATTTCTCCATAGCAACCACTTATCAAAATGAGGGCTAAAGGACATGGGAGAACTTGAGTGCTGGATAAAATCACGTGTCACTTTTCATCAAGATGGACTTAACTTTTATTTATTACCCTTGACCTCCCCCCTCTTTAGCATTCAGATTTATTTTCAGGATAAAATTAGAATGAAAGCATTGTAAGCACATTATGTCAACCAAGTATCGTATAAAACTATCACTTGTGCATTTGTTTTCCAATAATTTAATGTTTTCTTCATCCTGATGATGACCAAATTACTTGGTGGCAGAAACGCAAGGCCTTTAAAGGTAGACTTAACATTTGTATTTAGCAAAGTGCAATTATACAATGAGCATTCATAGCCTTGGGCAATCTTCATCTGATAGCTGAGTCTATCACCATTTCCAATTTAAGGCAAGCTTTTGGATTGTTGTTCGCTTCAGGTATCTTCACTCCATTGTGTGGTCATCTGTTTATGTAAGAGCACTCTTTTCATATATGAATCACCATAATACAACACAGGGTAACATTGACTATACACATGTGGTATATTGTGCATGCCTTCTTCACTTATTGATTTTGAGCATCAGTGGCGCCCATCAACAATTAGTCAACTTGTTTCTTTATAAATTAAACTTTAGTAGAACATGGTAAATTTAAAAACGCCTTTGATTCTGGCTTTACAAGGGGTTTTTGGCAAGATGGCGGATGCTTGTGCATCTGAGTGAGTGGTGCGAGATGCTGCTCGTCGCTATTTGCACCTACCATACCTGACGGCTGCTCTTCAGATGATTTGGAGGGATTCCTGATACTCGAGCGATTGCTGTGTTTGTGTTCGACCCGGGAATGCGCCTCGATTGGTTTTGCAGCTATCGTCGGGTCTCCCGCATCTCTTTGCCGTTTCCGGGCTCAATCTTCCAGCTATCTCCAGCTGCGGTCGGTGGACTGTGGTGGGCTGTTCCCGGCCCGTGCAGCGTGGAGGCGGTGCCTGGCTTCCAGCGAACTACCAGAAAGAAGCAGACTGGCCGGCAGGGGCAAAGACTCTCAATAGAGATGGCGCCAAAAAATCCCAGCACTCTGCCTAGGGGAGCAAGACCAAAGATGCGTGTGGCGGCTGCCACAGGGGAAGCATCTGAGGCATCTAAAGCATCTGAAATATCGGTGGCTCAGCACAAGCAGTAAGACCCTCGAGGCTGGCGGTACCGGGGCGGATAATGCTGCCACTTCGCTGCAAACAGAAAAGGTAAAAGAGACTGGTGGAACACCTAAAATTCCGGGGATGTTTTAAAAAAAAGAATTAATTGAGGGAAAAACAGCAATCTCTTGATAGGATAAATTCCCTTCAGTTTACTAATGACGATACGATCTTAGTAGCGACTGTTATGGCATCTGTAACTCAAGTGGAAGGAGAAACACCACTTGTACAGTCTGGTGAGGGGCTATCTATAACGTTGTCCCCGGAAAAGGCATCAAATTCTGCAGAACAGCTGAACTTGGAAGAATTGTCTGGAGATGCTGAAGGTGTGAGTACGACTAAAAAGAGGGGTACAGTGGCGTCTCCTAAAGATTTATTAGAACTGCCCGGTGATACGGATTCTATTGACTCTGCTGGTAATTTTTACTCTATGTCCGATCTGTCTATTGCTTTGTAGTCTGAGAGCCTAGAGGGAGACTGGAGGAATGACAGAAGTGAGACTAGTGTGGTGAGCCCAGTGCAGTTTGAGGAAGATGATACCACACCGTCAAGCAGGGAAGACTGGGGTGCGGAGAGGAGCACTGTGCGCAAAATTATAGAGGATAGTGGAAAACGTAATCCTTCTTTTCAAGATGGGGATGGATGTGAAAATCAAGGATCTCCAATATTGGGTCACTTAGTCACACCCATCAAGGATTTGGCTGAGGGGTATCATGATCCTGAAATTACCCTAAGCACCATTTATCAAGCAATGCTACAGCATCGTGAAGAAACTAAGGTGGAGAACCTGCGGTCCGCAGGCTGCAAAATACTGTTCGATGAGTTGTTAAGACTTGTAATGAGATGGTATCTAGGGTAGTGGAGGCAGAAGGCAGAATCTCTGCAATTGAAGATAAAATGGTTCATCATAAATCTCAGATTTCCTCTCTAGTGACCTTACACGAAGACATCAATTGGAAACTAGTTGACTTAGAAAACAGATCTAGGAGGAATAATCTGCGATTCCTGGGCATGCCGGAAGGAAGCAATGGAAGCAATATCCGTAAATTTGTTTCGGAACTGTTTTCAGAAGCCTTTCTGGAGTTAACCCAGTGGCAGTGGGAAACAGAACTGCCAAGGGCTCACCGATTCATCTTCCAACAGAAGAATATTAGAGGGATTGCATATGTCAGCCCAAGAGCTATAATAATATGTCCGAATAACTTCCTCTCACGTGAAGCATTGTATGATTTAGCTAGGCCTTACCGTAAGTGAAAGGGGAAAGGGTTTGATTTTTTTGTTCGGCCTGACTATTGCCAGGCTGCAGAGCAGTTGAGATGGCAATTTCGTCAGTTCATACCCCTCTTTCAGGCTAAAGGCGCACAGGCATAGCACCTTAATCCCGCTAAACTTAAGGTAATACACAAGGAGAAAGCGCATTTTTTGATCTCGGGGAGTAGTGCCAAAGAGTTTTTGGCCTCTATCCAGTGAATGAGTATTGTAAATATATCCGGTTAGATCTTTTTGTCTTATGATGGTACAGATTTCTTATACCGATGGCGCTTTTTACCTTGTGACTCTTGTTCATCTTTTGCCGTCAAGGGGCTAGGTGCAGTCGGCGAGACACACCCTGCCTCTCTTTCCATCATTGAGAGGGACTATTCAGTCCCTTTGCCTTTTTTGGGTGGGAGCTAGGGTGGGGGAGGGTGGGGTGAGGGAGGGATTAGGGTGGGCACCGAGTAGGGCAAGTAGGAACAGAACAGGCTCTTTAAATGCAAGAAATTGTTGTGATTTGTTAATTAAATATTTTTTCATCACTGAGATTAATGTTTTGGATCTAACTGAAGGCATTGCGTATTACAAATTACTGATAGGAAACTACCTAATACAAGACAATGGTTAAACTGAGGGTTTGTTCTTGGAATATATGTGGGTTGAATGATAAAAAGAAAAGAGGAATAGCGGCACATACTCTCCAATCGTTGAGGGCTGATTTCTTGTGCATACAATAAACACATCTATCCTCGAATAACAGATATTGGCTTAATGAGTTAGGTTTGGAAATTTTGGGTTGTACTCAACAAGGTACTACTACAAGAGGGGTGGCAATTATGAGAAGGCGGGGAGGAGGGATTTTTAAACACGTAAAAGTTGATTCTTACAGTCGATGAGTTATTTCTGAAATTCTTATTGGTAGTTTGTCATGGACTATCTGTGCTATATATGGTCCTAATTTAGACGATCCAGAGATGTTGAAACACCTTAGCATTGAGCTGGCTGGATGGCCCGCTCCATTAATTCTATGTGGGGATTTGAATATCTATCTCGAGGAGCACTTTGATATAGCTAGTGACTCACTGTACCCAGGTAAAAAAAGAAGGTATATAAAGCTATGAGAGGGTTAGTTAAGGAATTTGGGTTATCAGATGTAGGTCACTTTAAAGGCACGGGTGTTTCGGGCTATATGTTTTTCTTAGCTCCGCACCAGAAATTTGTCTGTTTAGATTATTTTTTTATTACTTTCAGATTGCTTAAGAAATCTAGTTCGACATCTTTCCTAAAATAATTTCGGACCACAACCCTATTATGTTGGAGCTAGAACTGGAACGAAGTGGTACTCCTATTAGTCGACCGTGGACGTTTGAACATATACTATTAGCTGATCCACTCTATATTGAACACATGGGGAGGTGGATCACCGAATTTCTAGAGTTTAATCGTGGATCCACGTCTGTACAGATGGTCAGGGATGCTTTTAAGTCTGGGGTGTTTGGAGAGACGTTGTCTTACTCAATTATTAGCCAAAGGAAATCACATAAGCAATCAGCAGATCAGTTTATGAAACTAAAGGAACTTGAATCAAAACTAATAGTAGCTTTTACGTCTTCTCAAAATACGGAACAAATAAAGGTAGATCTGGCCATTTATAAATCAAAGCTCTATGAAAACTTTGCAAGAAAATTAGCGGCACAGATAGCAGTTTATCACTCGCACATTTAAGAGATTGGGGAAAATGCGGGTCGTATATTAGCAAAAAAACTTTGGCAAAGGGAGGTTCTCAATTCTATAGATAGTATACAGGACGAGACAGGACAAATCCATGAAAAATCTGATGAAATCTTGGAGGTTTTCAGACAATATTATAGCAAATTATATAAGGATGAAGCAACACTCTATTCCTCAGATTCTCTCTTTGATTTCACTGGTAGCATGGAGATATCTAAAATAACGCTAGATAAGGCTACAGATCTAGAGAAAGATATAACATGGGAAGAAACAGAGGCTGCTATTCTTTCTCGTGCATTAGGAAAGGCCGTGGGCCCGGATGGTATTCCGTTAGAATTTTACAGGATGTTTCCCCATCTTTTAAAGGAAGATATGTTGATAACTTTCCAAGCAGCACAAAAGGGCATGGCTCCGGAATCATGGCACCAGTCAACAATTTGGCCTTACTGAAAAAAGATAAAATACCTTCCCTGACTGCCTCCTTTAGACCTATATCTTTAATTAATGCTGACAGCAAGGTCTATTCAAAGATTTTAGCCTCTTGAATATCAGCTATAATTCCATCTCTTGTTTTTCACTTTCAGCATGGATTTATTCCAAATCGCGACACCACCGCGCATATTCGTCGTTTAATAGCTCTTGTGGATTGGGCTCAGGCAACTGCGACAGTAATGGGAATTACCCTGTTGGCCGAAAAGGCATTCCACAGGGTAGCCTGGCTGTATTTATGGGATATACTCTGTTAGAAGGGTTTTGGCCCAAAGATGATCTCTGCGTTAAAGGTTCTCTATGTTTCTCCAACAGCCGTTTTTAAACTAGCCGGTCAGGAATCTGTTCCCTTTTCTATTTCTCGTGGAACACGGTAAGGGTGTCCGCGTAATGCATTGCAGCCACTGCATTGCGTTACATTCCTTTACAAAGTCATGCAAGGAGATGCAAATAGCCCTTTGCATGGCTATGTATATCCTGTACAAGGACTTGTGTTGCCTTGCGACCACTTGCGTCACGGAAGAACATTGCAAGTCCTTAGCTAATCTGACTGCCTCTGACAAGTCCTGGGAATACAAGATTTGCATTTATAAATCTTTTTTAGGCCTCTGAGGACCTGTATATTGTTTTGCTAACTGTAATGTATAAGTAGCATTTAGGGATGTGCTTATCTAAGCACTTTTTAGATCTGATCTTATAGCTTTAGCTGTCAGCAGACTCTCATCATTAACAAAAATCAAAAAGATGCATGCATACATAAGCATACATAGAAAGACTTCGGGTCAACCTTCTTCATCAATTGGTCTGTTTGAATGGGTGTACAGACAAAATATCGACTCCAAAATATCGACTGGACATAATATCGAGTTTTAAATATAGACTGGACAAAATATCGACTGGACATAATATCGACTACAAAAATATCGTTTTTCAGGTAAGTGAAGTAATATCGACTGTATAAAATATAGATAGCAAAAATATCGAATTTTTAATAATATATAATATTTTATAGTGTATTTTTATGTAATAATATGTGTGAAAAGTGTGTATTAATGTTATAAAATATTTTATTAAATGAATTTTGTTTTTATAATAATTGCGTAATGTAATTCTGTAGCGGGTTGTGGGTTTATAGGGGAATAGGGTGGGAAGTAATTTAATAATAATTAATTAATTAATATATGTTTGTTAATCTTTTTAATTAATAATTAATTGATAATTAATTAATATTAATTAGTTAATTAATTAATATAATTTTGTACATATTTTGTATTAGTAATTAATTGGTAATTAATTAATTGTAATTAGTTAATTACATTAATTAGAGTACATTTTTAATATATATAATTTTGTGTTATTGTTAAGTAATTAATTGGGAAAAAATAATATTAATTATTAAAATAATTACAGCTAATGTGCTAATATATTTACTTTATTGTTATTGTTAATTAATAATTAATTGGTAATTAAATAATATTGATAAATTTGGGGTAAAGGAGCATTTTTTGTGTTCAGGGTCAGTTTTCAGTTTTAGGGTAAAGGGGTATTTTTAGGGTTCAGGGTCAGTTTTCAGTTTTTGGGTAAAGGGGCATTTTTAGGGTTTTGGGTCAGTTTTCAGTTTTAGGGTAAAGGGGTATTTTTAGGGTTCAGGGTCAGTTTTCAGTTTTTGGGTAAAGGGGCATTTTTAGGGTTCAGGGTCAGTTTTCAGTTTTAGGGTAAAGGGTATTTTTAGGGTTCAGGGTCAGTTTTCAGTTCATGGGTAAAGGGGTATTTTTAGGGTTCAGGGTCAGTTTTCAGTTCTTGGGTGAAGGGGTATTTTTAGGGTTCAGGGTCAGTTTTCAGTTCTTGGGTAAAGGGGTATTTTTAGGGATAAGGGTCAGTTTTCAGTTCATGGGTAAAGGGGTATTTTTAGGGTTCAGGGTCAGTTTTCAGTTTTTGGGTAAAGGGGCATTTTTAGGGTTCAGGGTCAGTTTTCAGTTTTTGGGTAAAGGGGTATTTTTAGGGTTCAGGGTCAGTTTTGGGTTTTTGGGTAAAGGGGTATTTTTAGGGTTCAGGGTCAGTTTTCAGTTTTTAAACGATATTTTTTCAAGTCGATAATGTAAGTTCATTTATTATTTAATTATTATAATTTAATTTAAGTATTTTTAAGTATATTTTAGTAATTAAATTTTAATATTATTTAATTAAACACTGTTTTTAACAAAGTCGATATTTTTTATAACTATATTATTGTAAACGATATTTTGTACTCGATATTTTTGTACTTACCTGTTTGTAGATACAAACTCGATATTTTGACTGTCGATATTTTGTCCACGATATTTTTGCAAGTCGATATTTTGACCCTCGATATTTTTTCAGTGATCCGTTTGAATGTCAATCACATTGTGATAGTATAAAACAATGGGACAGGGCATTTTAGGAATGCTAGCTTCTTTTTCTCAATGTAATGTTGCATTTTGCATAAGAAAATAGCTCTAAATGCCAGGCGTAAGCTGGGGGAACATCCTACCCCAAGTGCACATTTAGTGGCTTTTCGGCAAAATGCTTAATTACTCTTCATGCATAATTCAGCGTAAGCTGGCTGAATTTCCGGGTAATTCCAAATGATTCATGTACACGAAAGTACGGAAGGTTGCCCACTTCCAATTGCTAAAACATTCACACCATATTTATGCGGTAGCATGTACCATATTTGAATTTTAATCTTTTAATCTTTTATTTTCTTGCATATGCTTTTTGAGTGTGTGGTTTACTGTGAATGGATGAATCGAAGAAGAGTCGGGTGTTGGACGAATGGATGCATGATTGCAAGTATGAGTGACAGATTGCATGCATGATGAGGTCTGAAATACTCACCTGTAAAAGAAGAGTCACTTTAAGTTATAAGCCAGGCCCATCAGCATTCTAATTGCCTGGTGTAGATGCACCTGCAGTCAATCATCTTAGGCAATGTGTGACCAAATTATATACCAGTTGAAAAATAAGGAAAGGTTGAAAAGATGTTAGAGTTAAAAAAGATCAAAGTTTTGGGTTGTGCACCGCCTCGTGTTCTGTCAAATATTTTGTCATGCTCAAGGGTAACACTCCCCTCCAGGAGTGTAAACAAATAATTCTAGTGTAGCAGACCTATTACACCATAGGTCTCTCACCCTTGGCACAGATATGGGGGCTGAACTATATTCAGCTGGAAATTATTTCAATTAGTTTTGCTCCAAACTTCACATTTTTTATAACAAAGTTCACTTGATTCTGTTCTTCTTCATATGTTTTTATTCACATATTTTGAACCATCTTCTAACACTTTTGTATAGTTCCAATACATTTCGGTGCCCCAAGCACCTTCATCAGGGAAAATCTGAAATTTGCAAATAAACATACTGAATACCGCAAACTGTATCCTTCCCAATTCATGCTTATGCACAAGTGTAAAAGTAACGGCTACTCTAAACGTTAAACACTCTATCTGTTTAAACCATCCAATTAGTCTGAAGTTCTATTGAGTTTAATCTAAACAATCACAAGTGAACCTCTATGCAAACGCTTTATCGCTTTACTGCTAACTGAATGTTTGCTGCTAATGCGCTCTGCCTGAATGCAGTTTATCTTACCTCGCGTGCAGTTCTAACGCAACCTCCTCACTCCTCGCTACGTTCGTGCGGTCTGTGTTACAACGCCGGTATAAGACGGGTATTTTACGTAATACGTATTACGCACTTGGGTATCGGCTGTTACGCGCTTTTTTTATGTGTCTAACTTTATTGACTATTGAGTGCCTGTACTAGAATGTATATAACGCTGCGCGTGCTCCTGCCGGTATCCATGCCAAAAAATAGGAATCATTTCATAGGTGAACATTTCGGATATAAGGCCTACATGTAACACAATTAACGTTCTGAATGTTAAACAGTTACAAATAACAAAGAAATTCTGTCCGATCATTGAGTCCATTCGGTTTAAGGCTGTTAAGATGGTAGATCCAGTAGTTTTCTCATTTGAGTAAGTTCTTTTTGTTATGGGGACCCTCAACTTTAGGAATTAATTCCACGTCGCATGCCCGCAGTTGATTTATGTGATGTCGTTACTATATAATGTTATCATAACATATCCAATGTATATCTGTCACTTATATCCGAGCCCCTTGTAAATACACTTGACTCATGTACATCTTGAGAATCGGGCCTGATTTGAGCAAACGCCATCTTGGTTTCGTTTCCTGAAGCCTCTTCACGTTATTAAGGAAAGCACGTGACATGTTGCCGAGAGAAGAGTCAGAAAGGTCAGCCTAGGCTATGAACAAAGCAGTAATTCTAACTTAGGAAACCCAAGGTCACATCTGCTCTTTCTTGTAGGATGAGCACATTCCTGCAGGCGCCGTGCCCATACCCCTTTGCACCAGAACGAAAGGGAAGCACCTTTACTGATCTCCCCGGAATAGCTTTTGCAGAGTTCTAACCAATTTGTTGTGCCTTATATGGGTATTCCTGTTGGCTCCTCTTGTGTTGGTACTTTTCCATATACAGGGTTTGTATGAGGTATGTCGAAAGTATATATGCACTGTTTTGAATATGATCCAGCAGTCTCCTCTGCACACCTTCGTGAGCTGTGACCAGAGGGAGGCTCCCCTGGACAGGGTACTTTGCAAAATAAACGATTGAACCTTTTCCATTGCCGACTGATTTATGTATGGCAATTGTGATATATGGGCTATTGGTAAGTATAGCTCTATGATATATTTTTCTAGTACTTCACAGGCTGGGACAGCTCAGTGGTGAATAGAGAGATCTACATCCAGATAGGAGGGAGGAATGCACCTAGGACCTAAACAGGGCTGGGCCTTCCCTTTACAATGCTGGCTCCACCCCCTGATGTCTCTGCCCTGCACTGTAAAAGGAGAGGAGGAATCATGTCAACAGAGTACTCCAGAGCTGTATATTCCCTCCCCTGTGCTGGCTCCACCTCCTGTGGGGCGGCTGATGTCTCTGCCCTGCACAGTGAAAGTAAGAAGAGAGTCATGTAAACAAAGTGCTCAGGAACTGGTTTGGACTAGGCAGAGGCCTCTCTGCCTTCAGAGAACAAAGGATTTTGGGGTATAAGTATTGGGACCCTGATCCCAAGAAATTAGATCCCTTCTGGAACAAGAAACCTTTCTGCCAAGGAGAAGAACCAAGGAAGCTGCAGGAGTTTGGACTTCCTCTCTGCCAGTGGGCTGTTTGCTGGGTTGGCCTGCAGTGGTTGCTTCATTGCCAAGGGAAAGGAGAAGGAACTTTATAAGAACTTTCATCTACAGAATATTCTCCAAGGTCTTGAACTGTGCTTGCCTCCTGTTGAAGTCTCAGGGTCAAAAGACTTCACCTCCACTTCCCTCCTGAATTTCCTTGCTGGGAATTCTGACTCCAGTCACTTGTGTGCTGCTGGGAGCTGGAAGCGTGACGCATCGAGAAGGAGAGTGTCGCCACCGCAGCTGAAATCATCGCAGCACCAAAGAAGCGAGCCCCCACTGCATCTCCCTGGAAGCGTGTGTTCAACGAAGCTGCCTGCTGTCGCATCAACGGAGAAGCGTGACAACATCGAGAGAGTCGCCATCTCATCACCGGAGAAGCGTGTCGCAGGGCCTGTCGCAGCTCCAAAGTACAGAGTAGTCGCAAGGCTGCCAGGGCGTCATCGCATCGTCATCGCATCGCCGCATCAAGGGTGCCATCTTCTCGCATCGCAACCGGATCGTCCCATCGCATCGAGGAGCAATCTTGCGCACCACAACAGGCCCGCAAGCCGAGAATCTACGCATCACCTCTGCACCGGTAAGGCTCACGACAAGTCCCCTACTCTGCGCAAGCATTGAGGAAGGACGCAACCATTCCCCCGGATCACGGAACCGATGCATCTCCCCTTTTGCGAGCCTTTTGTTTACTTTGCGTTACGCATCCAGGTACTTTGTTGAGAACTTTGTCGTATTTACCAACAGCTTGAATTGAGAGAATTTCATCATCTTTTAAGTAATCTTAAGTGTAGTATTGTGGATTTTTGTCGTTTTTGGTCTTGTGTTTAAGTCTATATAAAGAATACTTATTTTTATAAAACCTGTGTTGTGTCCATCTGTGGTGTTATCACTGTATTACTGTGTATATTCACAAATGCTTAACACACTGCCTCCGAGATAAGCCTGTCTGCTTGTGCCAAGTCTACCAAGGGGGTGAACAGAGGTCATTAAGGAGTGTAATCCCCTTATCCTGACTGATAACCATTGCCAACTAGAGACCCCCAGATCTAACACTGATGGATAACAATGGTGGGGGTTGATTGAGGTACGGACAGAATAATACGTAAAAATCTGTTTTCTGTTAAATGAACCCCGGCCAGCTGAATATATCCCCGAATGGCTGACCCGTACATTGCAATAGCCAAACATTTGGATCTATACATGCTAAGCATTGCTTCCACGGGCCTTGCTCCCAAACGCTGTGCGGACCCAAATAGGCCTGGCGTTGATCTTACAACTGCATGTTTTTTAGCCTTTTCTTGAGGGACCCAGGAGCAGCTATCGTCAAATAGGACCCCCAGGTATGTAAAAGAGGTCACCCTGGGCACCTCTATTCCGTTACAAAAGAACAAATATGCTTTTCTGATTCTTTAGCCCATTGACATGACATGTGATTTTGCAATGTTCACTGCCAAGTCCAGGGCCTTCATATAGGCCCCAAATGCATCTAAAAGCCTTTGAAGACTCAGGGCAGTGTGGGCTAATAGGACAGCATCATCCACGTATAGGAGAACCGGAATAGTCCTTTCTCCTACACGCGGAATGTCCAAACTGGCCTGGTCTAAACATTTTCTAGGGCATTAATATATAAAGTAAAAAGTGGTGGCGCCCATACACATCCCTGGCAGACACCTCTGCCTGATTTAAAGTGCCTGGTGCATTTACCATCCTGGGTTACCCTGACTGACGCTGAGAGATCCCTATGCAGATCTGCCAAAAAATGAACCAGAGGAGAATCAAATCCCCTATCAAGTAAAATAGTCCACAGTTTTGATCTGTTCACCAGATCAAAAGCTAAACTAAGATCCATCAAAGCTATTTGTAAAGAGCCCTTTTTTTGCTATGGTGTTGATAGTGATCGCTCTCTTTCTCCGAGTGGTGGGCGCTGAATATCTAAGGAATTAACTCCCTCTGACCATTGGGTCAATATGTCTCTGCAGAACTGGCCTACACCCCATCAGATCCGCTGAAGCAGCATGGCACCGGTTGGACATGGGCGGGTGAGGCGGAGTTGGGCGCTTGGCCTACCTACACTTGGGCGCATATTTACAAGCCTATATCGCGAACATAACATCACTTTTCAGGGTGATGTAGTGGTGATAGGGGCTTTGCCATATTTTCAAGGCAGTGTTAAGCCACTTAATGTGGCTTAACGCTGCCTAGTAAATAAGACTCCTTTTCAAAGGGGTGGGCAATTGGTGTTGGGGTGGGCATTCCACCGCAACACCCATTGATTTTGACTCTGCCCCCTATTTACAAGGGAGGAGTAAATAGGAGGCAGCGCCAAAATTAAGACCGGGGAAAACCTGGTCTTAACCTGGTGAAACGAGGATAAATGTTTAATTTCTCCTAGTTTTTGCTGTTCCCATGAGTGCTGCATTGTGCAGCACACATAGAAACAGGAAAACGCCATTGATTGTTTATGTGCAGGAAGGCTAACGCCTCACTCCGTCACTTCTCAGTAGAGATGCGCCTTTGTTCCTTCATCTGACTTTATTGCAAGAAAGAGTGAACAGCATGGAACATTGGGGGTGGGATGTTAAGGGCACAGCCAAACAATAACATGACATCACCCCCCCTTTATTATTGGGATGGCTGCTGGGTACCCCTCCAGCGTCCCGGGAGGGATTGATGTTTCCTAATATATGTCCCCTCATTTAGCTCTCCCAGATGTCTCCTGCTTGTTATTAGTTGCCAGAGGGTTGGATTATATGTAAATGTTTCTATTACTCAGATTATATGTGAATACAATACTTGTTGTCCTCTGCCACTGTATTGAATGCTAATTAAGATAAACCCGTCCACACAGAGAGGTTGGAAATCATAGCATCTCAGTTTCAAGGGGAATCTTGGAGAAACATTTTCTTAGCCTGACTATAAGCGTTATAATTTTTGGGGCCGGGAGACCTGGTGGACATAGACTGAAATGAACGTCGATGTTCCGATCCTGGGGCCTCATTTACGAAAAGTGACGCATCGCTGCGTGAAAACAGCGATGCGTCACTTTTCACTGCGCACTCCTTGCAACACCAATGATGCGTCATATTTAATGTATGACGCATCATGTCGCAAGGACTTACAGATACGTCAGTATTTCTGACGTATCTGTAAGCGCAAAAGTGACGCATTGCTGGAGTGTGTCACAAAAGTGACGCAACTCCAGCAATGCTTCCTTTCACATGGGGAAAGCCCCATGTGAAAGGGCTTGCGTCAGTCTTACGCCTGCCGTGAGGCAGGCGCAAGATTTTGACGCAACAGCATCCTAAAAGTGACGCAGTGAAATCTCATAGATTTCACTGCATCACTATTACGAGGCTTTTTGCGGGGGAACGCCCCCTCTGCATACATTATACCTGACGCAGGTATAATGTGGCGCAAGGGTTTAAAAAGTGACGCATCTACCTAGATGCGTCACTTTTTAAATATGGAGCAATAAGGCGCATATTTTACGCCGCTGGTGCGTCACTAAAAGTGACGCACAGGCCTCATAAATAAGGGCCCTGTAGTGTTTGCAGATAGGTGAGTATTGCGGCGGGTCTTCCGCAGGACGAGCAGACAGCAAAGAAGGACAGCCTGGGGGAAAAGTGAATCATATGTGGATCACATGTGCTCCATCACTGGGGTGTATTATTTGTTCACCTTTGTGGTATCCACATCTAACTTGTTGTTGCGTACTCACTATCCTTGGTTCGATGTGTACTGGGGTTTCATCAGCCTCTGAGGCCTGAGAGCTGGGGAAAGCACCAGTGAGCCAGATTTGCACATCTCCGGACCCTGTTTTTTTAAGCACAGGTCCAGCGCGTGACGAGCTTAAGATCCTTCATGGTTTTCGTCTGTGTGCTTTAAATCTGTGGACCCACACCCGATTCTCTGTCTTCCTCATTCAGTATCGAGATAAGTCACGGCAGCACATGGGGCCATTTAGGAGTATTTGTCAGTCAGTGATCTTGTTGATCAAGCAATACTAAAGGGTGGCAGGAGGTATGATTTTTAGGTGGAGTGTCACAATATATTGTCGTTGAGGCTAATTATCAACAGCACAGTGTCTGTGATCAACTAGCGATAGAAAAAAGTGTATATTGAGAGTAACATAAACGTTTAGTTTTGCAATACTATTTCATAAATGATAATTTCATGAATGATAATTATTTTGAGAGCTTTTTTTGTGCCTCATTTTACGATTCATTAATTATGCTTTTAAGGCCTTTCTTTTATTGCAGATGTTAACTCTCGCTGGACCTTATGTCCCAGACTAAGACTTGTTATCATCCTATTGTCTTGCAAGGCGGCGCAGGGCAATACAAAGTCTAAAGCAAGATTTACAAAGCCATGCAAGGGGTGATTTTTGCTGCCTTACATGACTTTGTGAAGAAATGTAACCCAACGCAGTGGCATTCTCTGCATTGCATGACATTTTGCAGTTGTAGGGGTTCCATTGGGTAAGCTTGGGCATGCCCATGCATCTACCCAGGGAATTTAATGCAATCCTATATTTACTGAAATTAGAAAACCCGGGATTGCACCAAAATGATACGCTTCCCCGACCATGCCATAACAAGGAAGCACATGTTTATTTCTTCTCATTACTTCCTCCTTCTATGCTTAATGCATTCTGCATCATGCAATTTTTGCGCTGGCTTGGGACAAAGTTACAATTTCATGCAGACCGCGATGAAGCTAGGGACAGATACAGGGACGCAGTGAGCCCTGCTGAAATAAAGTACCTTGATCCTGGCTGTGTCAATGTCGTAGCTGCAGGCTGCAACCGAAGAAATACATCCGTGTCAATACACACAGTTGATCAGTGCCGGTCCTGATACACACAGCAGCGATGATGCTTCAGCTACAATGAGTGAAGAGCTGCGATGTGGAGATTTAGCGTCATCGTCGAGGATGCCATCGATGAAGATGCAAAGACCTTGTGCAGTGGTGGTTCCGAAGGTGATGGCTTGGGGCTTGTCACACAAAAAGGGCAATGAACTGGTTTTTATCCATGCAACAGGAGCAATGAACCGGTTCCAATCCACATAACAGGGGCGATGCGATGGTTGTGATCCATGCAATGGTGCCAATGACCCTCTTAGACAAAGGGTACATGGGTTTTGCTGAAGCAAGCACCATAGGATTCAGCTCCAAGGGTCCAGGACTGGGGTGGCACCACTTGGCAGGGCAGATTCACGGAAGGCTGCGTCCAGGTGCAAAAGCAGGCAAGTTAGAAGTCTTTCATTTTCCTGAGACTTCAGCTCAGGAGGCCAGCCAGCTAGCCCTTCGAGTCACTCTGGGTTCAAGTGCTGCAGGTCGAGCGATTCTCACCCAGGCAAGGGAAAAGAAGGCAGCAGGGCAACACAGCAAGGCAGGAGTCCAACAAGGCCGCAGTCCAGTACAGTGGCAGACTTTCAGCAGCACAGCAGTCATTTTTGGCAGAGTTTTCTCTTGTCCAGAAGTATACTGAAGTGAAGGTGTCAGAGGTCCTGTAATTATGCCCAGTTGTTTGAATGTGGGGAGATTTCAAAGACAGGTCTTTGAAGTGCATAGAGGTTCTCCTTTCCTGACCTAGCTCCAGACTGCAGGAGGGTATGTAGCCCTTTGTGTGGGGAAAGGACACAGGCTATTCAGGTTTAAGTAAGTCTGGCTCACACTCCTCCTTCCGATCCTGCCAGGATGGCCCAGCAAGTCACATCTAATCTCCCATTGTGTGAGACTGTTTAAGAAAATAAACTAGCCCAGCTGTCACCCTACCCAGACTTGTTTCAGAGACAAACAACAGGCACCAAATGGCTAAAGTAAGAAAATTCCAGTTCTCTAAATGCGATATTTTCAGAATTGCAATATAAAATCTGGCCACCATAAGTAGTGATTTTAAAGTGTGACTCCAAAGACATCACATTTGTAAAGTCTGTCTCTTCACCATTGGGAATAACACTTACAAAATGTAATAAGGTATTCCCAATGTTATCTTATGGAAGATATAAGATTTGCAGGAGTCAAAAAATAACGTGAGTTTTTCACTACTAGGATATGTAAAACTTAAAAGTATAGGTTTTTTTTATATATATTACACCCTGCCCTGTGTGTTGTTCAGGGCCTACTTTAGGGGTGACTTGTTTATAAAAAGGGATGGTTTGGTCTTGCAAAATGTTTATTTTGCCTGTTTGAAATTGCAGTGTAAATGGCAGGCCTGAGACAATGATTGAAAGGCTACTTAAGTGGGTGGCACGATAAGACCTTTAATCCCACTAGTGGCATTTAAGTTCCAGGTCTTGGGCACATGTAGTGCACTTTACTAGGGATTTATAAGTAATTCCGGTATGCCAATTGGGAATAAGACAATATTATCATGCTTAGGGGAGAGAACACTATCACTTTAGCACTGGTTAGCAGTGGCAAAGTGCTCAGAGTTCTAAAGCCAGAAAAAAACGAGGTCAGAAAAGTGGAGGTGGTAGGTAACAGTTTGGGGGGAGAGACCACTATACAGCTGTCAGGTGTAACAACCCTAAGCAAATGTCATGATCCTCATAGCTGTCATTAAAGGATTAGCTGCCAGGCATCCTTCCTCTCCATCATCAGGCCAGGAAACGTTCTCTCAGCCTACCTCCAAGACCATGATGTAGAATTGCCATGATGCTTAATTACTTTCATCCCAGTCTGACCTCAACACTACCTAAATGGACTCAGCTCTTAAGTTGGTAAGGTTTTAGGTTCTTTTCTTCCTTACCTGAGTGCAGCCTCAAAACCCATGACTGTGATCAATTAAATACAATCATGTCTATCTTGCCTGCCTTAACACATCTTTATTTTTTCAGGCTCTTTTGGGTTGCTGAGCTAGATTTCACAAGGTTATATCATAGCGAGATCTCGTGAGATGTGCCAAGTCTCAGCTGCCATTTTGCTGCTTTTAAGGAGTCATGCCCTGAGCACATTTCTCGTTTTTCACATCATTCTTGATTTGGGCAGCATTTGGATGTGTTTCCCTGGCTCACCAGTCTCCGGACGACTTCTCTCATCTGGAGGAGATTTTGGTCAGAAGAAGATCACATGCTTCAGAATAGAACCTTTTCTAGTATATGCAACTAGACTTTTCGTTTCTATTAAGGACACAGAGGTGAGTATTATGCTTTCTCTATCTTTACTAATCCAAAATGGCAGCAAATTAAAAAACGGTAAAATGCAACCACATATCCAATAAGACTTTGAACCCACTACTCCTCATCAGCCCACCAATTGTGCGCAGGCATAACCTACAAAACTGTGAGGCACCATCTCAACTGCCTCTTTCTTTGCATTAATAGCAGTCCAACCAATAAGAGACACAAAGGACTGTAACAGGAACGAACCACAGGACCAGGAATCCATTCAACGTAGAGTCACCAAAGTCCAAAGACACACTGATATCCAAAGGGAATTGTAGCTCCATGACGGGTCCGCCTTGCTCTTGATCGGTGCCCGAAGAAAACTGCAGCTCAAGAACGATTCAACCCAATTTCTGAGTTGAGCCCAAATCAAAAGACATAAATTAATCCAGATCCACCATCTTGAAAGAATTATAAGGGTGGCAAAAGGACAATAACAGTCTTAAAAGAAAGTGTGGATGTTAAGTCAGTGACATAACACAGCTTACATGTACCAACGCGTGGGATAATCCTTGCTTCTGTGTCCTTATTAGAATTTAAAATTCTTGTTGCATATGCTACAAAATTTTCTTTTCTATGGCAGAACCAGAAGCTCTGATTATGCTGGTTCAATGCTCATAAACCACAACAGACAAAGCATGCACAATCAGCTTGTAATAAAATAATTTAAACACAGAGTCAGATAACCAATCAGCACCACAAAGAATATATTCCAACTTGGATCCCAAGACAAGTTAGTAAATAATTTAAAACTCACAATATTAAAACATAACCAACATATTTAAAAACCACATAAAAACCGTAATTATTTAAATTTGTACAGCAGATTATAAAATATATTAAAGTATGCAGTCTTTTATGTTGAGCTTGCTGGTACTACGATATGAGTGGGAGACCGCACCCAGTTCTCAATTCTGATATCAAGCTGGAGATTTGAAAGTCATATCAGATTTAAAGTGCTTGTGCCTCAGGATGTAAGCATGGACTGAGCAGTCTGGCCAGCCAATCGGATGTGCCAATTAAAAGTGACCCAATGTTTGTGTATACATAATCAATGCTGTTGTGATCTTCACTGTGCTCTTTGTTCCTTGCGTTTAAGTCTCTCTTCCTCTGTATCAAAGAACTTTGTAAGTCAGCAGTTTAACTGAGTTTCGGCAGGATTGCAGCATAACTCTGTTCGAATACTGAGCAGAGTAAAGTGCATCTTATGTCCTTTGTACTAGGGCAGATACAGATGACATGCACAAGGTCCTCGTTTCCTGTTCCACATAGGCAGCAAGTCTGCTCTCATTGTCTCCTTTTCCAAGGCGGCAAATGAGGGAGAATTAGCAAAATGCCAAAACGTAGCTTTAAGAATTGTTCTTTTATCTTCATTTTAAATCCTGTTTTTAAACAAATTTGAGGTATGAGAGCCTTATTGTCATTATGCACTGTCCAGCCGTTTGCCCTTTTAGCCAATGTTTCTTTGTCTTCTGTGATAGATGTAATTCTTGTTACTTTTGTTACAATCTTTTTGAAAATCTGGTGAGCTATAGAGGTTGCCCAAAGGTTGGTTGGTCCCAGTCTTTTCAGAGAATCAGACAGATACTCCATGGCTTGTGATTTTTCGCGACATGACAGTTCTCTCCAAATGTGCGAGTTTAGAGTTTCTGTTTCAGTGCCTCTGATGTTATGACAGCTTTTTATAAATGCCCCCTCCTTTCCACTGATTGTTTCTGTAGGTCAAATTCTAAGCGTATTTTGGCAGGGGACATGTAAATCTGTAGATAAAAAAATTGCTCTGTAAGCACCAGTGATTATTTTGTCCAGGGCCATTTCATCTCTCCTTCGCTTTGATTTGTCCCATGTGTTAACATTGGTTGTAGTTTGGATCCCAAGACAAATTCTGGGAGTCCAAAGCCCTGCTAGCAGAATGAGCCCCATAAGCAGACACATCAATGACAGCATCTGCCACGATCCAATGGACCCAATAGGCCAAGGGTGCAGCAGAAACATATCTGAAGGGTTTTTGAATTACTAACAACAGAGGATCAAGGTGATCAACTGTATGTGCCAAGGAGAGTTCTTCATAAACTTTTAAACATTTTACAACACATAGTTTTGCATTGTGAGGAAAAGCTGGGTAATCAATGGTCCGGGACACAGTCTTCATCCTTTTACAAATAAGAAGAGAAACACCATCAGGAGAAAACAACCTACCTGCTAAGTCAAAGGCAAATGGTGTCATTGAACGTTTAAACTTCAATGCGGAATAACATTGGTTAATGTTTCTAAGAAGTAGAAGAAAACATGTCACGGTAAGCATAATATAGAAATGGTGTGTTTGTGTGGAATTAGAGCTAACAGAAAGGTCGGAGTGGTAAAATATGGGGTTATGCATGCACTTTGAAGTATAGATATTTAGTTAGGAGAGGCAATGTTTCAATGACAAGCAGGCAATTAAATTGCAGCACACGCATGGGCTTCACTTTTACGTGCCATGTGGGAAGAATAAGACGATTGAAGGTTAAAAAATAAGTTTTGAAATTACAGATGTTTTGTAAGTCAAATATTTGGGCTTATCAAAATGACGTTTTCAATTTATGTATTGTATCAAAAGTTTAATATAGAATAGTAGGTGATTAATTTTTAAATGATTTGTTTTCCTATATACCCCTGACGAAGGGAAGTCCCGAAATGCATTGGGTTTTTTAAATAAATCGTGACATGGAAACATTTGGCTCTCCTGTGTTTATGAGGAAAAGTGGGAATGAACATGTGAATGAGTAAAATGAATAGAAGAATACTTAAAGATGAAACTGAGAGAAACATGTAGAGAAGAAAAAACAGATTAAAGGATGAGCTGAAGATTAATTTGATTCATTGGACTCATAGATGGGTAGTGGCTGTGCAGCCTGATGGAGCCAGAACTGGGTCCTTTGTGTTCGGAAGTCAAGGGTTCGACATCCGACACTTGTCGACATGAGACGAAACATAAAAGTATTAATAATTTTGCAGAAATCTGTTTAAAAAACAAATCAGAATAATTTCCCTTCAATTTTAAATACATAGGGAACCCCATGTTTTCACACTGGGTAGAAACATGCTGGGTATCTATGGTCAATTTGTGACCACCAAGGGTGTGATTATACTTACCATGCCCTGACTTTGATATTAGATATTTGCTAACCATTTCATATAATTTCTGTATGACACTGTATATTTATTCTTTTCCTGAAAATGGGTTTCGGTTATTATAAAAGGTCATTTTATCGCTAAACATATGATACAGGTGTTGATATCTTCTTCCTGTTTATTGTCTCAGAAGCTGATGCCATGGCTCTCGGGCCGGTTATACCATGAAACTACACTGACATATGTGCTTTGTTTATAAAGCTAAAAAATGGTCTTTACTGTTACTTAACTCATTTTTTGTTTGTTTGTCAGCCTTTCTCACAGTGATGCTTTGTTATGTCCTACTGTTGAATGCATATTATAATAACACCCCGTGTTTAATCTTTTGTTTTTCTTTACCCTAAGAATTCAAGGGTGAAGATTTAATGGGTTTTTTATTATTTCACTTTTGTCATTTAACTTATGTTGGTACTGTTCTCTCTTCTTGTTTGTATCAAATGTTTTATAAATGTTTATGATTTTTTATGTACTTTCAGCCCTGATGACGTTCTCATATGGAGAACGAAACGCGTTGGTTGGACTGTAAAGAACTCTCATTATTGAAAATTAAATAAAGGAACATTTATCAAAATCTATCTAGTGATCTTTGGACTTTTTTCCCTTGCGCACGCCCAAATATTTATAATTTGGAGGATCTGGAGCACAGTGGCAACAATAGATGGTTGATGCCAGGGCCGGTTGCGTGGGATATTGGATTTCAGAACTGGCACGAGGTGCAGAACTGTATAGTCAACCGTCTTTTCTTCTTTTTTGTATGTCAGGGAAAGAACACTATTCACTTGCCACAAATGCAAATATCGAGGTTTCGGAGGGTTCACTACACTAATACCTTTCAACAACTTACACAATCTATCGGTTTACCAATAATGAGATCATGTCCAGCAGATAAGATTGACCTGAAATTATTTACCGACCCATAACATAATCCAGACTCAACACACTCAGGGATCTACCTTCAGTTGAAGGCACCAACCCACCTATCTCTTCTATGCAGAGGAATATCATCTGTTGTATAAAAGTGGCAGCCGCCATCGAAATGCCCTCAACCGTGTCTCCAGATAGTTTCCAAGCCATAAGAGTTTACTGGCCTTGGAGGAGAAGAGGATTAGGAGAGCCCACTGGATCCAAGAGAAGATGTGGAAAGACAGGAAGGAGAATGAGAAGGGCTACCGACATCTCCAGAAGGGTTGAGAACCAAGGTTGTGTCTTCCAGGCAGGGGCAATCAGGACTAAGGATGCCAACTGTTGCTGGGCCTGAGCTGCGACTCTCAGAATCATGGTAAAGGGTGGGAATGTGTAGTTCACTTGGGCTTCCAAATTCTGAAGAAAAGCTTATGTGGAGAGGGCCTTTGGATCCAATTTCCAACTGTAAAACTCCTTTAGTTGGGCATTTAGACAGGATGTGAAAATGTCCACTTGGCATGGATCTAGGGAAAGCATAACCTTCTGGAAAGTTTTGGGATGGAGTTTCCAGTTCCTGTAATCCACCAGAAACAAGGAGTTCCAATGCTCTACCAGTTTGTCTTTACTGGGAAGATATTCTGCCACCACTGTAATCTTCTGAGAGAGGAAGAAGTGCCAAAATCCCCTGGCAATGGTCACTAGAATGGGGAGACCCTGAAACCTCCCAATCGACTGATACAGCAAACTGCTGATACATTGTCCATACGAAGAAGGATGCAGCAGTTGCTCTTCATGGGAGAAAGGGACTTTATGGTGAAGAAGCCTGCTAGAAACTCTTTGCAATATATATGAAGTTACAGTTCTTCTGATGACTTTCGGTAGAAAAGTCCCCACACCTTGCTCCCCAGCCTCAATGACAGGCATCAGATTCGATGATGACATCAGGAACTGCTCTGAAAATGACTGCCGGTCCAAGCATATATGTGTAGGAGCACCACTGGAGTTCCTCCCTGAGCTTTGGGAGATAAGGGGACCTGCCAATCATAGTTTAAACATTTTTGGATGTAAAGGATTGTCATGCATTGAAAGGCTTTGTAATCTAATGGACCGGGGAACATGGCTTATATTAAAGAAGCCAGTAGTCCCACACTCCAAGCCAGGGATCTCAAAGACACCGCCCGTTTGGACAGATTCGACCTCACCTCCCATTTGATGGTGAGAGAAGTAATTGGGCCTTGACCGAGTCCAACAGAAACCCCAGGAACTCTATCTCTTGTGAAGGGATCCTCATTGTTTTTATGGAATTGATCACAAACCCCAAGTCCTGAATCAGCGACACTACCCAAGACAGCTGTGTCAGGAGTTCATCTCTGCTTGTGCCATGAGAATCATGTCATCTAGGTAACAATCATGCCAACAGCAACAAATAATGGACGGAATGCTGAATGATTCAAACATTCTCCCTCAGTGTTAGGACACAGAACGAGACCACAGCGCCGCCGGTCAGTCAACGGAACTACAACCCCCAGAACCACTAGCTCATGAACTACAGTACCCAGAATGCTGAGCCGGTAGCAGGCGCATTGCAAACCGGCATAAAAACATCAACGGTAGCAGAGGACGGCGTCAGATATTGTTGTTCGTGCAGAGAGACTGCCATCCAGCAAGGTGAGACCTTGATTCTTGAAACTGACTTTGTTTGCCCCGCGAGGAGAGTTCCGACGAACTCCATTGGAGAACCGTTGTTCTCAAGCACAGTCCCCGCTCGAGGGTAATCGAGCGCAGAGACTCGCGCTTCAACGCGCTGTTTGCCACAGTCCCTGCTCGAGGGTATTCGAGCGTAGAGACTCGCGCTTCAAGGCGCTGTTTGCCACAGTCCCCGCTCGAGGGTATTCGAGCGTAGAGACTCGCGCTTCAAGGCGCTATTTGCCTCAGTCCCCGCTCGAGGGTAATCGAGCGTAGAGACTCGCGCTTCCACGCGCTGTTTGCCACAGTCCCCTCTCGAGGGTATTCGAGCGTAGAGACTCGCGCTTCAAAGCGATATTTGCAGCAGTCCCCGCTCGAGGGTATTCGAGCGCAGAGACTCACGCTACAGGCGCTATCATTTACTTCAGTCCACGCTCGCGGGTATGCGAGTGTGAGAGGATTTACTCAACAACTTATACTTTCGACAAAACAAGGTTGCAAGCTCGTGTTTCTTGCCCTCCGTTGGATGGTGTCGGGACCGACATCAATGCGGAGGACGAGCCAGGAAGCTATCACTTCTTGCTTCATATCATTCGAGTGGCATTGTCGGCCACTAGTTAGCACGGTGTCCTTTGTTGGTGAATGCCAGGACCGGCTTTCGTGCAGAGGACGGTTGGAAGGAAAGGGCTAAAGACATATCACTGTCCCCGCGCTGTACTAACAATATTGATTAAACCTTGTTTGAACCACAACACCGGATCATTGTTTCTTTACATGTAAGAAAGGCGGGGTAGAGTCCCTCAATACTCAATCCCGGGGTACAAGGGATTACATAATATCTGACCTCACAAACTCCAATCAACCTCCCGGTTGAGTATAGCACAATGGCCGCTATGGAGGACGTGTTTGCCGCGTTGCTTGATGTACAGGCCGAACTAACAACGTCCAGACAGGAAACAGCGGATCTGAGGGCTCCGGTGGACCACCTTCAGAGGAACCCATTTAGCGCAGGGGCGCACAACACCGGTCAACAAACTGCAGTAACTGTGGAGATGCCTGTGGCCATACCGTTTGCCACACCAGAAAGGTACAGCGGGGACCCCTCCACGGTTCAGGTTTTCATAACGCAAGTGGCCCTTCACTTCTTGTGCAAACCAAAATCCTTTCCCACGAACCAGGTGTGAGAAGTTGGCCTGGTATATAATGCTCACTAATTCTAGTGATCACTTTGTACCATGCCAAGCAACCCTTATGATGATTGGTTGTAAGTCAACCTTGTAGACCAGATATCCTAGTGGTAACGTGGACAAAGCAGTCTTAGGCTAAACTCTGAAAGGCATGTGAAGCCAGCTGTATTACCATACACAACCCCCTTGAATACCAAATGAAAGGGACACCACACAGATATATATTGAAAATATATATTGATTTATTAACTATAAAATCCCCTGGACTCTTTATGAGCACAGAAGCACAAGCGTTAAATCACAAGACAGTTTAAAATACACAAAAGTTGCACAATATGGATGAGCCCTAGGGGCCACCTAAACCATATACTAAGAAAGTGGTATAAGAGATACCAATCAGAACGGAAACAGGCCTAGGGCCTTGGGAATCGCTGGAGCTATTCGAGACTAGCAGTGACTAAGTCGGGAAAGGCCCGCGGGACTCGGGTGCAGTGTTTAAAGTGCACGCACTCACCAATGTAAAGTCTATGGTGCGTAAAAAGTACAAAGTTAGTTAGTTCGGAACCTTCTGAGTGACCTAGAACGCTGAAACTTAAGACACAGGCCCTTGAGATGTGTACCATTGTAGGAACACCGGCGGAGCTGAGTTACCTCACCGACAGGAAGCGGGTGCACAGGGTCGAAGTAGTGTCGGGTTTCGTCACGCTGGTCGATGGTGCTTGGAGCTGAAGATGCTGCAGGTGGCTCGATGTGAAGAGGTCCGGTGGATCCAAGGGTGGATCTGAAGATGTGAAGACCTGAAAGCAGAGGGGACAATGTTCAAAGTCACTAGCCAGTGACTACCGTGGAACCAGATTGGAACCAGGCGATGTCGGGTGCAAACAGGCGTTGAGGTGTAGCTCCTCTCTGCAGCCACGTGGACACCGGGGGTCGAGGATGTCTAGGAGTTGGTCTTGAGTTGTCCCACGCAGGCGTCTCGCTGTTGGCGGTGTCGGCAACTTGATCAGAGCAAACAGGCCTTGGCTAAAGCAAGCCACGCAGGAATCTAAAAATGCTTACCACTCGGACCAGCAAGGTCAGAGCGGGGGCTCCTTTCTGCAGGAGCTAGGGCAAGTCTGGAGCAACCAGACCCGCAGTGTAGTTTGTCGGTTTCGTCGCCAAGATGGCCGCTGACCACGTGGCTAGTGGCCGGGATGGCGCGTCGAGTGGCACAATGCAAAAGGGCCCCACGCAGATCGTGGAGATGCTGGGGGGCTGGTCTTCGGTGCAAGGGCTGCTCGGTGGTGGGGGTTCTCAGTCCGCAAAGCACAACGTCGAGGATGCCTCGGTTGCTGTGCAGTCAGCTTTTCAAGTGTCTTCCAAGGGGTCCGGTTCCACGACTCTCGGTGCCTCCACGGGTCCCTTCTTTGCAGGGACTGTGGATCGGGCTGTGAGAAGTCTGGGAGTCTGGGTCTTGTCAGGCTCTGGGCTCGGGCTCCGGCGGGAGGCGGCGGCAAAGCAGACTTCAAGTTGCTGGTTGGTGCCTGCTTTCACAGGGTGGCCACTCCTAGGCCACAAGGGAGATTCTCTTCAGTCTTCTGAGCAGCAGAATGTCGAAGTCCAGTCTTCTTCTTTGTGTAAAGTTGATTCAGGATGATCTGCAGTGCAATGGCACTGCTCCCACTCTTATTCCCAATCTGAGGGGTGGATCACCTACTAGGTCCCTCCTCTGGGAGGAACCAGGAAGGGGAGCAGTTACACCCCCTTTCCTTTGTCCAGCTCCTTGCCAGGCCTGGGTCTGGAAAGTCCCAGGACCGGTTTGGACTGGCTTATGCACGGGGACACCTTGTGTGCCCCGGGCATGTCTCAATCTATTCAGCCCTGTCCTACCCAATACACAAAACCCTGTCTGGGGTGGTGCTCGCACCTCCCAAGGCACGAAACCCTTTGTCCAAGCCTCCCTCGCTGGAAGGACTCCCAGCAGCAGGAGGTCAGACTCGTGTCTGTGGTGGCAGCATCCATTTTGTGATGCTGAGGCTCTGGTTAACTTTAACCGGGGTTAAGGCTACACACATGTCGTGTCCCTCTAGAAGGGTGGAATGCTATCCCCATCGACAGAACTGTCGAGGGGATAGTATTCCAATTCATATGACACCTTACTCAACATGTTTTGATAAAGCCAAACCAAAGATAGCATATAACCGCGAGGATTATAATGCACTTAAGAGTATATGGTATGCCAATATACAGGAACAGCTTAGGGAGTGGTTCCCGACAGCTGCAGACAGGCTCAGCTCATGCTAGAGCACCATCTCACATATTTCCAAGCACTCTTCCTCCAGGATTGAAGAGGCCTTCCATAGGAGTGGCTGATAGGAACATATGGGTCCAGTTTAAGGTTAAATATAGGGATACTATATCTAAGTGATTACACCAACTTACCCCAGCTGAGTAATCAGCCAGTTGTGTCAAATATGGAGGCCAGGCCAGGGGTGGCACAATACATGCTGCAGCCCCTGGTAGGCCTTGGATGCACCTATGCCCTGGGTACCAAGGGTACACTGTTACAGGGGCCAATAAGGTGAACCAGTTCCAATTCGTAATGCACCTAAAGTGCATTGGCAGTAATTTAGAGAGAGAACAGCAGGCTGTGGGTCTGATTAGCAGGCCCACAGCCACATTGAGTCAGAAACCAGTGAAGCAAAAAGCAAAAATTTGGGGTGACCATAGGATAGCAGACCCTACTCTCCTACACCAGGCACGAGTGGCATTTATGATATCGTATTTGGCTGGGAACGCAGCTCAGTGGGCGGTGCCTTTGGTGAGCAGGGAAGACCCGCTCCTGTAGGACTGGGAAGCGTTTCAGGAGGAATTCGTCAAGATGTTTGACAGGAGAGCAGACTCGTACACGGCAGACCGTAAACTCCTAGAGTTGAAACAGGGGACCACTGGACTTGTTAAATACTTAAACACATTCAGGCGTCTTGTCGCTAAGACCAAGTGGCCGCCAGCAAAACAAACAGCGATCTTTCATCAAGGATTGAGCGACGAGCTGAAGGATGTGATCGCGCAGATCGACCCCCAACCAGCGCAATGTGAAGACCTGATCAGCCTTGCCCTTCACCTAGAACATAGGTTAAGCGAACGCAAGGGTGGTGGACCCAAGAAGGAGAAATCAATGTCAGCTCCCGGACATCCAGGGTCCGCTGACACACCTCCGCCGGCGCGGAACGAGCCTATGGATATCGGGGCTGTTAGAGCCAGCCTAACAGCAACTGAGAAAGAGTCCCGCAGGAAACAAGGCCTTTGTTTGTACTGCGGAAAAAAGGGTCACTACGTCCGCGAGTGCCCAGCAAAACCCAAGACAGGCCGTTCTCGACCCAGTTGACTGGCAACAGCATCGGTGGGAAAGGAGGCGGAAAACTAGTAGACTCCCGGAACATCGAAGGCAATTCCTGGAGTCACGGATACATCCTTTCCATACAGCAGCATGCTTTGAAAGGATCCAAGCACATGGTTATACCGCTACGGTTATGGGTGCGGAATCAATGGGTCTCAGCCTCAGCTATGATAGACACAGGGGCCACGGGGTTGTTTATGGACGACAAGGAGGCATCTCGTATAGGGATCAAGCTTCTGCTGTGTTCGAACCCAGAGGATGTTTATGCGGTGGACGGGCGCAGGCTGGTTTCGGGGCCCATTAGTCACCACACTGGGGATATTGAGGTGGTATATGGAACCCAGCACAAGGAAGTAATGGACTTCAACGTCATATGTGCACCGCAATACGGTATCATACTGGGGTTGCCATGGCTGAAAAAACACAACCCTTCCATAGATTGGGAATCACAGACAATAAGAATGACCTCCCTCTACTGTTCTCGGTTCTGCGGGTGTTCCTCGGAACATCCGAAATCGGAAGTGACGCTGGGGTATGCGGTGGCCACGGCCGCAGAGAAGGAGGTGAGCCTTCCCCTCGTATATAGAGACTTCAGCGACGTCTTCGATGACAAACAAGCAGAGACCCTTCCGCCTCATCGGGTTTATGACTGTCAGATTGATCTGGTTCCAGGGGCTAACATACCAAGCGGGAGACTGTATGCCTTGTCCGAGCACGAGAACATCCACCTACGTTCATATCTGGACACAATGCTGCGGCTGGGGTTCATCAGGCCCTCTAGATCACCGGCGGCCTCCCCTCTTTTCTTTATCCCTAAAGCCAACGGGGAACTCCGAGCTTGTGTGGACTTCAGGGCGCTTAACGCCATCACGGTAAAGAACAGATACCCATTGCCGCTCATAAATGTACTATTGGAACAAGTCAAGAGCGCAAAGGTGTATACAAAGCTGGATCTGAAGGGAGCTTACCACCTTGTCCGCATGAGGTGTGGGGACAAATGGAAGACGGCCTTTAAGACGAGGTTCGGCTTATTCGAATACAGAGTTATGCCCTCCGGGATTTGTAATGCCCCTGCAGCGTTCCAGTTCTTTCTGAACGATGTGCTGAGAGACATCCTGGATGTGTACGTCGTCGTCTATATCGACGACATACTGGTGTATTCGGATAGCGTTGAGGAACATGTGAGGCATGTGTCTTCTGTCCTACGGATACTGAGGGATAACGCTTTATACTGTAAGCTCAGTAAATGCGACTTCCACGTTACCACAGTTGAATTCCTGGGGGTCATGCTAAGCCCAGATGGACAAACAATGGCCGAAAGAAAAGTCAAAGCTGTTGTAGCCTGGCCGGCCCCTCCCAGCGTTAAGGAGGTGCAGAGCTTCCTTGGCTTTGCCAATTTTTACCGGAGGTTCATTGAGGGGTTTTCAGGACTGGTGGCTCCCATCAACCAACTGCTACGAAAATCGTCTTCCTTCTTGTGGTCACCAGAAATCCAACAGGCCTTCGAGGCCTTGAAGAGGTCATTCACGGAGGCACTAGTGCTGGCTCATCCAGACCCAGATCTCCAGTACATCGTGGAAGCTGACGCCTCGGACCTGGCAGTGGGGGCCATCCTGTCACAATGGAACCCGGTGTCAGGAGTGCTACATCCGGTAGCCTTCATGTCCAGGAAGCTAAATGAGGCGGAGAGGAATTACCACGTTGCCGAAAAGGAGCTTTTGGCCATCAAGGATGCTTTCGGTGAATGGAGGCACTTGCTAATGGGGCCCTGGCACGTGGTGGCGGTGTTCACAGACCACCGCAACCTTCAATTCATGACAGCGGCCAGGCTGCTCTCTCCTCGGCAGATGAGATGGATGCTGTTCTTCTCTGGTTTTCACTTCACCATCACCTACAGGCCGGGCACTAGAAACAAGAAGGCTGACGCACTGTCGAGACAGTCCAGCGACTCGGGGGAGTCCTTCATCTACCATCATGTCCATCATTTCTCCAGGTGCGGTAGTAGGAGCGATCCAACCGGGGGCTTTCCTCCGGGGAATACAAAAAGGCGTCTGTTCTTTCGAGTGGAGGACATGGCTTCGCAGACACGACGAATGGAAGGTAAAGGATGGGATACCTGTACATCATGGTTGCGTCCTAGTCCCCACGGTGCGGCTAAGGAAGCAGGCGTTCAGATGGTGTCATGAATCACCTAGCGCTGGGCACTTGGGTCTGGAAAAAACAGTGGACTACGTGTTGCGTCAGTTCTGGTGGCCTTCGGTGAGGGCCGACGTGCGGGGATGGATCGCAGCTTGCTCGATATGTGCAGACATGAAATCAGATCACAGCCGTCCTCAGGGACTCCTACGTCCTCTGCCCACCCCAGAAAAACCATGGGAACGCATCTAATTGGATTTCATCGTGGGCATGCCCAAGGACCAGGGGTGTACAGCCATTCTCGTAGTGGTCGATTATCTGACCAAGATGGGTCACTTCATCGCCTGCAAAGGAGTGCCAACAGCAGGTCAATTGGCAGTCATGCTCCTAAAGGAGGTGGTGCATATCAACAGCCTGCCCAGCGTGATCGTGTCGGACCGGGGGTCACAGTTCACAGCTAGGTTCTGGAAAGCCTGGTGTTCTGCTCTCCACGTAACCACAGCTTTGTCCACCAGCTACCACCCACAGACAGATGGCCAGACAGAACGCCTAAACCAAACTTTGAAACAGTATCTCCGCTGTTTCGTGGAGCAAGGCAAGGAGGAATGGGTTGACAAGTTATGGCTGGCAGAAATCGCGTACAACAATGCCACGCACAGCTCCACCAAGGTGTCACCGTTTTACAGCAACTACGGACAACATCCCAGATTCCTCCCTCTGGTCAGTCCTCGTGCCACGACGGGCCTGCCTGCAACCCATGCTAGAGTAGCCCATATGAAGACACGGTAGGGCATGCCAAGAAATGCTTGGAGGAGGCCAAGGTGGTATACAAGGCATACGCAGGCCGGCGACGACGGAAGGGTCCGTTGTATAAACCGGGAGATTACGTGTGGGTGTCCTCAAAGAACTTACGGTTTCGCAAGCACAGCGTGTTTCACCCACGTTTCATTGGAACGTACCGTATCAAGGAGTGTGTGAGCCCTATGAACATGTGGTTGGTATTGCCGGACAGCTTGAGAATACATCTGGTGTTTCACGTATCTCTGCTCTAACCGGCGAGTTCGGCCGGGCGTTCCGCCCCTTCTGGGGGAGTGGTGGATGCGGAACAGGACTATGAGGTCGAGGGCATCAGGGATTCCAAGTAGAGCAGGGGCAAGCTCTGGTACCTGATTGCGTGGAAGGGTTATGGACCGGAGGAGGAGTCGTAGGAGCCGGTTTTAGGGATTTGCGCTCCTCGTTTGGTGGCCGCCTTTCACAGGAAACATCCGGACAAACCGGGCCCGGGGTTGGGTTCCGTGGGTGAGGGGGGATGTACTGTTAGGACACAGAATGAGACCACAGCGCCGCCGGTCAGTCAACGAAACTACAACTCCAAGAACCACTAGCTCATGAACTACAGTACCCAGAATGCCGAGCCGGTAGCAGGCGCATTGCAAACCGGCATAAAAACATCAACGGTAGCAGAGGACGGCGTTGGATATTGTTGTTCGTGCAGGGAGACTGCAATCCAGCAAGGTGAGACCTTGATTCTTGAAACTGACTTTGTTTGCCCCGCGAGGAGAGTTCCGACGAACTTTATTGGAGAACCGTTGTTCTCAAGCACAGTCCCCGCTCGAGGGTAATCGAGCGCAGAGACTCGCGCTTCAACGCGCTGTTTGCCACAGTCCCCGCTCGAGGGTATTCGAGCGTAGAGACTCTCGCTTCAAGGCGCTGTTTGCCACAGTCCCCGCTCGAGGGTATTCGAGCGTAGAGACTTGCGCTTCAAGGCGCTATTTGCCACAGTCCCCGCTCGAGGGTAATCGAGCGTAGAGACTCGCGCTTCCACGCGCTGTTTGCCACAGTCCCCTCTCGAAGGGTATTCGAGCGTAGAGACTCGCGCTTCAAAGCGCTATTTGCAGCAGTCCCCGCTCGAGGGTATTCGAGCGCAGAGACTCGCGCTACAGGCGCTATCATTTACTTCAGTCCACGCTCGCGAGTATGCGAGTGTGAGAGGATTTTGCAACAACTTATACTTTCGACAAAACAAGGTTCCAAGCTCGTGTTTCTTGCCCTCCGTTGGATGGTGTCGGGACCGACACTAATGCGGAGGACGCGCCAGGAAGCTATCACTTCTTGCTTCATATCATTCGAGTGGCATTTTCGGCCACTAGTTAGCAGGGTGTTCTGTGTTGGTGAATGCCAGGACCGGCTTTCGTGCAAAGGATGTTTGGAAGGAAAGGGCTAAAGCCATATCACTGTCCCAGCGCTGTACTAACAATATTGATTAAACCTTGTTTGAACCACAACACCGGATCATTGTTTCTTTACATGTAAGAAAGGCGGGGTATAGTCCCTCAATACTCAATCCCGGGGTACAAGGGATTACTCTCAGTCATAGATCTGGGTTAAATCCACCATTCTTTTGCCTACTACGCCACCCAAGTTTGGACCCAGCCATATGCAAATCAGGCTTGACCCTGTGCCTCATGGGATCAGTCCAGACTAAACTGCCAAGCCGGGTCCTCCCTGGACTAGAAACAAGCATCCTGGCACCGGTTTCAGGGTATGTCACCCTTCATCAGCCAGGCTAGCTTGAATCCAGTGGCACAGTGAGGAAGGGACCCATGTCTGGGCATACCCATCCCATTAGGCTGAAAAGTGTAACTGCAACAAATGATGGACGGAATGCTGAGTGATTCAAGCACTCTCCCCAAGCCAATAGATCTAGGTTAAATCAATCGTTATTTTGCCCACTACGTCACCCCAGTTTGGACCCAGCCCTATGCAACACCCATCTCTCTCTGGCTTTCCAGCACAGGTTTCACTCATTTTGTGAAAGCCCAAGGAGATGAAGAGAGTATGAAGGGGAGGGCTGGGTACTTGTACCATTTGTCTTGTCATTGGAACTTGAGGAAATGTCTGTGTGAAGGGAAAATGGGAACAGAGAGATAGGTGTCTTTGAGATCGAGATGCACCATCCAATCCTTCTATTGAAGAAGATCTTTCAACAGGTGAATACCCGACATCTTGAAATGGTGCTAAATCATCTATGTGCTGAACTTTCTGAGGTTGAGAACCAGCCTCTGACCCCCACTGTTATTCTGGACTAAGAGCACATTTCTTCAGAAACCTTGTGGGTGTCTAGATGGGAAAAAAGTAGAGGGTGGAAATTTAAACAGAATTTTGGGAAAGTTCTGTAGAGCATCCCTGAACCATGTTCAACACCCAACAATACGTCAAAATCCTGCCCCAGTTGTGGGCAAAGTGATGCAATCTACTCCCCAGAGGTAGATTCGAAAGATTAGAAGTACTCGTTACTTTCAGATTGTTGGTTGGAGGTGAGATTGCCCCTGTTGACGTCTCTGTTTTAAAACCCTTTTTAGCCTCTGGACATAGAGGCGTAGAAGTCTGTCTGGGAGGGGTTCTGCAAATAGCCTCTCCCTCAATGGATGAATCCTCATTGAGGATCTTGTTGGTTGAAACTGCTGGCTGAACATTCTCTACCGTGGCCGTCCAGGCCAAAAAGGGTATTGAATACCTTCGTCAAGGAAAGCTGGGCCATGTCAAGTGAAGCATAGGTGTTCACAAATTTGCCATTGATGTTCACAAATTGGTCCCCAGAAAGTTGCACCACAGCCAACGGGGCTGATTTAGCTGCAGCCAATTCAACTAACTAGGATCAATCCTCAAAAGTACTTATTTGCGACGTTCAGAAGCTAAGGCACAATTGGCATTGCCCAACACACAAATAGCACGCTGGGCCCACCCTGCAAGAACTTCTGAATGAATGGGGGCTGCCATGTCTTGTGCGTGAAGGGCCAGCTCCAGAAGTTTTGCCAAGGGGCCTAAAATTTTAAGAAACGTTTCGTGTCAAGCTCTAAGGGATATGTTTCTACACTTCTTTGGAACTTTGTTGAATTTCTTAAGGAAGGTAAGAATAGTATAGTCAATGTCCGGAGTTAGTGCAGTTTTATGGAGAAGGTCAGGCCTAGTGCATTCAGCTCTGAGTCTGGACCAAACCTCCTTTTCAAAGCTTTTGCGGAGGTGGTGTTGCAAATAGTCTGCAACAGCAGGGGTAGGGACCAAATCTGAGGACCTGGGATGAATGATGTCTGAGGGTTCAACAAATGAAGGGGGTAAGGGTGCAGAGGTCTGGAGAGAGGGGGGAACATTGGTGTTTCTTAGGCCATTTAGAGTGCAACTGAAGAGAAGAAGAGGAAGTGTCAGTATCGTATCAGTCACAGGGACAAGAGGGGGTTGGGAGGAGCCCCTGGGAGGAGTAGGGAAAGGGGCAGTGGGGCATCATGAAAGCTCATCAAGGTGTTTGGAAATAAGCTGAAGGGTTGATGTGAGTGCATTATCAAGGGAGCACTTGACCGAATGGTCAATTTCCTCCACAAGGGCCTCATCATAATGGTATTCTTCAACCTAATTAGGCCCATAAACCTCTGGACCATGCTCAAATGGTCTTATGGAGGAACAAGCCTCTCAATCAGAAGTCCCCAGAGCGAAGCAAGGACACCTAGCATGGAATAAAAGGGATGGAACAGACCCTGGGATTAATTAGTATGATCACAGCCCTGGGAGACTCTGCTGCGCAAAGTGTCAATGGGAGCAATATGCTGGTAGCCTGCCAGCTGTGAAAAGGTGATTACCTCTTCTCAGAGTTTGTAGTTAATGTCTCCCCCTCCCTGCCCACTTGTCTTTTCTCCATTACAGATTCTGTGGTGCAAGATGCAAGCAGATCCCTTTACCCAGGCCAATTAGTACACGTTTTTAGTGCCTACATTGTTCTACAGCATGTCAAAGCAGGCTTACCCCATCATTGGATAGTATTCAGGGCTGAGGAGGGGGGTCGGGTGGTGGGAGCGGGCCAGTGTAGTGTTAGCTAAGTGTCTCGGTTTCAGGCGTTGGGGCAGGGGAGGGAAATGGGTAGGCGGGACAGTTTGTAGGGCATAAGAGATGGCAGGTAGTTTTTAGGACTCAGGAGGGTTGGGGTAGTTTACTGGGCTGTGGGAGGATTGGGGTAGTTTACAGGGATGGGAGAGGGTCGGAATCGATTTTTTAATTAGGCGTTAGAGTGTTAGGCTTAAGGGCAGTGGAAAGTATTGGGTTAGTCTTAGGGACAGCAAAGGGGTGAGAATGAGTCGGTGTAGTGTTAGCTAAGGGTCATGGTTTTAGGCTTTAGGGCAGGGGGGAAATGGGTAGTCAGGACAGTTTTTAGGGCTTAGGGGATGGCGGGGTAGTTTTCAGGGCTCAGGTGGGTCAGAGTCGGGTTGTTTTTCAAAATAGGGGTTATGCTGTTAGGCTTAAGGGCGGTGGAAGGGGTTGGGGTACTTATAGGTACAGAGCGGAGTTGGGAGGGGGTCGGATAGTGTAAGCTAAGGGTTAGGAACAGCAAGAGAGGATGGGAGGGGGTCGGTTATTTGGGCCCCGTGGGGGGCATGGAGGGAGCTTGTAGTTTAGGGCTGGAGGAGGGGGTCATGACCTGAGCCACGCCTAACCCTTTACCATTAATGCCTTTACCACAAAATGGCTTGGCAAAGGTATGAGTTGTAAAGGAATGGGTGGTTAAGACGTATTTGTGATTCATGTTGCGTGGTAGAGGCATGTGTGGTTGAGCCATGAGTGCCTCCAGCATACAAGTGTTGGCCAGTTTTCTGGATGTGCAGAGTTGTATGTTTATGTTGAGCACCATCTCTATATTTGGCACTTTGCTGTTGCTAGGTCAGACCATTAGTCTTCTACAAGTCTTTCTTTCTTGCAGTCTTGTGAAATCACAGTGGGTTCTTGAACAAAAAGACTGCTAAGATCTTGTGACTCTGCAAAATCTTCTCTGCTCCACAATACTGTATCAATTCCTGGGCAATGGTTCTATTTCACAAACTCCCTACCAGCAGAAACTGGTAAAGTGTTTAATAACATCTACAGCATCGGCTATTAGCGAAAAACAGCAAAAATGTTCATTGCAAATTGCATTTCCTACCTTAATGTGCACAGAATCCGTGTTGTTATGCCTATGTATACAGATCTGTTAAAAAAGGTAACGGAATACGGGCATCTTCTGGCAGTGAAAACCCTTAAGTCCACACCATAATTGTTTCCAGACATACTAATATGTATATGTGATGTAAATGTTGTGACACACTAAAGTTAGAAAACACTAGACATATGCATTTGCACTTTTAACTATTACTTAACCTTAATTTTAATTGTAACCGTTGTGTTTCTGCTCCGTTTACATTTTCATCGGAAAATTAATCATGCCATGATATGAGCTAACAGGTTATTCATCTTCTAGAGTTTTTGTAAGTCTGAACATTAAGGTAATTAATTATGAATATTGCAAGTAACATTTTATTATGTCAAATTCAGCAACATTTAACATACATCATCCACAACAGCAAGGCAGTCATGTGTAGCACTTGTAATAATGAAGAACATAAGTATTTGTAAATCGTATATGCATGAGCTGTTGCTTTACTGGCAAGGGTTCACTATAAACCAGTATTATGCAGGACGTTTCATTGCACGTATCAAAATTAGGTCTGGTAAAGTGGACAATGTCTGTATATACTGATGTCAAACGTACACAGCAATTTCATCACTGACCCAAGCCATTCATACAACAGTCTTTCAAAGCCAGCGAAAAGTCAGCTCTCAGCAGTCTTGGCCTTCCTGCACCCTGGTGTTTTTTTGGAGCGGGAGGAGGGCCAGGACAGATCACTGATGTCCTCTGCTCTGTTTGCAGACATGAAGAGTGCAGCTGGCCATTGGGAGGCGGTCTGGTAGACTAAAACATCCCCTTGCTCCCCATGGCCAAACTGGAGTCCTAGGGGATCAGCTCCTACCTCTTAGACATGGCAAGAGGAACAAATCTCTCTAGGGTCCAGGGAACCTGCCCTAGAGCATGACTGGTTGAGGGGGCTTAGTTAACATACCCTTAGGCGATCATGGGGGAGTTTGTGGGGAGGGGGGGGGGGGGGTAGAAACGCTTGCAAGGAGAAGTGTGGCTCAATGATTCGAGCGGCAGACCCTGATGCAGAGGTCTATCGGGGGACCAGGGTTCAATTCCCCACCTCGGCGGGTCTTGGGCTCAAAATTCCACGGACCTGATAATTCTCGACTCGGTGCCTATTCCATTCATGGAGTGCCACTCAGCAACTCTGGGCGTTAGCTTGCTTAATCTCCACAACGGCCCCCACAATGCTAAGGATGCCAGGCCCCCACCTTGGGGGTGCCCAGGATTGGACCCCTCACAGAGAAAGCCAGGATGGGTTCCACAGCGGTATTCGTACAAGCGCCTTGAGACCCTTGCGGGTGTGTAGTGCCCTATACAAGTATCAATTTACATTTTAAGCACTTCGTCTAGTTAGAAGGAATCAATATACCCCTTCTGCCCTTTAGCAAGGTGGAAGAGACACCTTGCTTGGGCAAGGTAAGAAATACAATCCTTTCACCATGTACAAGGCACGGGTAGATGAAGACATGTCTCCTAAACATAGCCAACGCAAGGAATATAAAAACACAGCAAATGAAGAGTGGGAGTGAGAAGTAATTACACCCCCAATCCCTTGCGCATCGTCGAAGGATTGAGAGAAGATAATGTCCTCGCCGCTGGATAAAACAGGAGGTGACAGTAAGCTGCACTGTGCCCCCTTGTCTCATAATATTTTAATATCCAAGCAGGGCTGATAAGGTGACACATTTCTCAGCTTACAGTTTAAAATTGCAATCAAGGTATATAAGCAGGTTTTACTGATCAAGACTTCGTTTACCTCCCAAAAATGACGATAAAGTCGTGCTGGGACAGCTGACAGCCACCATTACACACTGTTCGCAAAAGCTCCAGCTCTCTTTGACCTGCACCACTCTGTGAATTAAGGAGGCCTGGGACGTGTCCCAGGTGTCCCTGTAGCCTTTATGCCATTGCAAGGAGGCCAAGTTGCCAGATGGACACCACCATCTCTACAGCACACAGGCTTCCTTCCACATTCCCCCTTTGCCTAAAGCATTTTGCAGCCAAGGGAGTGCACAATAAGTGGGGCACTGCCTTTTGTCAATATATCCAATGCAATTGCGCATGCACTCTAAAAGAATTGCACTACAGTGTTAGGGGTGGCGGGTCAACACTTTCTCATTTTTCCTTTCATTCCTTATACTTTTTAATTTGTTTCAGTCATTAATACATGATTAAACTATGTCTGCAGTAATTTAAAGCTAATAATAATGTTTTCCTTGTTTCAATAAGAATCATGGGGCATATTACCAAGCAATAGCGATAATTATCGCTATTGCTTGGTTAGAGACAAAAATTTACCGCTGAGCTGCGGCGATTTTTATCGCAGATAAACCTTGGTATTACTAAGGTTTATCGCTAATGCAATAAAAAACGTCCGCAATGCATGAATATCGCTGAAAAGTCAGCGATATTCATGCATTCCCGAGCTAATGCTCTTAGCCATGTTATCCACCTCCCATTGGATAACATGGCTAAGAACTGCTCAGGGCAGGTGTTAGCTTTTGGAGATATCTTCGCTTAGCGCGAATATCTCCAAAAGTTGGTAATAGGAGATAGCGATGTTAGCAACTGTTTCCGGTCGCTAACATCTTGGCACGACCACTTTGCATGTCATTAGTGATAAATATCACTGACATGCAAAGTGGGGCCCAAGATGGTCGGTATCTCCTACTAGCTGTCGCTAACTGGTGTTAGCGACAGCTAGGTAATAGGGAGATACTTTTATCTCCGCCTTCTTGGCTTTTAAAGCCAAAAAAGCGGAGATAAACTCCCTTGATAATATGCCCTCATATTTTTCTAGGATTAATACTAAACATTATGTCTATATCTGTTTTAAATACAACTAGTACGGATGTATTACAATTAAGTTACAACTTGCATTTGTATTGTAAGAAATCAATCATTAGGTTTTAACAGCTGCTTGTTTTAATTATTGTGCGTTATTCTTGTGGAATATGGTTGCAATAAAAGTATTTAAAAATGAGCTTTGGCTAATGCTCATTACTTATATTGAAGCCAGGTAGGCATGGTGTCGGACAGTGCTGGAATATGTCTTGCCGGGCCGAAGACGGCTGTAATGCCAGAAACCGGTCCCCGGGAGCTTGTTTCCTTCCCAGTGTAAGAATTGGCTTTTGTAGTTTGGTTTGCCCTGTTCCCATTATGCACTGGGACAGGAACAGACTAATTTGCATACAGCTAGGTTCTGAAACTGGGATGGTGCAGTGAGCTAAAAAAAATGGTGTTGGATCTAGCCCTGATCTCTTGACTGGGTGAGAGCTTTCTGCTTAATTCAGAGACTCTGTCCCTCACCACCCCTTGTTGTAAATATTTTTGTCCACCCTAAGCGTGGAAGGGTATTCTCAGATGTGAGACCCTTGCTCATTGCACCATCAGGATTCAAGCAAACCGGGCCGAAGACGGCTGTAATGCCAGAAACCGGTCCCCGGGAGCTTGTTTCCTTCCCAGTGTAAGAATTGGCTTTTGTAGTTTGGTTTGCCCTGTTCCCATCATGCACTGGGACAGGAACAGACTAATTTGCATACAGCCAGGTTCTGAAACTGGGATGGTGCAGTGAGCTAAAAAATGGTGTTGGATCTAGCCCTGATCTCTTGACTGGGTGAGAGCTTTCTGCTTAATTCAGAGACTCTGTCCCTCACCACCCCTTGTTGTAAATATGTTTGTCCACCCTAAGCGTGGAAGGGTATTCTCAGATGTGAGACCCTTGCTCATTGCACCATCAGGATTCAAGCAAACCGGGCCTAAGACGGCTGTAATGCCAGAAACCGGTCCCCGGGAGCTTGTTTCCTTCCCAGTGTAAGAATTGGCTTTTGTAGTTTGGTTTGCCCTGTTCCCATCATGCACTGGGACAGGAACAGACTAATTTGCATACAGCCAGGTTCTGAAACTGGGATGGTGCAGTGAGCTAAAAAATGGTGTTGGATCTAGCCCTGATCTCTTGACTGGGTGAGAGCTTTCTGCTTAATTCAGAGACTCTGTCCCTCACCACCCCTTGTTGGAATATGTCTTGCAGCATTCTTATCTATGGTGATTTCTCATCTGTCTGTTTGACTGAAAGGATGTTATTGACTGGATAAATAGTTTAAGTATATAAAACAAAAGGTTTTAGCACTATTAAGTACTGTAAAGGGAAAGAGTGGATCTAGGGCCACAAGTCATAGGAAACATAAGAAAATCATACTCATAAATATTACTTGCTTTGCCGCTTAATTTAATGTATTTAGTGGCTTTGAAAGAATCATGTGCCACTTGGTAGTACACTAACAAAAATATTATTATAATTACCCTGATAAGAATGGAGACTGGCAATGTGCGTGCAGTCAAAATATTGAAGAAAAAATATATAGTCAGATACACGAATGTTGTGTCAAAATATCATCAACTGAAAAATACTGTAGGATAGAATATAGAAGGCAAAAATATATGCCCTTATTACGATGTCGCTGAGGATTGGACCCGCCAGACCATAGACAGGCGGTCCCGCCAGCAGAATTTGGATGTGACTGCCCTATGGGCAGTGCGAAACATCAATATTACAATTGTAGCTTATGCGGTGGGCTGAAAAGGCCCGCAGCACAAGCTAAAATTGTAAAATGGATGGTTTTGAAAGTGTTTTAAACCTGTCTTTTTGGAGTAGTGTGGGTCTCAAAACTCAGTTGAAAGATCTGAATAGAAGCTTTGAAGGGACCATGAAAATGTGCTTATCCCGATAAATTGCACCAGTGTTAAAGATAAGGAAGCCCAATGATTAAATTTTAGAGATGAAAGGGCCTAGATAGAAGTTATAATTGAGTCATAGTCCAACGGGCTTTTTTCTGATTCCAAATGAAAGTGGTCAATTTGGCAGAAGAACGTCTTTGGCGTTACGAGGGCAGTGCTCAAAATAGAAATAGAATTTTAATAAAATTGTCATCTTTCTATTGTATCTGAACTGAATCCTTGAAAACAGTCTGTTCCATTTTGCTAAACTAATTAACATAGATTGTCTTAGCCTTTCGTAATTGATACGAAATGCTCCTTGATACTGTATTGATATTTTTATTCCAGAATAAGTAACTAATGAAATGTATTGCAGGACTGCCGGGCTGCTGACTTTTTATTTTTAAAGAAATTGTGTCTTGCCCTTATTCAGAAGGTACCCCAAAGCATCTCTAGGTTTTTCTGCAGCCCTTTCAATTGAAGAAGCGAGTTAAGTAGGGTTCTATCTGAAATGCAAACAACTGTGGTGACAGTGAGCATCTTTGTTTTGCAATACCTTCCAAAAGTTACAAAAAACTCTCATAGAACACTTCTTGTCCTGTTGGAAGCTTCCTAACAACTCTCTCTAATTCCCATTTGGCCATGGGCACTGTAGGAAAGTAGAATCTGCTTCTTATGTTTACCCCCACTTTTTCCTGGATGTCTCACTGTTTTTGACTAGTCTGGCTGGGATCCTGCTAATCAGGACCCCAGCCTATCTGCTTTCTCCCTTAAATTGACATACATGTACTTTGGTACACTCCATATTGGATACTGGGGTACCCTTATCAGTCCCTAGTATATGGTATACTATGTACCCAGGGCATAGGTACCCCAGATGCCTCCCATGGGCTGAAGCATGTATTATGCCACCCATGAGAGGCCATGCAAAAGGGAACTCTAGGTCTGCTACGGCAGCCTGGGTAAGATGGTGCTTGCACCACTTACTTTAGATATAGGTTCACTATATCTAATGGTCACTACACAATTTTATTTTATTTAAATATGATTTTGGAACTCCTTGGAGATCCACATATTACAAAAATACGGATTAAACATATTAAAATAAGACCACATGTTATCAACCTAATCTGCAGTAATGTACAAACTGTCATGCCCTTCAACTAATACAATTCTAAGAAGCATTTAAAAAAATTAAAAATTCTATTACAGAAGATTTCATTCGGAGGACAAAAGATCGCATCAATCAAAGATCTAGCAGATAAAATACCAAACTGAATACATACGGGCTTTACCCACAGCCGACGATAAGCCATTAGTGCTGGACAAACTAACAAGACATGTATGGAGTCTTGGACTGAACTGTTACAGAAGTTACATATATTGGATATGCCATGCCATTTGGCCAGCAGCTTATTCAATGGAAGTAGATCATACCTGAGAAGTAGCCAAAAGCGTCGCAAGCCATGGGGTATATTCCAAGAGACATAAGGTTGTGTTTGTCTCAGTAAACAAGAGTCTACAGCTTGGTTTGACCCCTTTTTTTGTAAAATCAGGTTATGATCCCTTTCATAGCTCACTTTCCAAGTGGCATGTTTTAATGTGAGCTTTAGTTGTTGTGTAGAAAGGTCTAGGAGGGTGACTTCCTCCAGATCCAGGAGTATCAGGGCCTTCCTATAGTTCTTTATAAGCATTGAATACTCTTTTAGTGGGCCCATCAACTCTTTTTTGATTAGGGATCTTAATGTTGCTGGCTTTCCCTTGATCAGACATATTACCCAGCGAATGACTCCTGCCAAACCCTGTGCCCAGCTGCTTCTTAGCCCGAATTCCAAACGAAGGGCAGCTGTACTACAGCTATTATTAGCCGAGATTAAGCTTCTCAGGAGGGATCCCTCAACAGTGTCTAAAAAGCCCCATTCAACTAGGTCGATAAACTCTATGCCATAAAGCAGAGTTGGAGGGACTTTTGCCCGGAATGCCTCCAACAGATAACTAAAGTGCCTTTTACCAGTCGATTTATATAGTGCTCTTAGGCCGTTTCCCTGTGATTTTGCCTTGTGGGTGCTGTTTTCAATATGAGATTTATTGCTTAGATTACTATTCACAACCTTGCCCAAAAATACGTAAGATGACACTCTTTCTAATTTTTGACCTCCCAACTCCCAGCTGAAGTTTTCTAACTTCAGTTTTTTTCTCCCCTCCATACACATTACCTTACTTTTAGAGATATTTATTTTCAGGAAAAGCTCTTCGGAGAAAGTGTGTAGTGATTGAAGACGGTTATTGAGTCCTTTTGGGGTGAGGTCTAAAATCAATATATCATCCGCGTACATTAGGCAAGAGATATATGAGTCTCCCAAGCGTGGGGCAATGCCTTCACATGCGGATATAGTATGAGGAACGTCACTAACGTAAAGGGAAAATAGGAGGGGGGCTAAAAGACAACCCTGCTTGAGGCCGTTTGCAGATGGAATGAGCTGGGATAAGCCTCTTCCCCCCCCCCCAATAATACTCTGCACCATGTGTTATCGTGTAAGTCTTGTACCAAACCTAAGAGACCATGGGGCATTCCCAAAGCGTGTAGCTTTCTCCACAGTAATTGTCGGTCGACCTTATCAAAGGCCGTGGAGAAATCTATGAATGCCACATAGACTCTCCCCTTTCTGGCTCCAATATATTTGTCTGTTATCACCTGAAGGGCTGCCAAGTTATCCAGGGTACCGTGACTTTTCCTAAAGCCCGTCTGCTCAAGTGGAAGAACACCCGCGTGCTCCACCCAGATTTTTATCCGCTTGAGCAGACATCTTGTAAAAACTTTGCCGATTGCGTTCAGTAGTGCAATCTGGCGATAATTCTGAGGGGATAGGCGATCTCCTTTTTTAAATAACGGTACCAGGATACTTCCCTTCCAGGAAGGTAAAACCTTACGTCTTAATAAACAAATATTAAAGACTGGACAGAGTAACTTGCACCATTTAGCCCTGTTCTGTTTTAGTACGTTGATGGGCACTTCATCCTACATTTAAAACTTATAAGCCACCCCTTTAGCAGGCCTTATCAATCCTGAAGGCAGGGTGCTGAGTTTTATGAGAGAGCGTGCCCCTGCATGAGCAGAGCCCCTCCTCAGCCTTCAGAGAACATTCTCCCGGGTTGTCTTTGACTCAGCCGGACATATTGGTAGAGGTGCATTATAACCTCGCGGTAAATGCTATCTCTAAAATGGCTGCATAGAAACATATCGTGTTTGGTATCAAACACCTTGGAATAAAACCTCCACACCAGTAACTGGTGTGGGAGGTATGATTCCACCCTTCAGAAGCAAGGTTTGTGGGATCACCGGTCTACCCTGTGCCAGCCTTCTCAACCCGGACAATACAAAATGGATGCTGCCATCAAGAGACACATTTCTGCCCTCCTGCTGTCAAGATTGAGCAGAGGAAATGAGTAGACTCCTGATATTAGGCGACTTTAATATCCACTTGGAGGATGAACTATCCATGGAAGCTACAGGCCTAAAGCAAGATTTGCTGGCCCTACAAATAGTATTAAAAAACAAGGCCCCCACCCATATACATGGACACTTATTAGACCCTGTTTTCAGTAGCTGGAATGGCGTGAGCGTGAATCAGCCTGTTCCTGTTCCCTGGTCGGACCACTTTTTAATCCCTTTCAAAATCCATTGCCCAAATACAGAGATTCACAGAGGAGAAAAAAACAGCTATCCAAGACGTAAATGGAAGCGCTTCTCACAAGACACCTTTAGTCAACTACTAGAGTTAGGAGGTCCACCAGGAGGTGCTGACTGCGAAAGCGCAAATAGCAATCTTGAGAAGCGTATTTTACACGCGCTAGATGAGTCAGCCCCGATGCGTCCATCAAAGACAAAAACCCGAGATAAAAAGTCTGCCCTTTGGTTTACGTCTGAGTTGCAGAATGCCAAATCAGAATGCAAAAAATGGAGTGCAAATGGCGGGTTAACTTTTGCCCTCAAATTAAGAACACGTACAAGGAGGGACAGAGAAAATATAAAATCACACTTCGAAGAACTAAGGCTATACATTATAAGAGTCGTATTGAGGAGACAGAAAATTCCTCGCGAGAACTATTTAAAATTTTTAAAGAAATTTCTGTAGTAGTAAACAGTAACACTCCAGAAAACAAGTCAGTCGAGGAATGCAACAGAATAGCTAACTATTTCGCTGGAAAGGTCCAAGATATTTATGCCACATTCTCAGGCGACATAATTTGTGGGCGAGACTTTGAGGAAAATATAGGAGCAAGCAGGGTAGAGAACTGTCTCAGAATCTTTTCGGTACCCCCCTACAGAGATACTTACCAACATCTGTCGGAGTATCAAATCTGGTTCACCCAGAGACCCTGCACCTCCTCGGGTGTTGGGGGAAAGCATCTCGGTGCTAGAACCCTATATCAGGCAGGTACTTCAGGTCTCTTTTGCCTCCGGTACTCTCCCTGAGGACTGGAAGAAAGCGATAGTTCTTCCTATCAAAAAGAAACCAAACGTTAGTCTGGAAGTGCTTGAAAACTTGAGACCCGTCTCATTATTGCCTTACTTGGACAAAGTGCCAGAGAAAGTGGCCAATACACAACTTATGGCTCACATGGAGAATAACAACCTCCTACACCCCTCCCAATCAGGCTTTCGACCGGGCTTCTCCACTGAGACGGCCCTGCTGAGAACAACTGAGACCCTGCGGCAAAGGGCGGACTCCGGACATACCATGGCACTGATAATGCTTGACCTCAGTGCGGCGTTTGACACTGTAGCTCATTCCATCCTGCTACAGTGTCTAAACAAAGCAGGGATCACGGAGTACGCGCTAAGCTGGCTGAAAGCGTTCCTTACCGACCATAGTTTTCAGGTCCAAAGGGGCTCCTTTAAATCCTCTGCCATAGCACTAGAACAAGGGGTGCTTCAGGGCTATGCTCTAAGCCCTAGCTTGTTCAATCTTTATATGGCCCCCTTGGCAGAAGTGGTGCAAGCGTTTGGAGTGGAGTTAGTCTCCTACGCTGACAACACCCAACTGCTGATCTCTCTGTCCCAAGCCCCTGACACAGCGGCATCCAACTTCAAGGCCTGTATGCAGGCTTTAGCAGGATGGATGAATTCACACTGTCTAAAGCTCAATGGCTATTAGACTGAGGTCGTGGTGATTGGAGGTAGCAACTCTAGCTGGACAGGGGACTGGTGGCCAACATGCTTGGGCCCTACGCCCAATCCCAGTAAGGAGGCAAAGAACTTGGGGATATGGGTTGATCCCAAACTGTCCTATGAGGGCCATGTGAATTGTTTAGTGGGAAAATGCTTTGGGATATTGAAAACCCTCAACCGCACATTGGATTTACTCCCGCTGGAGGCCCGACGAACCATGGCCCAAGCCTTAGTCACGTCCCGTATGGACTACGGCAATGTGCTGCTTTTAGGCACCACAGAAAAAAACCTAAGACGACTGCAAGTCCTCCAAAATACTGCTGCTCGGTTAGTGCTGAGACTCCCCAAAAGAACAGCTTTCAAACCAGCGCTGGCATCGCTACACTGGCTACCAATCAGAAAGAGAGTGATGTATAAAGCACTCTTAATTTGCCACAGGATTGTATGGCACAAAGCTCCATCCTATCTCTCTGACCTGGTACAGATCTATGAACCAACTAGAGTACTACGTTCAGTAGGAGCAGGTCTACTAAAAATCCCCCATGTCAAAAGAGCTAAAATGGGTGGGCGCTCTTTCAGCCTGTTGGCAGCCAGCAACTGGAACAAACTCCCGATCAGCCTAAGGCTAGAAGGTTCTGAAATTAAGTTCAGAAAACTTCTCAAGACCCACCTGTATAACATCTAACCTCTTAGGTGAACGCTGGAGCTTTGCCCGCTATCTGCGACTTTCTCTCTCCGTAGCGCGGGGACACGCCGAGGTGGCGTCACCAGGCGCTTTATAAATCTCTTTATTATTATTATTAGGAAGGCAGCACAATAGACATCCTGTCACAGGGAGGTGTGACCACCTCCCAGACAGGGTTTAGTGTATTGGGGCTGGGTGGTTGCACTCGAGAGTGCCTGAAAGGGTGCACTGGGGGCACATTTGGTGTCCCTGTGCATAGTCCAGTTCAAACCAGTTCTGGGAGCCATTGGCTCCTGCTGTGGCGTGAAACTGGACAAAGGACATGGGTGTAGCCACCCCTCTGACCTGTCCCCTGATTCTGTCCAACCCTCTCCTGTAGGTATAAAATGGGTTACCTGGCTACAGGACATTAGATTGTATGTGGACAAGATTTTTCAAGAATAAACCACTGACCTTCGACCATCTGCGCACCTTGAACTTCACTGTGAATTGACTGGGCTTGATTTCATCTCCCTTTCCGTCCTAAGCTTAGTTTGTGCCTCGACTCCATACAGACTCCATGTAGAACATGTGGGACACTTAAGACAACAGAACAATCTCCCTTGGAGTGAAGGAGCCACTCCCTTGCTTCACAGGCATCTAAAGCACAACTGACCGGTAGCTGCTCCTGAGCTCCTGCTGGCTCCAAAGATTTCAGCAACACAGGAGGTGGATTCTTGAAGGTCCCTGAGGACGATCTGCCCTCTCACCAAGTTTGAGGCCAGTATCCCTCGGTGCTGCGTAACCCGAACCCCTGTGCACCGAGTCCATTTGCAAGTGCATATGCTTGTTGGCAATTCCTGAGCTTGTGCATTGGACTCTGTATAGTCCTGGCCCTGAGCAGTATTTGCACCAAAGATCTCTGGCCTTCTTGCATCGAGTGCTCTGTGGGCTGGTGCTTTGCAATTTCGCTTGAGGTCCCCTTGTGACTCCTGGTCCTTCAGCCTGTGGATCCCCCAGAGGGTCATATTGATTGTTCTTGGGCTTTCCTGGTTGCTCCAGAGATGTCTCGACTCCCCATTGCTTTGTGAGTCCCCTGGACCTTGCTGGTCCACACCGTAACAAGTTGGTCCTTTCAATCTGGGTTGCTGTTGCCAAGGCTTGTTGGTGCACCGCAGGACACCGACCCCTCAGCATTAGACTCAAAATCCTTTGTGAGACAGCTCACCTCCACAGTTCTTTTAACTGCCCATGAGACACGCGCTAAGGCGCTTGCATTTACTTTTAAAATACAATTTTTGATTGTACTTGGTAGCGATAACATTTTTACCTTTGTTCCCCACTTTCTTGTGAAGGAGGTGTGCCTCCCCTGCCCCGTTCCACCGTGGTTTGCTGTGCTGATTGTGTGGAGGACAGGGTGCCATCTTGGGGGAAGTCCTGGATCCCAGCCCGACTGGTGGTTGCGGTCTATCTAGGGGAGGGAGGTTTTTGCATAAATTGCACATGTTAGCCCTGAAGTGCGCAGTGGGGGCACTGCCGATGCACCGGAGGCGCGCCAAAGGCAAGCCCGTCTGCGCCCGTCCGTGCCCCGGGTGCGCCCAGTACCAGCCATGCTGCCCGATCTTCTGCTGAGTTGTCGGGAGGTAAGATGGTGTATAACCGTGAGGCGCTTATGGCGCTCAATGCCTCGGACTGTAAGGGTGATATGCACTGGGTAGTCTTGGGCAGTCTCTTCAAATCGTGCCCCTCCTGTAACTTCTGCTTTCAACAAAAGATTGCTGAACCCGCACACCAAGTTAGTAATAAGACTATGATGTCTGCTGCTCTAATAAATGCCCGGTCCATGGCCAAACATGCAGCCGACATTTTTGAGCTTCTATCGGATGGTAAACTTGATATTTTATTCATTACTGAGACATGGCTGAATGACTCCTGTGCCCCGGTGTTGGAGCTTGCTATTCCTAGAGGCTTCAAAATCATTCGGGCCGACCGTCTAGCGGGGAGAGGTGGGGGAACGGCGGTGGTGTTCAGGGACACTTGGTCCTTCTCTAGTGAGGTGCCGGAGGAATTAGGGGAGGGCGAAGCTCTGCAATTCGCCCTCATTCTTTCCCCTCATTTCACGTTGGGAGGCACGTTGGCGTACTGTCCCCCTGGCCTGCCCGGCATTTTTCTTAATGCCTTGGAGGATGTTATCATACCACGGGCCCTCCGCTTCCCCAAGTTCTTACTTCTGGGGGATTTTAATTTCCATCTTGACGTCCATGAAGCCCTGGATTCTAGAACCCTGCTGGACTCTCTTAAATTAGCTCAGCTGACCCAGTGGGTCAAGATGCCGACACACTCATGGGTTATTATATAACAGTAACAGGTTTGACTCTAATCAGTAAGGCTGAGTCCTCTAAATCAAAACAACAACCGAGATGCCAATGCTGATAAAAATTCAAAACACTTTAATGATTGGCGCAAGGATCGTCAAACAATGCAACCATAAGCTCATCAATAGCTTTTATTTCAATAATACAAATTAATCTTTTGTTTTCATATATCAGAAAGGGAACATACTAATACATACACTACACCGAAATAATCTATCAAAACTGTATGAAAATGTAATAACCCATCATACTTCAATCCACTTTCACACCACTTGCAATCAAACTCTCTAATGCAATCCACCCTCATTCAATCACCACATTCACCACACACCACAATAGTCCTAAGGGTCAATATAATTCAGTTCCACAACCTGTAGAGTGACCCAACCAACAACCAAACAAAGCAATGGTTAGTCCTAATATTCTTAGTGCACGTTATGAAGTATTCACAATTTACATTTTAATATATTAAATATGCACAACAAAACCAAAACTATTTTGATAACAATAGGTTTATGCGTTTCAAACCCCCTTGATAACAGGGTTCTCATCAGGACCAGACACCACTGTGGAGAAAAAAGAAAAAAAAATGTTTTTGACTTTAAGCCAATTGAAATTGCCTTGCACTCCCACTTGTTGGACCCCTCAACCTCTGCTTACCTATTCAAATGGAACCACAAAATTGAAATTCTAAAGAAATTGACTATTTGTTTGATTCTAAAAAGAGGAAATTATGCTTAGATGGAGAACACCCATTATCAAGGTAATGGTATGTGTTTTTATAGTGTCACTGTACATTTGATTACGCTGATGGATGTATCCATATATATGAATTAATTGCATTTTAACATTGATTGTTGAGGACGGTCATAACATAGTAAAGGCATTTATCCATTTATTTAATCATACCTCGAAACCAATATGATGTTTACAGCAAATGAGTGCACTTTAGCGTATTTGCACATCTTTGTGATAATTGCATGTATCTGTATTTCATTGCACTGTTGGATTTATCCATGTATATGAATTTTTTGCACTTTACTATTGATTGTTAAAGAGGTCGTAACATAGACATGGTATTTATCCATTTATTCAATCGTACCTTGTGACTAATATGATTTTTACAGCATAAATTTGCATTGTAGCGTATTAGCACATGTTTGCGTTATTTGCACAATTTTAAGCAACCCTTTGAATTGAAATGGTTAAAATACATTTTATGTTCATTTGAAATACTGTTTACCTCGCCAAATACTGTTTACATCAACATGCATGGTGCAACATTTCTTTCATGTCTATTCACAATGTTGCACTTGCACTGCATAAGGAGTTGTTTTATTGGTTCACGTTGTCATGTGATCAAGGCTCTGGGGAGCCGAAACGTTATGGCGGCAAAACTGCACAAAACAAAATAATTTAAACTAATTTCAACTGGTTCGTCTCTGTGTATGCTGGAAAAGAGGCAAGGACTTTGTCAATGCTCACCTGCAGATTGCTGGATATATATATATACATATATATATGTTCACTGAAAAAAACATAGGTTTCACACACGTTATAGTTAAAAATTAGCATTTAAAAAACCTTAGAAATTCACTGAAAAAACCATAGGTTTCACACACGTTATAGTTAACGATTAGCATTTAAAAAACCTTAGAAATTCTCTGAAAAATCATAGGTTTCACACATGTTATAGTTAGCTGGACATTTCACTCATACAAAACCATTGAAATTCCCCCGTTATAGTTAACTATAACTCACACGCCCGCAATGCACTACTGATGACGTCACATATTACATCACTCATGACATGGTCAGTGACATCACTCATGACATCACTGATGACATCTCAAATGACATCACTGATGACATCACTGATAACATCATCCTTGTGGCAGACCTCCTCTCACCGTAATATAACGTTTGATACACACATTCAAAAATAGAAACTAAAATTTTCCAAAAAAAGGCGATACCAATACCAGTTACAACAACCTATTCAGTAATTCCAACATCTACATACACATCCACCCTTTCACCAACAGTTCTATATAGTCACGTATACATGTACTCACTCATCATATGTACTCACACACCTATACATCCTATTACACACCGACACTCATCCATAGAGTTACTCACACACATACTCACACATGCAAATAAACTATCAAACATCCATTTATTTGCATATACAGCTATGCACATACCACTACACTTACTTTTACAGAAACGAATACATACTTATTCTTTTAAAAACATCACTTATAGAAACAAATACATATTTATACAGGAACTCTTCCAATCTCTCACGCTCACATATAATCACTTATATACATCAATACTCACATATACTATTTTAAAACATATGTAGTTACTCATATAGACACTATTGAGACAGTCATTTACTCACTAACACACCCATACACACACTCATCCACCGATACAGTCCTGCACACATGCTGTCTTCAAAACACATACAAACAGTGAGTCACTCATTCATGCATCTATATGCTAAGTAATATTCCCCACCGAACCATACAGACACTCATACTGATACTCAAAAAAACAAACTACCATAAAAACCCATGAAAACCCATAACGACACTCATGTAGCTACTCACGAACCCATGCAGCCGCTTACACACCAACTCAGAGACTAATACAGACTTTCACACAGTTTAGTCACTAACCCATGCATTCAGTGAGACACGTTCAATCACTAACTTATACAGTCAGTCACGCACCTACTAAATAATCCCTTCAGGCACTTGCAAATGCACTCATTCTTCAATACATCTTGGCATAGATATATATGCAAAATATTTAAACTGTACAGAAATACACATTTACTGGATGATGTCATCAGTGATGATGGAGGCTCCTGGTGGGCAAGTTGGCCCCAAAGACCCCCAGTATGCGAGGGGATTTACTTCCCCCTCTGCAAACGTGCCAGGGGGTGCGTTTGCAGAGAGGTGCAGGGAGGGGGCGTGGCCTCCTCCCGATCCCATTTTTATTTTGATTTTTTTAATTTTAAGAAGGGGGGCTGTGTAGCCCCCCTTGTTTTTCTTTTTTTTGGCCCTGGGGGACCCCATCCCCCAGGGCCTGCCCCCTCCCATGGCCAATTCCAGCCCCGGGGCATGGCCAACTTCACTTTTAATTACTTTTTTTATACTGAGGGGGCCTGCAGCCCCCCTCCTATGCCCCCTTTAGGCCCCCATCCCCCAGGGCCTTCCTTTTTTTTTGAGGGAGGGGGCCCCGTGGCCCCCCTCCCGGGCCACTTCTGACCACAGGGACCCCATCCCCTTGGGCCTGGCCCACCTCGTTGGGGGCCATAGGGGGTCCCCAAGCCCCCCACGGTCCCTGCCAGCTCCCAGCATCCTGCGGGAGCCGGCATTGCTTTCCTGTATGGGGAGCAGCTAACATGCTGCTCCCCGTATAGAAAAGCAATCAGCTTTGATTTTTGAAAGAGAGAGCAGGAAACCTGCTCTCTCTTTCAAAAATCAAAGCAGTTTGCTGTGGCAGGGCGGGATCCGGGAGGCTCCAGCCCTACCACAGCAAACAGCAGTGTCCCGGGAGTAGGCACCCCGGGACACTGCAGGAGCCAGCCCGGGGGGGGGGGGGTGGTGGTCCCCAGGGCCATCAAGGGCTCCAGGCCCCCCTCCCAACATCAACAAAGCCCCGGGGTGGTGGTCCTCAGGGATATTTGCAAATTAGTGCCCCGGGGAGGTGGCAGTCCCCAGAGCATGTGAAGGGGGCTTTGCCCCCCCCCCACACAGGTTTTTTAATGAAAAATAAAGCCCCAGTCGGTGGCAGTCCCCGGGGCTCGGGGGCCTTAGAGACCCCCATCATTACTGTCTTTGCCCTAGGGGGGTGGCAGTCCCCGGGACTGCGGGGGTCATGTGACCCCCGCTACCAGAACAACTGGCTAATTTTAAAAAAATAACAAACTTTTTTTTTCCACGGGGTACGCATATGTACGCATACCCCGCGATTTAAACAAAAAATGGGAACATTTTTGGGGCCTTGGGGGTACTTGAGGGACCCCCTGAGCAGGCCTAGGGGATCAGGGTGTGTCTACCCTGCCCCATTTGCGTTTGTTTTCAGCTTTCTTGTGCCTCGGTTCCACCTAGGCACAAGATGGCTGCCAACACTTCCTGGTTTGGAGTGTTGACAGACAGTTGACATCCAATCAGCATGCAGCTCGTGCTTGGGAAGGTACAGAGTACAGTAAGCTTACAGTAAGCTTACCGTAACACCTCCAATATATGCTTATGATTTTACTTATGATTTTCTCAGGAACTACTGAACGGATTTACACCATTTAGCAAAAAGGCCCATCTGCGAACAGAACTCTACCTTTTTGCCAAGTTTGGTGTAATTCCGTTCAGCCATTCGGGCTGTATCCCCGGCTAAAGATCCTATGGAAAATTGCATGGGGAAAACACGTTTTGGTACCCCTTTTTTTTTGGCCCCCACTTCATGAATCACCCCTAAACTTTCACGGAAGGAGCGGGGCAGGCCATTTTCTTGGAGAAAATCAAAAATAAAATCATAGTGATATCTAGAGACGCAGTACTGTACGCGTACGGAAATTCATACAATTACGAGCATGAGCTGCATTTTGATTGGATGTTAACTGTCTGTCAACACTCCAAACCAGGAAGTGTTGGCAGCTATCTTGTGCCTCGGTAGAACCGAGTCATAAGAAAACAGTAAATCAAGGTTGAAAAGTAAGGAAAGGAGGCAGGGTAGAAACTAAGTGTGGGCTAAACATCCATTCCATTCGCAAAATTTGCGGATTTTTGGCAAATTCGCAGTCCGCGAATCACGCAAACTTGCCCAAATATCTGCAATTCGCAAGCTGGCAGATTTTTTTGCTTGGTCGCGCTTCAAAAATACAATATTGCGCGCGCGGCGTTGACTTACCGTGATTCTGAGTTTGGCGAGTTGTTTTTCCTCCCGGTATGGTTGCGCTGCGTCATTTTGGATCTTGCTGTGTGATCACGCGAGACTTTTAGACCGTGAGTACATCATAGCGGCCCGCCATCTTGCACTGTGAGAGTTTGAGAAGGCGACTACGTCATAAGGACCCGCGATCACGCATCGTGGGAGTAAACAATTGCGAATACGTAGATGCGATGCACAGCTGACTTCCAGCTCGCTTTCCCGAACTTGCAAAAATTGCAATTCTGCACAAGAAATTAACCGAAGGCAGCATAAATCTTCTGAAAATGATGAATTGGATCAGAATAAGTCCTCATATTGACATTTGGCTGCACTTTTTTGTGCAAGGAGTCCAGTTTTGGGGGGGTGGGAGAGGAAGGAAGTGGCCCAGAGTCTCTAACTTCCTGTTCCTGTCCAGCAGGCTCCTCCCAGTGCTTTGTCCATGTCCTGGTCACTTTTCATTTGGATCTGGAGCTGGGAGTATTACTTTTTGTGGATGCTGCTGGATATTTGGATTTGAGGACTTTTTGTTTGAATAACTTTTGGATTACTTTTGGATTTGAGATTTTACAAGTGAGTTGGTGTTGTTTGTTTGGGGCATTGCACTTGCTGCAAATACAATTTCTAAACTTTTTCACAACTTTAAAAAATATATATTCTGGGTAGGCACAGTATCCAGTAGGCCCAGAGTTATTCATGGGTGCATGATAGAACTGTTTCTGTGAATTTTATAGAACTTAAATATCATTTATGTCATACAATTGATTAGCTCACTGTTATATGTGGATTTTTTTTTTAATTTTGGGGTGCGTGTATAGCCCAGTAGGCCCAGGGGTAGTCAGTGGTGTATGGACCAAGTCTTTCTGTGGGGTGCCTTGAATTTAAACATCTTTTAGGGCATGGGTGGCATTGGATTGGGGTGATTTTTGCTTTTTTGGGGTGTTGTTGGGGCCTGGCCATGTGGGTGGGGGCCATTTTGAGGCCTGGTCCAGGCAGGGCCTGGCCATGTGGGTGGGGGTCAAGGGACCATTTTGAAGCCAGGCAGTGTGCTCTGTGCCATAGGCCTGCTGTACCCAGTATGCCTTGCTTTCATCCATTATGCCCAGGTGTAGTCAGTGGTGCATGGACCAAGCATTTCTGTGGGGTGTCTAGAATGATTACATCATTTATGGCATGGATGGCATTTGATTGTGGTGATTTTTGTGTGTTTTTCGCTTTTTTGGGGTGTTCTTGGGGACTGGCCATGTGGGTGGGGGCCATATTGAGGCCTGGTCCAGACAGGGCCTGGCCATGTGGGTGGAGGTCAAGGGGCCATTTTGAAGACAGGCAGTGTGCTTTGTACCATAGGCCTGCTGTACCCAGTATGCCTTGCTTTCATCCCTTATGCCCAGGGGTACTCAGTGGTGCATGAAACAACTCTCTCTGTGGGGTCTCTCTTCTATTAATGTAAACATCCATTTTTTATTAGAAATAAATTAGCAATTTCTATTTTTGGTCTTCCTGTTTTTGTGTGTGTTGTTATAATAATAAAGGCCTAGTTTCAAACTATTAATTGAGAGGGCAAGGAAGAAGGTTTGGGTCCTGTATCTGAACTGGCTTGGACCACTCAATTGTACTCAACAAAGAAAATAGCCAGACAGATTTATTTTTAGGTTTTCGATACCACCCAGCCTATCAGTTCTGGGGGATCACCTATTTTATTTTAGTATTTTTTAATATTTTTAGAAAAACATTTTACCATTTGATTTGTATATGATTTGTATATGTCATCAAATAGACAGTCATCGAACAGTGAAAAATACATACAGACAAACTAAGGGGCTCATTAGGATGGCGGACGGAAGTGCCTCCGCAGACCCAGAGTATGCGGAACATGCCTATTTTCCGTGCGCCCGTCGCGGACACTCCGTCCGCCAAATCAGGATACCAAATACGGGCCAAAATCCATCCGCGGCGGTAGAACACGGTCCGCCGCACCACCACACCCAACCACGCGGCGGACGTAACCTATCCAGAGACTCCGCCGTACGGACTGACGTCTAGGACCGTCCTCCAAATCAAGATGGCGGAAAATACACATAAAAGCGCAGCGGAAAAACAACCTGCCGGAACACTGCGGATGCCCCACAGCGACCATACCCACCACGAGCCGCTCGCCGACAAGGACCCTGCACTACACGCTTACCCGATACTCTACGCGATCCAGTACGTCCTAGTCTTGGCCCACCATCGAGGACAACGCAGGTAGGCTACAAACCATTCGCTGTCTGGAAAGGAGTACCTGCAAGGGCCGTGACGTAGGGAGGGGGGAGTGACATGTCCCAGAATCGACATATTCTTGTGTACGGCAACGCCTCCAAGGGTCGTGACCCAGGTAGGGGGGAGTGACATGTATCTGAACCCACCGCCCTCAAGTAAATACAAATCCACACCAGCATCACACACGCAAGGACTCCGACAACCCACGACACATGATTGACAATTTTATTTACGCATAATCGGAGTAACATCACAGTCTAGGATCGAGCATGGGCAGTGTGGACACCAGAGCAGGTACATCAGAGGCAGTACATCAGTATGAGAATAGCAACAGGGCAGTATGGACACCAGAGCAGGTACATCAGATGCAGTACATCAGTATGAGAATAGCAACAGGGCAGTGTGGACACCAGAGCAGGTACATCAGAGGCAGTACATCAGTATGAGAATAGCAACAGGGCAGTGTGTACACCAGAGCAGGTACATCAGATGCAGTACATCAGTATGAGAATAGCAACAGGGCAGTGTGGACACCAGAGTTGGTCCATCAGAGGCAGCACATGAGAGGGCATACAGCAGTATCAGAACAGCAACAGGGCATAGTGGACACCAGAGCAGGTACATCAGAGGCAGTACATGAGAGGGGCTAAGTGCACCAACAGTCCATGGCAAGGCACAGGTCCATCAGAGGCAGTACATGAGAGGGGCTAAGTGCACCAACAGTCCATTGCACTGAAAAGGTCCATCAGAGGCAGCACATGAGAGGGCACAATGCAGTATCAGAACAGCAACAGGGCATTGTGCACACCAGAGCAGGTACATCAGATGCAGTACATCAGTATGAGAATAGCAACAGGGCAGTGTGGACACCAGAGCAGGTACATCAGATGCAGTACATCAGTATGAGAATAGCAACAGGGCAGTGTGGACACCAGAGCAGGTACATCAGAGGCAGTACACCAGTATGAGAATAGCAACAGGGCAGTGTGGACACCAGAGCAGGTACATCAGAGGCAGTACATCAGTACGAGAATAGCAACAGGGCAGTGTGGACACCAGAGCAGGTACATCAGAGGCAGTACATGAGAGGGGCTAGGTGCATCAACAGTCCATGGCAAGGCACAGGTCCATCAGAGGCAGTACATGAGAGGGCACACAACAGCAACTTACATCACACTATCAGGTGGATTGCGTGAAGTACCCTCATCGGACAGACTGCCAGCACCAGAAACCGGAGTGTGACACACAGCCACAGATGTAGTGACTGACACGTGAGCCACAGACCCAGATACACTGCCAGCACATGATACATGAGTGTGAGACACAGCCACAGCCCGAGTGACTGACACATGGCCCATAGACCCAGATACACTGCCAGCACCTGATACAGGAGTGTGAGACACAGCCACAGCCCGAGTGACTGACACATGGCCCATAGACCCAGATACACTGCCAGCACCTGATACAGGAGTGTGAGACACAGCCACAGCCCGAGTGACTGACACATGGCCCATAGACCCAGATACACTGCCAGCACCTGATACAGGAGTGTGAGACACAGCTACAGCCCGAGTGACTGACACATGGCCCATAGACCCACATACACTGCCAGCACCTGATACAGGAGTGTGAGACACAGCCACAGCCCGAGTGACTGACACATGGCCCATAGACCCAGATACACTGGCAGCACCCGATACAGGGGTGTGAGATACAGCCACAGCCCGAGTGACTGGCACATGGCCCATAGACCCAGATACACTGCCAGCACCTGATACAGGAGTGTGAGACACAGCCACAGACCGAGTGACTGACACATGGCCCATAGACCCAGATACACTGCCAGCACCTGCTACAGGATAGGTCTCGACTGATACACTGCCACTAACAGACACATGCGAGTCAACTGCACCAGCGCCACAGGGACCACTGAAATAATGAGCCACAGGGCTGTATGGTCCAGGAGGCAGGGTGGCTCTGGGAGCGGGGGATAGTTGCAATTGTCCCACATCGGATTGTGCATGTGTCAATGCTGTGTGTCTACGTTTCTTTTGGACATGTGCCTGCACACTGGACAGGACAGGACTGACAAGTGGGCCGGACTGAGAAGAAATTTCACCCACCATGGGAGGTGCATCTGCTGGGGGGGAATGCTCTCTGGGGACGTGCTGGAGCCTGCTTGTCGTTTGCTGTGTGGCTGCCTTGTGGCCTCTGCAACATGTGTCATGGGGGGTGCTACTACAGGGTCCACCTACATCCGTCCCTGACGGGCCCTGATGGGAGTGGAGGTAAGTGGTGACTCCACTGCGGAGACATCTGTATTCCGTTTCCCAGAAAACAGCTGCCTCAGTGCATCAATGGGTGATGTATGCCTGTCCCTGACAGCGCCACTGTCCATGGGAGATGCCTTGGGCCTTGGATGTTCCATTTCCGTAGGAGTACTGTTGTCTGCGGACTTTCCCTGTTCCCTGGATGGTGCCCTGTTCCAGGCAGCAGACTTGTCGACTGTGGTTTACATATCCCCAGGACACACCTTCTCCCCGTGTGTGTCCCTGCCCCTGGGAGTGTCCGTGCTCTTCTTAGGTGCGTTTGTCTTGTGACTGTCCTTGTCCCTGCCCTTGGGAGTGGCTCCTTCCTTTCCAGTTTCCCTGCCCTTGGTAGAAGCTCCTTCCTGCCTAGTCTCCCTGCCCTTGGGAGTGGCTCCTTCCTTCCTAGTTTCCCTGCCCTTGGGAGTGGCTCCTTCCTTCCTAGTTTCCCTGCCCTTGGGAGTGGCACCTTCCTGCCTAGTCTCCCTGCCCTTGGGAGTGGCTCCTTCCTTCCTACTTTCCCTGCCCTTGGGAGTGGCTCCTTCCTGCCTAGTCTCCCTGCCCTTGGGAGTGGCTCCTTCCTGCCTAGTCTCCCAGGGCGTGGCTCCTTCCTGCCTAGTCTCCCTGCCCTTGGGAGTGGCTCCTTCCTGCCTAGTCTCCCTGCCCTTGGGAGTGGCTCCTTCCTTCCTGGTTTCCCTGCCCTTGGGAGTGGCTCCTTCCTTCCTAGTCTCCCTGCCCTTGGGAGTGGCTCCTTCCTTCCTAGTTTCCCTGCCCTTGGGAGTGGCTCCTTCCTTCCTAGTTTCCCTGCCCTTGGGAGTGCCTCCTTCCTTCCTAGTCTCCCTGGCACTGGGAGTATGCGAGCCCTCAAGAGATTTATTCGTCTTCTCAATGTCCTCGTCCAAGGTAGTGTCAATGGAAGTGGGAGTGAGGCTTGCCTTGGTAGTACCTTATGTGTGGGATGGCTGTGCAGCATGTGTAGCCATTACACCCAACCCCTCTTTTGCTTCACAAGTGTGTACTCCACTATATCTGACGTTGTCCTTGTGAACAGATTTAGCTGACCTAGGGGATGGGGTCTGAGGCCTCCGTGCCTTGACGTGCTGGCTGACGCTGCTTCTAGTGCAATAACCTGTATTAGAGTCCTGGTCAGAATATTCACTCCCCCCTGAGACATCCAGTGTTGTAGATGATGGAACAGAAGTACCACCCAGTCCATGCGACTGTACAATGGCAGACGACACACTGTTAGCCAATGACTGCAGTGTCCTGTGTACACCAGCCAGATCACCATGCATACCTTCCATGAATGCCACCACCTGCCCCAACTTCCTATCGTGGTCTTGGAAAGCATTTATCATATTGGTCTGCCCCACACACAGCTGTCGCAGCAGATCAACAGCCTCTGCACAAAGTGCATTTTGGCTCACCGAGGCTGGGGCAGCGGTGCCGACACCGAAGGCCACTCTGTTCCCCCTACTCCTGCGTGCACGAACAGTACATGGTGCAGTTGGCGGCAGGGTGGGCCCTGTGTGCTGTGTCCCGACCGAAGGTGTTGATTGCCCACTCCCAGTCTGTGACAACAGTGCTGACTCACCAACACTGTCGGAAGATGATGACGATGTTGTCTCCACATGCGAGTCCTCCGGGACGGTCCTGTCCCCCTCTCCGGCGCTGGCCCCTTCGGTGTCAGTCTGCGTGTGCGCGACGTCTGATCCGGATGCATTGCCTTCTATCATCTCCGCCATCTGTGGCTGAGTGCCCTCTGCCAAAGCTGAAATGCACAGGAAATTGCTGTAAGTCATGGGCACACTCACGTACAGTACTGCTACGGAATCCCTAAAGCCACTGATGACATTGTCCACCTGCACACGGCCCACCCCAACCAGTCATCCTCACAGGAATAAAGTGGCGTTGGCCGTAATACATGTACAGCATGCACACTGGGCATGAGGAACTACATCTGCACACAAGTGTTGCCAAGGGGTGAGGGAGCACTACAGCATGTGCATGAAAACTGAACTGCTTAGCGGGTGGTGTCTCAACATGCCGCATCGGGAAGTGAAATTTTACTGCGCCAATGTCACCAACATGCCATTGGAACGAGCCTCACGATCGACGGAAGTCCCTAATGTGTGTGGGCAACAATACATGCATTGCACTCACAAGCAACATACACTGACAGTATGCTTACCGCCACGTTGCTCTTCATCCACATGCAACCGCTCGGAAAGGTCAGGATGCGTCACAGCTATGATACGGTGCATGAGAGGGGTCATTGAGCGTTGGGCCAGACGTGCTGTCCTTGGAATCATCCCTAGTGTCACTTCCGCTACATTCTTGCTCAGTCTGGAAATGTCGTCCCAGCGTTTGTGGCAGTGTGTATGTCGTCTATTGGACACCCCCGCTGCTCGTACATCACGTGCAATGCTCCTCCACACGTCCTTGCGAAGGTGCAGCTTGACCTACCATGAAGGGAGACAAAAGGGTGGAAGTCAGTGGACAGTTGGCCAGTCACACAGATAGGGGCAACACATTTCTCTCTGCAGCCATGCACATTTCGAATCTTTTGTTGGTCACACATCACATCGCCAAGTTTCCAGAGCCCAGGTGTCATAGGACACCTCATGCACGACAACTTATCCCCCACTGCACTTACCACCTGTCCGGGTGCGCCGTACAGGCGTCCGTAGTTGCGGAGCACACCGTCCACGAGGACATCAAGCTCCGCGGCGGTGAAGGGACGAGACAGGATCTCTTTGACATGTCTCGACATGCCAAGGTCACGGAGTATGGCACTAGAGCGGCAGTCGGTGGTCAGCTCCGCAGCAGCAGGTGGAGGTGATGGTCACAGGCAGCAGTCGGTGGTCAGCTCCGCAGCAGCAGGTGGAGGTGATGGTCACAGGCAGCAGTCGTGGTCAGCTCCGCAGCAGCAGGTGGAGGTGATGGTCACAGGCAGCAGTCGGTGGTCAGCTCCGCAGCAGCAGGTGGAGGTGATGGTCACAGGCAGCAGTCGGTGGTCATCGTAGAATGTATGCTTTTGCACATCACACATATATAGGAACCTGTGGCCATGTCAGTGGTATACGGCGCCAGACATTGGTCAGCCGTGGAAGCGTGTTTGGAATTGGGCCAATGATTGGCCCTGGTGTTGCGGTGAACAGCATACGGTACTTACTATTGGGCACACGTGGCCCATGTCCACACCTCCCATTGGCTGCACGTGCACAGACCGTCACGCTCACACACCGGCAAGTGCATGTGCTAGACACCGGGACGGATGCATCATTTGCAACAAAGTTCTAACAGTGGCGCCACCATGGTGGGGCACGTATTCGGCGGGGGAGGTGCAGGCCAAAACATCCATAAGCTGATGTCAATGCACATGGCAGTTCATGACCCCCCTTACAGTGACATTGCATCAGCCAGCCTACACCGGCCGGCCCAGCCCTGCCCATGACCGCCGTGCCGGCCATGCCAACTACCGCCGTTTCAGGCCCCGTCCACTACCGCCGTGCCAGGCCCTGCCCATGACCGCCGTTCCGGCCATGCCAGCTACCGCCGTTTCTGGCCCCCTCCACTACCGCCGTGCCAGGCCCTGCCCATGACCGCCGTGCCGGCCATGCCAACTACCGCCTTTTCAGGCCCCGTCCACTTCCGCCGTTTCAGGCCCCGTCCACTACTGCCGTGAGGACCGCCGTGCCGGCCATGCCAACTACCGCCGTTTCAGGCCCCCTCCACTACCGCCGTGCCAGGCCCGCCAGGGCACGGCGGTAGTGGAGGGGGCCTGAAACGGCGGTAGCTGGCATGGCCGGCACGGCGGTCATGGGCAGGGCCTGGCACGGCGGTAGTGGAGGGGGCCTGAAACGGCGGTAGCTGGCATGGCCGGCACGGCGGTCATGGGCAGGGCCTGGCACGGCGGTAGTGGAGGGGGCCTGAAACGGCGGTAGCTGGCATGGCCGGCATGGCGGACATGGGCAGGGCCTGGCACGGCGGTAGTGGAGGGGGCCTGAAACGGCGGTAGCTGGCATGGCCGGAACGGCGGTCATGGGCAGGGCCTGGCACGGCGGTAGTGGACGGGGCCTGAAACGGCGGTAGTTGGCATGGCCGGCACGGCGGTCATGGGCAGGGCTGGGCCGGCCGGTGTAGGCTGGCTGATGCAATGTCACTGTAAGGGGGGTCATGAACTGCCATGTGCATTGACATCAGCTTATGGATGTTTTGGCCTGCACCTCCCCCGCCGAATACGTGCCCCGCCATGGTGGCGCCACTGTTAGAACTTTGTTGCAAATGATGCATCCGTCCCGGTGTCTGGCACATGCACTTGCCGGTGTGTGAGCGTGACGGTCTGTGCACATGCAGACAATGGGAATGTTGAACGCGGTCCGCGTATGGCCAGACGTAAACAGCGGAAGCAGTGCACCGCCATGGCGGGGTCAATGATTGCATGTCAGCTGACGATGCACCTTGTTTCATTGTCTGCAGCTGCATGATGACGGTTGTGTGCGTGATTGCGTGACTCCACACTTCATGCTCTATCCCATGTGTGTCCATACCATGCCCATCGGTGTGCCACAAATGTCCATCACATGTGCATGTCGACATCGGTTATTTCCATACACAAGTTTATCGTACCTCACATCTACACAGTAGATCCCGGATGTATTGCCACATTGTGATTCAGTTGTCTGTGACTGGTATATGTGTGATATTGACTATGGTGGGGGTTCACTTGTGTTCAGTGCATGCGTGTTGCCTATTGGGTCACCATGCATGTGATGTCCGTTTGGTCACCATTATTGGTGTTGCCATTGGTGCATCAAGAAATGGTGTGTGTATATTTTCGTTTGTGTGCATGCACTTGCATGTGTGTATGTCATGTTGCGCATACACATGTGGGTCATGTCACATGTCTTGTTGGCAGTAATGTTGAGGTGAGACAAAGTGCATTGCACATGTTGCAACACATCATGTAGCTAGTGGGTGCACATTGTTGCTACGTCAAACATGTTGTTGTGACAATCAGAAGTGTCACACATATGCTAATTGAACACTGCCTATTACATGTTGTATAGAGTGCGATGACATGTGAGTGAGTTGCACAGACATGCGTTGTATGTGAATTGACTTCCATTCCATTTACTCCCACACAGGAGGGCTCAAAATGTCCATCGCCCATACACTGTGCTGGAGGATATGGTGGACGAGGAGGTGATCAGGAAATTCTGGCTTGATCGACGTCGATTGCTGGAGCTTGTGAACCAATTGTCTCCTCACCTGCAGCCAAGAAGAACCTATCCAGGTTCCATTTCACCCACCCAAAAGGTGATGGTGGCACTCCATTTTTTAGCAACAGGCACATTTCAGTACACTGTTGGACATGCCGGGGGAATGTCACAGGCCATGTTCAGCACGGTACTTCGGGATGTACTGACAGCCATGATGCTGTACAAGAATGACTACATACATTTTCCACAGGCGGCAGAGTTGGCAGCGGTCAAAGCTGACTTCTATGCACTGGGTCGCATTCCACACGTTGTGGGTTCCATTGATGGCACGCATATTGCGATCATTCCACCACGGGCACGTGAGCAGGTGTTTAGGAATCGGAAGCACTTCCATTCCCAAAATGTGCAGGTGGTGTGCCAGGCCGCCAACATAATCTCACATGTGTGTGCAAGATTTCCTGGCTCTGCACATGACGCCCACATCATGCGGAGCAGCATTGTCCCCCAAATGATGTCAAATCTGCGTCCGGCACAAGTGTGGCTTGTTGGTGAGTATGCTGTGGTGACAGGAGTGATATCTGTGTGGCTTGGTGTGCCCACATGTTCAGGTAGTGATGTTTCTCTCTCTCTCTAATTTCCACAAACACAGGCGACTCGGCTTACCCAAACAGGCCTTGGCTTCTGAGTCAGATACACAATCCCACTACAGCGGGAGAAATGCGATACAATGATGCCCATGGAAGGACACGTCGAGTGGTGGAACGAACATTTGGCCTGCTTAAGTCTAGGTTTCGGTGCCTGGATAAGACTGGAGGGGCCCTGCCTTACTCACCAGGCAAAGTATGCAAGATTGTGATTGCCTGCTGCATGCTCCACAACCTGGCTGTGCGCAATAACATTGAACTGCTCTTGGACCCAGATGAACAGCAAGTTCCTCGCCCTCCCGACCCACCCATGTCGACTGATGAGGATAGTGGTGAGGAGGAAGGTGTGGACCAGAGGCGCCAGCTCATTGAACGCTACTTCCCTTGATTGTGAGTGTGCCCCTCTTGTGCTGCTTGTGTATGCCCTGTGTAGGTTTGCTGCTCTTGTGTCATTGTGTTGGGCATCATCTATGTGTTTTGTTATGTGATGTATGCATGTGTGTGTGTCTCTTCATTTATGAAAACATGCACGTCTCCATGATGTGTGTAGTCTCATCCATTCCTGTAGTGATGTGTGTGGTTTGTTGAAAGTTGCACTGCAGTGCGTTGTGATGAGTGTGAATCTGTTTCCTAACGTGTGTTTGCGTTTTCTATGTTTCCCTAGGTCACTCCCTTGCGGCATGAATCTGTACCAGTTGAATCCCTGAACCTGGTTACGTCTGTTTCTGATGCAATCATGTGAATAAACATGGAGGCAACACATCATTGAGTGAGTAATTGTTATTTATTTACAGATTGTGCATAGGTGTAGGTGCATATTTACAAATGTGTGAAGGGGTGGGGGAGTGAGAGTCAAAGGTTATGGCAGATGAGATGTCCGTGCAGACACCACATAGGGTGGTGTCTGCCTAGTGCAGCAGGCCTGTGCCAGGTGGGACCGGATAGTTGGCAGGGTGAATGGCAGGCTCAGGTACTCAAAAGAGTCATTGTCGGCTCCTCTTGGAGCATGTGGCAGGAGCTTCGACACTGCTCTCGCCCACTTCCAGCCTCGGACGGCCCCTCCGTCTTTGTGTCGGGACGGAGTCAGCTAGGGGCACTGGCTGATCAGGTACCACATCCGCCGCCAGGGGCGCAGGTGGCGGTGGCGGTGGTGTTGTTGGTGGCGGTGGCGTTGTTTGAGGGGGTGTGGGGAGGGTGGTGTTGGCGGATATCCTCGCGATAAAAATGTCCACGAGTTGGCCAAGCCGCCTCTCGATGGCCCCCAACATCGCTGTGTTGTCAACAAAGTCCTGGTGGGCCCGGTCTGTCTGTGCCTGGCCACGTAGATAGTTTTCCTCCACCCTGGCTAGTGCTTCTAGACACTGTTGCACGGCATCGGGTGTAGTTGTTTCATCATGCCTTCTTTGTGCTGTGCTCCTGCCTGCAGGTTCTGGCCTTGCATTTGTGGTTTGCCTCACACTCTGCCTGCGTGGCTGGGATGGCGCTGGCCCAGCATTGGGCGGTGGGTTGGGCAGGGTGGCAGGGGCAGAAGTGGTGGTAGTAGTGGTGGTGGAGGTGGTGCTGGAGGTAGCTGTGCAGGTCACAGTAGCCGGTGTTGTGGTAATGCCAGAGGCCGTAGTAGTTGTTGGTGCAGGTGTGACCTGGGAGCCAGATGTCCCTGGCTGGCTGCTTGAGCCAGCACCATCCTCAGCCCCGGAGGTGGCTGGGCAATCGTCCCCTGAAACTTCTGAGTGTGGGGAGGCTGGAGGCCTGGTGTTTATTGCAGCTGTCAGATTAGGATCCCCTGCAAAACAAAAATGTGAGGATGAGTCATGTGGCCATTACGTGTACATTTATTTATATTTGACATTCAGTCGGCACTGGCACACACCCCACCCACCACCACCACCACCGTCTCTATGGACATGTGGGTCTGTTGGGAGTTGTAGTTCCGTTCCCTCACACACCCACCCCACCCACCACCACCACCCTCTCTATGGACATGTGGCCCTGTTGGGAGTTGTAGTTCCGTTCCCTCACACACCCACCCCACCCACCACCACCACCCTCTCTATGGACATGGGGGCCTGTTGGGAGTTGGTCTAGTGACCTGTAGCATACCCCACCCCACCCACCACCAGCACCCTCTCTATGGACATGGGGGCCTGTTGGGAGTTGTAGTTCCGTCCCCTCACACAACCCACCCCACCCACTACCAGCACCCTCTCTATGGACATGGGGGACTGTTGGGAGTTGTAGTTCCGTTCCCTCACACACCCACCCCACCCACCACCACCACCCTCTCTATGGACATGTGGCCCTGTTGGGAGTTGTAGTTCCGTTCCCTCACACACCCACCCCACCCACCACCTCCACCCTCTCTATGGACATGTGGCCCTGTTGGGAGTTGGTCTAGTGACCTGTAGCACACCCCACCCCACCCACGACCAGCACCCTCTCTATGGACATGGGGGCCTGTTGGGAGTTGTAGTTCCGTTCCCTCACACACCCACCCCACCCACCACCACCACCCTCTCTATGGACATGGGGGCCTGTTGGGAGTTGGTCTAGTGACCTGTAGCACACCCCACCCACTACCAGCACCCTCTCTATGGACATGGGGGCCTGTTGGGAGTTGTAGTTCCGTTCCCTCACACACCCACCCCACCCACCACCACCACCCTCTCTATGGACATGTGGCCCTGTTGGGAGTTGTAGTTCCATTCCCTCATACACCCACCCCACCCACCACCACCACCCTCTCTATGGACATGTGGCCCTGTTGGGAGTTGTAGTTCCGTTCCCTCACACACCCACCCCACCCACCACCACCACCCTCTCTATGGACATGGGGGCCTGTTGGGAGTTGGTCTAGTGACCTGTAGCACACCCCACCACACCCACCACCAGCACCCTCTCTATGGACATGTGGGCCTGTTGGGAGTTGTAGTTCCGTTCCCTCACACACCCACCCCACCCACCACTACCACCCTCTCTATGGACATGGGGGCCTGTTGGGAGTTGGTCTAGTGACCTGTAGCACACCCCACCCACCACCACCACCCTCTCTATGGACATGTGGGCCTGTTGGGAGTTGTAGTTCCGTTCCCTCACACACCCACCCCACCCACCACCACCACCCTCTCTATGGACATGTGGGCCTGTTGGGAGTTGGTCTAGTGACCTGTAGCACACCCCACCCACCACCACCACCCTCTCTATGGACATGGGGGCCTGTTGGGAGTTGTAGTTCCGTCCCCTCACACACCCCACCCCACCCACCACCAGCACCCTCTCTATGGACATGGGGGCCTGTTGGGAGTTGTAGTTCCATCCCCTCACACACCCCACCCCACCCACCACCAGCACCCTCTCTATGGACATGTGGGCCTTCATGCTCTATCCCATGTGTGTCCATACCATGCCCATCGGTGTGCCACAAATGTCCATCACATGTGCATGTCGACATCGGTTATTTCCATACACAAGTTTATCGTACCTCACATCTACACAGTAGATCCCGGATGTATTGCCACATTGTGATTCAGTTGTCTGTGACTGGTATATGTGTGATATTGACTATGGTGGGGGTTCACTTGTGTTCAGTGCATGCGTGTTGCCTATTGGGTCACCATGCATGTGATGTCCGTTTGGTCACCATTATTGGTGTTGCCATTGGTGCATCAAGAAATGGTGTGTGTATATTTTCGTTTGTGTGCATGCACTTGCATGTGTGTATGTCATGTTGCGCATACACATGTGGGTCATGTCACATGTCTTGTTGGCAATAATGTTGAGGTGAGACAAAGTGCATTGCACATGTTGCAACACATCATGTAGCTAGTGGGTGCACATTGTTGCTACGTCAATCCATGTTGTTGTGACAATCAGAAGTGTCACACATATGCTAATTGAACACTGCCTATTACATGTTGTATAGAGTGCGATGACATGTGAGTGAGTTGCACAGACATGCCTTGTATGTGAATTGACTTCCATTCCATTTACTCCCACACAGGAGGGCTCAAAATGCCCATCGCCCATACACTGTGCTGGAGGATATGGTGGACGAGGAGGTGATCAGGAAATTCAGGCTTGATCGACGTCGATTGCTGGAGCTTGTGAACCAATTGTCTCCTCACCTGCAGCCAAGAAGAACCTATCCAGGTTCCATTTCACCCACCCAAAAGGTGATGGTGGCACTCCATTTTTTAGCAACAGGCACATTTCAGTACACTGTTGGACATGCCGGGGGAATGTCACAGGCCATGTTCAGCACGGTACTTCGGGATGTACTGACAGCCATGATGCTGTACAAGAATGACTACATACATTTTCCACAGGCGGCAGAGTTGGCAGCGGTCAAAGCTGACTTCTATGCACTGGGTCGCATTCCACACGTTGTGGGTTCCATTGATGGCACGCATATTGCGATCATTCCACCACGGGCACGTGAGCAGGTGTTTAGGAATCGGAAGCACTTCCATTCCCTAAATGTGCAGGTGGTGTGCCAGGCCGCCAACATAATCTCACATGTGTGTGCAAGATTTCCTGGCTCTGCACATGACGCCCACATCATGCGGAGCAGCATTGTCCCCCAAATGATGTCAAATCTGCGTCCGGCACAAGTGTGGCTTGTTGGTGAGTATGCTGTGGTGACAGGAGTGATATCTGTGTGGCTTGGTGTGCCCACATGTTCAGGTAGTGATGTTTCTCTCTCTCTCTAATTTCCACAAACACAGGCAACTCGGCTTACCCAAACAGGCCTTGGCTTCTGAGTCCAATACGCAATCCCACTACAGCGGGAGAAATGCGATACAATGATGCCCATGTAAGGACACGTCGAGTGGTGGAACGAACATTTGGCCTGCTTAAGTCTAGGTTTCGGTGCCTGGATAAGACTGGAGGGGCCCTGCCTTACTCACCAGGCAAAGTATGCAAGATTGTGATTGCCTGCTGCATGCTCCACAACCTGGCTGTGCGCAATAACATTGAACTGCTCTTGGACCCAGATGAACAGCAAGTTCCTCGCCCTCCCGACCCACCCATGTCGACTGATGAGGATAGTGGTGAGGAGGAAGGTGTGGACCAGAGGCGCCAGCTCATTGAACGCTACTTCCCTTGATTGTGAGTGTGCCCCTCTTGTGCTGCTTGTGTATGCCCTGTGTAGGTTTGCTGCTCTTGTGTCATTGTGTTGGGCATCATCTATGTGTTTTGTTATGTGATGTATGCATGTGTGTGTGTCTCTTCATTTATGAAAACATGCACGTCTCCATGATGTGTGTAGTCTCATCCATTCCTGTAGTGATGTGTGTGGTTTGTTGAAAGTTGCACTGCAGTGCGTTGTGATGAGTGTGAATCTGTTTCCTAACGTGTGTTTGCGTTTTCTATGTTTCCCTAGGTCACTCCCTTGCGGCATGAATCTGTACCAGTTGAATCCCTGAACCTGGTTACGTCTGTTTCTGATGCAATCATGTGAATAAACATGGAGGCAACACATCATTGAGTGAGTAATTGTTATTTATTTACAGATTGTGCATAGGTGTAGGTGCATATTTACAAATGTGTGAAGGGGTGGGGGAGTGAGAGTCAAAGGTTATGGCAGATGAGATGTCCGTGCAGACACCACATAGGGTGGTGTCTGCCTAGTGCAGCAGGCCTGTGCCAGGTGGGACCGGATAGTTGGCAGGGTGAATGGCAGGCTCAGGTACTCAAAAGAGTCATTGTCGGCTCCTCTTGGAGCATGTGGCAGGAGCTTCGACACTGCTCTCGCCCACTTCCAGCCTCGGACGGCCCCTCCGTCTTTGTGTTGGGACGGAGTCAGCTAGGGGAGCTGGCTGATCAGGTACCACATCCGCCGCCAGGGGCGCAGGTGGCGGTGGCGGTGGTGTTGTTGGTGGCGGTGGCGTTGTTTGAGGGGGTGTGGGGAGGGTGGTGTTGGTGGATATCCTCGCGATAAAAATGTCCACGAGTTGGCCAAGCCGCCTCTCGATGGCCCCCAACATCGCTGTGTTGTCAACAAAGTCCTGGTGGGCCCGGTCTGTCTGCCTGGCCACGTAGATAGTTTTCCTCCACCCTGGCTAGTGCTTCTAGACACTGTTGCACGGCATCGGGTGTAGTTGTTTCATCATGCCTTCTTTGTGCTGTGCTCCTGCCTGCAGGTTCTGGCCTTGCATTTGTGGTTTGCCTCACACTCTGCCTGCGTGGCTGGGATGGCGCTGGCCCAGCATTGGGCGGTGGGTTGGGCAGGGTGGCAGGGGCAGAAGTGGTGGTAGTAGTGGTGGTGGAGGTGGTGCTGGAGGTAGCTGTGCAGGTCACAGTAGCCGGTGTTGTGGTAATGCCAGAGGCCGTAGTAGTTGTTGGTGCAGGTGTGACCTGGGAGCCAGATGTCCCTGGCTGGCTGCTTGAGCCGGCACCATCCTCAGCCCCGGAGGTGGCTGGGCAATCGTCCCCTGAAACTTCTGAGTGTGGGGAGGCTGGAGGCCTGGTGTTTATTGCAGCTGTCAGATTAGGATCCCCTGCAAAACAAAAATGTGAGGATGAGTCATGTGGCCATTACGTGTACATTTATTTATATTTGACATTCAGTCGGCACTGGCACACACCCCACCCACCACCACCACCACCGTCTCTATGGACATGTGGGCCTGTTGGGAGTTGTAGTTCCGTTCCCTCAAACACCCACCCCACCCACCACCACCACCCTCTCTATGGACATGTGGCCCTGTTGGGAGTTGTAGTTCCGTGCCCTCACACACCCACCCCACCCACCACCACCACCCTCTCTATGGACATGGGGGCCTGTTGGGAGTTGGTCTAGTGACCTGTAGCATACCCCACCCCACCCACCACCAGCACCCTCTCTATGGACATGGGGTCCTGTTGGGAGTTGTAGTTCCGTCCCCTCACACACCCCACCCCACCCACTACCAGCACCCTCTCTATGGACATGGGGGACTGTTGGGAGTTGTAGTTCCGTTCCCTCACACACCCACCCCACCCACCACCACCACCCTCTCTATGGACATGTGGCCCTGTTGGGAGTTGTAGTTCCGTTCCCTCACACACCCACCCCACCCACCACCACCACCCTCTCTATGGACATGTGGCCCTGTTGGGAGTTGGTCTAGTGACCTGTAGCACACCCCACCCCACCCACCACCAGCACCCTCTCTATGGACATGGGGGCCTGTTGGGAGTTGTAGTTCCGTTCCCTCACACACCCACCCCACCCACCACCACCACCCTCTCTATGGACATGGGGGCCTGTTGGGAGTTGGTCTAGTGACCTGTAGCACACCCCACCCACCACCAGCACCCTCTCTATGGACATGGGGGCCTGTTGGGAGTTGTAGTTCCGTCCCCTCACACACCCACCCCACCCACCACCACCACCCTCTCTATGGACATGTGGCCCTGTTGGGAGTTGTAGTTCCGTTCCCGCACACACCCACCCCACCCACCACCACCACCCTCTCTACGGACATGTGGCCCTGTTGGGAGTTGTAGTTCCGTTCCCTCACACACCCACCCCACCCACCAACACCACCCTCTCTATGGACATGGGGGCCTGTTGGGAGTTGGTCTAGTGACCTGTAGCACACCCCACCACACCCACCACCAGCACCCTCTCTATGGACATGTGGGCCTGTTGGGAGTTGTAGTTCCGTTCCCTCACACACCCACCCCACCCACCACCACCACCCTCTCTATGGACATGTGGCCCTGTTGGGAGTTGTAGTTCCGTTCCCTCACACACCCACCCCACCCACCACCACCACCCTCTCTATGGACATGTGGCCCTGTTGGGAGTTGGTCTAGTGACCTGTAGCACACCCCACCCCACCACACCCACCACCAGCACCCTCTCTATGGACATGTGGGCCTGTTGGGAGTTGTAGTTCCGTTCCCTCACACACCCACCCCACCCACCACCACCACCCTCTCTATGGACATGGGGGCCTGTTGGGAGTTGGTCTAGTGACCTGTAGCACACCCCACCCACCACCACCACCCTCTCTATGGACATGTGGGCCTGTTGGGAGTTGCAGTTCCGTTCCCTCACACACCCACCCCACCCACCACCACCACCCTCTCTATGGACATGTGGGCCTGTTGGGAGTTGGTCTAGTGACCTGTAGCATACCCCACCCACCACCCTCTCTATGGACATGGGGGCCTGTTGGGAGTTGTAGTTCTGTCCCCTCACACACCCCACCCCACCCACCACCAGCACCCTCTCTATGGACATGGGGGCCTGTTGGGAGTTGTAGTTCCGTTCCCTCACACACCCACCCCACCCACCACCAGCACCCTCTCTATGGACATGTGGGCCTGTTGGGAGTTGTAGTTCCGTTCCCTCACACACCCACCCCACCCACCACCACCACTCTCTCTATGGACATGGGGGCCTGTAGGAGTGGTTTAGACGTTGGTGACTATGTGGACTGCATGCATGCCTTGGGGTCTGGGAGATGTGTCTTCAGAGTTGTGTGAGGCACACCGTGTTGTTGTGTTTGTGGTGCTTGGTTGGTACTTACCAGCCTCTTCTCCCTCATCAAGTCCATCAAGGGTCTCAGGGTGCAGGATGGTCAGCACCTTCTCCTCCCACTCGGTGTACGGTAGGGGCTCCGGGGGAGTTCCACCGCCTGTGTGGTTGGCCCGGAGGAAGTTCTTGGCTCTGAAGGATTTCACCCGGGTCTTGAGGTCGTGCCACCACCTCTGAATTTCCTGCTTTGTCCTCGGGACAGTCCCGGAGGCATTGACCCTGGTGACGATCCGGTCCCACATGCTGTTCTTCCTAGCTATGCTGGTCTGCTGCACTAGGGCCCCAAAAATGTGGGCTTCGACACGAATAATCTCATCGACCATAACCCTTAACTCGGTGTCGGTGAATTTAGGGTTTTTCTTGGGTGCCATGGTGCTCGGGGTGTGTGTTTGTGTGAATTAGGAGGTGCTGGTGTGTGGTGTTTGGGGATGGTGTGGTGGGTCTTTGTGTACAGGGTGTGTTTGGGTGTGGGTAGTGTGTATGATATCTGTTTTATGCTGTTGGCTGAGTGGTGTCTCCTGCTAGCAGCTATGCTGTGATGCAGAGGATTTCTGGAGTGGGTGGGAGTTAATTTATAGTCTGTGTGTTGGCCCTGTGTGAATGTTGATTGGCAGTCAGGTGATAGGTGGGTGCGTTGGCAGGTGTGGTTTATGCGGTTCTTGGGGGTGGGTCATTGTGACTTGTGTTTGGTTTAGATGTGTCAGGTGGGTGGTCGTTCATTTTCCTGCGTTTGGTGATGAATTCTGTCGCAATGTATGTCATTGGTTTGACTGTAGGGATGTTGTTCGTGTTGGACTTCCGCTGTGGAGCACGGTTTCTCGTAGCATTGGTACCGCCGCGGACGTGGATCGCGGTGGCTACCGGGGTACTTGCGGAGTTATCCTAATTGCGGACACGGACACTACGTAGGTATCGCGGGGGAGGTTGTTGTTATCCTGGTCATGTGCGTACGTGGCAATCGGTGTTATGTTGGTTCTGTCCGCCTGCCGCGGCCTCAGGTGTACTTCGACCGCCGCGGTCGGAGATTGCTGTGCTCCGTCCGCCGCGATCGGCGTTTCTATCAGATTTGATCCTAATCGCTATTGCGGTTTCTCCGCGGACAGGTCCGGAGTATCTTGCCACCTTCCTCGGCGGACGGAACACGTTTCTGTCCGCGATCCTAATCGACCCCTAAGTGTGCAATAAATATACAAGTGTTCAAAATCTATACAATCAATACTATCAATTTTTAGAAAAAACACCAAAAACAGTTTAATCAGATACCTAACAATTATTTCACGCTAGGTCCTTTGTATTAGGTACAAGAAGACAGGCGGACAAACAGTTCAAGAGTACTGCCTCTTTGTCTTACTAAACCGGGGATAAGAAAATACATTGTAGGGTTGCAAAACTAGGGATAACAGAACATATTGATTTCGAACGGCCCTAGTGGCACCCTTCTTCTTTTTCAGAGGTTTGGGTTCAACGCGTGGCGAACCACAATATTAGTATGGGTTCTCCTCAGGACACAAACTTGATGGAGCCGAAACTGTAAATGATAATAATGATGGAAGTTGGTGTAAGAATTGTATGGGTATTTTTTAAAAAATGTATTAAAAACTCAGACTCGAGACTCAGTGAATGGTATCAAAGAGTACCTAACCATGGCCCTTGAACGTCACTCATGTGTTGCAGTTAAATGGATGGCCCCGCGAGTGCCGGAATTCTGTAACCGGACAAGAGTAATAATAATAAGGACCTCTTATTGCAACAGGTGCCACAGCATTTTGTTAGGACAGCTATACATGGAAAAGAACATACCTTTGCATCAAGTTGCGTAGTGTATACAATCAGTGATGAAGTTTTCATGAATCTCCAATTCAAATAAACGACTTCTTAGTTCGCTGACAGATTTCGAAGCGAACCTGGCTGAAAAATGGCGGAGAGTATTTTTAAGTCTACCGGCTCGTTATTGCCAAATCAATAAATATGTACCGGCGCTGTCACCAGCGGTTAAACTCACTGATTAGCTGCAGCGACCTGCTCTGTTTGCTCGCGAATGGCGTCTGGGATTAGCACGCCGCGAGCATGGTAGACACAATTAAAGAGGCCGCGTGTTACCGGGAATGATGGTGCACGTAGTCCTAATCACGAGCGGCTCCAGCAATAGCATGCCACGGATTAGATGACTACAATCAATATACTCTAGGAGTGCATTGGAACCAGGTCTCAAGCACTCGCACTACAACAGTATAATAAAGACAAAAAGAAACAAGTTTGAACTGAAACAACATTGGACATTAATGCCGTGGTGTAGCGGCCTCTTAAGTTGTTAACACGGAGACAGGTCAAAACCAGCATTAAGGTGGATCAGCTGGCGTCAACATAGGACATCTCACAGGTTGTTTACTTTGGACAGATCGTTCAGTCCAGAGTTAGCTGTATCACATTTCAGTATAAGATATGCTTCCCTCTGGGACAGACGTATTTCTGGGTCCCCGCCTCCACCAACTTTGATTACTGATAGCACAGTCCATTTTAACTCCTCCACCTTGTGGTTATGCTGTAAGAAATGAGCCACTACCGGGGCAGTGAGGATTTTCTTGTTAATTCTGGACCGATGTTGAATGATCCTTTGTCGCACCTCCTGTGTTGTTTTGCCAATATACACCTTTTGGCACGGGCATTGGATAGCATATACTACATACTTGGTTTTGCAATTAGTATGTTCCTCATGCCGCCAGAATTTCTTTCCATCTGTGAACAGAGAAACTTCCACTGTTAGGTTGCACACGGAACAGGTGCCACATTTCCGATGGCCCTTCACCGGATTCATACCAAAGATGGTACTCTGGGTGTCTCGTTTTTTTTAGGGTCTTGTAGATGTAATCTGCTCCCCTATGCTCCGATTCTTCTTGAGTGCAAATAGGGGTAATCCGACGTCAGGCAGAACCTCTTCCACTAGGTGCCATGAATTGCGTATAATTTTCTGGAGGGGGTGTGTGTGGGGCCCAAATGTTGATACACACACCATCCGCTGTGTTGGTGGTCTTTGTCTCTTCTCGATCAAATGCTCCCAAGGCGTCCATCTGGCCCTTTTCATAAAGTGTTTAAGAAGCTTCCTTGGGTAGCCTCTTTCCTGAAGTTTTTTGACCAGTGCTTGACCATGGATATCAAAATCTTGAATTCTTCAACAATTTCTTCAAAACCCTAAGAAACTGTCCATAGGGAAGATTGTTCTTGAGGCTTCGAGGGTGATAACTTTTGAAGTGCAGAGCGTTGTTTTTGTCCGTTCTTCCTTTGGTACAGGGAGCATGCCAGCCTGTTAGATGTTGCCTTGACTTCCACATCTAGAAATGATAATGCTTTGGCATCAAAAGTGAGGCTAAACTTGATGTCAGGGCTGCGGTTGTTGAGCCATACATGGAATGCTTCCAACGTTTGTACAGTTCCATTTCAGATGCACCACACATCGTCTATGTATCGCAGCCACTGCTGGATATGGGCCTTGTACGGATTGTTGTTATATATACGAATTTCTCATTGTATTGCCCCATAAACAAAATAGCCATTTCGGGGGCAAAAGGAGAGCCCATCGCTGAGCCTTTAACCTGTAGAAACAACTCGTCATCAAATGAAAAGTAATTTCTTTGAAACGCTAATGCTGCAAAGGCTAGGATTAGCTCAGTTGGAACTCGATGTGGACGCGGCCTTTTCTCCAAATATATTTCGAGGACATCCAGTCCATCTTGTTGTGGGATTTGCGTGTAAAGCGACGCAACATCCATCTTCACCATCAGCTGTTTGGCAGGGTCGAACTGTAGCCTTTCCACTTTGTTTATAAAGTCCATTGTGTCACGGAGGTACGATGGTACTTGGACTACTAGTGGTTTAAGAAAAACGTCCAAAAACTGGGAGATTGGCTCTAGGACGGAATCGCACCCAGACACTATGGGCTGACTGGGGGGTGTTGTAGCATCTTTATGAACTTTTGGTAAAAAGTATAGATGAGGTACTCGAGGGTATTTCTTAACAAGGTACTCTGCTTCTTTTGGGCCCAGTATTCCTTTTTCTTTTGCATCATTCACCAATGACTTGACTTCCTGTGTTATTTGACTTGTGGGGTCCTGTGTGATTTGGCGATACCTTTCCTTGTTGTATACATGGCTTCTTCCTTCTGTTTTGTAAAGCTCCTTGGACCAAAGTACCACCGCGCCACCCTTATCAGCTGGTCTGATGATCACATCTTGCTGATTCTTCAATTCACGAATTGCTTCCTTTTGCTCTTTGGTCAAGTTATATGGTACATAGGAACGTTTCTTTTCCAAGACATTAAGTGATGACATCACTGTACGTTCAAAGGTGATGATGTTCTTAGAGGTATTTTGATTAGGAGGGCAAAAGGATGAGTTGTTCCTTAGTCCTGACGCCTCAGTCTGAAGTTGATTTGAAGAATCCCTGAAGAACCATCTGAGACGTACCTTTCTGAAGAATTCCATCACTTCTAACTTAATCTTTGTAAAGTCCATCGATGTTCCAGGTACAAAAGATAGGCCAAATTCCAGGACCTCCTTCTCAGCTTTTGATAATACTTTGTTGGAAAGAATGATGATAGGGGATTTTGTTATGACTTGTTATGATGTTTCTGTGTTGTCATTTCCCATTGGGGCTTGAATCTGGTCCTCTTCTGTTGTTGGCCCTGTCCTAAAATAGGTCTCTTTTGAGGATTTCTATTTGAGGGACCTTCCCCTGCGTCTGAGTCTTCAGTAGATTCTGAAGAAGATGTCTCCGAAAAAGTTAGGAACTTCTTTCTTGATCGACCCTGATAGGTATTCAGATACCTAGTGGAGTCTTGACGGGTATAAAAATCGTCTTTTAAGTATGGATATACTATCTCAAGACTGAAATTCTTCAGATCTTTTTCAAATTTGGACGTTTTGAAATTAATGGCATGGTCTTTAAACGTGGCCAATTCCTTTTCAATCTTTTCCAACAGTAGTTTAGCTTCCGTTTCAGTGTGATTATTTTTGATGGCTTGAAGCTGTTCTTCAATTTCTTCCTCTTCTTTTTTACAGATTCTCTGTGCCGTGTCAATGGTTTGCACCATCAAGTCCCTGCTACACTTTGTGCTGATACAGCTAAACCCCTTTCTATACACCGGGTCGTCAGTAAAGATAACGGGAACGTTTTTGATCTGTAGTCCCCAAGGTATCACACCCCCCTTCAAATTGGCAAGTAAAAAGTGTCCGTGTAGTTCAGTTCTCACATGTTTCTTTTGTAGTCTTATTAGTTTATCTGAGACATTCAGCTGCTTAGCTGTGTTACTCAATTTAACAGAGGAAAAGAGTGTAGAGTCTGAGAGAAGTTTCTGAATATGGTCCTCACTGAAAGACAGCGTGTCCTTTTCAGACATATCTGGTACTCAGGGCTGGAAAGACCTGAGATCAATTAATGAGATTCTTTTTAGAACACCATTTCATGTGTGTAACCTTGCGGCCAGTCGCCCGCTCTACAAACAGGGCAAGGAAGAAGGTTTGGGTCCTGTATCTGAACTGGATTGGACCACTCAATTGTACTCAACAAAGAAAATAGCCAGACAGATTTATTTTTAGACTTTCGATACCACCCAGCCTATCAGTTCTGGGGGATCACCTACTTTATTTTAGTATTTTTATATATTTTTAGCAAAACATTTTACCATTTGATTTGTATATGTCATCAAATAGACAGTCATAGAACAGTGAAAAATGCATACAGACAAATAAAGTGTGCAATAAATATACAAGTGTTCAAAATCTATACAATCAATACTATCAATTTTAGAAAAAACACCAAAAACAGTTTAATCAGATACCTAACAATTATTTCACGCTAGGAACGACGTCCTTTGTATTAGGTACCAGAAGGCAGGCGGACGAACAGTTCATGAGTACTGCCTGCCTGTCTTACTAAACCGGGGATAACAAAATAAATTGTAGGGTTGCAAAACTAGGGATAACAGAATATATTGAATTCAAACGGCCCTAGTGGCACCCTTCTTCTTTTTCCCAGGTTTGGGGTCAATGCGTTTCGAACCATAATATTAGTATGGGTTCCCCTCAGGACACGGACTGGATGGAGCCAAAACTGTAAATGATAATAATGATGGAAGTTGGTGTAAGAATTGTATAGGTATTTTTTTTAAAATTAATTAAAAACTCAGACTCGAGACTCAGTGAATGGTATCAAAGAGTACCTGAACATGGCCCTTGAACGTCACTCATGTGTTGCAGTTAAATGGATGGCCCCTCGAGTACCGGAATTCTGTAACCGGACAAGAGTAATAATAATAAGGACCTCTTATTGCAACAGGTGCTACAGCATTTTGTTAGGACAGCTATACATGGAAAAGAGCATACCTTTGCATCAAGTTGCGTAGTGTATACAATCAGTGATGAAGATTTCATGAATCTCCAATTCAAATAAACGACTTCTTAATTCGCTGACAGATTTCGAAGCAAACCTGGCTGACAAATGCTGGAGAATATTTTTAAGTCTACTGGCTCGTTACTGCCACATCAATAAACATGTACCGGCGCTGTCACCAGCGATTAAACTCACTGTTTAGCTGCGGCGACCTGCTCTGTTTGCTCGCGAACGGCGTCTGGCATTAGCACGCTGCGAGCATGGTAAACACAATTAAAGGGGCCGCGTGTTACCGGGAATGATGGTACACGTAGTCCTAATCACGAGTGGCTCCAGCAATAGCATACCGCCGACTAGATGACTACAATCAGTATACTCTAGGAGTGCATTGGAACCAGGTCTCAAGCACTCGCACTGCAACAGTATAATAAAGACAAAAAGGAACAAGTTTGAACTGAAACAACATTGGACATTAATGTTGCGGTGTAGCACCCTCTTAAGTTGTTAACACGGAGACAGGTCAAAACTGGCATTAAGGTGGATCAGCTGGCGTCAACATAGGACATCTCACAGGTTGTTTACTTCGGACAGATCGTTCAGTCCTGAGATAGCTGTATCAAATTTCAGTATAAGATATGCTTCCCTCTGGGACAGACGTATTTCTGGGTCCCCGCCTCCACCAACTTTGATCACTGATAGCACTGTCCATTTTAACTCCTCCACCTTGTGGTTATGCTGTACAAAATGAGCCACTAGCGGGGCAGTGAGGATTTTGTTGCTAATTCTGGACCGATGTTGAATGATCTTTTGTCGCACTTCCTGTGTTGTTTTGCCAATATACACCTTTTGGCACGGGCATTGGATAGCATATACTAACTACTTGGTTTTGCAATTAGTATGTTCCTCATGCCGCCAGAATTTCTTTCCATCTGTGAACAGAGAACCTTCCACCGTTAGGTTGCACAGGGAACAGGTTCCACATTTCCGATGGCCTTTCACCGGATTCATACCAAAGATGGTACTCTGGGTGTCTCGTTTTTTTTGGGGTCTTGTAGATGTAATCTGCTATCCTATGCTCCGATTCTTCTTGAGTGCGAATAGGGGTAATCCGACGTCAGGCAGAATCTCTTCCACTAGGTGCCATGAATTGCGAATAATTTTCTGGAGGGGGTCTTTGTGGGGCCCACATTTTGATACACACACCATCTGCTGCGTTGGTGGTCTTTGTCTCTTCTTGAGTAAATTCTCCCTTGGCATCCATCTGGCCCTTTTCATAGAGTGTTTAAGAAGCTTCCTTGGGTAGCCTCTTTCCTGAAGTTTTTTGACCAGTGCTTGACCATGGATATCAAAATCTTGAATTCTTGAACAATTTCTTCTTACGGACAAAAACAACGCCCTGCACTTCAAAAGTGCACTTCAAAAGTTATCACCCTCGAAGTCTCAAGAACAATCTTCCCTATGGACAGTTTCTTAGGGTAAGAAGAAATTGTTCAAGAATTCAAGATTTTGATAGCCATGGTCAAGCACTGGTCAAAAAACGTCAGGAAAGAGGCTACCCAAGGAAACTTTTTAAACACTCTATGAAAAGGGCCAAATGGACGTCAAGGGAGCATTTGCTCGAGAAGTGACAAAGACCACCAACGCAGCGGATAGTGTGTGTATCAACAGTTGGGCCCCACACACCCCCTCCGGAAAATTATTCACAATTCCTTGCACCTAGTGTGTGGTAAATAAATATTTACCGTCGGAATTTCTATGCAGTAAAGTTCAATAAAATAACTCACTCGGAAATGAGAGGCAGAATCCGTGGTGTCTGAGTTATAAGGGTTTTTATTCCATAAAATGGAATGGTTCGAACCATGGTATCATGTTCCTTTCACCATTAAGGATCAGGAAGGGATAGACAATACTTTATTAACAGAGTACAATATATATAGTCAATGCATATAGTGGTGATGGATACAGAAGGCGTAACAGCTGAGAGAAACGAGATAAGAACACATGTGCGTAACAGAAAGGCGTGCACGAGGGCGTACACAGAGGTGTGTGCTAGAAACGTCACATGAAAGTGTCACAAGTGGGTGGATACATAGTGGAATCTTGCAATGTCAGCAGAAATCTGTAGCAAGGATGCGCGCGCAGCAGCATGACGTGTGACTGACGTGAGGCTGGAGGGTGCAGGAGACTTGACATTTAGCACTAGAGGAAGAGACAGAAGTCTGGCATGTCAGATCGACTCGTTCCCAAATCATATCTGATATCTTGTGTTTAGGGAACTATATTATCTAGAAGGAAAGGTCTCTTGGGCAGAGGCTACTCTATACTGACTATTAATGCGTGCATATGTGACTACGTGTCTGCGTGTAATGCGAGGGGCCATGGGCCTATCATGGTAACGGGAGCAAAATTACTTGCATGGAGACAGAGAGGCCGGGCCCTTTGCTCTGCAGCCGGGGAATTGTTTATCTATTCTGCTAGACTGGAATGTGTTTTCGAGGAGTTGAGCTCGGCTATGCTGATAACTTGAAGGCAGAATACTGTCTTTGGCAGGCAAGCAGGCCGAGCCGGGCACCGCTCGCCACGCAGGGAGTAGGACAGAGGTCAGGGATGTATCCCACGTTGCAGCTTTCAGGAGGCAGAGAGCAGAAAGGGCTCGATGGCAGAAATCAGGGCTTAGCTCTGCAGGGCTAGGAAAACGTGAAAGTGCACCATGAAAAGACGTTGGCAAGGCATACTTAGGAACTGAATTATCGATCCATTCATGGTGGATCTGAAAGAGGACATGTTAACATTGGACGCAAATGTATTTGCGTCTTCATAACTGGTTGTGGAGGGAACATACATGTACTTGAAGCACGTACATGGAGACGGTGGGGTTTACGTTAGGGGACACAATTTACCATAAAAATTCATATTACCTCATTCCCTCCTTGTCCCCTAGGGACCCTTCATGATATATCAATCTTCATTAGTCCATCTATTTGTTCGTATAACATCATTTGCTCTTCCTTTTTCAGGCGGGATTTAGGACGTGGACTTGGATGAGGAAAACATGATGTGGCGCACAAGCCGCAAATCGCTGGCCCACACTGTATACATAGGCAACAACTGAATACTATGAGAAGGGCTATTCCGAGTAAGGATAGGACTTTCCATCCCCAGGCTGATAACACGCTCCAGAACCAACCGGACCAAGTCCAGGTGCCTGGATTCTGGTGTATCTGACTTGCAATCTTATGGAGACGGGTTATGGCTCTATATACTGACGGTGCGTTTTCTGGAATGAAAACACAGCAACTCGATCCGATGACTCTACAGGCTCCGCCCCTATCGGCCAGGATGACGTCAAGAACAAGACGATTTTGAAGAACAACAAGTCTCATAGCAGACTGTTCCTCTGTTAAGTTGCCTAGGGCGGAAGTAGTTTCATTTACCACTGCTTCAAGGGTTCTGGTCAAGTGACGTATTGATTTGCTATTAAAGATAGCTCCTAAATAGGGAAAGAAACCTTTATTGAAATCTATGTATCGTTCCCATGCCTTTTCAGTATAGTCGACAATCGGGAGTTCTCTCTTGGGTCTATTAGGTACTAGACGGGAGTTTTTATGATAATCAGGTGGAGCTAGAAAAACAGGTGGCAGAAGGAATGCAATGTAACATGTCCCATCCCAATCTAGTGGCAAACGTATATAGGCTGTATGACCACAAATGAAATAGGAATGGCGGGTAGCTTTGAATGTAGACTTGCCTTTGTCACTGAATTCGATCACAGTAGTACATTTACTATGACCTAGAGGTACCGAACCATTCTTTCTGACACATAATTCGCCTTTTACTGGTAACACTGACATAGAGGGTAAGTCTGGTCCTGTATCGGACTGGACATTCAGAATCATGAGGTCAAGTGTATAATTACCTAATCCATATACTTCATTTTCTAGATCGGTCCCTGTCCTTTGTGGAAGACCCTCCTTGTTAGGGTAACATGCTTTATGCATAACTGTGTTCAGATTTCCCCATACCCAATCGCCTTGGTAGACTATGGAATCAGAATCTAAAGAATTTATTAAACTAAACCAGGCACCACAGGAACCATTATGTGTGAACGGATACGGGAAGAGGGGCAGGACTCCCTTGTATTTCTGATAGGGAGGGAGTCGGCCACATATCCAACAATTGGTAGCATTGCTGGTCTGATGGGAATGATGTAACATACTGATAAAAGTATTGTTGCGCAGCGCAAGCCGGTAAGATAACTTGTGCGGGGGCAATTCACTGAAAGTATGCTCGACAGTGCTATTTGGAAAAAAATGTGCATGTATGGAAATAGGAAAGTACATGTGTAATAATAAACTTGCAGCAATAATCGTAAGACTCAGAAAAAACATAGTCAATAATGTCACGATGCAGTGACTACGGAGAGATTTACAATATTCTCGTTTCTTGAGCTGTTTCTGTCTATCTCTCTCTCTATTGGGGTCTAACTTGTACATGTCAGGAACCTGTCTAACCGCTTCACCTAGGGGAGGACTTAAACAAATAAACTGTCTGACTTGCTAGACCTTAATTTCAATCGATACTCCTGCTGAGGAGTTTTCTCTACCAGGGGGAGTTTAGTATCAGTCTCTGGAATGGGGCAGGGCTGGGAGTCTGTCTTTGGCGGCAGTCCATAGTTTTTCTTGATATGACTCGAGTGGAGCCAGCCCTTGCGGCCCTCCACGTTCACTGCTGTCCTTGTAGTTAATAAAACAAGCTTCGGCTCCTGCCAGCGGGGCTCCAGCGGACTCCTCCTGTCGAAATTCCGAATAAAGACGTGATCACCAGGGACGATCTCGTGTGGCTTCACCTCGGTGTTGTCGGGAAAGGCTGCAGCCACCTGTGAACGACAAGATTGTAGTGCAGATATTAAGGAGGCAAGTAATCTGTCAACATGTTACTATCTTTGAAAGTGTAGGGTAGAGCACAGCTATTTCAACTGTAGGTTCAAGGTAGTTTACGTGCCTCCGGAGCCCCCTCCCCGTCTGGAGGGATGTTGAGTACGACCTTTAGTAGCAACTGCACCTGTCTCGGTGTGGTTGTCCCTCCGGGCACCGATTTGTGCTGATTCAGCTCTGGGTTTTCTGTTATTTAAACATCAAATTCATTTTGAAGGTTCAAAAATAAAGGTCGTTATTCTTTGGTTGTGAGTGTGTTTCTTTTATTTCTCATAAAGATATTTCACACACATGAAAAACGTTTTCGTTGTATTCCACATGAATTCCAATGCATTTCGGCAGTATTATTCTGCCTTCATCAGGGAAATAGTAAATCTATAAATTAAAAAAACACAATTTCAGTCTATTGTACTGTCTGTTTAAATTAAACTTATCTGGCTAATAAACAATCTCTGAATATATTAGCTTTTTATGTTAATTCCTTCTATGCGTTATGATGCTCATTCCGATTTCTAACATTCTGTGAACAACGGTATTCAATGCATACAAAGTGCGTGTAACTGATTCCTTGTTAAAATGTATCTAGATTAGCCGGCTATTGCATATTGTCGTCTACGCGGCGCTGGTTACAATGTTTTCTACAAACCTCGCGTTACGCGCTGATGGTGTATTATCACCCTGTGCAAAGATTTCGTCTCCGTTAACACATTGTTGCTGAACCGCGTTACAAAAAAGCTCGGGAACATGTTACTATCAACATCGGTGATCTTACGAGGCAGAGGCGTCCCCCACATATTCGGTGGCCTACCAAAGACCACCTCGTACGGGGATAGCCCTGTTCTAGAGTGTGCAACCATTCTCATGTAAAACAATGCAACTGGCAAGGTGACTATCCAGTCTACCCCTTTCTCGGCACAAATCTTAGCAAGACGTGTTTTCAGTGTCTGATTGTGGTGTTCCACGAGGCCTGCTGCCTCGGGATGTCGGACGCAGTGGAATTTCCACTGATATCCTAGCAGGAGTGATACCTGCTTCATTAGCTCGGACGAGAATGGCTGACCATTATCTGAGTACACGACACGAGGCAAACCGTACCGTGGGACGAATTCACGAACCAACTGTTTGGCAGTGGTCGGAGCAGTGTAATCTGGGACTGGATATGCTTCTGTCCAATGGGAAAGTGCACATACAACTACGAGGACATATTTGAATCCTCGACATCGTTCCATCTGGATATAATCCATCTGGAGGACTTCAAAAGGGTGATCGGGAGGATTGAATCCACCTTGCTCTACGGGAATGCTTTTACCTGGATTGAACTGACAACAGATCATGCTAGTACGCACTTTCTGTTTTGCTGCTGCTCGTAAATGTTTGTTGTACCAGAGATTCTGTAAACTGTCTAACATGGCCTTTTCTCCTAAGTGTGCTGGACTGTGTGCGGTGTTAATCATAACTTGAACCATAGAGTCGGGGAGAAACCATGTGGCTTTTCCCTTCGTCATCCATCCCTGGTCTGTCTGGATCCCTCCTAGTTCAGTCCATTTCTTTATTTCGTCTGGAGTAGCATGTGTCTGTATGTCAATTACATCTAGTGTGGGATCCTTAACTGTCATGCAATGTGTCGGTGTCGAAACTAGTGTCGGAACTATTGTCTTTGTCATATCAGCTGCATGTGTGTGAGTCAGAGCTGTGTGTTTCGCGGTTCGATCTGCCAGGTCGTTACCCTGGGAAATAGTATCTGTAACTTTAGTATGTGCTTTGCACTTCATGATAGCTATAGCTGATGGCAAATGTATTGCTTCTAATAATGCTTGAATGAGAGGACCATGCTGGATCTTGGCTCCGTGAGAGGTCAAGAAACCTCTTTCTTGCCAGAGTACACCGAAGTCGTGTACGACTCCAAATGCATAACGTGAATCTGTGTATATGTTAACATTCCTGTTCTTGGCTACTATACAGGCTCGAGTCAGAGCAATGAGCTCTGCAGCTTGAGCAGACAGTGTATCAATACGGTGTGTTTCTTTGACTTTAGTTTCAGTGGTCACTGCATATGCGGCCACTAATTCTCCTGTGCTTGTTCTCATACATGAACCATCCACGTAAAGTGTCAGGTCTGGGTTAGTCAGTGCAACATCTGTCAAGTCTCGTCGGGGCTTTGTTACTGCATTAATGATCTCTATACAGTCATGTGGAACTGGATCTGTTATGTTCGAGGGTAACAATGTGGCAGGATTGAGTATATTGCAGCGTCTGATTTCTATGTGTGGCTGGAACAATGTCAATTCATAACCTGTCAGTCGTGCTATAGTCAAGTGTTGAGTCTGTGTTCTGTTTAAGAGAACTTCCACAGAGTGTGGAACTTGTACTGTCAGGGGATGTCCTAACACTATGGAATCACTTTGTCGGATTGCTAAGGCTGTCGCTGCAACTGATTTTAAGCACGCAGGCAGGGCCTGGGCTACTGGGTCTAATGTACTCGAAAAATAAGCACAAGGCTTATGTGAACCTGCTTGGTCTTGTGTGAGGACAGATAATGCTGTGCCATCACGTTCTGTAACGAAAAGTGTAAAAGGTTTGTTGTAACATGGTGTTGCTAAAACTGGTGCTTGACATAATGCTTTCTTTAATTCATCAAAAGCCTGTGTGTGTTCCTGAGTCCAAGGGAGGTCAGTCGAAGTCGCTGCCTCCTGTGTTGTCAACTGTATAAGTGGCTTGGCTAGAAATGCGTACTGGGGAATCCATTGTCTGCAGTAAGAGGTGAGGCCAATGAAGGCCCGCACTTCCTTTTGTGTCTTGGGTTGCGGTAAGTGTGCAATTAACTGAATGCGGTCAGGTGTTAGCTGTCTCCCCCTCTTGGACAGCAAGTGCCCAAGGTACACCACTTGCTGAACACAGAATTGTAACTTGGAAGGGGACACCTTGTGTCCCTTGTCAGCCAAGAAATGCAAAACCGTCAGTGATGCTTGTTCACATTCAGGTTCGCTACGGGCGGTGATCAACAGATCATCGACGTACTGGAGTAGGGCAGTGTTAACTGGCATGTGAATACTGTCAAGTTGTCTTTTCAATGCTTGGCTGTAGATGCTGGGGCTTTCTGTGAATCCTTGAGGTGCGCGTGCAAATTTGAAGCTACGGCCATTTAAACAGAATCCGAAAAGATATTGGCTCTCCGGATCAATGGGGACACTGAAGAAGGCGTTCTTGAGGTCAATTACAGTAAAGAACGTCGCCTCCGAATCAATAGCAGTCAATAATGATGAGATGTCTGGGACCACAGGATACTGTGGTACAATGCATTTATTTAATTCTCGTAAATCAATCACCAACCGATAAACTGGAGGTGCATTCGGGTCAGTACGTTTAAGAATCGGAATGATAGGGGAATTACATAGATTGGAGTCGGTTTCTACAACCACTCCCTGTGCAATGAGCTCTTCAATGATTTCCAGTAAAGCCACTACAGCATCGGGTGGTAACTTGTATTGTCGGATTCGGGGTAGTACAACTCCTGGCTTGAGTGTAACTCGGTATGGTGTAATGTGCATACAACCTACATCAGTTGGGCCCTGCGCCCACAAATGTTCTGGTACATTTTTCAATCTGACATCAAAATCTGGTAATACATAGTGACCCTTAAAGTCACGTAAAAACAGTCTAACTCCTTCCGGAGAACAACATATTACAGCTCCTAGAGCTTTCAGTGTCTTGATACCTAACAAGTTTTCTGGACATGACTTCGTGAGCAATGGGTCTGTAGTACGTGACAATGGACCAACTGCTAGGGGAACAGGTTTCGATACTTCATTAACAATAGGCTGTCCTGAAAATCCAAGGGAAACATTCTGTGAGCCTGAGAGGGGTGCCCCTGGAACCTCGTCGTGGCTTATTGTTGTTCGACTTGCCCCTGTGTCAATCAAAAACTTTCTATCTTTTCCTAATACTTGACTATGTACATAAGGACCCTCTTAATCTACAGGAACTTCAATGAGGGGCAAGCCAACCTCCCTCTCTAGGCTCTTTCATGAGTATCGCTGATAGTCGGGGTAATCGGATTGTGCGTACTGGTACATCTGCTGTGAAACTTGCTGTGTTGCGGCAATGGGCTGTGGATGTGGTACCGCTACTGTCTGTACTGTCTGTTGTGGAGCAGGCATAGGCTGTACGTTCTGTGGAATATGTTGCTCAACCTGATGTTGGACCTGGTCCTGTCTAGGCTGACGTGGTCTCTCTTTAGTCTTTCCTGTTGCTATATTGTATTTCAGAACTGTACATTCATTCACATAGTGCCCTGGCTGTTTACAATAGTTGCATGTCCCTTTAACGGGAGCCGCCGTATTATTTGACTGTGTCATACCCCTTTTCTGACCGTCAGCTGGAACTGACTGAGCAACTAACATTTTCATTTTCGTATCTTTCATACGTCTCTGTTCGTGATCTTGTTCTTCCCTAATTCTATTCTGGTGGTACTGTAACATTTGTAACATTTGGGACGGCGTATTTGCTTGCCATGTACTTTCTACTTTCAAAACACGGTTCTTAACTTGAGGCAGGGAATTCTCGACTAATTTTGATACAAAGAGGTATGGGTATGACTCGCTACTTGTTTTCAGGCCACTGTTAATAATAAAACCTTTCTCGAATCTAGAATAAAAATCACTAGTGTCTTCATCGTGTTTCTGCTTACAGGCTGAGATTGCGTCCCAGTCTTCCTTTTTAGTTGTTAACAGTCTAGGCAAAACCTGTACTAATAAACCTGGTAATGCTTTGGCTTTATCCCCAAGGCCTAAACCCGCGGTACGACCATTTTCTTCGACTTCTAATGCAGCCCAATCGATCTTTGTGTCTCCCACCTCCCATTCTTTTTCCTTTAGTTTCTCGTAAATTCCAGCAGGCAACAGTACTTTTAACATTTTCATAATATCTGAATACGTGTAATCGCCCATGAGTAACATATCTTTAATCTCTCGGTGAAAACCTGCAGGGTCTTTATCATGACTGGGCACTATTTTCTTCATTTCCAATAATTCCATTTTAGTGATGGGTGTGTATACGAATACACGTTCTAGTGTGTTATCGTCTTTTCTGACCGGATGTACTTCTCGTAAGGGATTCTGTCTGTCAAAGTAAAACATTTTTCTTTCTGAGGGTGGTGGAGCTGAAATAAACTGTGGTTTCAAGAAGGCACTATATTTGTGTCGATGTTCTAGAATTTCTTTAATTAAATCAGTACCTAGGCCTCTCCATCTATTCGAGAGCAGTTCTACTAATATATCCGGTAAGGGACCTGGATCAGAATGTTGGCTTTTGAACAACGTAATGAGATGCTGAATCATGTATATGCCAGCTAATTTCTGTTCATCAGGGGAAAGGTTCAAAAACGTCTGTGCTACTGTATCATCATTATAGGTACTAGAATTGTTAGCCCATTGTACTGCGGACCGGGCTAGTTCTTGTTCATCCATGGAATTGAGTACATGGTACCCCATTCGATCTTGAAGTATTTTATCAGTAGCCTGAAACATATGTTCAGGAGAACTCGGATTTGATATAGCAGAGAGAAAAAGTCTTTTGCTTTCTGGACGTATTGTTTTCTTAAGGTATCTTCCCTTACCTACATATGCTATCATCTCTTTGTCTGACTGTTGCGAGGTTTCTGCTAGATCCTCTATATCATCCTCCTCTTGCGAGGAAGTTGGATCGTCTAATTCAAGTTCTTCTTCAGGTGCTCGCTGGGCATGTATTTCTATTATTTCTTTACGGATCTTTCTAACCATATGATGTACACTGTTCTCCTTATCATGTTTACCCTCCGACATATTCTGGCTCCATCTAATCAGTCTATTCATCTCACTTTGCGGAAAACCTGCCTGATCTTGTTCTCTTATTAAACAATTAACCAAAAATCGCATTATTAAACCTTTAGTCTCAACTTTCTGACGTGACATGGCTTCAGCAACAGACTCCAGTCCTTCTCCTGTTCTAATAAAATAATACAATTTGTCTAGATGTTCTGGCATTCCTGGTAGTAATATCAAATAATCTGTAACGCGTCTCAAACGTATGGACGCTAACAACATGGGTCCTGACGTACCAGGCACTGGGTCATATCTGCAGTCTGTAAGTTCTCTTCTAAGTTGTTCGGCCGGAGCGCCTTTCGGTGTCCGAGCCTTTGCTAAATCTCTCATTGTCACTCGGTGTAACTGTGGGGGTGTTTGATAACCTCCTGTAGCACCTCCTGAAGCGGAGGCTTGAGCATAACCTGGCTGTAGGGTCGGTACCTGCTGTAGCTGGGTTGGGTCCTGGACCACGCCAGTCCCAAAAGGATTTAATGGATGTAGTTGTTGAATACCAGGGGGGACAACGGGAACGGGTGCGGGTAGCGGACCTGGAGGAATCTGCTGTTGCGGACTTGGGGGCTGATGATCATGGGGTAGGAGGCCGTCAGCGGGTACAGGTGGTGGGGGTACATGGGCAGGTGCAGTAGTATATGTAGGAGCTACATCGTCTAAATAGGAAGAAATAAAAATGTCTGCTGCGGTCTTGTGACGTAATTTAGTCGGAACCAATGGAGGGGGCAGATCTTTTGGTATTTCCGGAGTGGCCTTAGGTAAACCTTCGGCCAAAAGAGGATACATACCATTCACAAGATTGTTTCGTTGTCGGTCTACTTGTTCTGCTTTAACTCGTATTCCTTCTTCAACTAGTACGTTTTCTCGGGCTTTATCTGAATCTTCTCTATGTTTTTCTGTTTTTCTGAATTCTTTCTCTGTACGTCTATGCGATTCTTTACGCCACAATTCTATGGCGTCTTTCTGAGATTGTCTGGCCTTCTTTTTCCATAGCGCTTCTTCTACTCTCATGATGCAGTCTGCATCCCATGTCCCTGTAACGGGCCATCTATATTTCTCGTCTAGGTTCTTAGTATAATCGACCCATAAATCTAGATATAATATGGCATCTAAGCCGTGCTTATGGTACATGAAATTTCCGGGAGTGTCCCTAGGTGGGATAGGAATCGCTTCCTCTAGTATCCCTTTCCTTGTTCCTAACTGTCTTAACTTTGAGAACAATGGCATCTTGATATTTGGCACTTGACACTTACTCGAACTTGATTACACTTTTTACACAGAAACACAGTAATGTATATCAAACAGTCACTCATACCACGACATTAATCACATAGAAACATTTTGAACACATATTGACTATACATGAATTCTATAACGAAAACAAAATCGAACCGTTGAAGACACGAATTACTTGATATACTGCTAAACAGTACAGATACACTGCTAAAACAGTGCAGACCGGGTCTGTGTACCCAAACCCGTCTTGACCGGATACATAGTAATGCACCCGTCTAGATGCGTCCCCAGCAACGGTACTCACCGGGAAGCACGGAACGGAAGGCCTCGGAAACTCGTCTGGACTGGACCGGACTGGACTCGACTCGACTCGTGACGTCACAGGCACGTCGGAACTGGTGGGCCTCTAGACACCTCGGATCTTGCTCTCTCGGCTGGGCTCTGGTCGGGATCCTCCGCACTCCTCACCGCCTCGTCTGGATGCTGATCGCAGTCTCCGTCACCTCCGTAGGCCTGAGGGAGATACAGGAAATCCTGCGGATACGCGTAATTGTCCGTCACGGCTGTGGCAGGGGCCGAAGCCTGCGACGCACCTACCGGCGCGTGGGGTGGGGGAGGGGCTCCTATTCGGGCGCCAAATTAATGTGGTAAATAAATATTTACCTTCGGAATTTCTATGCAGTAAAGTTCAATAAAATAACTCACTCGGAAATGAGAGGCAGAATCCGTGGTGTCTGAGTTATAAGGGTTTTTATTCCATAAAATGGAATGGTTCGAACCATGGTATCATGTTCCTTTCACCATTAAGGATCAGGAAGGGATAGACAATACTTTATTAACAGAGTACAATATATATAGTCAATGCATATAGTGGTGATGGATACAGAAGGCGTAACAGCTGAGAGAAACGAGATAAGAACACATGTGCGTAACAGAAAGGCGTGCACGAGGGCGTACACAGAGGTGTGTGCTAGAAACGTCACATGAAAGTGTCACAAGTGGGTGGATACATAGTGGAATCTTGCAATGTCAGCAGAAATCTGTAGCAAGGATGCGCGCGCAGCAGCATGACGTGTGACTGACGTGAGGCTGGAGGGTGCAGGAGACTTGACATTTAGCACTAGAGGAAGAGACAGAAGTCTGGCATGTCAGATCGACTCGTTCCCAAATCATATCTGATATCTTGTGTTTAGGGAACTATATTATCTAGAAGGAAAGGTCTCTTGGGCAGAGGCTACTCTAAACTGACTATTAATGCGTGCATATGTGACTACGTGTCTGCGTGTAATGCGAGGGGCCATGGGCCTATCATGGTAACGGGAGCAATGAATTACTTGCATGGAGACAGAGAGGCCGGGCCCTTTGCTCTGCAGCCGGGGAATTGTTTATCTATTCTGCTAGACTGGAATGTGTTTTCGAGGAGTTGAGCTCGGCTATACTGATAACTTGAAGGCAGAATACTGTCTTTGGCAGGCAAGCAGGCCGAGCCGGGCACCGCTCGCCACGCAGGGAGTAGGACAGAGGTCAGGGATGTATCCCACGTTGCAGCTTTCAGGAGGCAGAGAGCAGAAAGGGCTCGATGGCAGAAATCAGGGCTTAGCTCTGCAGGGCTAGGAAAACATGAAAGTGCACCATGAAAAGACGTTGGCAAGGCATACTTAGGAACTGAATTATCGATCCATTCATGGTGGATCTGAAAGAGGACATGTTAACGTTGGACGCAAATGTATTTGCGTCTTCATAACTGGTTGTGGAGGGAACATACATGTACTTGAAGCACGTACATGGAGACGGTGGGGTTCACGTTAGGGGACACAATTTACCATAAAAATTCATATTACCTCAAGTGGAAGAGCTTCTGCCTGACGTCTGATTACCCCTATTCGCACTCAAGAAGAATCGGAGCGTAGAGGAGTAGATTACATCTACAAGACCCCAAAAAAAGGGAGACACCCAGAGTACCATCTTTGGTATGAATGCGGTGAAGGGCCATCGGAAATGTGGTACCTGTTCCATGTGCAACCTAACAGTGGAAGGTTCTCTGTTCACAGATGGAAAGAAATTCTGGTGGCATGAGGAACATACTAATTGCAAAACCAAGTATGTAGTACATGCTATCAAATGCCCGTGCCAAAAGGTGTATATTGGCAAAACAACACAGGAGGTGCGACAAAGGATCATTCAACATCGGTCCAGAATTAACAACAAAATCCTAACTGCCCCCCCTAGTTGCTCATTTCTTACAGCATAACCACAAGGTGGAGGAGTTAAAATGGACTGTGCTATCAGTGATCAAAGTTGGTGGAGGCGGGGACCCCGAACTACGTCTGCCCCAGAGGGAAGCATATCTTATACTGAAATTTGAGACAGCTAACTCCGGACTGAATGATCTGTCCGAAGAAAACAACCTGTGAGATGTCCTATGTTGACGCCACCTGATCCACCTTAATGCCGGTTTTGACCTGTCTCCGTGTTAACAACTTAAGAGGGCGCTACACTGCGGCATTAATGTCCAATGTTGTTTCAGTTCAAACTTGTTCCTTTTTGTCTTTATTATACTGTTGCAGTGCGAGTGCTTGAGACCTGGTTCCAATGCACTCCTAGAGTATATTGATTGTAGTCATCTAGTCCGCAGCATGCTATTGCTAGAGCCGCTTGTGATTAGGACTACGTGTACCATCATTCCCGGTAACACGCGGCCCCTTTAATTGTGTCTACCATGCTCGCGGCGTGCTAATGCCAGACGTCGTTCGCGAGCAAACAGAGCAGGTCGCCGCAGCTAAACAGTGAGTTTAATCACTGGTGACAGCGCCGGTACATGTTTATTGATGTGGCAATAACGAGCCGGTAGACTTAAAAATACTCTCCGCCATTTTTCCGTCAGGTTCGCTTCGAAATCTGTCAGCGAACTAAGAAGTTGTTTATTTGAATTGGAGATTCATGAAAACTTCATCACTGATTGTATATAATACGCAACTTGATGCGAAGGTATGCTCTTTTCCATGTATAGCTGTCCTAACAAAATGCTGTAGCACCTGTTGCAATAAGAGGTCCTTATTATTATTACTCTTGTCCGGTTACAGAATTCCGGCACTCGCGGGGCCATCCATTTAACTGCAACACATGAGTGACGTTCAAGGGCCATGTTCAGGTACTCTTTGATACCATTCACTGAGTCTCGAGTCTGAGTTTTTAATTAATTTTTAAAAAAATACCCATACAATTCTTACACCAACTTCGATCATTATTATCATTTACAGTTTCGGCTCCATCCAGTCCGTGTCCTGAGGAGAACCCATACTAATTTTGTGGTTCGAAACGCGTTGACCCCAAACCTGGGAAAAAGAAGAAGGGTGCCACTAGGGCCGTTTGAAATCAATATATTCTGTTATCCCTAGTTTTGCAACCCTACAATTTATTTTCTTATCCCCGGTTTAGTAAGACAGGCAGGCAGTACTCATGAACTGTTTGTCCGCCTGTCTTCTTGTACCTAATACAAAGGACTGGTTCCTAGGGTGAAATAATTGTTAGGTATCTGATTAAACTGTTTTTGGTGTTTTTTCTAAAATTGATAGTATTGATTGTATAGATTTTGAACACTTGTATATTTATTGCACACTTTTTTTGTCTGCATGTATTTTTCACTGTTCGATGACTGTCTTTTTGATGACATATACAAATCAAATGGTAAAATGTTTTTCTAAAAATATATAAAAATACTAAAATAAAGTATGTGATCCCCCAGAACTGATAGGCTGGGTGGTATCGAAAATCTAAAAATTAATCTGTCTGGCTATTTTCTTTGTTGAGTATAATTGAGTGGTCAAAGCCAGTTCAGATGCAGGACCCAAACCTTCTTCCTTGCCCTGTTTGAAGAGCGGGCGACTGTCCGCAAGGTTACACACACGAAATGGCGTGCTAAAAAGAATCTCATTAGTTGATCTCAGGTCTTTTCAGCCCTGAGTACCAGATATGTCTGAAAAGGACACGCTGTCTTTCATTGAGGACCAAATTCAGAAACTTCTCTCAGACTCTACACTCTTTTCCTCTGTTAAATTGAGTAACACTGCTAAGCAGCTGAATGTCTCAGATAAACTAATAAGACTACAAAAGAAACATGTGAGAACTGTACTACACAGACACTTTTTACTTGCCAATTTGAAGGCGGGTGTAATACCTTGGGGACTACAGATCAAAAACGTTCCCTTTATCTTTACTGACAACCCGGTGCATAGAAAGGGGTTTAGCTGTATCAGCACAAAGTGTAGCAGGGACTTGATGGTGCATACCATTGAGACGGCACAGAGAATCTGTAAAAAAGAAGAGGAAGAAATTGAAGAACAGCTTCAAGCCTTCAAAAATAATCACACTGAAACGGAAGCTAAACTACTGTTGGAAAAGATTGAAAAGGAATTGGCCACATTTAAAGACCATAACATTAATTTCAAAACGTCCAAATTTGAAAAAGATCAGAAGAATTTCAGTCTTAAGATAGTATATCCATACTTAAAAGACGATTTTTATACCCGTCAAGACTCCACTAGGTATTTAAATACCTATCAGGGTCGATCAAGAAAGAAGTTCCTAACTTTTTCGGAGACATCTTCTTCGGAATCTACTGAAGACTCAGACGCAGGGGAAGGTCCCTCAAATAGAAATCCTCAAAAAAGATCTTTTTTAGGACAGGGCCAACAACAGAAGAGGACCAGATTCAAGCCCCAATGGGAAATGACAACACGGAAACATCATTACAAGTCATAACAAAATCCCCTATCATCAATCTTTCCAAAAAACTATTATCAAAAGCTGAGAAGGAGGTCCTGGAATTTGGCCTATCTTTTGTACCTGGAACATCTTTTTTTATTCATACTTTTTTTTATTGAACATAGCAATGGATAATCAATGGTACAGAACATCTTTTCATTTTTAATTTCCAATAATCATTTCAATAATTTAAAAGGCTAGAGGAAAAAGAAAAAAATGTAAATATATATCAGACATGAGACACAAAAATTAGGAAGAGGCGATGAAATTTATCAATCACAGAAAGGGAATACAATCAACAATTTTATCAAGAAGGGTCTGTGCAAAATCCTCAATCTATAAAGTGACGCTGCAAAAAAGTGCAAAAACCTGCAATAAAGTGCTACTGCAAGTGCAAACAGCTATAATAAAGTGAAATCTAGAAAAGTGCTGGTGCAGTCGAATGTATAAACCCTTTCCTTATCTCATCCCTCCTTTAATTGTTCCAAATCCCCAAAATACTTCCAATTCCTTTCAAACCTCCTAATAGAACCTACTCTGCCCGTGTATGCTATTTCAAAAAGACAGGTTCTCCTCATCTTATTGAACCATTTTATCAGTGATGGAATTTCCCTTGATTTCCAATTTTGTAGTATTAAAGAGCGAGCGACCGCACATGATATAAATATAAATACCTCTTCAGATTTGTTAAACCTGCTTCTATCCTTGCTTATACCAAACAAGGCCGCTTCAACCATAGGTGAAAATTATTTTCCAATGGCCAATTCAATTTCCGCAAATATCTCTTTCCAGAAAGACTCCAGCATCAGGCAGGCAACAAATATGTGATACTATCCTCCCTGACCATGAGCTAAGCATCTAAAACACTTATTTTCTGTTCCAGGAAACATTCTTTCCATATCCTCAGGCGTATAAAAAGCTAGCTAACGGGACAAAAGGGTCATCCTTTTATAGTTAGCAGCGCGCAAAGATTTGTTTCCCAGTAAACAGAGAGCCTCCCAATCTTTCAAAGAGAAAATACACTGGGTCGAGAGACTTACTTTATTCAAATGTTTATCAATCAATGGGGATTGACCCGAGCAATGGAGCAATTTATACCATTGCCCTATCCCACTGCTCTTCCTTCCATAAAAGGTGTTTAGTAAGTTATTGGGGGCATTCAACAGGCCACTTACATCCTTTTTATTAAAATAAATAACCTGTAGATATTCAAAAAAAGACGGTCGCCTTAGATTGTTCATTCTAGTTACCACCTCTTGCAAGCTAATAACCCTATTTTGGACTAGTAAGTCTCTCAACTCCAGAAACCCACACACTTCCCATTTTTTAATCTTAGACAAACTTAATGGAAGGCCTATTTTACTACATTCAGAAAAACTTAGATATTGGGAACCATCAGAACCATGTTTTTTAAAAAGCAGCAGCAAGCGCGTTGTATATTCTTTCAACGTCTTATACCTCAATTTTTTAGGAAGTTTTGCGGTCTTTAAAAAAATTGGGATTTGGGAGCCTGCTTCTTGTACCATTTTCTCCAGGAAAAAAATATCTCTTGTCTGATAAACCCTCAAGAGACCTGCCACTATGTCAAAAAAAGCAGCTTCATAATATGTCTTTAGGTGGGGTAACGCTAACCCTCCCTCATCTATTGAGAGTTGTACTGCTGAGAGCTTGATTCTCTGAGTTTTATTGCCCCAGATAAATCCTCTCAACATTGTTTCTAACTCTTTAAAAAAAAACAAATTAATTTTTAGCGTTACATTAGTAAACAAAAATATAAGTAAAGGCAGGACTGACATTTTGACCACTGACACCCTTCCAATCACTGACAATGGAAGCAAAAGCCATTTATCTAACAGGTGCTTAATTTTATTTTTCATTCTGATGTAATTCAGGCCAAAAAGCTTATCATACTCTGAGTTACAAAAATACCCAGATATCTTATTGGGTCTCTTCTTGCTGCTTGGACCTGCAAGAAACTAGGAAGAAACCCTACATCTGTATTTAAAGCAAGGACTTCAGTTTTTTTTAGCATTTATCTTATATCCCCCGATCTTTTCATAAGCTTGAAACTCTTTCAATAAGTTCTCAACTACCTTCTTTTCAGGAGCTAGATAAAGGATAATGTCGTCGGCAAATAATTTTTATGTTTAGACATGCCGATGATAGGGGGCAGAATAGCCGCATTATCCCTAATCCTTGCCACCAAGGGCTCAATAAAAAAGGTAAAAAGCATGGGAGATAAGGGACAGCCCTGCCTAGTGCCCCTGGTTACATTAATCCTCCCGGCCTGTTTCGCATTAATTATTACCTGAGCAGATGCTCCAGTATATATATTATGTAGCATCTTAACTATTTGCGCCGGGAATCCAAATTGGCCGAGAGAAGCATTGGAATGGAGACTGCAGAGAGCCACGCCTCTGCGTAGTCTCCCGTGACCCGGGAACCTGGACTCCACCCTCGTAATGGCGATTGCGGGACGCTAGCTGCTCTGGACCGGAGCTCCCTGCCTGGAGGCCTATTAGAGTAATTTTGCGGAAAAGGCATCGGACATCGGACATCGGACATCGAGCGGAGGCTGAAAATAAACGCTGAGAAGGCTGCTGCTGCAGTTTCTGTCATCACGTTTGACTGGATGGATTGTGGAGTGGGGTGTTTTACAGGAGGTGCCCCGCAATACCAGTTACCAGGTGCGTTGTTTGGCGATCAGTTAGAGCGTATTTCTTCTACCTTCTGCCTTCAAAAGTGAGCGGCTGTTTGGGCTGGCAGTTCTTGTGGACTGCAGATTGTGGGTTTTTGATGGATATTAGCCGCCCCCTGAACCTGCTATAGCAACAGATTTCAGGATCAGGACCAGGGTGCACCACCCGGAACTTATCAAAACCCGGTGTGGATTCCTTTTTTTTTTTCAAAGCTGAAATAACCTTGGAATCTGGGGGTAAAGGAGAGAAGGGGGAGAAAAAGTAAAAAAAAGGAAAGGCCACAATGGGTAAGCCCATGAAGGAGGGAGAAGACATAGTAAAATTAAGCAAAGTTGAAATGGCCGCTCGCTCAAAGGCAAGGACTCGACTTGCTCAAGCCAGAAAAGCTGCACGCAAGGCAGCCAAAGAAGAGAAAAGTAAAGACAGGATTAGAGAGGAGAGTTCAGCTGAAGATACTACGCCGGCATCCTCGGATGATGAATTATCCCCCCCCTCTCCCTCCCTGCAAGACGAAGGGCTCAGGAAAGTAGCCATAGAGGGGTGTAGAAGTTTGGATGCTGTGTATCAACCCGAGGCAGGGGCTCAAGCGCAGAATCCCACTCCTACCCTTACCCCTACCCAGGTCTCGGTCTTAACTCCATCTCAAGCAGCAGAGGAAAAGAGGAAGAGTGGTGGCGGAGGAAAGGAACTAAGGGACTTCCCTCTATTGGCTAAAAAACCCACCCCGAAATCTCTCCCACCACCTCCTTCACAGTCTTCTATTGCCTCTATCAACATTGTTGACCTCAGAGACTCTGCTCTAATGGAGGGTGACGATCAAAGATCTGAGGCTGTATTGATATCCGCACCGCAAACCCCCCACATAGCAACAAAGGAGATAACTATGGAAGGGGCGATTCGACAAAATGAAGTATCTGGAGCGGAAGAGACAGAAGACTTTAGTCTACCCAGTTCGGAAGCAAGATATCAGTTAGATATTCGCGAGATGTTAAACCTGATCCTGGACGAAATCCGGTAAATATAGAACAACCAACAAATCGAGATAGCTGCTCTCCATGCCAGGATGGATACATTGGAAGAGTTATCCACGGTGCTCCCGATCAGAGTTCAAGAGGCAGAGGAGAGGATCTCTGTTCTCGAGGATCATATGAATCTAGCTATGGGGGAGGCTAAGGAGGCAGCAAAGAAGAGGATCTTTATGGAGAACAAGCTGGAGGAACTCAAAAACCACTCACGAAGATCAAACTTAAGGATTGTGGGGTTCCGGAAGGAACAGAAGGCTCTGATACCGCCCTGTGAGTTAATTCTTTCATCCAGAAAGCAGTTCTACCTGAGTTTGAGGGAGACCTGACTATAACTAGGGCCCATCGAGTCCCGGCACAGAGGTTCGCAAATTCAACATTCCCGAGAACTATTTTACTGAACTTTGCAGACTATAGGATTAAGGAGAGGATTCTTTCAAAAGCTTACCAACAACGCCAATTTGCTGTGACCGAAACTATAAAATGTAGGATCTTTTCCGATATGACAGCGGCAGCAGCAAAAAGAAGGAAAGAATTTGTAAAACTTCTGCAGTTATTCAAAGCAAACGGTGCCCAAGCTTCGATTGCTCAGCAGTCGAAGCTGAAAGTTCTGATCAAGGGAAAGTTTTTTTTATTTTCGGATCTAGATGAGGCACAATCTCTTTTGAAGGAGATTTCCTCAGGGGGTAGGGAGTGAAAAGGTGGGGAAGGAATTTATCTATTTATTCTTTTTTCATGTTTTTTGTATCTTTGCCCTTTTCCCCCTTCTTTTTGCAATGTTTTTATGTCTTCTCATGGTATCTTGTGGAAAGGGAAGGAAGGGGGAAAAAAAGGAGAAAGAAAAAGAAGAAAGAGAAGGGGAAAAAAAAGTGAGCAAAGGCATAGGGTGAACTAGCGCTTTACAAGAAATATTGTGATAAAGGGGTGGGTCCAGTTATACGGGTCACTAAGGGTGTAGGAAGAAGACACCCAGTTGAGAAGGAAGGGAGGGAGGAATGTGGTTTGCGTGGAAGTACAGGGGGTTTCCACATTCCTGGGTTGGGGGGCCAAGGGGGAGGGAAATGCAGTAAAAAGGAACATAGGTAATGGATGTAACAGTTGTTTTTTTAGTATTAGGTACTTAACAAAGACAAGAAACTTCTCTTAAGATGAATCTTGATGTATGTAAGATCCTGTCAATTAATGCTAATGGTATGTTGAATAGACAAAAGTATGGGGCTCTTTTGAAGTGGGTAATCTCATTGAATCCTCAGGTGGTCTACTTTCAAGAGACACACCTGAAAACGAATGACCCTAATTTGTTAATTCCGAGATATTTTAGCCAAGGTGTTTTTTCATCTGCAGGGGTTGCCCAGAGAGGTGTCGCAATTTATTTCTCTAGGAATCTACCCTGGGAGTTTATCCAGATCAAAAGGGACTCCAAAGGGAGGTGGCTCTGGGCTTCAGTTAAACTTCATGGGAAAGCTCTAAATTTTGTGAACTATTACGGCCCTATTCTTGATGATGTTTCTGCTCTGAAAGAAATTCATGGGGCTTTAAGAGGTGTCCCAGGACAGATTATTTGTGGAGGGGATTTTAATTTTATCCAAGATCTGAAAAGGGACACTTCAAATAAAAATAAAAAACAGCTGAAGCCCAGAACTAAAGGCTCTCTCGAAGCATTCGTATGTGAATACCAACTACGGGATCCTTGGCGCTCCAGGAATGTAGAGAGGGAGCTGTTTACATGTTATTCTCATTGATTCAGGACTGCATCCAGAATAGATTTTTTCCTGATTTTTTTTTAAAACTGTTTATTTGCAGGATAGTAAAATTGCGCAATCGTTACAGTACATGCAGTCACTTGTCTTACATCTCATTGAAATACATCAGTTGTACCGTACTCGCTCATATTGCCTTTTCCTATTTTCAACCTGTTACACTATTCCCAACTCAACCCCCCAACCCCCCCCTCCCAATATCCCTCCCCCGGCACTCCTATTCAGGCATAGTATGGGTTCAGACATGTCGGTACAGTATGTACCCTATTCTATGTTAATCCACCCCTTTGTCGCTATGCCATGAAGGTCCATATAAAGGGCATCACAGCCCAATTCGAGTTCTTCCTGTGCAGTGCACCTGTGTCCTTGTGTGGGTCACTGTCACTTGACATTCGGGTACTCAGGGGAATCCAATGAAGCGGTGACTCCCAAAGCAATCAGCTCCTTTCAGTCACTCAAGGACGACCCCACAGAGGTAGCATCCTCATCCAACAGTTCAAAAGATAACATAATAGTGTTCCATTCGAGGGATATAGGAATCCTTCTCAAGCCTTTACGCTCCTCGGTCTGTATTGCCATTCCCTCCGCCTTGCCCCACCTCACCACCTCCGCCTTCCACATCTCCGGGTCAGGGGGCCTGCTCGACTTCCACCTCATAGTAATGGTACGTTTTGCCAGTAGCATTGCTAGGTCAACAAACCTTGTGGCCACACTTTTCTTGCGTTCTGCAGGTCCCAGTCCCAGTAAGCTAGAGGATATAGTGTTGTGTTGTCTGGTGGGGGACACCCTGTGTAAGGCGGTGTGTACCGTTGCCCAAAAATAACCTAATTTCGGGCACTCCCATAACATGTGTATTATCCTCGCATCTTCCATGCCGCACCGGGGGCATGAATCCAGTGTGTTGGGGAACATTACGTGCAATCGGTGAGGTGTGAGGTATGCGCGGTGTAGGATCATGAGTTGGATGAATTTAAATTTTGGGTTCCGCGAGACTTTCCTAGGGAATGCAAGGGCCCGCTCCCACTCTTTATCTCGAAACACTCGACCTGTATCCCTCTCCCACGCCTCGCGCAGTGGCTGCAACGACACCGCCGTCTGCCCCGTCCCCAGACCAGCTCCGTTAGCATGGTGTTCAAGGTTCGGAATACAGCAGCTGTCGCCAAGAAGGGCAAGTTCGTAAAGTAGTAAAGAAGTCTTGGGAGCACTACCATCTTAGAGATGGCCACCCTGCCCGCCACCGATAATGGTAGCGTGGTCCAGAATTGTACCTGCGACCTCAGAGCTGCCACAGCGCGGCCCAGATTACCGTCAAGCATATCTGCCGCCGTCCTATAGATCTGTATCCCCTAGATTTTTTCCTGATATCGAGATCTTTGCAGATCTCAAAAAATCAGATTGGATGCAATCCTTTTTCCGATCATGGCAGAATCGAATTAGATCTTGTTTTGGGAGGGGTCAATAGGGAGTGCCCAATATGGCAGCTGGATCGTACTTTGCTTCAAGACCAAACCTGGGTATCAGGATTTAGATCATGGATTGTGGAATATTTTGAAATAAATGAAGATTCAGCTGAACCCTTCCCAGTTTGGGGCGGGTTTAAAGCAGCAGCACGGGGTGAGATAATTGCTTTCACAAGCGCCCAGGTGAAGGAGAGGAAGGTAAAAATAGCTAAATTACAATCTGCTATCGAGGAGCAGTATGTATTACAGCTCCAGCTTCAGCCAAATCAATTGGAACAAGCAAAAGCATGTTTAAGGGACTTTTTTATTCTCAAAGAAATAAATAGTTCAAAAGCCTTCCAGCAGAAAATTTACGAAGACAGTCAGCAGGTTGGGAAATTACTAGCCAACTCTGCAAGAAAAAAACAGGAATCTTCACATATAGTGAAAATTCAGGACCCTCTGAGTGGGATTGAAGAGGTGGAAAGTGGGAAGATCTCAGGGATTTTCCTGGACCACTTTAAGAGAATTTATTCCACAAACTATCAGGTAGAGGAAGAAAGGATTCACGAGTATTTCGCGAATATAGAGATTCCTAAAATCTCAGAACTTCGGAAGACTCAAATAGGTAGTGAATTAACTGTTTTGGAAATTCGTAAAAGTGTCAAGGCAACTGCTGGGGCCAAGGCTTGTGGCCAGGACGGGTACCCTATTGAATTTTACAAGGTATTTCTCTCAGAACTAGAACAACCCCTAAAAAAATTATTTAACCATATCAAATTAGGTGGTCATGTTCCTGGGGTTTTTAAAGAAGCCACAATTATATGCTTTGTAAAAAAAGATAAAAATAAGGATGATGTAAATTCATACAGGCCAATCAGCCTTTTGAACTCAGATTACAAAATTTTCATGAAGATATGGGCAGAAAGATTTGTTCTGGCAGCCCAGGAAGTAATCCATCATGATCTGACTGGGTTTATTGCAGGACGCTATATGGCCACAAATACTAAGCATGGGCGAATTTTGCGAATCTGGCGTTCGCGAATTTGCGTATTTGCGAACTCGCAATCCGCAAAATCCGCGAATTCTCGCGAATTTGCGGATTTTTTTGTTTTTATAGTGTTCGCAAGGGTTTCTGCCAGTTCGCGAGGATTTTGTACCAGTTCGCAATTGCGAACTTACTTGTCGGCACGCAACGGTCACGACTATGCTGTTTCTACGTCTGGTCATCATCACAGGTTCACAGCACCCTCTGTTTCAACACTGTCACCCTCTGTTTCACCCATGCCACCCTCTGGTACATCAATGCCACCCTCTGGTTCATCATCATCACTGTAGATTATGGGGGGAAAAAGCAAGCACACCTGCCCTGCTTCAACTGACATGAATTAATTTGGGGTTGATTTATTAATGTGTCACTGTTTTAAAATTCCAGTCTGGCACCTGCTTCCTTATCTGTAATTTGCTTTCTGTTGCAGTGTAATTTTTTTCCAGGACCTTTGTGGCCTACTTGTAGCTATTCTATGATCCGGCTGTGAGGGTCAGAGCAGGGTCATACAATTGTTGCAACTAGCAACTGAACTCTGGAGGGGCCCCAGTCAGGAAGCACTACAGGGAATGGTTACTAATGATGAATTTTAACTTTTGCACCTGCTGAGTGCTTTCAGTTTAGCAAAACTTGTTTTTCTGCAGAACAGTAAATGTAATGCCCCAAACAAACGTACTTGTGAAAGTTGATTTCTAATCCAAAAGTGATCCGAAGAAAGTCAAAAGGCCTCAAATCCAAAAAAGGGCAGGCAAATGTCAACCTGAGGAGTTATTCTGATAAAAATCATCATTTTCAGAAGGTCTATGCTGCTTGCTAGTGGATTTCTTGTGAAGAATTGCAAATTTGGTAATTTCGCGAGTGCGAGATTGTTGCTGCCAGCCGCACATACATGTTCGCAATTGCGAACTTACGCCGCACGCCGCCAAATTGTATCACCAAGAAAAAAAATCCGCTGCGTGCGAATTTGCGGATTTTCGGTAAATTCGCGAGCGTTCGCGGATCGCGAATTTACCGAAAATCCGCAAAATCAGCGAGCCGAGCGGATTTTCCACCCATGCTTAACAAATACGGAATATCTAATTCGGGCATTGGACTATCTGAATGCCAATCGGTGCCAGCTTGCATTTTAATGGTCGATGCCGAAAAGGCATTCGACTTGGTGAATTGGGAAGCCCCATTTTATTCTCTCGGCCAATTTGGATTCCCGGCGCAAATAGTTTTGTACCTGGAACATTGATGGACTTTACAAAGATTAAGTTAGAAGTGATGGAATTCTTCAGAAAGGTACATCTCAGATGGTTCTTCAGGGATTCTTCAAATCAACTTAAGACTAAGGCGTCAGGACTAAGGAACAAATCATCCTTTTGCCCTCCTAATCAAAATACCTCTAAGAACATCATCACCTTTGAACGTACAGTGATGTAATCACTTAATGCCTTGGAAAAGAAACGTTCCTATGTACCATCTAACTTGACCAAAGAGCAAAAGGAAGCAATTCGTGAATTGAAGAATCAGCAAGATGCGATCATCAGACCAGCTGATAAGGGTGGCGCGGTGGTACTTTGGTCCAAGGAGCTTTACAAAACAGAAGGAAGAAGCCATGTATACAACAAGGAATGGTATCACAAAATCACACAGGACCCCACAAGTCAAATAACGCAGGAAGTCAAGTCATTGGTGAATGATGCAAAAGAAAAAGGTATACTGGGCCCAAAAGAAGCAGAGTACCTTGTTAAGAAATACCCTTGAGTACCTCATCTATACTTTTTACCAAAAGTCCATAAAGATGCTACAACACCCCCCGGTCGGCCCATAGTGTCTGGGTGCGATTCCGTCCTAGAGACAATCTCCCAGTTTGTGGGTGTTTTTCTTAAACCACTAGTAGTCCAAGTACCATCGTACCTCCGTGACACAATGGACTTTATCAACAAAGTGGAAAGGCTACAGTTTGACCCTGCCAAACAGCTAATGGTGACGATGGATGTTGCGTGGCTTTACACCCAAATCCCACAACAAGTTGGACTGGATTTCCTCGAAATATATTTGGAGAAAAGGCCGCGTCCACATCGAGTTCCAACTGAGCTAATCCTAGCCTTTGCAGCATTAGCGGTAAAAAGAAATTACTTTTCATTTGATGACAAGTTGTTTTTACAGGTTAAAGGCTCAGCGATGGGCTGTCCTTTTGCCCCCGAAATGGCTATTTTGTTTATGGGGCAATACGAAGAGAAATTTGTATACAACAACAATCCGTACAAGGCCCATATCCAGAAGTGGCTGCGATACATAGACGACGTGTGGTGCGTCTGGAATGCAACTGTACAAACATTGGAAGAATTCCATGTATGGCTCAACAACCGCAACCCTGACATCAAGTTTAGCCTCACTTTTGATGCCAAAGCATTATCATTTCTAGATGTGGAAGTCAAGGCAACATCTGACGGGCTGGCATGCTCTCTGTACCAAAAGAAGACGGACAATCACAACGCCCTGCACTTCAAAAGTTATCACCCTCGAAGGCTCAAGAACAATCTTCCCTATGGACAGTTTCTTAGGGTAAGAAGAAATTGTTCAAGAATTCAAGATTTTGATATCCATGGTCAAGCACTGGTCAAAAAACTTCAGGAAAGAGGCTACCCAAGGAAGCTTCTTAAACACTCTATGAAAAGGGCCAGATGGACGCCAAGAGAGCATTTGCTCGAGAAGAGACAAAGACCACCAACGCAGCGGATGGTGTGTGTATCAACATTTTGGCCCCACACACACCCCCTCCAGAAAATTATTCGCAATTCATGGCACCTAGTGGAAGAGGTTCTGCCTGACGTCGGATTACCCCTATTCACACTCAAGAAGAATTGGAGCATAGGGGAGCAGATTACATCTACAAGACCCCAAAAAAAATGAGACACCCAGAGTACCATCTTTGGTATGAATCCGGTGAAGGGCCATCTGAAATGTGGTACCTGTTCTGTGTGCAACCTAACAGTGGAAGGTTCTCTGTTCACAGATGGAAAGAAATTCTGGCGGCATGAGGAACATACTAATTGCAAAACCAAGTATGTAGTATATGCTATCCAATGCCCATGTCAAAAGGTGTATATTGGCAAAACAACACAAGAGGTGCGACAAAGGATCATTCAACATCGGTCCAAAATTAACAACAAAATCCTCACTGCCCCACTTGTGGCTCATTTCTTACAGCATAACCACAAGGTGGAGGAGTTAAAATGGGCTGTGCTATCAGTGATCAAAGATGGTGGAGGCGGGGACCCTGAAATACGTCTGTCCCAGAGGGAAGCATATCTTATACTGAAATTTGATACAGCTAACTCCGGACTGAACGATCTGTCTGAAGTAAACAACCTGTAAGATGTCCTATGTTGACGCCAGCTGATCCACCTTAATGCCGGTTTTGACCTGTCTCCGTGTTAACAACTTAAGAGGGCGCTACACTGCGGCATTAATGTCCAATGTTGTTTCAGTTCAAACTTGTTTCTTTTTGTCTTTATTATACTGTTGCAGTGCGAGTGCTTGAGACCTGGTTCCAATGCACTCCTAGAGTATATTGATTGTAGTCATCTAGTCTGCGGCATGCTATTGCTGGAGCCGCTCGTGATTAGGACTGCGTGTACCATCATTCCCAGTAACACGCGGCCCCTTTAATTGTGTCTACCATGCTCGCGGCGTGCTAATGCCAGACGCCGTTCGCGAGAAAACAGAGCAGGTCGCCGCAGCTAAACAGTGAGTTTAATCGCTGGTGACAGCGCCGGTACATGTTTATTGATGTGGCAATAACGAGCCGGTAGACTTAAAAATACTCTCCGCCATTTTTCAGCCAGGTTCGCTTCAAAATCTGTCAGCGAACTAAGAAGTCGTTTATTTGAATTGGAGATTCATGAAAACTTCATCACTGATTGTATACACTACGCAACTTGATGCAAAGGTATGCTCTTTTCCATGTATAGCTGTCCTAACAAAATGCTGTAGCACCTGTTGCAATAAGAGGTCCTTATTATTACTCTTGTCCACTTGCAGAATTCCGGCACTCACGGGGCCATCTATTTAACTGCAACACATGAGTGATGTTCAAGGGCCATGTTCAGGTATTCTTTGATACCATTCACTGAGTCTCGAGTCTGAGTTTTGAATTAAAAAAATTTTAAATACCCATACAATTCTTACACCAACTTCCAACATTATTATCATTTACAGTTTCGGCTCCATCCAGTCCGTGTCCTGAGGAGAACCCATACTAATATTGTGGTTCGAAACGCGCTGACCCCAATCCCGGGAAAAAGAAGAAGGGTGCCACTAGGGCCGTTCGAAATCAATATATTCTGTTATCACTAGTTTTGCAACCTTACAATTTTTTTTTCTTATCCCCGGTTTAGTAAGACAGGCAGGCAGTACTCATGAACTGTTTGTCCGCCTGTTTTATTGTACCTAATACAAAGGACTGGCTCCTAGCGTGAAATAATTGTTAGGTATCTGATTAAAAAACTTTTGGTGTTTTTTCTAAAATTGATAGTATTGAGTGTATAGATTTTGAACACTTGTATATTTATTGCACACTTTATTTGTCTGTATGTATTTTTCACTGTTCGATGACTGTCTATTTGATGACATATACAAATCAAATGGTAAAATGTTTTTCTAAAAATATATAAAAATACTAAAATAAAATAGGTGATCCCCTAGAACTGATAGGCTGGGTGGTATCGAAAATCTAAAAATAAATCTGTCAAACTATTAATTGAAGCACAACATATGCCACATTTATTTAACTGATGTTCCTCTTGCTACCTTTGCTTTTAGGTCCACAAAGAGAACCACGAATCAGCCTCATTGTTCATCATCAGTGCCAGGAAGAAGTCCTGCTGCAGTGTGTGCAGCACAACGTCACGTGACGTCACATTTGGCCACAGACAACTCTGCAACTCGTGCAACTGTGGCCTGCTGTTCTGACATCTGAAGAAGATGGGCCCAAAAAAAGGTGGCCGTAGCTCCTCTACCAAGAAAGTTGCCACTGCCACTGCCACTAAGAAGGAGCAGAAGAAGCAAGTGGCACCACTTACCAAGGAGACTGGTGTGCCGACCAGCACTTTTTTGGGGAAAATAAAAACTACGCCTGCAGCAGCGGGGTCCGCCGGGGACCAAGCTGGGAGCAGCACCTCTGCTTCATTGGGCTCACTGCCCCCACGCCAAGTTAGGTCCAAGGACATGATTGTTGCAGAGGCAGCCACTTTAATTGCTGAATCACCATTGACCAGTGATGTTGGCTCATCGCAAGAAAGTAGCATTTAATCAACGCAGGGTGTAACTCATCTGATGAGTGTTCAACAACCACAGCCGCAACGACAACCACAGGTCCAACTAGTACAAACGCAAGTACAAGCGCAAGTACTGGTACCACCACCAACACAGGTAACTACTACACCAACATGGCCTACTACAGCTGCCAAATTTTCTCGTCCGAAGGGCCGGCAGGGACTTCCATCCAGCTCGACCTCCATTACCTCAAGTAGTGCTGCTGTAACTGTAAGGGTACACCAATCGCCCACGCCCATCCTCCACTTCATCTGACATTGAAAGTAGCACCTCCACCACCACCACCAGAAATCTCAACTCCCCAGTTTGGGACTTCTTTAGTGTTAGCCAAAAGGCGGAAAACCTAGTAATTTGTTCGATTTGTAAAGCAGTACCGACTATGGTACTGGAGGCCAGAGAGGTCATCTCCAAAAACACCACATTATCCAGTGGGAGGCACACCTAAGTAACATCCGGAAAGCCAAAAGTACAAATCCAAATGTATCCATTGATATTGCATCTGATGATGAGGAGCTGATCGTTCAGGGGGAGGTGAAGAGCCAAGAGACATTTATTCTGGTACACACAGTACCCCTGGCATGCCCTACTGCAGTAATAGCGCCCACACCCTCCTCCACCCCAACAACATGAAGGAGGCACAGTAGTCTGGTAGAGACACCAATGCAAAAAAAGTCCATCAATCAGCCTAACTGGGTTGAAGAGGTCTGCATCCTCATCACATATGAAAACGGTCCAGACCACCATTAAAAGCATGTTTTGGTCGGAGGCGCCATTGGAATGCAACCACCCAACGGAACGTCTTTATAATGCAATGCTGGCTAAAATGTTAGCGCTGGACCTTCTCCCTTTTTCTTTCGTGGAAGGGGTGGGTTTTAGACAATTTGTGGCAACAGTCTGCCCTAAATGGAAGGTTCCTAGCCGGTACTATTTTGCCAGAGTTGCGGTTCCAGCACTACATCAAGATGTGCTGGAGGTGATTGGGGCAGCTTTGCAGAAGAGTGCTGTTCACACTATCCACCTGACAACAGACATGTGGACCAGACGCCAAGCCCTTGATTACATGTGCATCACTGCACACTGGGTTTCTTTTGCAGGGCTTAGAGAAAAGATGTCTGCAGGTGTTGACCCTGCCACAATTTTTCAAGCTAGTCAGAAACATGCAACAGTAGCCATGTTTGCCATGGAGAAATCTCATACTGCAGTAAACATTTTGGAGGAGTTTAACAGTAAGGGCTTTCAATGGCTTCATCGAAGAAAGCGCATGATTGGTTATGTTTTCATGGATAATGGCAATAATGATAGAGGCTATTTCAGAGTGCCATGTTTGGCGCACAGTATTAACTTTGTTCTTCAAGATTTCTTGAAAAAAGAAAACACAGTCAGCAAGTTACTGACCACCTGCCGAAGAATCTGCATACATTTCAGTCATTCTTTGAAGGCCCGGAAGCAGCTGGGGAAACATCAACATGAACGTAAAGTGCCAGTCAGAGCACTCATCCATGAGGTGGTAACACTTTGGAACTCAACCTTTTACATGCTTAAGCGTCTGTCTGAGCAGTGATTGGTAATCAATGAGTATGTCTTTGCACTTGGTTTCTACTATGAAATATATGAGGCCAGAGTTGGAGGAATGGGACCTAGTTAAACACCTGACAGACATGATTTGCCCTTTTGAGGTCTTCACGCGTGAAGTCAGCAGGGAGGACTGTACTTTGGGCAAAGCGATCCCATTGTTGCCCATGCTAGAGCACCAACTGAAGGTGGTGTCTTCAATGTTCAAAGATGATACTGACAAGCAAGACTCATATAAGTTGGCGGAGAGCTTATTAACCCGCCTAGTTGACAATGAAAGAATAAAAAAAAATACATACAGAACAACATTATATTTGTGCCACTATTCTAGATCCACGGCACAAAAAGGCAGTGGCCAGCAAATCATTCATTCCTTTTGCTGAAGCAGATGTTTCAAAGTACAAACATTGGCTAGCTCTGTCAGCCCCTCGGTTTGAAAAAGAGCGGCAGGAAATTGAAGGAACCACCACAAGCCCTATTGAATCAGCAGGCCATCCGGGGTCAAGGTCCCCTTCTGTGGCAGAAGGCAGTCAATTTCCCTCACAGCCGTTACCTACACCATCAACGGTATCATCATCCTCACCATCACCATGCCCAGCCATAATATTGTCAGAAGCGGATTGGATAACTAATCAAGAGTTCGCTCGTTCCAGTGCTGATGCAAAGGCCACCGATGGTACGCAAAGTGGAGCAGCCCTGGGTGACCTTGAGTGGATGGTGCAGGCCTATCTGGATGACCCAACAGAGGTCTACATTGATCACAACCCATTGGTGTATTGGTATGGGAAAAGGCCTCACTGGCCACTGATCGCCAAGCTGGCTCTAAAGTATTTGTCTTGCCCACTCACAAGCGTGTCTTCTGAACGTGTTTTCAGTGCTGCTGGTGCCATTGTAAATTCAAAAAGGACCCGCCTCTCACCCAAAAATGTGGAGAGGTTAACAGTGATCAAGATGAATCAGCACTTCATACCACCAGATTACAAAATATGTGAATCCCTGCAGGAAGAAGAGGACACTGACTTAGGTGACAGAAGTTCTTCTCTATTAGCTGACCTACTCCCGTCTCAATTCACAGACTTTGAGGACAAGCTCTACTTCCCTGACACCTAGGCCTGAAACTGACTTCCTTTTTTTCATCCTGACTGCTCATTCACTTTAACTCCTGTGTGTCTTTCTTTGTTTTGCAACTTATACCCACAACAAAACTCTAATCACCTAATCACAACAAATCCTTCAGCAGCATGGTCTTCATCTTATTTCCTCATTGATTTGAAGGTGCGGCTGTCTGCATTCCTGAGGTTCACAAGTTCACAACTCAGTCATGCTCCTCTATCCTCCTCCTCCAGACTCCCCCTATCCATTTCCCTAAAGGCAGATGGCTGAATTACGCAGAAATAAGACACTTTGGCTTCGTAGACAAGTCTCCTCAAGTGGGACTGAAATTACTGACTTCATGCTGATTGCTGACAGTTACTTCTGAAATTGACAGGAGAGGCTGCGCTGTGGGCCTTCACTTTAAGAAAAAGATGCGGACAAAAAGTGGAACAGGTAAAGAATAATGAGAAGATGGCATGCAGTGGACAGCAATGGCTGTCTGGCTCTGATGAAAGCAATTGCTGTTTGTTTGTTGTGCATGAAATTAATCATATGTCTTCTGTTATTATTTAATTTTTTACACATAAATGTAACTCAAGTCTACTCTGTTTTTTTACCTTGTTTAATTCAAATTGTACTTGAATAGCAGGGGCCACTATGTTGCATTTTCCAATATGCAAAATGTCCTTGGACTCACTGTTTGCCAATATACCACGATGATGATGAGTGTTGATGATCAAAGTTAAATAATATATCTTTTTTTTAAACAGTCACTCACTGGGATGGATGTATCATCATCGTCGGTTTACGGAAGAACTATGGCTGAATTTGTGAGTGGCAAACAGGTAAACCAGTCAACAACAACTACTACAGCAGAACTACATGTCTGTCTAGTCGTGGTATGGAGTGGTCGAGCCAGTGTAGTGTTGTTATGCTAGAGTCCAGACAGCAATTCATGTAAAATCTCGGCTCTGTGGCTTGCTGCATACAATTAGATGTGCTTTGTCTGTCTGTGTCAAAGAGGTATGCTACTTCAGGTTGCTTCACTCAGTGGTACCTGCCTTGACCATCTGCATGGTCCTGGCCTGCTGTGTGCTAATTATTATCCTTTAAAATGAGACTTGGAGAGGGCACTTTAGAAATGATGCTTGTATGTAATATTGTCGCCTCTGAAACTGAAAGTGTTATTTTTGCACTACACAGCGTACCTTATATTTTTTTCTCCATGGTGTTTTAATATCACTTCCATTTTTCCATCAACAATTACAGGCCGGCTTTTACCCTGTGCGATGGGAAAAACGATTAACCCCGGCTTACCATTAGCGATCCGCAATTCCACATCTGCCAGGCAGGCAGTAGACAGTGTGTCTAGTCACCAAGATTGATCGACGGAGCGTCAGATGGAATGGAGCCGTACCACCAATAAGAGTAATGGCTGGATGCATGCAACTTCCCAAATTCAACCTGACAACTACAACATAAAGTTACACTATACTCTTCACTTCTCCTTATCTTTTAAATAATGTTATTGTTGTGAACTTCTATGAGTGTGACTCTGTGCGTGTGTTGGCTCTCTGCTTCAAATTCATCCCTCCAGCCATTGTACACATTTTTCGTTTTTATTTTTAAAACTAATTTAATATACTAAGTTTTTATTCTCTCTTAGGGCACATAGGTAAGTGAAATTGCGTAATTACTGCAGCCCTGTACTATCACATTGTTTCTTCATGGTTAATAAGTTGTAGAAAGTACTACTTAGTTTTCATTAACCTAACCATCCATTTAGCAAACAACTTAATGCATGCAGTAGTGCATGCACTTCCTTTATGTCCCTTAAAAGATTTATGGATATCTTTGTATCCAAAGATTTGTTTATCTCCATTTGTTGTTTGTCCATGCTGTGTTTTTTTCCCTCTCTCCATATAAATTTCCCTAAAATCCCCATTCCCATCCAATTTTCAAACCCTAACCCTCTTCCCCTGGGCTGTGTGGTTTTCATTGAGGTGTGACTAAATGACAACAATAATTCCACACACTTGCTGGGGAGGATGAGGTCAAAGCAAGAGAAAAATAATTCAAATCAGAATTTCATGTGCGCCATCGTGGATTGATCATCAACAACATCCTCCTCCTACACATGACGAATCTAATGCTTAATGCTTATCCTGCTGTGTCCTTCACCTTCAATACTATTTCTTATAGTAGCCATACTCCATGCAACTAGTACTTATATTTTGAATACTTAAGCACTGCTTAGACTACAATTTATGGCACTGTTCTCTACCATACTAACTATCGCAAGTCAAGTCAAGTCAGAGAATTTGTATAGCGCACTACATACCCAGAGGGTCTCAAGGCGCTGAGGAGGGGGGGGCGGATTACTTGTCAAATATCCACGTTTTAAGTTGCTTTCTGAAAGCTAGGTGGTTTTGGGTAAGGCGAAGGTGAGTGGGGAGTGAGTTCCATGTTTTAGCAGCCAGGTAGGAGAAGGATCTGCCTCCCATAGTGGACTTGTTGATGCGAGGTATAGTGGCGAGGGCTTGGCTGGAGGAGCGTAGTTGGCGGGAGGGGGTGTAGAAGGTCAGTCTTGAATTGAGGCATTCTGGTCCGATGTCGTAGAGTGATTTGTGTGCGTGGGTTAGCAGTCGGAAAGTGATTCTCTTATTGACGGGTAGCCAGTGGAGGTCTTTTAGGTGACCAGAGATGTGTTCGTTGCGTGGGATGTCTAATATGATTCTGGCCGAGGCGTTTTGGATTCGTTGGAGTTTCTTTTGAAGTTTAGCGGTGGTGCCTGCGTAGAGGGTGTTTCCGTAGTCCAGTCGGCTCGTGACCAGAGCATGGGTGACTGTTTTCCTGGTTTCGGTGGGGATCCAGCGAAATGTTTTTTTGAGCATGCGAAGAATGTTGAAGCAGGATGAGGATACGGCGCTGACTTGTCTGTTCATTGAGAGTGAAGAATCCAGGATAACGCCTAGGTTCCGTGCGTGGTCTGTCGGGATGGGTGCTTTTCCAAGGGCTTCCGGCCACCAAGAGTCATCCCATGCAGAGGGGGATGTACCTAGGATGAGGACTTCTGTTTTATCTGAGTTCAGTTTCAGACGGCTGTGTTTCATCCATTCAGCAACTTCTTTCATTCCTTCGTGTAGGTTAGTTTTGGCGGTGTTGGGGTCCTTGGTGAGAGAAAGGATCAGTTGAATGTCATCCGCGTAAGAGATGATGTTAAGGTTGTGTTGGCGGGCGATGGTCGTGAGGGGGCTCATGTATACGTTGAAGAGGGTGGGGCTGAGAGAGGATCCTTGTGGTACGCCACAGATGACTTCGGAGGCCTCGGACTTGAATGGTGGAAGGCGGACTCTCTGGGTTCTTCCGGTGAGGAACGAGGTGATCCATTCAAGTGCTTTTCCATGTATTCCGATGTTGCTGAGGCGTTGTAAAAGGGTGGTGTGGCAGACTTTGTCGAATGCTGCAGAGAGGTCGAGGAGGATGAGGGCGACTGTGTCTCCATTGTCCAGTAGAGTTCGAATGTCGTCTGTTGCTGCGATGAGGGCGGTTTCAGTGCTGTGTTTTGCTCGGAAGCCAGATTGTGAGGAGTCGAGGGATTTGTTGGCTTCGAGAAAAGCGGCGAGCTGGTTGTTGACCGCTTTCTCGATGACTTTGGCCGGGAGTGGAAGGAGCGAGATGGGGCGGTAATTTTTGAGTTCGGTGGGGTCCGCTGTGGGTTTTTTCAGAAGGGCGGTGGGTTCAGCGTGTTTCCAGTTTTCCGGAAAGGTGGCGGAGTTGAAGGAGCAGTTGATGACGTCTCGGAGGTGCGGTGCTATGACGGAGTCTGCTTTGTTGAAGATGTGGTGAGGGCATGGGTCTGTGGGGGATCCTGAGTGGATGGAGTTCATCAGGCGGATGGTGTCCTCAGTGGAGATTGGGTTCCAGTCGTTAAGGGTGTTCGCGGGGGGAGAGTGTTCAGCAATTGGTTGGGTGGGTTGGGCTCCAGGTTGGTTGTCAAAGCTGTTGTGGATGTCTGCAATCTTGTTGTGGAAGAATGAGGCTAGGGAGTCGCAGAGGGCTTGAGAGGGGGTGATGTCGTTGGAGTTGGCCGAAGGATTGGAAAACTCCTTGACGATGTTGAAAAGTTCCTTGCTGTTGTGGGCGTTGTTCTAATGCTACGCTCTGTTCTAATGCTACGCTCAGGCCACTCAATGTTTCATTTCCTTTTTTTTATATGCCGCTACTGTCAGTGTGTACCACTACTACTACTACCAGCACAATGATGACATTTCATCCGTCCAGGATTCCATACCCAACCTTAATCGCCATTTGCCATGCAGCCAGCCCTGTGCCTAGCCATATTCTCAAACACGAATCACAGGTAAGATAAGCATTTTGTGCAGGTAGAATAATGGGCTAGGACTCTGAGGCGAGGAGGGACTGACAGTAGTACCAGTAAAGTACTAGTGGGGCAATTGAATTCACTAACTCTGTTAGTGGCACTTTTGTACATTTTTGGACGTTTAGATAATTCATGCTGGTAAGTTTGAGGAACCCCCACCCGACACCACACAAAATAATATGAACGAGTATACCATAAATATATTTTCCCTAACAAAAATAAACTATTCAAAACACCCAACTCACCCCCCTCCCTAAGCCCAACAAATGTTCAAATGTCCCTTAAAAGCTCCCTTTAAAACCCCAACGCCAAATTCCCACCTCCCAACAGTCTTTAAAAATGGGGCAAGGGACAGTCACTTCTTCCGGCGGTGTCCTGTGGACAGGTGGTCACGCATCTCTTTGCGGAGGTCCTGGAACTGGCGCTGGAGCTTCTCTACCACGCGCTCCAGGGAGTCCACTAGCAGCACTAGGGACCCACTACATAGAGAGTACACCAGTCTTCTTGTTTTTTCTCTTGTTTTGCGAAAAAAAATTACTTGTACATGAACTTGTGGTAGCCGGAATAATGCCAGCTCAGTCAACTTGCACCCAAGAAAAACAGACACAAGGCATGATGACGCAGACTCGCATTACTTTAAGCAGTACATGCAGGTGGGTATAGGGAAGCTCTTACTTTTCTATAGGGGTGGCACTGGCCATACTCGGTTACATCAAGGGCTACTGCTCAATGTAATTTCTATTTCACACTGACCCCCGGGCCTTGACTACTACAAAGGAAAATTAAGATTATTCATTTCTGATCAAATATCCAGCCAATCACATGATCTTTGCTTATATGATGGATGACTTTAGGTGCTTTGTTTTGATAGATTGAGTGAACAACAGCAATAGGCCACCCATGATTGACACAGCTGAAAGAAAATTATGAACATAGGGAGCGAGTGTGGTACCCATAATTGCCGGAAGATAAAAATACATACACAATATATGCTGTGCTTGCAAAGTAAACTACTGTACTGTTAGTCAAGGGAGTATTTCGGAACAATCCCAACTTCTAGTATTTGGATTTCCTTGGTTTCTTTGGTTGTGGAGTAAGAAGGTGGTCGTGCCACCGTGACCACCTTCTTACTCCACAACCAAAGAAACCAATGACAAGAATTCCACTTGTCTCAAAGTTCAGTCCAGACAGCAATCAAATTAACAAAATCATCAAGAAAAACTGGTCCATACTTCGTCCACATGAACAATTCTCCATTGACCCACTCTTCTCGTATCAACGTTGGAGAAATATTGCCAGTCACCTGGTACATGCCATAACCTGGCCCAACCATCCACTGATCGACATACCATAACTGCAGCCTGGGATCTGGATCCGGTCATTGGTCATTACAAATGCCAGAATTGCAGTGTGTGTGATCTCACATGTAACACCAAAGAATTCACTGACAATGGTCGCACCTACAAACTAAAAAATAACACATGAACTGTAGATCGCAGAATGTTATCTATGCCATCAAATTCCCTTGTGATCTCACATACATTGGGCAAACCACACAAATGATCAAACAACGCATCATACAGCATAAAAGCAGAATCAACTGCAAAGTGGTGACAGCTCCATTGGTTAGCCACTTCCTTGAAAAGAAACACGTTGACACAGATCTCAGATGGCAAGTAATTGAAAAACCCACCTTCTCCCCCTAAGAGGTGACATCAAAGCACTACTGAACAGAGCAGAGTGCAAATGGATGACTTTTTGCGACTCAGTCAATCACGGATTAAACACTATTGACGAGTGTAATAGTACTGTGATTACATAACCCATTTATTGCCTTTTTATGATACTCCATGTAAATCCTCTTCCTCCCCCCCTGGTTCTCACATCTGCGATGTCTCCAACACTCCTGTAACCATTATTACACTCACTGAATGTCCACCTACTTGTCAGTTAAGCTGTTCTTTCCCTTTCTCCCAATTGTTTGACTCAGTATTTGTCACACGGGTGTTTCTTTGAGCTCCAGTCCTATGACATGCTCTCGCTACCAATTGTACTATATATGCGATTCCGAGTGCCACATTGTACACCCATGTTCTCGATATGTGTTTTACATTCATGGGACCAATTCAGTATATGTTCACATCTCCTGACAGCCTACACTATTATTTTTGATTACTTTCCATTGAAGCCCTACTTCAACTTTGTAAATTTCAGCCAGCTTCAATAAAGTTTCCAGTCCGATACATAGACAAACATCCCCGGCCAATCAGTCCTTGCTCCCTGTACCTTGATTGAGGGTCGAAAGTCGTCGACTGTATAGCACATTCATTGGTGCAATTTTTACTGTGGCTATTGCCTAACTGTGAATTGAACACTTAAGTCACTCGAATTGTTCACTTCACTAAGCCACCCACTGTATGATACTTGCACTCACATCCTCCTTGCGCCATTCACGCTGTTTACCCTACCACTTGCGTCGCTATTTCTCACTTGTACACTATTGAGCACCAAGTATAACTTGTGGTTGTCATATGATTTGTCCAATACAGTGCTGCTTCAACTGTATGATCATGACCCTGTTTGACAATTCCTTTTGAATACAAGAAGAATAACGACAAAAAGACTAATTAAATAATCGTCTCATTTATTTCTGTTTGTGTAATGTTTTCCACATACATATGCAATTGTCTAGAAAAAACATGTCATATTTTTAGATGCCATACACCACCCCCTATTTCGTCTCGTAATGGAAGAAAATGTTAATACATAACCAATTTTTTAATATTGGGAATCAAAAAAAGTGACGGTTTTGGGGAGGGTGTTAACCTTTTATATGCTTAGCCATTACATGCTACACTTTTTGGCACAACTGATGAATGCTTGCTTTTTAACGTGCACCATTTTCCAAATTACAGACAGAAGATTCCATTGCCCTTCTGCCAAACAAGAGCTTTTCAATTTTCACCACCTACTCCTCATCACCACCAGTACTTGAAGTTCAAACAAGGTGAAGGCTCCCGCACAGTTATTCTAATATTTAGATGTGTTAAGTTGAAGTATATTGATTCTAGGGAAGGGTGTTTAACATCATCTATCAACACTGCTCGCTGGGAATACTGCACTATTAAAAATAAAGAAATCGTTTTTTTATTTCTTATTTGAAAATAAAACTTTAAAACTAAAAAACACTGTGTGGTTTTTGTTCATGTGTGAGTGAGCGGAAGGGTTTGCACTACTGCTCTTTGCAGGCATGCTTCCGTGACTCTGATAGGTCGGGACTCAGCGGTAGTCTTCTTCTGTTCTTCTATGTCGTATAATCATTGGTCAGACACACTAAATAGTCGGTCAGGGGATGGGGGTTCAACGTCTGTTCAGACTGAGGTATGTGGAAAGTCAAACTGCACCTATCATCAACAATGGCCTATTTCTCTTGTCCATACTTCTGTTTGTGCAGAATAGTCCCTGAAATACTAGCGGTATGGTATATGCTCCTATCAAATCAAAAAAGCCAACTAATAGCTTATTCTTGGTGGACACATTGACATTTTGTTGTTGGAAATTGTCAAAGCACTTACATTAAGAAGACTGGAATAGACAGCAAGGGAAACCCAGAAGACTGCACTCAGTGCCTAGAGCTATAGCTCGATCAGAGTTTTGTTTAACACCGTTTGCCGACTGGGCAAGCTTATCTACCTACACAGACCGAATCATAAAAATAGTAAATAGTAATAGCACTGAGAATGATAGTAGAGTCAGGATAAGAATGTAGAAACAGTCTACAAGAAGATCAAAGACTATTTTGTAAAAAATAGAATTAGGAAACAGTTTGGAATGAATAGGTGCTGTAAAGGTTAGGGAAGAATAATTATTAATGTTAACATTACAACAGAACAACTTACTGGGGCCAGCAGAAGAGACCTTGGGGGACCGATCCTGCCCAGTTGTTCCTCCGGCGTCGCTGTCATCCTATTGCCCCTGTGAGTTGCTGATGATCATGAAATAAACACAAACATGGATGATTGTTTTTTTGAAATATTTGATTTCTTTGACCACAATCTAAAATTATCTTGTGGAAACAAATTACCAACAATTGCACTACATGTATTGACCTATCTCATCTGGTCAACTAGGAGGATAGTACAGTTTTGCTGTATTTGCAGACCGTCTACTTGGAAAGTTATGTAAATCACTAACTAAACCAACAACAAAAAGGTTCTACTACGACTGCAAGCACTCAGCAGCACGCGACGTGACAGACACAGTCCGTCATCATGATTGCAGACCACTAAAAATGTTCTACTACTAATAACAAGTCATAACATACTCAACATATCAATCCACCACTATCTCTTCTTATTAGTAGCAGCAGGAGTACAAAGGAAGGACTAGACTTGAGTCTCTAGTCTCTCTAGTATTACACAGTTCTGTAAAGTACTACACTCATACATAATCAGGCCAAATGAGCACAAAGTTGCAAACAAGTAGGCATAGTAGCAACGCCACTGAGCAGGCAAGCACCTGCAATCACAGAAGCTATAAACATTAATTTACCTGCAATGTAATCGAATCAGTAGCATTCTTGCTCTTCGGCAAAAACATATATTAGCAATATAATATCACAGAGCAAAAGAAAACAAAGCAGTTATTAAATTGCTACTCACCAAGCCCAGGGATTTCCACGCCTAGCAGGTTGAGCAGGTCCTGCTCCCGGTCAAGGAGGTCCGCCCACTGGTGCGTCGCCTGATGGTAGGTGCGCTGGACCCCCGACTCCCTAAACATGGCTCGGCACACCTATTCCTATTCCGCGAGCTGGCGACGCTCCCGGAGGCCATACCCTGGACCGGGCTTGCCGCCTGCTGTGACGGTCTTCGGGAGGCGGGGCTGAACATAAAAGATAAGTGCGCCCACCTCCACCACGCTGAAAATCTTCTGAGACAATTCATCCTCCCCCCTTAATCACCCGCAAGGGAGCCGGGTACGGGGTGGGGGACCATTCCCGTAGTTCTTGCTGGCTCCCTTTGCCATGGTCCTGGACAGGAATGGAAATAAAGAGTTAAAAAAGTAGTTGTAAAGTAACCAAAGTAGAAAAAAACACAAAATATAGATGTAGAAAAATAAAGAGATATAAAATGAGTAAAAAATATTAAAACAAAGTTCAAAGAAACAAAGGATTGCAAAGATTAGGGGAGGATAGAAAAAGCATGCCCAGAACCATAGCAATGAATGAAAAACAAGGTGGCCGCGCCCATTGTGACTGCGTGGGTAAGTTCACGTGATATTTTCCCCGCGAGCACGCAAAAATGGACCAGAACATGTAATTGCGGCCTGCACGTAGGAAATGCACAACGCGAGCATGCAACTGGCGCCCGGAAAAAGAAATACCCAACGCGAACACTGAAAACAAGATGGCTGCGCCCATGTACTACCGCATGGGTAACATTGCGGTAGGCGTGCTGAAAAAAACCCTGCAAACACGCGCAAAATCGACAAATTCGCACAAATTCGCAGATTTTGCGGACCGCAAATTTGTTTTTGTGGGAATTCGCGTACCGCGAATTCACAAATTTCACCCATGCTTAGTAGAAACATCCTGACCCTCTAGGTCTGCTTAGGGGGACCTACATAGATCTTTAGGCCCAAAATTTAAAAATAAAAAATCGCGGGGTACGCGTATGGTACTCGTATGCGGTGGAAAAGGAAAAAAAACTAGAAGTCCGTTTTATTCTTAATTAGCCCCCGGGGGGCCAAATATCGGGGGCAATTTATTTTTCATAATGGGGGGCCCAGAGGGGTCCCTCTGCCCCGGGGATCGCTATCCCCAGGGCTTTAACTATATGTATGTGGGGGGCTCATGGCACTCCAGGGCCCCGGGGACCGCCAGTCCCTGGGGCCTCTTTTTATTTAAAAAAACTGTGTGTGGGGGGTTTCAAGCCCCCCACACATGCCCCGGGGACCACCACCTCCCCTGGGCTCTAATATAGAAAATAGAGGGGACGGGCCACCCAGCCCCAGGGGCTTTTGAATGTTGGGAGGGGGGATGCGCGGCCCCCTTCCTTGAGCATTTGATGGCTCTGGGGACCACCACCTTTCATGGCCGGCTTCTGCAGTGTCCCGGGGTGACGAAAAGCAATGCCGGCTCCCGAAGGAAGCGGGAAGCCGTCTGGGACTGTGGGGGCTTTGGGGCTCATACAAAACAGTTATTTTCAGAACTAACATTACTGGTCTAAAAAAGAGCTATATTTTTATGATAGTATGTAAAAGTTTCTGAGTTTTTTTTTGCACCAGTTGTACTCATGCGCAGCCTCATATCCAAACCCCGCTTCTTTGTTTTTCTTCAAGTTTGCCAAGCAAACCTCTCTTCATTTCAGGTATTACATTTTCCGCTTTCTTCTGCCGGGTCGTGTGCCTCATCCGCTGCTATACTTTTGTAATGTATTAATAATCATATTCTATCTATATTTATTTGAAACGTATTGCAGACGCGCCAAACGTTAATTACATACTCCGTCCTCCGCCATTTTAGTAGTTTTCCTCTGCTATTTTTATTATACCTGCTACTTTCAATTTACCCCCTGCCTATCTTCTCTGTGATCCATGAGATTTCCTGCCACAGACACCACAGTGTTTGTCCTTGGCTTCCGATCTTATCAGATTTGGTAACACACATACCTAAAAACTAATTTGAAGCATGTAAGGCACAGCCATTAGAACCGGTGACAGTCACCACAAAGCCATTACCCTGCTTATGCCTTTATCATGCGTGGTAAATGTATAGTAGTTGTAAAAGCATGCGTGGTAAAGGCATACGTGGTGAAGTCATATGCGTGCTAATGAATTTGTGGTGACAGTCACGTGTGGTTATGACCACGTTGTAATGGCTGTTTCCCCCTGGACACTGCAGGAACCGGGTCTGGGCGTGGCGGACTACAGGGCATCAAGCGGTGGGCCACGCAACCTCCCTCACACAATATAGAAATCTCCAGGGGGTGGTCGTTTTTGTGGTTTGATGGGCGTCATTGAGGCCCACACAATACATTTTGTAGGGGGGTAGGTTTGCACACGAAAATGTCGCAAGAGGTTTGTAAATGTGGTACATATTGTTTTGTTTAATTTGATATCCTTTCTATGTTGTAGTCCATCCAGAGAAAATATAACTTATTGTACAGCCAGTACTTTTCAACACCTACTGTCAAACATCTTACTATAGTACTTCAAATTATAATTTTTTTTTTTTGTGGACCGTCACCCCCCAGCCCCTCAAAAAATCAAGTATATAGTTTTTTTAATTAACTTTCATTAAAACAACAATAACTGCAAACGAAACTTAAAGATAAGATACTAAACACATAGAAAAATAACTTTAATAAAACAGTATCATAAACAAATTGTGATGTAGATTCCAAAAGATGTAGGATAGGTAATCTGCAAAACAAAAAAGAAAATTAGAGTTTAAAGTTATGTAGATGTGACTAAATAAGGTGAAGCATTACAAGTGAAGATAACACTACGATTTTACGTGTGTAGTGTGCCTAGTACATTTCACTTCTGTTATAGTCTCGCGTTCAAGTGGTGTCTATATGGAAGTGCCTACTGCGTTACTGACACAAAAGTGGCACAACGGGATTGTAAATAGACTGATTTATTTCTAATGCATTGCAATGGAGGCATTGTATATCTAGGCTGCTGTGCTTACCTTGTATACACACTGCGGATACCAGAGTTCACAACTTCAATTTAACTCTGCTTCTACACGTCAAAGTAGACAGCAGTGTCTATAACTTTAAAAGAGAAAGAGAAATTATGTCACAGAGAGTGAGAGAGAGAAATAGAGAGAAAACAACATTAAAACTGTGGGAGAAAGGGGGGTGGCTAAGCCAGCAAGCATGGCGGCCGTGTAGAGCTTCAGCTCCGGCCAGCCTAGAAGAATCCTTTTACATATATCCTGCCCTGGGCATCTGAAGTGGGTCCCTGCCATAGCAGCTGGTTGCGGACACGCCGGGCTACGCTCGGTAGCAGTTTCCACCCTGTGGGGGCCTGGGTGACGGCGTTGCAGCCCGGCGACGAAACGGGTCCCGAGAAGGTCCGGCGAGGCCTAGGCAGCCAGGGCCTCAATTTTGGGGCCGCCAGATCCGGACATTCCTGCGGGTGCCGGGGAAGACTGGAGGGTGGCGCCCACTCCAGGGCCTGAGTGGAGATCTCTGCGGAGGGGATCGTGGAGGGGCCCCGGTGCAGGCTTTCTACCTGAGCGGCGCTGCTGATGCGGAACGGCCCGGCGAGGCCTGCACCACCGGAAACTCGATTTTGGAGGTGCCCGGGCAGAGTGAACCTGCTGACCCTGATGTGAAGGGCCATGGCGCCGGTTCTCTCTGGGGGGTCCGGGTGACCGTCGACCCCCTTGCACCGCATTATCCCATCGCCCTTGGCTGCTGCAACGGCGCATTGCTGAGGGCACTGTGAGAGGGTGCCAGGAGCGGCCGTGGCGAGAGAGGGACATCACCTTGAGACCTCGGGCCCAAGTGGATGTGGAGACTGGGCCGGTCTGCAGCTGCGGAAGGCAAAGGATATTAGGCTGCAGTGGACGTCAAGGATACGTGGATCCAGCCTGAGCAGCGTGCGGGGGACCCCCCCTGGTGGCACGGGCGAACCCCGGAGGACCGAGAGGTGGGCTGCCGGTGCTGCTGTGGTGTGGGGAGTGTGCTTGGGGGCTATATCGGGCCCCGGTGGGAAGGACGGGCGATACCGGGAGAAGATCACTGCTACTGCTGGGGAAATCTTTGAGGTGCTGCTGAGTGGGCTGTACCTGCGTGGGATGTTGGGGCCGGACGCTTTGACGGTGGGTCCCCTGGAGTGGTGTGGATGTCGCCAAGCCCGTCCTGACTAGTGCTGAACCCCAACGCGGTGCTGACAGGCCTGGTTGGGAGGAGCAGAGCGGTTTGACGGACCCCAAGGGGGGGTGGTGAGTGGGGAATTGTCTCGGGGGTCAGGTCGGGCCCCGGTGGGGATATCGGGTGGCGCTTGGCGCTGTCGGAGCTGCTCCTGGTTGACTGTTGGCCTTCGGAATTGTGGTGGGCCCCGGATGGACGCCCAGTGTCTCAGAGACAGTGTTGGTCCATAGGCGGTGGCTGGTGGAGTGGGTCTGTGGCGGTAGCTTGCCCGTGCCTGGTTACTGGGAGAGCTAAGTGGGCTCTCCTGTCTTTGGGGTCCCGCGGCCGGGATGGCCCCGCGGTGCTATGACGCGAGGAGGTGCCAGAGGGGGCCAGAACAAGCAGGGCCTGATGGACAAGTTTACGGGGCGGCGGGCCCCGGGGGCTCCCAGGCGCAGCCACCGGATAACGCGGCGCTTCTGGCTGCTATCACGCAGTCGAGGGACATGTTAGACACCAAAATAGGTGCCGTTGGGGCTGATGTTAACCTCCTTAGGCTGGACCTTCGGAACGCTGTAGAGCGCATTACCGGCCCAGAGACCCGGATAGCGGAGGTGGAAGACGATGTCGCCGTCCTTAAGAAAAAAGTTGCGGCCATGGAGAAGATCCAAAAAGGCCTAGCCATGAGGGTGGAGGACGCGGAAGGGCGGGCTCGGAGGAACATCCTCCGCTTTCTTGGCTTCCCGGAAGGTTGCAAGTGAGACAACATGGAGAGCTTCCTGGCTCGATGGCTGGAATGTTGGATCCCGGCCGACACGTCACGTTGCTTTGTTGTGGAGAGGGCCCATCGGGCACTTATACCGAAACCCCCGGTTGGAGCGCGCCCTCGGCCGATCATCGCAAAATTCTTGAATTATAGTGATCGGGACGTCATCCTGCGGCAAGCGAGATTGAAGGGTGCACTCACACACGACAACTCCAACATCCTTATCTTCCCTGACTATACGAAGATGGTGCAGCAGCAACGGCAATCGTTCCTCGCAGCCAAGGCCCGTCTTCGTGGTCTTAAACTCCAGTATGCCTTGCTCTATCCGGTGTGGCTGCAAGTGATCTTCCAATCCAAGACTCTGTTCTTTGATACCCCTGAGGAGGTCTTTCAGTGGACCGATGAAACAGTCAAGACAAAGCTAAACACAGCCAGAGATGGTGAATCGGACTCCTCTTCAGGTGGCATTGCCCGAGGGTGTCTCAGGAGTCAGCAACGGCGCCGCAGAAGATCGCACTCAAGCGGGGGTTCGCGCTCTGCCTTGGCTCCCTGCCAGGACGACCCTACACAGGAGCAACAACCTGATGCCCTTTGATCGCAGTGGACCCTATGTTAAGTTTGTGGGGTGAAATGTGTTAATGCCCAGGTGCACCGAGGAGTTGGTCTGGGTCCTTGCCCCACTAGATAGGGGGGGAGGGAGTGAGAGCCTGTTTTAGATGGGCGATTGCTAGGGGATCCCTTGGAGTACGTGGCCCTGGTCTTCCTGTTGGAGATCGGGCCATGGTCCGGCCGCGACAGGTGCTTCCATGTTTGGGAGGTACGGGGAGGGGGTGTCAAAAGCCAAAAACTACGTCGTCCCTTACCTTGAGCTGAGACTGAAGATCTTGGACGACGTAGAAGTTTTCGCAGAGACGCAAGGGACCAACTTCCCAGAAATCTAACTGTAAACTTGCTGTTTTTAAATACACAGCAAAGAATAGACCTAGACTTTTGGGAGGAGGGCCGGTACTGGACGTGATGAGGAGAAGGAGGGGTTTTGCCGTCGACCTGCAAAGCAACGAGTAAGCGATATTTTACTATAGGTTTTCTTGAGCTATCCAGGACCCTTGTTCCCTCCCCTAGCTCAGAAGCTTTTTACCCCCTTGAATCCTCTAGTTCTAGACTCCTACCTGCGATCTGTGCAAACTGTCCTTCGTCCAGTATTTCTTGTTGTGGATGGAAGGGGAAGTTGTGGAGTAGGGATGTGAAGTTGAGGAAGTCCCTTGAAGATACGTTGATGTTACGCTCCCAGGAACTAAATAGAACAAGAAGGAATATTACTAGTGATCTAAAACAGTCGTAATCTAAATTCCCTTTCTTGACTCTGACTTACTTGACAAATTGAATGGCGGAAGTTGAAGAAGTGAATCTTTATCCTCCTGTGTTCAAGCCTGTTGCAACACATAAAGAAGCACCTACACTCTTCCTACTAATCCCCCAGAATTTTGGAGTATACAAAACCATTGACTTATCATTAAAACATAGTCATAACATTTCACATAACAATGTCTTCTTCTTGTAATGTTTACAGACTGAAATCGGAATTAGTTCTTCTAAACTAAATGATCAAACAAGGAAAAGAATGAAAGTTCTCTAGCATTCATTGAAGTCTAACAGGAAATGTCTCTGAAAATGGAATTGTCTTTGAAAACGGAATTGTCTCTGAAAACGAGTTCCAAGAAATCAGATTAGACAGTGTTGGCTCAGTCTTTCTTGCGATGGGCGCCAAAAGAATAAAGGTTTTCAAAAGTACTTAACTTGTCTTTTCCCTTTCTTTTTTCCTTCAGATGATGTTCCTCGGATTGCCAACAGGTGTCCACAGGGAGTGGCAGGCGTCGAAATCTCCGAAGATGCGATGAGACGTCCAGCGCGATCCTTCAGCTTCTCTGGCAGGAAGGCAAAGCGCTTCGGGAAACAAGGGTGCGGTTTAAATAGGGAACCGCACCCGAAATTGCGTGCGCACGCACGCGTTGCAACGCAGAAAGCCGAACGCGGCTTTCAGGAAACCCGACTCTTTCCCTAAGTGCGCACACAAGCGGCTGTAGATCTGAGAGCCTAACGCGGCTCTCGGAAACCTCTGATCTATTCTTCCTCATTTGCAAACTAACGCGCTCTGGGTTCAAGGAAGGAAAATCAAATAAACAAAGGCTCCCTTTATTTAAAGATAAGCAAAAACCATTATGTATCAAACAGTAAGCAAATAAGCAGAAAGCATTATGTACCACAAAGAATGTTCACAGCACATTAAACAAAATGTGATCACACAACACTAACATACGAGGTGCAGGTGCACGGGACAGGGGTGGGTTTTTTGGCAACAAATAACCTCTGACATTCCTAATCCGGAGGTCGAGGAGAACCATGACAGTACTCCCTCCTCAAGATCCCCCCCAAAACGGGCAGGATGGGTTTTGGTTTATCTGGATGACGAGCATGGAAAGATTTTACAATTCTAGGAGCATTTTTCAGGTTCTCCAAAGGTTCCCATGATCTTTCCTCAGGACCGTATCCCCTCCAATCCACCAGATAAAACAATTTCCCTCGAATTCTCTTGGAATCTAGGATTGATTTTACCTCGAATTCTGAGTCTCCATCAATCGTTAAAGAAGATGGGGGCTGGATAATTCGAGTGTTTGGATGAAAGGGTTTGATCAAGGACACATGAAACACAGGATGGATTCTGTATTTAGAGGGAAGAGTTAATTTAACACATACGGGATTTAAAACCTTTTCAATCACAAAAGGACCAATAAATCTTGGGTTAAACTTACGATTTCCCTTAATCCTTAGATGTTTGGTGTTTAACCAAACCTTATCTCCAGAAGAGTAAGAAGGTTGTAAGGTTCTGTGTTTATCTGCAGATCTTTTCTGAGTCTCTTTTGCTTGTGCAAACTTGAATGCAGCTTGTTCTTGGATAGACGATAGGTTAGAAACATAACTTGTAATAGCTGGTACAGTATCTAGCGTCTTTATCTCCTCAGGGAAATTTTTAGGATGGTATCCGTAATTACAGAAGAATGGGGACATCCCGAGAGAAGAATGTTCTACGTTATTGTAGGCAAATTCCAATTGACTGATTAGTTCTGACCATTCTTCCTCAGCACTTGTTAACATACAGCGAATGAACTGTTCAATGGTCTGATTGGTGCGTTCAGTTAAACCATCCGTCTGAGGATGATAACTTGAAGATAGGCGGACTTCCATGTTTAAAAGAGTACTCAAATTTTGCCAAACTCGGGAAATAAACTGAGACCCCCTATCGGAAATGACCACCGAAGGAAAACCATGTAACCGAATCACATTCGTCATAACAAGATGAGCTAAGTCCAAAGCATTAGGTAATTTCTTTAAGGGAACAAAATGTGCCATACGTGAAAACTGGTCAACTATAGTTAGGATAGTAGAAAAACCTTTTTTGGTAATAGGAAGGTCTACAATAAAATCCAAAGAAATTGTGTGCCAAGGTTGAGGCGGAATTGGGAGTGGAGTTAACAGACCACTTGGAGCTTGATGTAAGGGCTTGTTTTGAATACAAACACTACAAGTTTCTACAAAATCTTGTACATCCTTAAACATGGAAGGCCACCAGAAAGTTCTCTTGATTAATTCGTAAGTCTTCATCGCGCTAGGATGAGCAGTTAAAGAAGTGTCATGATGGAAATGGAATATCTCTTCTTTGATCTTTTCAGTGGGTACAAAAATGAGATCTTGCATAAAAATCAAACCATCTCTTTGCTGGAGAAGAGGATACTTTTTTTTCCACTCATCTAGTCCCTTATAAGATAGTTCTTTTTTGATATCTGAAATCACAGTACAACAGGATAAACCAGCTTGAAAGCGAGAGGTTGGAAGAACAGGTTGACTCTCATGAGAAGATTCAGATTGTTCAGTTAGATTGTAACCTATTCTAGATAGGGCATCGGCTTTCAAATTTTCTTTTCCAGGACGATACGTGATCACGAAGTCATAATCATTAAAGAACATTGACCACCTCAACTGTCTAGCAGACAAGGCCTTTACAGATCTTAATGCTTGAAGGTTTCTATGATCTGTGTATATTGTGACAGGGTGTCGAGCACCGAGCAGGTAATGACGCCATTCTTCAAAAACTGCTTTGATTGCTAAAAGTTCTTTATCGGCTATGGCATAGTTCAATTCAGCTTCAGAGAGCTTCCTGGAGTAGAAGGCTATGGGATGCATTTGGCCAGTGTCAGTATTTCTCTGAGATAGGACCCCCCCAAGCGCCAACTGCGAGGCATCAGCTTCAACAATAAAAGGCTGGCTGGGGTCCGGGTGGCTTAAGATTGGGGCCGTGGTAAATCTTTTCTTCAATTCCAAGAAGGCCAATTCAGCCTGGTCTGTCCAGACGAACTTAGCTCCTTTACGTAACAATTTGGTAATGGGAGTAATAATCTGAGAGAAATCTTGGATAAAACGGCGGTAGAAATTTGCAAAGCCCAAAAAACTCTGAACTTGTTTCACAGAAGAAGGGCTGGGCCAAGAATTTACAGCCTCCACCTTCTTTGGGTCCATTTCTATACCATTAGGGCTGATGATATACCCAAGAAAGTCCACTCTAGAAACGTGAAATAGACTTTTTTCCAGTTTAACAAATAAACAATTGGAAAGCAATTTTTGAAGAATAGCCCGAACCTGCTGTACATGTTCTTCTTCAGAGTTAGAAAAAATCAAGATGTCATCAATGTAGACAACACAACATACATCTAAGAACTCATGTAAGACTTCATTTATAAAAAATTGGAAGGCAGCAGGGGCATTACAAAGTCCGAAAGGCATTACTTGATATTCAAAAAGGCCGAATTTGGTTCTGAATGCAGTTTTCCATTCATCACCTTTCCTGACTCTAACGAGATGATAGGCCCCGCGTAAGTCCAATTTAGTATAAATGGTTGCCTTTTTTACCTGGTCCAATAAAGTTGGAATCAGAGGCAAAGGGTACCTGTTCTTAATGGTCACGTTATTAAGAGCCCTATAATCGATGCACGTGCGCAATTCTCCCCCTTTCTTTGGAATAAAGAAGAGAGCTGATGATACGGGTGACTTGGAATGCCGGATGAACCCGTTAGCCAAGAATTCATCTAGGTACTCTCTAAGGTGTAGATTTTCTTTCTCTGTTAATGCGTAAATCCTGCTACAGGGTAAGGTTGCTCCGGGAACTAGGTCTATCCTGCAATCAAAATCCCTGTGAGGAGGAAGTGTGTTAGCTCTTTTTTTATCAAAGACGTCAGAAAGGTCGGCATAGACAGAAGGAACCCCTTCCAACATCAACACACTAGTAGATTCTGTACTAAAGTCATGTCCTTGAATAACATCCTCATTCTTCTTTAAAAGGAAACATTGCTCTAGGCAAAGAGAGGACTTGAAGGTCAAAGTATTGGATTCCCAGTCTATCAGTGGGTTATGTGAAACCAACCAAGGAATACCCAAAATTAGTCTGAACTGAGGAGCATCGATTAAGTCAAAAGTTATTTTTTCCCTATGATTAGGTGAACAGTCCATTTCTAAAACCTCTGATTGCCTACAGATGGGCCCGGACGTTAGCTCTTTCCCATCTACTGCTCTCACTATTTCCGGATTTTCCTTTAGGACTGATTCAAACCCTAACTGGGAGATGAAATGAGAGTCAATAAAATTTCCAGTGGCTGCTGAATCTATGACCGCCTCCACTCTTTTTCCAGGAGAGAGAGAAGACAAGCTCTTTAATTCTACTAAGATACAGAAGTGTTTGCAACTGGACGGCGGAGCAATAGAGGCCAAATTAGAAACAGCACTCGACAAACTGACCTCAGCATTAGTCGAGCTTTCTAGTTTTCCGAAGGCTGTTGAACTGCCGCTATATCAGAGGCCTTTGTCTTATTTTTAATGGGACGAGTTGGGCAATCCTTAACAAAGTGGCCTGTTTTCCCACAGTACAGGCATTGATTCATCTTCCGCCTCTTGTCTTTTTCTTCCTTAGAAAGAGGGCCCCTAACTGTTCCTATTTGCATAGGTTCCACAGCCTCTACTCTAGAAGAGACCTCACGAGGCGTAGAACCTCTTTCCTTGATAAATAACAATTTGTTATCCCCCTTTCCCTTTTCTCCCTTTCTCTCGATTAAACGGTTATTCAGTTTTACCACTAAATCAATGAAATCAGTAATATCATCGGGGGGTTCCAGAATTTGCGTCACCATATCCTTTAGATCGTCCCTCAAGCCTCTGTAAAAGATAGAAACCCTTTTATCATAAGGCCATCTGGCCTCTAGAACTAAGCGATTAAACTGTGAAATATAATGGAGTAAATCCGAAGATCCCTGTTTCAGACCTAATAACTCGTTGTCAGCTGATTGAACAAAAACATGTTTTGCGAAAATCTTCTTTAAAGCTCGCTCAAAATTGACCAAATTATAGAGGATAGGGTCATCACTCTCAACTAAAGGAACAGACCAAAGGGCTGCATCTCCCCCAAAATAAGATAACATAAAAGCTACCTTGGAAGAATCATCTGGAAAGGCCGTTTTCTTTGCCATAAAATGTAAATGGCACTGTTGCAAAAATATTGAAAACTTATTACAATCTCCAGAAAACCTTTCTGGTGGTGCTAAAGGAGTGGGAACAGGGGTAACCACCTGAATTTGAGTAGAGGTTCCGGAGTCGGAAGTGGTGGTCTGAAAGGTTGCAGGTGATAAAATGGGCTTCCGCTGAATTGTCTCCTGTAAGGCTGACATATCCCTACGTAAAGATGTGTTCTCATCTCTAAGATCCTTCAAAATGGCAGCTATGTCTTGCAAAGTAATTTGGTCCATTGCGTCTGGGCGAAAATATATTCGTGGGCTTTGCCTTCTGTCAAAAGCCAAAAACTACGTCGTCCCTTACCTTGAGCTGAGACTGAAGATCTTGGACGACGTAGAAGTTTTCGCAGAGACGCAAGGGACCAACTTCCCAGAAATCTAACTGTAAACTTGCTGTTTTTAAATACACAGCAAAGAATAGACCTAGACTTTTGGGAGGAGGGCCGGTACTGGACGTGATGAGGAGAAGGAGGGGTTTTGCCGTCGACCTGCAAAGCAACGAGTAAGCGATATTTTACTATAGGTTTTCTTGAGCTATCCAGGACCCTTGTTCCCTCCCCTAGCTCAGAAGCTTTTTACCCCCTTGAATCCTCTAGTTCTAGACTCCTACCTGCGATCTGTGCAAACTGTCCTTCGTCCAGTATTTCTTGTTGTGGATGGAAGGGGAAGTTGTGGAGTAGGGATGTGAAGTTGAGGAAGTCCCTTGAAGATACGTTGATGTCACGCTCCCAGGAACTAAATAGAACAAGAAGGAATATTACTAGTGATCTAAAACAGTCGTAATCTAAATTCCCTTTCTTGACTCTGACTTACTTGACAAATTGAACGGCGGAAGTTGAAGAAGTGAATCTTTATCCTCCTGTGTTCAAGCCTGTTGCAACACATAAAGAAGCACCTACACTCTTCCTACTAATCCCCCAGAATTTTGGAGTATACAAAACCATTGACTTATCATTAAAACATAGTCATAACATTTCACATAACAATGTCTTCTTCTTGTAATGTTTACAGACTGAAATCGGAATTAGTTCTTCTAAACTAAATGATCAAACAAGGAAAAGAATGAAAGTTCTCTAGCATTCATTGAAGTCTAACAGGAAATGTCTCTGAAAATGGAATTGTCTTTGAAAACGGAATTGTCTCTGAAAACGAGTTCCAAGAAATCAGATTAGACAGTGTTGGCTCAGTCTTTCTTGCGATGGGCGCCAAAAGAATAAAGGTTTTCAAAAGTACTTAACTTGTCTTTTCCCTTTCTTTTTTCCTTCAGATGATGTTCCTCGGATTGCCAACAGGTGTCCACAGGGAGTGGCAGGCGTCGAAATCTCCGAAGATGCGATGAGACGTCCAGCGCGATCCTTCAGCTTCTCTGGCAGGAAGGCAAAGCGCTTCGGGAAACAAGGGTGCGGTTTAAATAGGGAACCGCACCCGAAATTGCGTGCGCACGCACGCGTTGCAACGCAGAAAGCCGAACGCGGCTTTCAGGAAACCCGACTCTTTCCCTAAGTGCGCACACAAGCGGCTGTAGATCTGAGAGCCTAACGCGGCTCTCGGAAACCTCTGATCTATTCTTCCTCATTTGCAAACTAACGCGCTCTGGGTTCAAGGAAGGAAAATCAAATAAACAAAGGCTCCCTTTATTTAAAGATAAGCAAAAACCATTATGTATCAAACAGTAAGCAAATAAGCAGAAAGCATTATGTACCACAAAGAATGTTCACAGCACATTAAACAAAATGTGATCACACAACACTAACATACGAGGTGCAGGTGCACGGGACAGGGGTGGGTTTTTTGGCAACAAATAACCTCTGACATTCCTAATCCGGAGGTCGAGGAGAACCATGACAGTGGGGTGGGGGGGCGGGGTTGGGGCTGGGGGTCAGAGGGGTTTGTTTGCACTGTCATTGCTGCTTGCTGCTTGTCTTCAAATGCACAGTCTATGTAGGGGTGCCGGGTTCATGTATATGGATATCTTCCAATGTCTAATGTTGAAGGGGATGGGAGGATGATCCTGGGTGTGATGCGCATATTGAGTTGGAATGTACGTGGGATGCTGGATAAGGTGAAGAGGGGGGCGGTCTTTAAGTATGTCAAAAGAGCTGGGGCGGATATCCTGTTCCTACAGGAGACTCACCTGCTAGGCGCTAACACTATGTGCCTTGAACGCGCTGGATACACGCACACATACCACTTTGGGTTCACTAGGGGCTCCAGGGGGGTGGTGGTCCTTGTCCATCGTAGGCTTCCCTTTATCCACATGCACACATGGTCTGACACGCAGGGCAGGTACATCTTGGTGCAGGGTGAGATTGGGGGTGACACCGTCATTCTTGGCAGCGTTTACGCTCCGCCGCCGCTGCAGTGGTCACTGGTGGAGAAACTCCTGTCCCTCTGGGCGGATATGTCCGCTGCCCTATCCACCGTGGGGGGAGATTGGAATGATGTGATAGATAGACTTAGTGATAGGTGGCGGAGCGCGGTGGTGGTCCGAGGCCTCGAGGGGGAGGAGGGCCCTGCCACTAGATTGAAGGCGCTACTCACAGGTCTTGATTGGGTGCTTACCTGGAGGTACAAACACGGGAGTCAAAGGGAGTTTACGTACTTCTCTACGGCGCGGGACTCCTTCTCTAGGCTGGATTATATCTTCGTCCCAAGGACCCTGGCCTATAGAGTGATGTCAGTGGATATCCTGCCAAGGGCACTATCGCATCACTCGCCGGTGCTCCTTAAGTTGGACACAGGCTGTGCTAGGCAGCCGTTTCGGTGGCGCATGTCTTCCTGGCACCTGATGCAGGACAGCTACCGCGCGCATATCAGTAATGAAATTGCTCATTATTTGACGGCGAATGTCAGTACGGTGTACTCCCCGGCAACTGTCTGGGAGGCCTTGAAGCCCAAGATAAGGGGGTCGATATTTCCTGGTGTGCGGCGGCTCGCCGGGAAAAGCGTAGGGACCTGGTGCACCGTGAGGCGGAGCTGGAGGCCTTCGAGCGCAGGAGTCGGAACGAGGCTGGTGGTTTGGCCAGACGACAGCTGGTATTGGCACAACAGAAATATACGGCCGTGCTGCTGGACGAAGCTCGGCAGGCCTGGCTAGCCACACGTAGTCGGGTCTACCAATGAGGTGATAAGTCCTGCAAGATGTTACACCGGCTGTGTCAGGGGATCATGCATGCGCAGCTGCTGCCCCGTATACTGGGCCCTGGAGGCGCGCCTCTCCTAGAACCCACGGAGCTCACTGAGAGATTCACGGACTATTATGAAGGGCTGTACGCACCCTGGGAGTGCCTGTGGGCTGACGTAGTTCAGCGCTTCATAGATGACCTTCCACCAAGGGCAGTTACGGATAAGGTGCGGGACCTCCTGGACCACCCATTGACGGACAATGAATTGGCAACAGCGCTGGGCGAGTTGAACCCGGGCAAGGCACCTGGTCCGAACGGGTTCCCCAGTGAATTCTTCGTATGATTCGTGACTCAATTGGGCCCCCATTACCGGCCGGTGGTGGAGGCGGCCTGCGAGGGTGGGACACTTCCCCCGGATTGGCGACATGCAGAGGTGGTGGTCTTCCTAAAACCTGGGAGGCCCCCGGAGGATCACGCGTCTTACCGCCCGATATTCCTACTCAATATCGAGGCAAAGATCCTGGTCAAGGCCCTAGCCAATCGACTTAAGCCGCATAAAACAGATCGGGTCCATCCAGACCAGGCCGGCTTTATGCCGCAGCGGGCTACCCGGCATAATATCAAGAGGGCCCAGGTCCCGATATCAGCCTCGGGGCGATTGGGGGTGCAAGCGGCACTGTTTCTGGCTGACATGGACAGGGCATTTGACTCTCTAAGCTGGACCTATTTATTTGCCTTGTTGAGACGCCTGAACCTCATCCCGCGCTTTTTGGCATATATCAGGCTGCTGCACACGGGCGCGGTACCTGTGGAGGGAGGGGGTCTCACCCGTTCCAGGTCCAGCGGGGGACACGGCAGGGGTGTCCCCTCTCCCTGTACCTGTTTGCGCTCTCCATGGAGCCTCTTGCGGTGTGGGTGCATGTAGATGCCCAGCTTAAAGGATTCCAGTGGTCGGCGGGCCGCGCGGATCGAATTGCGCTGTACGCATATAACGTGTGATTTTTTCTCACTGATCTCAACCGCTCTGGGCCACGGCTGCTGCGCATATTGCAGATTTTTGGCGAAACATCCGAGCAAATCCACGCTGTGGACGTTGGGAGGTCCGCAGGGGTGGGGGACTGGGCATCCGGCCTACAGCTAGCCACTGAAGGGGTGAAATACCTCGTGAGGACTTGAAAGTATGGTCCAAGATGCCTCTGTCTATTATGGGATGGTCTGCCATCTTTAAATGGTAGCACTCCCGCGCCTACTATATCAACTGCAGAACCATCCACATGCGGTTGCGCCTCAATGGTTTCAGCGACTTAACTCGGCGCTGAGTGGCTTCCTGTGGGAGGGGGATCGTGGCGCCAGTGGCCCTACGCACGTACTTCCTATCCACATATACAGGGGGGCTGGCTACATCGGATGTGCTGTCATATTATCAGGCCTCACACCTGATGATACTTAACGAGTGGTGGTACACCGATAGAAGCGATCCGGCCTACGCGTTCGAAAGGGCCCTAATGGGAACCGCGTCCTTACATACACTCTTATACTCGGCGCCGCTGAGACGGTCTCTTCCCCCTGCCACCCAGGTGGTTTTTCAGGTGTGGAGGCAGGCCCTGCGCCGTATGGGCTGGTGGAACAAGCTCACCCAGGAAACCCCGTTGTGGAACAATGGTAGACTGCCTCAGATGTGCACATTGGTGGGTTTCCGGGGATGGGATGCTATTGCATCTCTACCTTGGGGGATGTTATGTCAGGCTGTGTCCTCAAGACATTTGAGACACTGCGGAAGGAATTTGCCATGCCCCATATACAGTTTTACAGGTATCTTCAGTTTTTCGCCACGCATTACTGCCGTATGTGGCGGGTCTGGAGCAACTTCCTGAGTTTAGCCCGCTTGAAGCCAAATTATTTATGGGTGAGTTGCCAGGCAAGAAGATGTCCCGCATTTACCAGACGCTTGTGCGACATTGCTCCCCAGATCTGCAGCGCCTTAGGAACTCATGGGAACAGGATGTAGTCGAATTGGATGAGGAAGACTGGGTGGAGGCCTTAGAGGGTCCCCGGGGGGCGGTGATCTCCACGTGCCTGCGACTCATCCAGTTCCGATACCTACACTGCACCTACTATACCCGACAGCGACTGTGGAGAGCAGGCATGGTGAGGTCCCCTGATTGTTTGCGCTGCGGGATAGGCGTGGGTACCCTGATACATACAGTGTGGGAATGTGGGGCGCTGCAGAGATTTTGGAACGGGGTTCTTAGATGCCTGGTGGAGGTTCTGGCCTGGGAGATCCCTCGAGACCCTATTTTAGTATTGCTTCATGTTATGGCCGGGGTGGGGGGTAATGGGCACAAGCGGCACCTACTATTACTGGGATTAACGCTGGCAAAATGAGACATCGCGAGAGCATGGAAGGCGCCCCGGGCTCCACCGCTGGTGGCCTGGAAGACCGGGCTGGACTTTTGTATGGGGATTGAACTACCAGTCTTTGTGGTTAGGGGATGCCCTCGGAAACACTTTAAGATCTGGAAACGATGGGCGGATTACAGGGGTCTGGAGTGCGACCCTCCACCGGAGGAGGCGACCCTTCCAACTCTGTGAAAGATTGAACTTTACGACATCACGAACAGTAACTGTGTGTACATAGCGTATATTGTTTATCACCTATAGGTGCTGAACCAAGCAGGCGGCAGTGCTCGGGGGGGGGGCGAGTTTTTTTGATTGGGGGGGGTCTGTTGTGTACTTTCCTTATTCTCTTATCATTTTACTGTAAATCACTGAAGTGGATATTAGGACGAGGATGATGGCGATTGACTCTGGGTTACAGAGCTTTGCATACATATGTATCTTCAGTCAATAAAATTTGTTAAAAAAAAAAAACTGTGGGAGAAAGTTATTGATGGAGCTGTTAGTACAGGAGAAAATACTCATAGATCACCTTTTGCCTCCGTTGTGTGTCTATGGATATGCTTCTTCAGAGTGCACCCTCAACTTGCTCGATATGAAACATCCTACATAACAAAATCAGAAAAGATGGAATTAAAAGAAATGTGGGAAGAGATTTCCCATGAGAAGAGTCTAAGTAAGAAATTATATAGTTACAGTTTGAAGATGTTTTCTCATCGAGAAATTGGAGCGTATGAATGTTTGGATCGCTTATCATCTGCAAGTTTATACTCCAAATCTAGAAGAATCATTTGGGTGAGTCTAGGTCTTGCTGCAACACAAAATTGAGTACTTAAATCTGTACAAGAAATTGAATATTTAGCTGAACAAGAACCAGAAAGTGCAGATATTGTGAAAACAAATATGTTGTATACATATTGGGCGTAGTTCGCGAAATAGTGCTACGCGAAGCTACGCGAAGCTACGCGAAGTGCACTTCGCACTACGCGAACTTCACGTAGTACTACGCAAGCTGCATAGTAGCATGTTCACACTGTGCAAAATGTGTTTTCAAAGATTGCACAGTGCGGACAAGCATCCGGCACTATGCAATCATTGAAAACGGCATCTTGCACAGTGCGAGCTGTAGTTTTCTGCTGCTCGAGTAGATTATTACTCGAGCTGCAGCTTTCTCAACGCGAACTGGTAGTTGAAATTTTTTCTTGAAAAGTCAGACGCAGATTTACAAGCTCCTTGTGCCACTTTTCCCATGTTAAAAGTGACACAAAAGTGGCGCAATAAGCTTGTAGATCAGTTTTTCAGACTGTTGTAACCTATCTGTTGCCACTGTTCGAAAGTAATTATACATTTCTACACAGTCAAGCTGCTGCACACTACCCACTCTCTCCTTTCACAAATAATTTGTTGTTGTTTCGGAAACAAAATTCTTTTCTCACCTAGTGCCATTGGCATTCACTGTAAGCAAGAGAGTTCACCACTTCAACTCAGACAAGGTTCTATACAGCAGACTGGAGATAGCAGCGTCCAAAACTGTAAAAAAGGAAGAGAAACGATATGAAAGAGTAAGAAAGAGAGAGAGAGAAAATGTGGGAGAGAAACACACGACAGGGAGGGGGCGTGCCTGCTGAAGCCAGAGGCGCAACCACAGTCAAAAATATCAGAGGGGGGGCTAGAAAAAGATTTGGGGGGGCTTAACTTCAAGCAAAAAGTAGAGTGGAGCTGCATGGGCTGTAAGCGAGGGGGGGCATCAAAGCCTCATTAACAAGCAAAATGTCTTTAAAAGACCTGTGAAGTACTCGGGTGCGACTGTGTGTGGGCACAGGAAGCTATCTTATCCCTAGCTGAAGCCCCGTTAGCCCAATGTGTGTTTTGGGCACCTGCTGCATAGTACGCATTCTCTCCTTTCACTGATAACTTGTTGTTCTTTCGGAAACAATCTTCTTTGCTCACCTTGTGCCATATCTGTCATTCAAACAGGGAGCACTACTTGTCGAAGCAGGCTTCTCAGTCATTGTTAAAATGGCCACGAATTATCACAGAATACACAAACGTAGAGCTTTGTAAGTTACTTTTGGGGGGGTGTCGTCAATTTGTAAAACACAACCTGTAAGAAAAAAAAAGTTAACATTGTGTGTAATTTTTTTATGAAACGAGAGAGGAAATAAGAGAGTGATTGAAAACAATACGCGGAGCTCACCTTTTTGTCACCGGTGTTTTTTACCACATGCCGGACATAAACCATCCTGAAGCTCTACATCTAAAAGATAATAAAAGAAAGATGTTATGATTGGTAATTGTTACTATATTAATTTTGAGTTAGATAACATCGCGCTTTTATACACTTTCCTTCTCACAGTTCTACGAACTGTTTGTATTGGTAATATTCCGGACATTTCAGCGATTATAAAAACGTTCCTGCTATTGGGGAAAAAATGTATACATGTAAATAGTCTAAAATACTAAGTCGTGTTTTTGTATCTAGTCTGCTACATCCCTGCCTCCCTCCGATGCGTACTCAAGCCTCACTGCTGACTTTTTCGTGGAAAAAACACCTTCTGCATGATGTAGTCCCGATCTCCAACAAAGAAGTCTCATATATGGTGCAGAGTCTTGATATCTGTACGGCTAACGACATACTCGTGCTCCCATCATCATCATAGCAGGTTCTTCACCCGCTCAGTGCTTCCGGCACCACTAACTCAGTGACCAAAGAGGCCACGCATGTAGTAGTGGGCCCCTTGTTCAGTACTTTGGGAACAACTCTAAAATGGCGTACAACATGTGCTTTTCATCTTTTTTATACATAGGGTCACGTGTGTAGTGACGAATGCGCTGGATAGGAGTGGTGTGGTTATAAAAAAACCGATGGATTTGGGCCCAGATCTCTGAAGATGGCTGGAATGCCAGAAACCGGTCCTCAGAAGCTTGTTTCCTGTCCAGGGAAGGCATGGCTTGGCAGTTCGGGCTGGACTGTTCCCATGAGGCACAGGGTCAGACTGATTTGCATATAGCCATGTCTGAACTGGGCTGGTGTGGAGTGCAAACAAACAATGGATTTGGGCCCAGATCTCTGTACGGGGTGAATGTATGACATTGTTCTGCATTCTGTCCATCATCTGTAGTTTTGCATTTGTCACCCCGAGTGGGATGGGTATGCTCAGACGTGAGTCCCATGCACTCCACACCACTGGATTCAAGCAAGTAGGGCTGAAGACGGCTGGAATGCCAGAAACCGGTCCTCAGAAGCTTATTTCTGGTCCAGGGAAGGCATGGCTTGGCAGTTCGGGCTGGACTGTTCCTATGAGGCACAGGGTCAGACTGATTTGTATATAGCCATGTCTGAACTGGGGTGGTGTGGAGTGCAAAAAAACAATGGATTTGGGCCCAGATCTCTGTACTGGGGTGAATCTATGACATTGTTCTGCATTCTCTCCATCAACTGTGGTTTTTGCATTTGTCAGCCCGAGTGGGATGGGTATGCTCAGACTTGAGTCCCATGTACTCCACACCACTGGATTCAAGCAAGCCGGGCTGAAGACGGTTGGAATGCCAGAAACCTGTCCTCATAAGCTTTTTTCTGGTCCAGGGAAGGCATGGCTTGGCAGTTCGGGCTGGACTGTTCCTATGAGGCACAGGGTCAGACTGATTTGCATATATCCATGTCTGAACTGGGGTGGTGTGGAGTGGAAAAAAACAATGGATTTGGGCCCAGATCTCTGTACTGGGATGAATGTATGACATTGTTCTGCATTCTGTCCATCAACTGTGGTTTTTACATTTGTGGTTGTATAAGAGCCATGGGGGAGTGTGTGTGCCGATCTGACAACTAGACCTGGAACTAAGAAATCACTACAATGGAAATCTGGGCCATGTACTGTTGTTGTGTTTTCCTGGTAGCGTAAGCACAGTAGGCTGTACTAACGTATTCAGTCTCGATTATTTACCACCTCCACCAAGGGCTTTTAAATGTTGGGAGAGGGGTCAATAATTGTGCTGACTTTTCTCCTTTAGCGTGCAGTACTATATTGTTTTATAAAATGTATAACTCTTCAAACCATCTTTGCTCTCACGACGTACGGCTGCGATTTCCATAATTGCTTTTAAAAGTAATATACGCTTATTTAAAGTTTTAAAAAACAATTTTCATGATTATCCCAGATAATGTCTTCCCTTAATATGTACATTAAATACATAAATGTATGTTTTTGAACAATTAGAAACTTATGCGCCGTACGCGTACGGGCGTTGTACATGACGTCACGCGGGCTACGCGTTTTGGGCGAAAAAGAAAAAAAAAGGCGAAGCCCGCTTTATTGTTAATTAGCCTCCCGGAGGCAATGTTTTTTTTCATAATGGAGGGCCCGGAGGGTCCCCCCGGCGCGGGGATCGCTACCCCCGGGGCTTTAACTATATGTATGCAGGGGGCTCATGGCCCCCCGGAGTTCCGGGAACTGCCCCCCGGGCCTCTTTTTAATAAAAAAAAACGAGCAAGGGGGTTGTAAATGAGGTATTTTGCTTTCCTTTCTGTCTTGTAGAGGATCCAGGGTAAATATAACGTTTTTTGTACAGGCAGTACCTTTCTGCCTGTTACCATAGTAACAGTTCATGGCTCACTTGCGTGATTACAGAGGTTAGAAGTTCACCACAATATTTTGCTAATTGAAATAGTTACTGTGCTGGAGATTTATATTTATTTTTTTCATAGGAACCTTTCGTCATACAAGAAATCAGTGGGAAAGTTTTGTTAGGGATTCCTTCCTGTTCGGGGAGTATTAGTGTAACATACTCCAAGCAGGACTTTACGAAGCTTAATGTTCATTGGCTGTGAAGCATTACAACTAGAAGGATTGGCAGTCATTCCTTGCTCGCCTGTGGAACAACGTGGACATTTTACTGGCTAAAGTGTTCCGAGCACAAGATTGCTCTTTATTGGGGGGGAATGGTTCACTGTTGTCAGTGATTTTGTGATGCATTTTCCAAAGGAGTATGGGGAAAGAAAGTAGTAGAGGGCAGGTTAGGAACACTATTAACCCCTTCGATGCTCATTACAAGCTCAGCTCGCCATGCAGCACAGTGCTCCTGTGCTCATGACGAGCTGAGCTCGTCATGACCACACCCGTTTTTATTGTTGTCCAGCACAGCAGTGGAACAGGTGCAACATCAATGTGGTTAACTCTGTTCAGTGCCCATAAGGTGGTGGAGAGGGATTATGATGGAAACAATGTTTTTAATATGTTTCAAGGGCCATTTATATAATTGCTGTGTGGTGTATAAAATGACAGTGTCTTGCACTGGTATTTTTTATCAAGTTTGTAGGTGACATACTTCTTAGGAGTACTATTTACTTATAATATGGTGTTTACTGTCCTGTTAGAGAGGTGTGGTTGCGCAGCAAAAAAATCACTCTGAGGGGCTGATTATGATGGAGGATTTTCCGCATCCTTCGGGCCGGCGGAAGCCACCGCCGGCCCGGAGGATGTGGAAAATCCTCTGCGAACCCACCAAAGACCCACCGCCACATTAGGATGGCTGGTGGGTTGTGGTGTCAGTCCGCCACTTTTCCACCGCGGTTGACTTACAACAGCGGCTGAAAAGCTGTAACATGGCTGGCGGCGTCTATCAGACACCGCCAGCCATATTAGGATGGTGCAAAAGAGATGCTTTTCCACGGCGGCTTTTCCGCCGTGGAAAAGCATGTGGAACTTAACTGTGGGGGCCCGTTGCGGGCCCCCTGGGTGAAGGGGGGGCGGGGAGTGCACATGGGGGGTACCTATGGTACCCCCCTGCATTTGTATGCAGACATCGACAAGCACCGCACGGTGCCTGCCGCTTTCTGCATACAAATGCAATGTATGCATTTTTACCATTGCGGCGGGTGCAGCTTGAAGCCGCACCCACAACAATGGTAAAAATAGAGGATGTGACCGCCAGGGTGGCGGTCACATCCTAATTGGACAGGAGGGAACTCCGCAGGCCCCTCCTCTATGGTCGCGGACGGACTCAAGTCCGTCCGCGATCATAATGAGCCCCTAGGTTTGAAACACTTTTTATTAAGCAAATACAAATAAACTTTCTTCAGAAACTGTCGCTGTATATATGAAAGTGGTGACAATACTTCTTTTTTGTGCTACAGTTTATAAAAGTGTTATTCCACATTCTTGATGATGTAAGAGGGCATCAGTTACTTTTAGATAAAGTAGATTAGAAGTGCTACAACAAACAATCCCGCACTACATTATCTCAGATCAGGAGAAAAAGTAAAATACTGTTAAATACAAATTATTTGATATTACATAGAAATGCATACATTATTATTATTCAAATTTGTATTCTGTACAATTCAGGAACGTGCTGTCGTAGTGCTTAGAGGTTGCAGACTGTTCCACTAATAAATCACATACTCACTAAAGAATATATAGAATGGTACTCTTATAATATAAAGTACAGGTTCTATATATTCTTTAGGGAGAAGGTGAATAGGAACGACAAATAAGAATAGAAATTAGAAAATAACATTCAGAAATGTAAGGTTTATTAAATATTTAAAGTAACAAAGTATGCATGATAGCTATATTTCTTTGTTCTGCTGTTTCATAAAATATGTTTCTTGAAACAAATATCTGATCAAGTACTTTTTAATATTTGAAAGTTATAATATAGATGGCGCTGAAAAATCTCCCATTCCGCTTCTGTAGCAATAGGACAATCTATTATAATATAACATAAGGGTCTAGAAAAAAGGGTTTTTAGACAGGAAGAAAAAAGGGGCGCACAGCTAATGATTAGCGCTTGGTGTAAAACCGTTCAAGTTAGGTGTGAGGTGCAAAAAGGTTGAGGGGCTAAGCCCTATAACCCCCCAATAACAATAAAAGCCTACGCCACCACTGTATATAGTACAAGACAGATCAACTATGCACACTCTCATAGATACATAGATTATGGCAAAGTGGACATAGAAAGCAAAGGACAGAAAGCCTATTAATCAAATTCAAAATAACAGATCTTGTCTTTGGAGTAGGTTGTTCCAACAGTAGTGTCTTTAATGTTCAACAGAAACCTGTCGACACGTGTTTCGTCTCACAGGGGATAGTTTCCCGCGACTCCTCAGGGCTTGAAATACAAAGAGTGTTGTTGTGTGAGTTGCTCTGTCGGTGATAATTCTGATCCGACAGGGCCCAGGACTTGAAGGAAGGTAATAGAAGTCCTTCCGGAATTCTCAATATCCCAGGATCAGAAGATGCTGGGGAAAGGGTATCGGACAGGAATCAGGGAAACTCCAAAAAAAAGTATTGCAATTCCGGGATGTGTTCTGTAAGATCACTATTGTTATAGTTCAAGTTGCCGTTAAGTGGGACGACGTTGTAGATAAAGAACACCTTCTAATTCAAAGGTCTGTGGAACTCAGACGGGTGCATCTGGAACCGGTTCCTCGTACCATGACCCTGCACGATCACGGTTCCCCAGTCTCTATCCTTACACTTCCAACAAACACTTTGTCACTGTGTAGTAATCCATTCACTATATTAAAACACTAATGGGTAGATGTATGCCAGTTATTGTGCACTGTGACATCATCACTATGGATGTGCTGTATTTAGAATGTGGTGCACTATGGTGCATCATTCAGCCAGTACCCAAGTACTCATGGTGGAAAGTGTGTCTTAGGGCATGGACTGCTTCAAACACCTATAGACTATGCATGCAGTATTCTATGCACCGGCAAACTTGTCTTTTATACCTTCAATTCCCAGTCTGTATCTTTACACTTTCACCAAACACTCTCACACTACTGTTTCAATATTGTAGTGAGCCATTCAGCAGTATGTGTTTATCTATATACTGTGGTAAAACTGAGTTTCTTATAAATTCAATCAGGCTCTTTCCTTGCAGAACTGTAATTATCCACTCACTACCGAAGTACTCATGCATTAAAATAGGCCTTAGGTCATAGACTGCTTCAAACCCCTATAGACTACATGCAGTCTTCTATGTACTTGCCAATTTGTCTTTTACACCTTCAATTCCCCAGTCTGAACGCTGCAATTTGCGTAAATGCTTTTAAAAGTAATATACGCTTATTAAAAGTAAAAAAAACATTTTCATAATTATCCCAGATAAAGTCTTCTCTTAGTATGTACATTAAATACATAAATATATGTTTTTAAGCAATTAAAAACGTTTGCGCCTTTCGCATACGGGGCGCTGTACATGACATCACACGGAATTGTTGATGAAACGCGGTACGTCAAAGCGTATTCGTAGCGTATGCGCGGGTACGCGCTGAGTACGATTAGCAGTACAAAGTATGGTGCGGTCACTGTATGGGTCCGGTACAATTACCAAAAAACAATAAAAAAGAAATTATATAGATATTAGTTTTGATATATTTAAAGAAAATAATAAAACAAATATTTTGTTTTGTTGTTATTTTACATTAAGAGTAAGTATGAAATATAACTTAAAAAATAAAAAAATAAAAAATATTTATAATAAAAATGTAGGAAATTACTATAAAAATAAAGAAATATAATAATTAATGCATTTTAAAATTATCATTTACAAAACCTTTGAAATTCACTGAAAAAACCATAGGTTTCACACACTTTATAGTTAGGAATTAGCATTTAAAAAACCTTGCAAAGTCACTGAAAAAACCATATCGTTAGCTGTCCATTTCACTAATACAAAACCATTGAAATTCCCCCGTTATAGTTAGTTCAGCTAACTATAACTCGCACACCCGTAATGCACTGCTGATGACGTCACATATTACATCACTCATGACATGGTCAGTGACATCACTCATGACCTCACTGATGACATCTCAAATGACATAACTGATGACATCACTGATGACATCATCCTGTGAATGTGTCTTTCTGAAAAATACATATTTTTTATATATGTATATCTAAAGGTCGACGGAAAAATAAATGGGTACACAAGTGTCTAAATAGATGTTTTTCTGGTCTTTGTCTTGAGCATCACAAATAAATTTGTTGTGCTTCCTTTGTTTGATTTTTTCTTCGTAGGCTAATAGGCGTGTTTTCATGTTTTCACAGAGTTCTTCTCTTGTCTTCACATCTTTATCAGTGGCAAATATTTTTTCCAATTCTTCAATTTCTTTCAGGCAAGTAGCTCTATCGCTCCATGCAAATTTAATGAGTATTTTCAGAATTCCTACAGATGATTCCGTTGTGTGAGCTAGCCATTCATTTCGAAGTCTGGGGTCTTGAATTTCATAAGCGGGAATTGTATAAATACTTAAACCGCGTGGAATGTGGTTTACCTCAATATAGTTTTGAAGCGATGTAGCTTCCCACCATTTTCTTATCTCTCTCTCGTACAGTTTCTCAAGTCTGCCGAACTGTATTTTCAGGCATCCTTATGTGCTACTGCACCTGCGCTGCTGCTTGCAGCACCATTATGTCCCGTTTTGTCTTTTTTAAATATGTCAATTGCTGCCTCCTGGCAAGCCTCGTCCGAATGCATCATCTCCTTAACTTCTGAAAGTATACAGGGATTGTGCAGATCTTAGTGTTACCCTCACTCCGCCAGTAGGTAGTTATAGTTAGGACCTAGTTTTGATAGGAAAAGCATTTTTTCTTTTCCTAATAACTTTGGCGCCTGTTGACAAATCTTTCCGAAATTCTCAAAACTAGTGAGGCGCACCGGTCCGCTCCTATGTTGGAAATTTTGGGGTGATTCGGTTAGCAGGGGCAGAGAAAAAAGGGGGGTCCCAAAAAGTGTTTTCTCCATGTTATTTCCCATAGGAAACTTTAGACACGGCTACAGCCCGAACTGCTTAACGGAATTGCACCAAATTTGGCCAAAAGGTAGCCCTTGTTTCATAAAGAGCCCTTTTTGTTAAATGGTGTAAATAAATACATTAGTTCCTGCAAAATTCAAGAAAAAGAGGTGAAAAAATGCATTTCCCATAGGAAACTTTAGACACTGCTACAGCTGGAACTGCTGAACCGAATTACACCAAATTTGGTAGAAATGTAGTAGCTGCTGGGAAAATCAAAAAATAAAAATATCGGTATATAGCGGCACGGTGGATCAGCGCACCGTGCCGATCATGCGCTGCATTCTAATTGGCTGTCAACACTTCAAACCAGGATGTGTTGGCCGCCATCTTGTGCCTTGGTAGAACCGAGGCACAAGAAAACAGAAAAACAAAGATGTAAAACAAGAAAAGGGGGCAGGGTAGAAAAACCCTGACCCCCTAGGCCTGCTCACGGTGTCCCACCAGCACCCCCAAGGCCAAAAAAAGCATTTTTTTGAAGAAAAAAAATTGGCCAAATTTGTGCTGGATGCTCAAATCTGGGAGATAAAATAAAAAAATACAAAGGGCGGGCTCCCGTGCTTCATTTAATTGTAGCCCCCGGGTGGGCCAGGTCCCGGGGGCAGCAAAAAAATATGTGGGGGTACCCAATCTCACCCACACTGCCCCAGGGACTGCCACCCTCCTGGGGCTTTGAAACAATATTTTGTGGGGGCACATGGCCCACCGCAGCCCCGGGGACCCCACCCCTGGGACTTGTTTTCTAAATGTGTGGGAGCCCCAAGCCCCGTGGACCACCACCCACCGGGGCTTTTGCCCCGGGGACCGCAACTCCGGAGCTTTTTTAAAATAAATACAAATACCTGTGTGGGCAGGCTCGCACCCATCCAACGTGCCCCGGGGCACTAACATACTAATATTTAAATGTGGAGGTCAGTTACGGACCCCGAGCCCTGGGGACCACCACCCCCCGGGCTTTGTCTATGATGGGAGGGGGCTGTGCAACCTACATCCTGGAGCCTCTGATGGCCCCCAGGGTGCCCAACCCCGGGACACTGCTGTTTGCTGTTCCAGGGCGGGGTCCGTGTGGGTCCTGCCCTGTCATAGCAGACTCTGGTTTGGTTTTTGGAAGGGAGAGTAGGGAAACATTCCCTCTCTTCCAAAAACCAAAGCAGATTGCTTTTCCACACGGGGAGGTGCATCTTAGCAGCTTCCCTTTTGGAAAAGCAATGCCGGCTCCCGCAGGAGGCGGGGAGCTGGCGGGACCGTGGGGGAATTAAGGACCCCCCACTGTCACCAATGAAGTGGCCAGGCCCGTTGGGATGGGGTCCTCGGGCCAGAAGTGGCCAGGGAGGGGGGCCATGCAGCCCCCTCCCCAAAATATAAAAAATCGAGAGAAAAAAATGCAAGGACCGGCCCGAGGGATGGGGTTCCCGGGGCCAAAAATGGCCTGAAGGGGGTGGCCACGCAGCCCCCCTCCAAAAAATGTATTAAAAGAAAAAACAATGGCCAGGTCACAGGGGCCAAATATGGCCATGCGGACCCCTTCCCTTTTTTAAAGAAATGTTAAAATAGGGGGCAGGCCCTGGGGGATGGGGTCCCCAGGGCCCATAAAATGTAAAAATACATACAAAGGCTATGAAAAGTATGGTATTCCAGTGTTAATAAACTTGCTTGGAAAATGTCTCATTATGAGAGCCATAAGAACTGAGGAGAGAGACAATCTCAACACAAATATCATTGTATTACTCTGTTTTACAGTCAAACATCATTTTTTAGAAACAGTTTGCAAAGTTTGTACCCTTGTCTGTTAAGTTACAATATGACAGCAATTCACTTCCAGAATAATGTCCGCACACAGGATGTATTATTCAATTACTCTACCATACATACACTTCAGTTTGGTTCAAAACTTCATTCGGCAAGTTAAAATCAATCATAAAAGAACTTAACACATAAGATTAAACAGTAAAACAATAATACATTTCTGGAAGGCATATTCAAGGAAGTACTAAAATACATAAATCTAAAATATTGTAGGCCAACCTCACTGTGGACAATAAAGATCGAAGCAGAGGCAGGTAAGCAAAGTAAGCCTTTCAAAAAAACTATTTTCCTCTTGTTGCAGTGGCTTACAAGGGGTATAGCCCCACACACCGGACCCCATAAGTAGCAGTAGCCACATCTATGGCCTTAAATATCTCCATCATATCATTAATGGTCCAGCTGCCCAATTTTTCTGAAAACCTAAACTCCTCATTAAAGTTTCTAATCAGTTTAGATTCGGAATTGAGAATCTGTTGAGCAAGACAACCGTTACTTGTAAATAGGACTCCCGGGCATCAGAAATAAGTATGTCTGGTAATACATGTCTTAGCAATAAAATAAATTTAAATTTGTTTTGTCTCTGTAAACAGATCATGGTAGAGATCTTGGATTTGTTAATCACCATGGCTTTTGACACCATAAACTCTCCAACAGTAATCATCAATCTCTGAAGGCCAACCGGGGTCCTAGATATCAGAATAGCATCATCAGTGCAAACTACCCCTGGTATGGAATGCCTGGCAACACAGGGAGCATCAGTTGATAAAGCCTACAAATAGTAGTCAACCCCATTGATAAAAAGTGAAAACAATAGTGGGGCCAGAAAACACCTCAGTCAAAAGTCTCTATCCATGTTAAAAGCGGGCAAACATTCCCCCTGGGGGCCATATCGGACTCTACTGGATACATTCTCATATAGACTTGCAAGGAAGCTAATAAGTGCCCTAGGGGTGCCAAATGAAACTAGTGTTGGCCGATGCATAGTATGATTAACTAGGTCTAATTCGCTACTTAGATCCGCAGAGCAAAGATATAATAAGACAACCTTAGCTTGAAGATATATTTCCCAAAAAGCAAATTGAAATTAATACATTACTCTATTGTCCGTAGGCCCTTTCTAAAACCAAATTGTGCTGTGGATAAAACAGAGTGTTCCTGTGCTCTCTCCTCAAACCTCTTCATTAAAATCCTGTTCATCACTTTTACTGACAAAACCAAGATCGAGACAGGGCAACAATTTTTGGGGGGATCTGATTTCACACTTTTAAAAAATAGGTACATCTATGGAAAATGACAGGAAGATGGTATCACACAAAGCACAGAAGCATTATACCCTCTTGTTAAACTAGGTCCCTTTGGGCCTTTAGCAGCTTTAATAACATCGACAGGTAACTCAGCAGGCCCCGGGCCCTTCTTCTTTCACTATCATGCAGAGCTGTGATTACCTCAACAATGGAGATACCTTGAGGGAGGGGTTTTTCATACACACCACCCCATAAACTCAATATCACTTTCCCCTTGATCATGTTTAAAAATATTTGAAAAGTGTGCGACCTATGCTTCGCAGGAAACAAAGAATTAAAATCAGGGTTAACATCATTTATGGAAATTGGGTGTTAACTATATCCCAGAATAGCTTGCTATTTTTTGCATTCAGCAACTAAAAATCAGCTTTGATCATACCTCAGCCTGCAGAGCACTCTTCCTTACATTGATGGCCTGTTTATACTCCAGTCAGAGAGACTTAATGAGCGTATTGTTCGGTGGGGAAATATTTAGAGACCCCTTCATACGCTGAGAGGCCAGAGTACAAGAAGGTTCAAACTTGCACTGATTTTGAACTTGGGAATGGTTTGGTTTATGAGTAATTAATGAATTATTAGTACATGCAATAATTAGGTTCAGTGCATAACCATACTCGTTATAACAAAAATGTATGGTGCCCATCCGATCCTGGTTAGAATATCACCACAAAGAGTTTGTTGCAAGAGAGCAAGACTGAATATTAAAATCTCCTACCCATAATATTATAAAATCAGAGTGGATAGGGCGTAAAGAGGCTTCCAAACTAAGATCAAGTGCATAGGCCGCCTTACTATGCAACAGTTAATAGGTAGTTATAGGTAGTTAATTAGAGATAAAGGTCTACAACCCACCTTTAGCCCACCCAGCAGAGGAAAGAAAGTCACCCAGGTAAAACAAAGAGTACCCTTCTACTTGCTTCAGGTTCCCACACCATGTTTCACCATGCAACCCCATCTGGTGCTTTTGTCATCCTAAGTGGGAAAGGTACAATCAAACGGTTCCGTGCTCCTGTCCAACTTGATTCAAGCTAGCCTGGCTGATGAGGGATGATTCTCCAGAACCAAACCCAGTCCCAGGATGCTTGTTTCCGGTCCAGGGAGGACCTTGCTTGGCAGTTCGAGCTGGACTTTTCCCGTGAGGGACAGGGTCAATGCTGATTTTCAAAAGGCTGTGTCCACACTGGGATTGCGTGCTGAGCAAAATAACAATAGATAAAACCCAGAACTTTGTGACTGGGGGTGAATGTTTGCATTGTTCAGCATTCCCTCCATCATTTGTTCCTTTTGCTTTTGTCACCCTTACTGGGATGGGTATGCCCAGATGTGGTTCCTGTGCTCACTGCACCACTGGATTCAAGCTAGTCTGGTTGATATGGGGTGATGCCCCAAAACCAGTCCCAGGATGTTTGTTGCTGGTCCACGGAGAAAATGGCTTGGTAGTTTGGGCTGGAACAGGGTCAAGACTGATTTGCATATGGCTGGGTCTAAATTTAGGTGGAATGGTGAGCCAAAGACCGATGATTAAACCAATATCTTTGTGACGGGGGGTGAATGTTTGCATTGTTCAGCATTCCATCCATCATTTGTTCATTTTGCTTTTGATGAACATGGCCAAGGATCACTGTAGTTATATTCTGGTCCAAATTTACAATGATGGGCTCTACTACTGTAACACTTGTCCTGTTCATGGTGGCCATAGTCAGTCTCTGGGAATCAATTTTCGCTTCCAAATTATCCAACCTTTCCCTGAGCGGCAACACAATACTCGGAATGCATGACTAATGTGTGTTTGTATTCCTCAAGATACACTTCTATTGGTAAGGAGTGTCTCATTTTAAAATGGTATCTGCTTAGAGAAGTTGAAGAAGGAGTAAAACTCCTGAATTAGCAAAAGGAAGGTAATGGTACGGCACCACAGCTATTTTAAGATCAGGGTGTGAAGGCTCATAACATATCATTGTTATTTTTACAAGGCATCGTCCACTAAACTCACAACCTCAAAGAAGTAAATGTAGGGTCGTAAGATAGAAGTTCGATGCCTGACTCTGAAGTCACTCAGCACTCCGAAACTTCTCAAGATGAACCTCTCTCTCTCTATCTTACCAACTCCTCCCTTCCTTCCCTCAGAGGATATTGCCATTACGCAGTTCTCCTGGCATGTGTTGAGTAATTAACCTTCAGGGAATTGGAGCTACAGATCTACTGGATTTTCAGGTGAGTGGACACTGTCCTTGACAGCCCAAATATGGCCCAATGATAGGAATGTGCATGTAATAGGTTAGATCAATTAATTATAACTAGGGCCCGGTGTTATGGTATTTATCGTTTCGACATTTCCATCTGTATACATCCATATTTATTATTTGCTCATTTTATCTTTATTTATCCATGGGTATATTTCCACATTTCTACAAATGTTTACCCATATAAAAAGGTCCACTGTTGTACTGTAATAACCATTACAATACGATATAGTCGTTTGAAACCATATGTATTGTAGAACAGCTTAAAGAGCTGTACTGCTGCAGTTATTTGAGCTTCATTAGGAAATATATTTAAAATTCCCTGCCTGTGATTCTGCACAGCTATTGACATGGTACTTTAACCACACACCGACGCTCACCCACATATATTAAAATATATATAGACTCGCATGATTATAATGGCTAATTTACACTTTAATAATGAAAAATATACTTACTTGTCATCTAAATGGACATAATGAAAACACAGGAAACCTTACCTTCAATGTAAAGACCCCCGATGTAACTCCTGTGATGTAATCGTTCCCATTTAACTCTCTGATTTAATGGTGCACACCCCTTCTTTTAACTGGAAAAGTTGCAGAATTTTTTGACAGCTTCTTGATGGTTAGCAAAAATAGCTCATTGATTGAATTACTACCACCGAAATGAAAAAAGGAAACAATAAAGCACAATAAAGTCAGAGCACTAAAGCCGGACATTAGTTTTAAGTAAAGACATACAAGTAACAATAACAATATCAAACACAAATAATAAAACTTAAAGGACAAATATAGTGCTACCCACAGTAGATGGTAATACCTTGGTTGTATAGCTAAACTTGTTAGGTGCTCAAACCCAAGAGGACTCCAAACATTTTAAAATTCACTTTTTTGTGGTGTATTTAATCAAAACTAATTCCATACTAGCTACCAATTTATCTTCACCAAACCATGTTCAAAATTCTTGAAGCAGTAAATAATTTGAGTTCGTGGTTGCAGGTGAGGTCTACCAGCACTCATTTGTGGGGACCAGCACTTGTTTGGCCTCACAACGTGTGACCTAGAGCAAAATAGAGAAAATCAGACAGCAGGGAAAGAGGGAGGAAGAAAATGACAGGAAAATAAAATGTGAAATCGAAGGGCAGGGTGTGTCTGGTGGTGAATGAAAGGTCTGAAGTGGAATCAATATTTGGTATTTGGCAACTTGTTATTCAATAGCACCAGCTGTAGTTTTCTGAGCAAAGATTTTACCCTGACAGTTACTCTTTCCAAATGAATCACTATCTGGAGGCCTTACATTTTTCCATGCAGTTGCTATAGTCAATGAAATGTTTGTAGAGCCCAAGTCCCGGTTTGATCAAACACTCTTGCTCTGAAACATTAGAATGGTAATGCAATTAGGTAGCAGTATCTGAGAAACTGCAGACCGTTAATCCGCATCCCTTTTGCAGAGGGCAGGAAAAGAGTATATGCTAATTGTCGGCGTTGGAAATGGTGTAGTTTATGGCCAGATATCATTGATAGTTCTAACATTCTTAGTTTACCATCTAGTCATTTATTCAACCATCACAATCAGTTCCCATATGCCATTTATTAAATAAAATTGAGAGACAACCATTGTGTTATATTTGGCAGCATAAATCGCATATGATCCACTGTGACAGACCAAATTAAGTATTCGGTGGACGGGTTTCTCCACTTAATAGTCTGTCTTCCATGACAGATACTTCAGGCATCCACCCTGTTGGTTTTACCATCAAAAAGCAACATTGTCAGCATATGGTGATGGAGCAGGGACTCATTGAAAAGGGACTTGTTCGGAAGCAATCCTCTCATTCAACTCCCTAACATGTTAATTAATTATGTATTGAGTAAAACTAATGCTCACCACATTAGTTAGAGAACCTTGCGTATGTGTTTACTAACCATAAACATTCGAACAAAGTAATAAAACCACTTTAGCAAGGAAATCTTTACTGTGCATGAATCAAGTGCATCTACGTCATATGACGTATTAAAGCTTGAGGGGAAATTCTTACGCATGAGCAAAAGGCATTAACATGGAGTCTTGAAGACTCGTGTGCATGGCACCTGTTTAGCTGTAACATGATCAAGCTATTTAATCAATGCTAATGTGGGGAAAGTATTAATAAGTAGAGGGGGTTAGATTAGAGATGGGTGGTGTACAGTCAAACCATTTATTTTTAAAATAATATCTGTCTTTTCTGACTTTGTCCCTAGTGTGCATTTTGGCCTTTCGTGTATGTCCAAAGTGAGTTAAGTCAGGTGGGTTTTGTGCATGACAGCTGAAAATCAGCCCGGAAGAATGTGGTGTGGGTCAAGAAGAGTACAAGGCTACAGTCTGTATGAAGCTTGAGAACCGACAGTGAAAAACCTAAATGAATGAGACCACATATTAAAGTTAAACATTTGTTGCCGATGTAATGTGAATGCGGTGGGAAAATAAAATATGAATACAAAACTAAGGGGTTGGGTTTGTTAACAAAGGGCTAACTGAAAAGAGTGATATGTAAGCATGGTGTGATGATCTTTCCCCCCCTTGCCTGACCAATCAGAATTATTAGTTTTACGATATTGAAATTTTAGTGGGTTGTACATGAGGAAGGAAAAGGTATAATTGAGGTAGTTTTAGTTAGTTAGGGAGTCATCGATGCTAAATGCTGCAGAGCTCGGGATGCTGTTGGTGTAGTGGGTGATGTTGTTAGAGATGCTGATGAAGAACGGAATGCAGAACCTATCATTTTAACTTAAGTGGGTTAGAAAGAAGATTGTGGAAGATCCTCGAGGAGGAAGAGAGTGTCAGAAAGTGGTGCAACATGATCATTGGTATTAGAGAGGTCATCTATCCTGTTCTGCATCCTGTCCTGAAGTCTTTGTCTCCTGAACTATCCCGGGAACCCTTACCAGCCCTTTGGCCAGGGGGTTGGTCCTAGGTAATTATACTTTCGTGAATTTGTAGATGTTCTTTACTCTCTGTCCTCTGCTTTCTGAGCATAAGTCATTGCAAGCCTGAAGTATGTGTTGATGATATGATTAATTGAATCTTCTCTCCTATGATTGACGGTGACTGTACTGTACTTTGAAGTGGTTCACATGCAATGCATTTAGATAAAGGCTTAAAACGTACACAAGTCGGTTGTTATTTACTTTAAGAGATAAAAGTTAAAATTAAGTACATTTTTGCCATCAACTAGTTCAACTAATGGTCCATCGACCAGAGGAAAGAACTTTTTGATCAGTGAAAGGTTGGTTAAGAGTAAGGTACAATCAATCTGGAAGGGTGGAAAAATCATAAACCTTGACTCCAGCGGTATACTCAATTGTGTGTGTTTATGGGCCCAGGTGAGTATATGGAATTGGAGTATCTGTTGTTGGTACGCCCCTGGATCAATGGTATACCAGAAAATAGGGTGGACCAAAAGTAAGTTTCTGAAAAGAGCATCCATCTTGCATGATGTTGTTCTGTCAATAACAATTAGAATGTTCCCATTACAAACAATAGATGTCCCCCACCATTTAATCTATGCCAACTTTGACAGATTTTACAAAAAATCATAATACATTTAAAAAAAATATTAGCAACAAATACAATTTCAATATCCACACATTATGTTTAACATTTATAAAAATGTTAAAGAAAATTACTTACTTTAAAATGTGTATCATTTTACCAAAAACATTTTGTAATATACATATTTCAATTTTGGGTGAGTTCTGTAAATTTGGATCTTTTGCAGGGTTTGTTTGTATATTTAAAAACATAATTTAGATTATACAACCAAATGCATGAAGATTATTTACTTTTTGACATATTACATTTGGGTGAATTTAGCCATATAACTAATTAAATAAAAGTTTACGTTCTAAAACAAAGTTAAAACATATTTTAAACATTTGAACAGATTTTAACATACAAATTCGTTTGACGGAACCTTACAAAGCGAGATCAAGTCCTGGATTGAAGTAATTCTACATTTCATAGGAATTGGTTGTAGAAATATTTTTCGAGCTCCGACAACTGTAGCATTGGGCAAGTAAATAACATATGTTCCAAGTCTTGCTCCCCACCATTACATAAGTTACAGAGACTGCTAGATTTGTCTTTTGGTAGCCACTTGTAGGTAAAAAAAAAATTGAGGAGGTTTCTCAAATCAGAGTAATGCAAATGATCTCCTGAAGGCATGTTTTAGATTAAAATAAATATGCTGTTGTGTTTTGCTATAGACCATAGTTTCAGCATATGTTTTGAATAGTGACAGTTTGGCGCAATGCTGAAAATCAAAATCAAAACATAGTCTTGGCATGAAATGTTTAAAAAGAGCTTCAGTTGAACAGGAGTCCAAGATTGTAACAAAGTGATATTACCATTAGATAATTTGAAAGCAGTTGAGACATTGCTACAGAATACGTATTTCGGTGATCCTTGTTCGAATGCCTCTATTTTAAGTAGGGATCGTATCGTTCCTTGTTTCGCATGGAGGAAGGAGGGTATATGCCCATCTGATAACGTTACTGATTCTTCTGGCAAATGAATTAACAAGTGAAAGTTTGAGGCGGAGAGCTTGTACCGGGACCGCTTGAGACATCTTTGTTAGTTTCCATAGGATCTTCCCTTCTTTTAGATCTAAATGTTTCCATTGACTTAGTGGGATGTATTCGTGAGAATATGAAAGTGCTAGCGGAATCTTGGCACTCTAAACCTGAAGAAGTGAAGAAAATTGACTTTGACCGGTCGAGGCATATAAACGTGAGATTGCTCCCATGTGGACGTCAACTTTCTGGTCTAAATTCTGTATATGAAGCAAGTTTTGTAGGGATTTTGAAAAGATTCTCCCTAAGTAACTATACTCGTTTGCCACTTCCAGTGGTTTTTCCCTTAGGGTCCAGTTGAATTTGACACTCCGTTTCCATCCCGAAAATTGAATGATTTTTGTTTTTGGGGTATTAGGTATTAAGAAATGTTCTTACATGTATTTATGGTAAGCATGGGCGTAAAATCCGTTCCGTTCACGGAATTTGCGGATTTTCTTCAATTTCGCGGTCCGCGAATCTCGTGAAATTGCAGACCAATCCGCGAAATCGCATGCGGGACGGATTTTCAAAAACTGAAGCACATGAAGCCCTTACAGGTTTACAGCAGGTGCCCAAGTTGAAGCTAATTTGTTTGTAACCATTTACAAAATGGTTACAAAGAAATTAACTTCAACTTAAGCACCTGCTGTAACCCTGTAAGTGCTTCCTGAGCGGTGCCTCCAGAGTTGTTGCCTAATTGCAACTATTCTCTGACCCTGCTCTGACCCTCGAAGCAGGGTCAGAGAATAGTTACAAGTATGGTGCAATGCTCCAGGCTGTCACAAAAATTAAACCACAACAGGAAGCACTTACAGATAAGGAAGCAGGTGCCGGACTTGAAGCTCAAATTCAGTAACACACTAACCAGCCCCCGGTTGAGGCAGCGAAAAAGAAAAACAAGGGAGACCCTACTCACAACGGAACCAGGGTTATGTGTATATCCAACGAACAATGGTTCCTGTGGCATAACAACTTGTACAATTTATATTTAGTACAACAGCTCAATGGCGTTTTTTAATTATCATAGAAAAAGGGGCTTGGCAAAGAAAAAGGCACACTCATACCAGATTCTGAAAAATGCTTTTGTAATTTACATAAGGCAGTTATAACAACGACATATATACAAACAAAGAAGTGCAATGTGTCCCTGGGGACACATTGCACTTCTTTGTTTGTATATATGTCGTTGTTATAACTGCCTTATGTAAATTACAAAAGCATTTTTCAGAATCTGGTATGAGTGTGCCTTTTTCTTTGCCAAGCCCCTTTTTCTATGATAATTAAAAAACGCCATTGACCCGGTTGAGGCAGGGCAGGTGTGCTTTCTCCCCATAATCTACAGTGGTGAACCAGAGGGGGCTGTGATGAACCATAAGGTGCAGTTGTGAACCAGAGGTTGGCAATGGTGAACCAGAGGGTGGCAGGGGTGAACCAGAGGGTGCTGTGATGAACCAGAGGGTGGCAGTGATGAACCAGAGGGTGGTGGTGATGGACTAGAGGGTGACAGTGATGACAAGAGGGTGGCAGTGGTGAATCAGAGGGTGGCAGTGATGAACCAGAGGGTGGCAGTGGCGAACCAGAGGGTGGCAGTGGTGAACCGGAGGGTGGCAGCGGTGAACCAGAGGGTGCTGTGATGAACCAGAGGGTGGCAGTGATGAACCAGTGGGTGACAGTGATGAACCAGGGGGTGGCAGCGGTGAACCAGCAGGTGGCAGTGGTGAACCAGAGGGTGGCAGTGATGAACCTTAGGGTGGCAGTGATGAACCAGAGGGTGACAGTGATGAACCAGAGCATGACAGTGGTGAACCAGAGGGTGGCAGTGGTGAACCAGAGGGTGACAATGATGAACCAGAGGGTGGCCGTGGTGAACCAGAGTGTGATGTGATAAACCAGAGGGTGGCAGTGATGAACCAGAGGGTGAAAGTGATGAATCAGAGGGTGACAGTGGTGAACCAGAGGGTGGCAGTGGTGTACCAGAGGGTGGCAGTGATGAACCAGAGGGTGGCAGTGATGAACCTGAGGGTGGCAGTGATGAACCAGAGGGTGGAGCTGCTAAACTGCCCGGGAGCCCTGTGGGTTTGAGCCCCCGCGCTGCTGCGCTGCCCAGAGGTTGTGAGCCCATGCGCTTATGAACTGCCCCTGGGCCCAGTGGGTGTAAGCCCCCGTGCTGCTGAACTGCCCCGGAGCCCTCTCAGTGTGAAAATCATTTGTGCTCAATTGCCTGGGAGCCCTCTGAACGTGAGCACACATTATGCTAAGTGCTCCCCTGCCCCCAGTACATATATACCCGTACCGCACAGCACCATTATGCTCTTGCACCATGAAGTCTGGTGCCTGAATGCTCTTGATCCGTGTAGGTGGTACCACCGTCTGGTGCAGTCAAAATGTAAAGTCATAACTTGCTACACAGCATCAATAAACATGTGTCCCCCTGGCACCGGTATGCGCATGTACCAGGCTTGGAGCACCCGCATGCCACTGCACCCAACTGCCCAGTGCCAGCATATGCCTGTACTGAGCAGTTTAGTATGAGATGGGACATTGTGCAGCAGCAGCAGCTGCATGTGCCTGAACCCACTGAGCAGGATCAGAATGGCTTTGTACCAACACGCGCAGCAGAGCTATCTTGGACATCTGAAGGATTCTGGGGTCCTGTGCCAAACGTATTTTTGCATCCATGAGTTTCCCGAGCACCATCCCCGTGTAGCTCCTGTGACCAGGAGGCTGCTTTCTCCTCATCCGCTGCTCTGCTCGGTCTCTGACCCTTTATAAACAAGATGCATGTGAACTCGCATGGAAGCCCCGCCTGTTTTGCCCCGTCCACCACACTCTAGCGGTATGAAACGTCTTCCCGCCCGTCCCCACTATAATGGCCAGCTCATTCAAGGGAAATCGGCGCCTTTTGGTGTGCTGGCAAAGTTACAGGCCCACGTGGTCATATATTTGTGCAAATGGCACAAAAATCCGCGAGTTCGCGGGAAAATTCGCAAACTCGCAGATTTTTTTTGCCATTTTGCACAAATTGGCGGACCGCAAATTCGCAAATTTCGCCCATACTTAATTTATGGAGTGCTTGCTGACTCCTTTGCAGGCCAAATGGTGTTAGGTCTAAAATGATTACGTCATCTACCTACATCATGGTGTGAATTTTGTGAAGAACAATTTTGGGTGGAAAATTGCAGATCTGTTTGAAACTTTCAGGAAGATTGCTGAGATATAGGGAAAACAATAAGGGAGAGAAAAGGCAACCTTGTCTAAGGCCATTTGGGGTCGGTATTGGGCTTGTGAGACCCTTCTCCCTCCCCATTTGGACTTGACACCAAGTTCCAGAATGTTGCGATGTTATTACATGGAGTAAGTGATTCGGGATACCCATCTTACTGAGTTTTCTCCAAAGCATTCCTCTGTCTACCCTGCAGAATGCAGTAGGAAAATCGACAAAAGCAGCGTACAGGACCTGAGATTTTGAGTACAGATATTTGTCTAGTATGGTTTGCAACACTGCAATGTTATCAGTGACTGAGTGCTTTGGTCTGAACCTGACTTGGTATAAAGGAATTAGACCTGATGAAAAAGCCCAGATTTTAAAATGATCTAGTACTGCTGCTGTGAAGATCTTTCCTGTTGCGTCCAGGAGAGCTATCTTCCTGTAATTACTGGGAAGCAGCCTTGAGCCCTTCTTATGTAGTGGGATTACATGCTCCCCTTCCAAGATTTGGGCATTTCCTCTGTTACAAACATGTGGTGAAAGAGGGAAGGTAAGAACTTGCTCCATGCTTTGAGATTACTTTGGAGGACCTTAATCTGAATTTGATCCGATCCCGTTGCTCCGACGTTCTTGCCCTTTTAATATATAGCTCACTTAAAGAGGGACTTGGTGCTCCGATGTCCAAAGTATATACTCCAGGGGTGCTAGCCACACTATTAGACCTTTCTGAGGTGGTATTTAATTTGTATAGATTTTCTAGGTATGTTTCCCATTCTGCTGGGGGTACTCGGATAGCTTGTAATGATATTTTTGTGCCTATTATTTTGGCGATTATTTTCTAGTAAGCATGTTGGTTATTCTGCTTTGCTGCTATCTGGATGTCAACCCAGTTTTTATCCAGTTTTTTTTCAGTTTTTTTGCTTTTTCTCTCCTGCCCTGGTTTTTCAATTTGTTGATTTCTAGTTGTTGATGCAGAGTATTCAAGGAACTGTGACCTTATCCATTTATTTAATTGCTTTGTGATAGTGTCTGGGTTCTGTCTTTTGTTTTGATTCATTCTTGGACCCTGTTTTTTTAGATTTTCCTGCAGTTTTTGAACCAGATTTTTGACGACTACTTCTAAATTTTTTGTCGGATTTGTAGAGTGGATTATCTGTAAAGGTTGTGCCGTATCAATTGTGTTAATGATTTTATTGAGTGTCAATGAATTCCTCTGTATCCGTACTTGGTGTCAGGATCCGACCTGTGCCTACCCAATAATGAACCAGAAACTACAAGTCCCAGAAAGCCCAGCGTGCACAAGACAATGGCTGAGGACATAAAACTCCGCGAGACTGGGAGTATGACGCACGAGATTTTGTCTTTGGAGTGTTGGATTGGAGAATCAGAGGAGGAAGCTCTTCTGTGACTACCTTCGGGATTTAGCGTTTGCCTACCATAACCCGCGGCTGCGGGGTTACCTTCTACCTAGGATTTTGAGTTCACGGAGGCGAGTTCCGCCGGTGGTGGTCGTCGCCTGAAAAGCAGGAAGTTCCGTACTCGGAGAGACGCTGGATTTTACCCTCTCGAGTACGGCTCTGTGTTTGTTTGTTTTGGTAGCTTGGTTCCGACGCGAGAGACGCAGGATTTGCCCCCTCTCGTGTTCGGGAGTTTTTGGGTATTCTTTTCGGTACTCGGAGAGACGCCTGATTTCACCCTCTCGAGTGCGGAAGAAGTAGCCTTGTAATCCGAAGTGAGAGACGCAGGATTGCCCCCTCTCATAGTTCGGAAAAAGTGGTGTAAACTATCCCAACCTTGTGGGCACCGGGTAGTACACCCAGGGGAACTTCCACTGAGAAGAAAGGAAGCGAAATTCCAGGAATGACTAGTAATTCCGTCTTCTGAACCATTCGCCTGGTAAGAACTATTGTTTCTATGGTGTATTGTCCCTGTAGACTAAAACTTTAGTTACTGGAAAGAGAAGGAACATAGAAACGGTCCAGAGCAGAGTGGTTATATAATTTACGTTAATTTGTTATGTTATGATTACCCAGTGACTTATGCAACTAATAAGAGCTGAAGTCGATCTGATTCATAAATAAGGGACGGAGAATACAGGGTATGTATGGGAACAGGCATAAGGGCCAATAGCCAGAGTCTGGGGAGGGAAGTACTGTAACTTCATGTCTATTTCTTGTATTTTAGGGACCACTCCCCGCAGATGAGAGAAGTGATCTCATGTGCTGTTACACGTAGAAGAGAGAGGTGCCTGAGATTGATCAGGTAGGAAAGGAAATAAGAGGGGAATCTAGTTTAGTGGATGAAGGGTAGGACTCCCCACTTACAGAGTGTTTTTTGTGTCATTACAGACACCTCTTCTACAACCGTTTCCCATCCCGGACCTTTTTTCCCTCGCCTGCTTACTATCGTGCTCGGTGGCATTTATTCCCAGAGCACGGAGAAAGCTGGAGGTGGACCCCATATAGCATCGCCCAATCCTGAGGAGCCGTTGGACCGTGACAGAATCACGTGCCCACGAAATAGTCTCCTCCCGATCGGGTATACAGGGTATGGCTACCTTGGAAGATGTGTTGGCTGCCTTAGTACTGGTTCAACAGGAGTTGGTTACTTCACGAGCTGAAACGGCCACTCTGAAGGAACAGGTGGATAGACAGGCCAGGAATCCTTTCAATGCTTCGGCAGGTGTTCAGCAGGTACAGGTTACGGTCCCTCAGCCCATTCCGTTGGCCAGCCCAGAGAGATACTCCGGTAGTCCTACTTCAGTACAGAATTTCTTGACGCAAATAACTTTACAATTCTCATGTTGCCCTGCGTCATTCCCTACTAATCTGTCGAGAGTAGCATTTGCGATCTCATACTTGACGGGGGATGCAGCGGATTGGGCCGGTCCTCTGGTGAGGAATGACGATCCTCTATTGACTGATTGGGGTGCTTTTCGGAGAGAATTCGAAAGAGTGTTCGATAGGAGGGCCACTACCTTAAGTGCAAACCGTGACATTCTTGAGTTGAAACAAGGTCGAAAAGATCTGGTCACCTACATGACTACCTTTAACCGTCTGATTGCCGAGACGGCGTGGCCGGAGAAAAAACTAAAGACATTATATTACCACGGTCTCTCCGATGAGCTGAAAGATGTATTGGCTCAGATCGATCCGCAGCCAGTTACATGTACAGACCTCATCAATCTGACGCTGAGACTAGATCATCGCCTGTCGGATCGCACTGGAGAACGGAGACGAGGGTATCGTCCTCCTGGGGGTCTGGGAAGGGCTGAAGGGGGGCCTTCCATTGAGAAGGGAGGAGGAGTGGAACCTATGGAAGTAGGTGCAATCCGGGCACCCTTGTCTAGAGCTGAAAGAGAAAGCCGTCGCACCTTGGGTCTCTGCATGTACTGCGGAAAAAAGGTCAATATGTGAAGGACTGTACGGTGAAACCTAAGAAAGGTACGCCTTTCCCGGCGGGAAAAAATTATGCAGTTCCAGTGGTGCTGGGGAACACGGAGAGAGAATCATCGTCGTCCGAGGAGAAGCCCGAGGAACAGGGATAGCGGTTGCCGTCTCTTGCGGGGGTTTCTGCCACGGATACGGAAGCTCACATAGTGTTGTCCATGATGTTGGAGGTGCGAGGACAACAACACCCGGTGCATAGTATGGTGGACTCCGGGGCTACAGGAAACTTCATCGACGAAGGGTTGGTTGAACGGCTGGGGCTGGTGAGAGTGCCCATTCAGAAACCAGAGAGGGTGCTGGCAGTGGACGGCACCCCGTTGAAGTCCGGTCCCATTACGGAACATACCGAATCGGTGGAGCTGCATCTCCCGGGGAATCAATTGGAGCATGTGGAGAATATAGTATTGAATATCATCGAAACACCTCAATATGAGGTTATCCTGGGCAAGCCCTGGTTAGGTCTGCATAACCCTACCATGGATTGGAGACAAAAAACCATCAGTTTTCAGTCGGATGAATGCCAGGCTTCATGCATGAAGAAAACCGTACAACATTTGATTGCCTTAGCACAGGTGTTTCAGGTGGCCACGGCCGTGGAAAAGGATGTAGGTTTACCATCTGTCTATGAGGAGTATCGTGAGGTGTTCAGTGAAATCAAGGCTGCATCGTTGCCACCACATCGTGAATACGATTGTCGAATCGATCTAGTGGACGGGGCAGTAATCCCCTCGTGTAGAGTATATGCCCTTTCAGAGCCTGAGACTAAACACCTGCAAGAGTACTTGAGGGAATTCTGTGCCATGGGGTTCATTCGTCCCTCTCGGTCCCCTGCAGCTTCACCCTTGTTTTTTATTGCAAAGGCAAACGGTGAGCTGCGAAGCTGCATTGACTACCGCCTATTGAATAGACAAACGGTCAAGAACCGTTATCCGTTACCACTCATCCCCGTATTGTTGGACCAAGTAAGGGAGGCCAACATTTACACCCGATTGGACCTCTGGGGAGCATACCATCTGGTAAGGATCCGCAGTGGGGATGAGTGGAAAACGGCCTTTAAGACAAGGTACGGGTTATTCGAGTACTTGGTCATGCCGTTTGGGCTGTGTAATGCCCCGGCAGCGTTCCAGTACTTTTTGAATGACGTACTAAAAGATTATATAGACCAGTTTGTCATCGTTTACATCGACGACATCCTGGTCTATTCCATGTCTATTCCGCAACATGTAGGGCATGTCATCTTGGTCTTGAAGAGGCTTTTGGACAACAGCTTATACTGCAAACTTAGCAAATGCGAGTTCGGAGTGACAGAAGTGGAATTTCTGGGGGTCATACTAAGTCCCTTGGGGTTCCGCATGGCGGATCGTAAGGTGGAGGCAGTACAACAGTGGCCAGTCCCAAAAAGTGTAAAAGAGGTGCAATGTTTCCTAGGGTTTTCCAACTACTATAGGAGGTTCATAGCACAGTTCTCATCAGTTGCATCCCCGATCACTCGCTTGCTCAGAAAAGGAGTACCATTTGAATGGACGGCTGAGGCAGATGAGGCTTTTACTAGGTTGAAAACTGCGTTTAGTACAGCCCCCATATTACAACATCCTCAAATGGATGTTCCATTTGTGGTAGAGGCGGACGCCTCGGATATCGCGGTAGGAGCGATCCTCTCTCAAAGAGATAAGGGTACGGGACAATTGCACCCGGTGGCCTTTTTGTCAAAAAAGCTGTCCTCCGCGGAAATCAATTATACTGTGGCGGAGAAGGAATTGTTCGCCATAAAGAAGGCCTTCATGGAGTGGAGGCATTATCTATGGGGAGCACAACACACCATCACAGTGTATTCAGATCACCGGAATCTCGTGTATATGAAGACAGCTCGTCACTTGTCACAAAGACAGATGAGGTGGATGTTGTTTTTTGCTGGTTTTGACTTCGTGGTGACATTCCGCCCAAGAGTAGACAATAAGAAGGCCGACTCACTGTCGAGACAGTCAGAGAGAGAATCATCAACACAAGATATCCAACAAGCCATCATTCCCTCCGAGAAAGTGCTGTGTGCAAGTGCAGTCGACAGATTCATGGCTCAAGTAGTGGAACAGAGAAGTCCGACACAGTGGACAACATGGGCTAGTCAGGATCAGAACAGAGTATTGAAGCATGGGGTACCCTTATGTAACGGAAAGCTGTATCTGCCCACTCACTCCCTCAGGTTGCAAGCCTTTAACTGGTGTCATAATGCAGTGGTGGCCGGCCATCCGGGGAACAAGAAAACACTTATCCTGATACAGCGACATTTCTGGTGGGAAGGGATGGCGAAGCAAGTGAATGACTGGGTAAGGCAATGTGAGGTGTGTGCTCGAGCTAAGGGAGAACAATGTAGGATGAGGGGGAAATTGTTACCGCTGCCTACACCGACTCATCCATGGCATACAATTAGCATTGATTTCATAGTGGGGTTGCCGAGTGATCAGAAATGCAATGCAATACTGGTGGTAGTGGATAGCCTCACTAAAACGGCTCATTTTATCCCCTGTCACAACCTTCCAACGGCCAAACAAACTGCCCATCTGTTGTTAACACATGTGGTGCGCCTGTATGGGATCCCCCGTGTTATAGTATCAGATAGAGGACCCCAGTTCATAGCCCGATTCCGCATGGGTGGTGCAAAGCTCTACAAGTGGAGGATGCCTTGTCCACAAGTTTTCACCTCAATCGGATGGCCAGACCGAGAGGATGAATCAAACCCTTAAGAAATACCTGAGGTGTTATGCTAGAGAAGCAGAACAATCATGGGTATCAATGCTGTGGCTGGCGGAACTATCGTACAATAACACCTGGCATAGTTCTATCAAGGAAACGCCATTCAGAGCAAACAATGGATATCATGCTAAGACTCTGCCCATCATTGTACCTAGTGAAGTGCAAAATCACCCTTCCGTTGCGGCTCATGTGGAGGAACTACTGAAAATCCACAAAACTATACGGAAGACCCTGGATCAGTCCAAGGTGACCTACAAAACATGGGCTGACAAACATCGTCAGGAAGGACCAGAGTATGAGGTGGGAGACAGGGTGTGGCTCTCCACCCGGAATATCCGGTTTTGCTATTATAGCGTTTTTCATCCACGCTTTATTGGACCCTATACCATCATCCGGAAGATCAACCCAGTGGCATACAAACTAAAGTTGCCTGTCCATATGCGGATACATCCAGTATTCCATTGTAGCTTGTTGAAACCAGCAGGAAGGGCGAAGCTGGGTGCGGCCCCACCAATATTGAGGGATGGTCAGTTGGAGTTCGAGGTCCGGAAGATCCTGGACTCAAGGTTCCGCCAGGGCAAACTGTGGTTCCTGATCTCCTGGAAAGGGTACCAGCCTGAAGACGATTCATGGGAGCCGAGTGAGGCCGTCCATGCTCCCAGAGCCATTGGGGAATTCTACAGACTGCATCCCGGGAAGCCGGGTGCTAGGGGGCACAGGGGAGGGGGGCATACTGTCAGGATCCGACCTGTGCCTACCCAATAATGAACCAGAAACTACAAGTCCCAGAAAGCCTAGCATGCACAAGACAATGGCCGAGGACATAAAACTCTGCGAGACTGGGAGTATGACACACGTGATTTTGTCTTTCGAGTGTTGGATTGGAGAATCAGAGGAGGAAGCTCTTCTGTGACTACCTTCGGGATTTAGCGTTTGCCTACCGTAACCCGCGGCTGCGGGGTTACCTTCTACCTAGGATTTTGAGTTCACGGAGGCGAGTTCCGCCGGTGGTGGTCGTCGCCTGGGAAGCAGGAAGTTCCGTACTCGGAGAGACGCTGGATTTCACCCTCTCGAGTACGGCTCTGTGTTTGTTTGTTTTGGTTGCTTGGTTCCAACGCGAGAGACGCAGGATTTGCCTCCTTTTGTGTTCGGGAGTTTTTGGGTATTCTTTTCGGTACTCGGAGAGACGCCGGATTTCACCCTCTCAAGTGCGGAAGAGGTAGCCTTGTAATCTGAAGTGAGAGACTCAGGATTGCCCCCTCCCATAGTTCGGAAAAAGTGGTGTAAACTATCCCAACCTTGTGGGCACCGGGTAGTACACCCAGGGGAACTTCCACTGAGAAGAAAGGAAGCGAAATTCCAGGAATGACTAGTAATTCCGTCTTCTGAACCATTCGCCTGGTAAGAACTATCTTTTCTATAGTGTATTGTCCCTGTAGACTAAAACCTTAGTTACTGGAAAGAGAAGGAACATAGAAACGGTCCAGAGCAGAGTGGGTATATAATTTACGTTAATTTGTTATGTTATGATTACCCAGTGACTTATGCAACTAATACGAGCTGAAGTCGATCTGATTCATAAATAAGGGACGGAGAATACAGGGTATGTATGGGAACAGGCATAAGGGCCAATAGCCAGAGTCTGGGGAGGGAAGTAGTGGAACTTCATGTCTTTTTCTTGTATTTTAGGGACCACTCCCCGCGGATGAGAGAAGTGATCTCATGTGCTGTTACACGTAGAAGAGAGAGGTGCCTGAGATTGATCAGGTGGGAAAGGAAATAAGAGGGGAATCTAGTTTAGTGGATGAAGGGTAGGACTCCCCACTTACAGAGTGTTTTTTGTGTCATTACAGATACCTCTTCTACAACCGTTTCCCGTCCCGGACCTTTTTTCCCTCGCCTGCTTACTATCGTGCTCGGTGGCATTTATTCCCAGAGCACGGAGAAAGCTGGAGGTGGACCCCATGTAGCATCGCCCCGATCCTGAGGAGCCGTTGGACCGTGACACTTGGGACTGGTTCACCATCATTTGATTGTGGGAGTACATAATATGAGCTGGTGATGCAAATTGTGTTTTCCACTCTGTAGCTACTTGCAGGATTGCATGATCACTTCACAGTGCAAAATTAATCTTGAGATGTGAAACAGTACCGAACAAATACGAGCTACAGATCATGTAGTCCAGTGTTGAGGAGTTGCGATTCTCTTGTCTTGTGGATGATGCTGAAATATCTCCTTCTACATTGCTGTTTAATATTACTCAGTTTATCATCGGGAGTGAGGCTAATAGGATTTTCCCTCTTTTATCTTGTTTGTTTTCTTTGGGAAATATAGGAGTGGAAATTGCCAGGGCTTCTTCTTTGTCACAGTTTGCCTACTTTTCAAGTAAATCGTTTGATATTTTTCTGTTGAGGTCGCCTGTTATGAAGAGTGATGGATTGCCTTGTCCATCTACCAATTTTTGATATCCTCGAGTATTTCTATTGCAAGTGCATCCATTTTTGCTCCAGGGGGGATGTAGACATTGAAGATGAGGAGATGTTTCGGAGTTCCTAGTGGGTCAATCCCAAATTTGATCTTAATACATTGGAAGTTCGTTGAACCAATTGGGATAATGAGAAGGATTGCTAACCCACCTTTCGTGTGACCCCAGTCGACCTGCTCTGCGGGGATATCGTATATGTAGTAGTCTTCTTGGTCAAAATTTGTTATTGACCAGGTTTCTTGTAAGGAAACAACAGTGGTCCCATGCTTACGTAATACAACACACCAAATAAATATAGACGAAATCGCTTCTATATTTTCAGAAGGGCATGTCCAGCCGGACAGAGGTCTTTCAGGTTTACTTAATAAACAAAATTCTTCAAAACATAGACGTAGGAATACCTTCCACAATGCCCCTATGTGGTACACAAGCCTGTGCCCAACACTAGGGATACACTCCATGACCGAAGCATTTGGCTTGCCCTGGCGTCGTCCGGTTACGATCGCGTAAACTGGCCAAACCTGACGCTTGATTGTGGGCGACTGGTCCGGGCATCAAGGAAGTAATTACTATCTGTGCCCTAACGCGCTCTGCCTCGGCAAATTTGAGGTTTAATGTAAAGGCAAAGTATTTAACTGTCCTGATGATGGTTCCTATGATTTCTTGATGGAACCGAAACGCCGTCGACTTGCTTATGCACCCGATACAAATCTGATTGGTTGATTTTATGTAATGGTGCAGCTTGATATTTTCTGTACAAATTATATGGAAACAGAAAAACGTTTGTTTTGCCTTGAACCTTTCCTATTTTCTTCAACTGTGATCACCCCGTTAGTGTTGGGCACAGGCTTGTGTACCACATAGGGGCATTGTGGAAGGTATTCCTACGTCTATGTTTTGAAGAATTTTGTTTATTAAGTAAACTTGAAAGACCTCTGTCCGGCTGGACATGCCCTTCTGAAAATATAGAAGCGATTTCGTCTATATTTATTTGGTGTGTTGTATTACGTAAGCATGGGACCACTGTTGTTTCCATAAAATTGTTCCCCGAGGTCCCTGCCTGACTTAATTGGGGTCCCTTGTTGTTTAAAAGTGCAGGTTTCTTGTAAGGCCACAATCCTTGGTTGGTCTTTTATTACAGCTAATTTTTCACGTGTTTTTCCGGCAATATTTCAGGAAGAGATGGTCAATCCTTCGTTAAATAGGGTGTTTATTTTCCTTGTCCTATTTATTGCTATTCAGGTTCTCCACAATCCAAGCCCATGAGTAATCTCTTGTTGGTATTTCCCTCTTTGGAGTATTTTTACTCCAGCTTCTCCTCTCTCTATTCTTTATGGAAACACATGTTTTCCCTAAAGAGATTTGGAGGATTATTCGAGGTGTTGAGCTTTTGAATCGAATGCTGAGTTTTCGTTTTAAAAGTTTCTTCTGATGCTTCCGACTATTAGAATTTGCAATCTTGCACTGGTATTAAATCATAGACGTATTTGTGGAGGGTCTCACTTTCCTTTAGTATTATTCCTGGGATTACTGGAGACCAGAACTCTACAATCGCTGTCTTGGTTTTGAATTTTTCTGGGAAAGTAACTAGTTTCATTTAGTTTCTAGCTAAAGAATGTAACTGCTGTATCTTTTGTAGCAAATTAATGATTTGCTCACAGTTAAGCGGAACATCGTCTGAAGGGAATAAGTCTGTGATTTCCAGATTTCATGGCGTGATCTTCTCAGTTTGTTTGTATGTCTTCCCGATGGCGTAGGTTCTTTTTGGGATATCCTTTAGGGCTGGCGTCTTTGCTCCAAGATCTACTGCTAAGAAAGTTGTCGTCATTGGATTAAGTTGGTTAGAGTTTACCCTTTGAAATTTAACTGGAGATTTCTGCCCTTTTACCTTCGGGTTCTGCACTATTTCTGTTCTTTCCTCTTTTTCTAGTGTTCGAGTCAGAGAAGGGGAGATGTTTTGGAACATTGTTTCCCAGACTTTCTCTATTGCCCTTCTCTTTGTCCTTTTCTGTTTGATCTTTTTTTGTTTCCTTTCGTTATTAGGAGTTTCTGGGCCTGGTGAGGCAGCAGTTGATAATCCAGTGGTATCTAATAGTTTTATTTTGGTAAAGATTGGGTAAAATGATATGAACGGTTGATGAATGTCCAGCTTGTTATTCTCCTTGAAGAATGTTCTAGGGGAATACATCTGATTGAAATCTTGTGTGCCCTTTTTTTCTTTTGGTGGACCCCAACCACTTTGGGTTGAAATTTCTTTCTTCAGAGGAGAAAGCTCTTTTGTTGTAATTTCACCTTTAGCTTTGAGGAGAATTTTCACATTATGGGGCCGATTAGGATGGAGGATTCTCCGCATCCTCCGGGCCGGCGGAAGCCACCGCCGGCCCGGAGGATGCGGAGAATCCTCTGCGGTGCCTCACAAGACCCACCGCCAAATTAGGATGGCTGGTGGGTCTTGGATTCCGTCCGCAGCTTTTCCGCCGCGGTCGGCTTCCGACCGCGGCGGAAAAGCACTAACATGGCTGGCGGTGTCTATCAGACACCGCCAGCCATATTAGGATGGTGTAAGAGTAATGCTTTTCTGCGGCGGCTTTTCTGCCGTGGAAAAGCATACGGAACTTCACTGTGGGGGCCCGTTACGGGCCCCCAAGGTGAAGGGGGGTGGGGGGTGCACATGGGGGGTACCTACGGTACCCCCCTGCATTTGCGTGCACAAAGCAGCAGGCACCACGCGGTGCCTGCCGCTTTGTGCACGCAAATGCTGTGCATGCTTTTTTAACATTGCGGCGGGTGCAGCTTCAAGCTGCACCCGCCGCAATGTTAAAGATTGAGGATGTGACCGCCACCCAGGCGGTCACATCCTAATCTGCACGGAGGGACCTCCGCAGCCCCTGCGGACGGTCCCTCCTACTCTATGGTGGCAGACGGACTCAGGTCCGTCCGCCATCATAATCGGCCCCTGTGTGTTTCACAGGCTTCTGCTGATGATGTTTGTTTTACTTGGTCTTTCTTCCTTTTTATCTCCACTGTGTATTTTAATATTCCTAATTGGGTATCGAGCAACTGATCGGAGTTTTCCAATATGTTCCCAAGATGTATAAGGACTGATTCAAAACATTTTTGTAAGGTGAACAAAGATTTAAATACCGGTGTGTATTTATTAGAGTGACCTGTAACTTTTAAGAGTGAAAAGTCTGGTGATTGATTAAGAGATCCGGCTCGCTTGTATGGTTTTTGTGGTGTGCTATTCTGGATAATCTGTGACTCCTTTTGTGCTGCCTTGTAAAAAATCAGATCCTTAATGTTGATATCTGGGCAGGTGACATCATAATCTTGAGTTTGCTGTACTTGAAGTAATTCCGGTATTGTTGATTCTTAAATTGTGAGGTTAGTGTTTGATTCATCCAGGGTTCTCGGGATACTTTTTACAGATGCCTCAGGTGTTTTTTGATTTTGAGTTAGAGCGTTGTTTTGTGCTCCTATTGTTTCGTCTTGAGTATGCATCTTATTTTGAAGGTCTTTTTGTTGATCTTTTTGTGTTTGCCCCTGATCGTCTGTACCTAGTTTTATAAAGTACTTTGTTATTCCGGGGATCGTTACAGACTTTGCTTGATGAACCAACTTTCCCACGCTCCTTCTAGTTGTTTGTTCCGTTCCCATTCTTTTCATAAAGATAGTTCTTGATCTTAATTTTTTGTATGCCATTTGACAGTGCAGAAGTTGATTTATATGTTTTAATGAGTGACAAATGGAGCAATCGTTGAATTGAACGCTAGGGAGGTCGTTCGATATATCAAAACTGGCAAGCCTTGTCTGACTGATTGTCTGGGTGCTGTCTCATTCATTCACAGGCAAGGAGACTGTCCCTGCTGTTTCTTTTTCTCGAGGACCCGGAGTGTCATGCTGGCTGAACCCCTGCGATGGTTCTTCTGCCTCTTGGGTTAGTTTCCACATCGCCCTTGCTGGCCAAATCCATCTGTGTCCCTCCACTGGATCAGTGAGGGCTGCTTATTGAGGATGTCAGTCAATTCCCCGACCTGAGTTTGCTGAGATATGGCATGGACGGTTTTTGCAGACAACAGTTTACCATACTGGTTGAGCAGGGGAGATGCTTCCTGGTTGTTCCTGGCCAATTGTATACTTGGCCCTTCTGTTCCCCTGCGGGGGCTGGGCAGTTGATGTTAGATGGCCAGAGCCAACGGGGGCCGGCGTGTTGGGTAGAGGCTGGGTTGAGATCCGAGGAAACCAGCCTCAATGTTGAGTTATATAATTTGGGAAGGCACCCACATGTAGTTAGTGTCATAGATAAAACCCCTTTACTGTGCCAACCCTGCACGGCCAAAACCCCCCTACCCATGAGTCTTAAGTGCCTGCCTTAGAGTGGGGGGTGCCTTTTATTAATTTAAAAGGAAGGGTTTGGCCCGGCAAAAGGTTTATTTCACCCGATTGAAATGGTAGTTTACATCTACACACAGACTACAGTGACAGGACTGAAACATGTTTAATAGGTTACTTTAGTGTGTGGAACAAGGAATTCTGCAGGTCCACATATAGCATTTAATTTATATACCTGGGTATATGTACTACCATTTACTAGAAATGGCATGTAAAGTAAATGTACCAATAAGAGCAATGTCAATGTCATCATGTTTTAGAGTGCAAACACAACTACCTTACCCTGGGTTAGCAGGGAAAACGTACACAGAGTCCTAATGCCAACACAAATGACTTCAGAAAACAGGAGAGGTGGAGGCAAAACGTTTGGAGGTAAACCTGCAGGGAAGACCAGGTCAAACACTAATCCTAAATCCGTTTTGCCATTTCGCAGTTAGATCCTTGACTTGGAGGCATTTTCTTTATTTTTCTTAAGTAAGTATAATTCTATGTAATTCTATGTATACTATCTTTAGCATGACCTCTGCAAAAAATCTTCCACATATTGAAGTAATGCAAGTAGAGAAACTGCTATTGTTTGCAGCTTTCTCAACTGCAATCCATAATGTAGCCCTGGGAACAAAACACTGCAAATGCAGTGTAATAGAAATAATGAATATAAGACATGATTAAATGCATTAATTAAATATACATTAAAATTCCAGGCCAATCTAACTTTAGAAGCTTTGTTCCTAATTTTCAGATTGAATTTACATTATTCAGTGTGTACCATAAACGTAAGACTGCCTTAGAAACAAACTCTGCTGAATGACTGATAATTATTATATGTATTGTCATAGCCTATTTCTTCATCCATTTCCAGGAAAACGTGACCTCCGCTTTGCAGAAAGTACAGCATGTTATTGTGCGTTTTGTGGCTAACATTTCTATAGAATGTATTTAGTCATACAAAATAATCACTTTTGCCAGTGCTAAAACAAGGCAATATAATACATCATTACTTAAGTTGAAAGGGTCGGCTTAGGTTATGCATTTCTTTCAGTGCCTTTTATGATGCTCCAATAATAAAATGTGAACAGCATTGACAGATAATATAATTATACACCATGTTTTCATTTTCTCAGTGTGATCTTTTAATGGCCAGAACGTACACATTCAAGTTTTGGGACTACCGTTTTTACCTTTTCCTTAATATTTTTATGTCTACATGAACGGTTGTCCTATCTCACAAGACATAAGAAGTTATATTTCATATAAATAGCTCACACTACGATGTGAGTCGAACCTTGCCCTACCTTCACTTATTTCCCCTCCTCCACTCCCACTAGAACTATTTTCTGATCTGCCACAGGATACTATCTGGAGTTCATACCATAAAAAGTATGAATCATGCGCGGCCCCGAAAATCAATTCAACAACATGACACCAAAATAAAAACTTACTCGAAGGGCGAAAAGGTTGTAAGTCCTTGTGTCCTATGGGAACAAAATTTGCAGCTTTCATCTTATGTTGTATTTATGTTTTATAGAGGCATTGTGCCCTAAGGCGTCAAAGTGCTAAAACATTTAAAAGAAGCAACCCCGACATTGGGTAGGTCAAGGGTGGGAAAATAGCCCCGTCTTCATTTGCTTTCCTAATGCCATGTGAGATTCTAAGTTGGCTGTCTGAGGAGGCGGCATATTCCAAAGTGTAGCCACTATTATTGAGAAGGTTCGGCATCTCCATCCAGCCTTCCCACACCTGCAGCCTTTTATTACTCACATAAATTAGAGAAACAGATCCTTGCCAGATAATATCATCACTGTTTGCATAGACATTTAGATTTGTTCTCTTAATAAAGCAGTTATCTTTTTGAAACCTAGTACAAGATATACTAACTTTTGCATCGTGGGTGTGCCACTTTTTTTGATGCCGCCACAGCGCAAATCATATTTTGAGATTTACAAAGCCACGCCAAACCTGATTTGCATTGCATGGCTTAATGTGGCTTTGTAAAGAAAAAATAATGCAATGCAGTGTGCACTGCCCTGCCTTACTTTGCATCGGGGAGGTGTTAAAGGAGTGGAGCATGGGTGTTCCTGTGCACACGCACATGTACTTTGATGTAAGCCCAGATTTACTAAAGATTGTTAACCTTGATTTGCGCCAAAATTGTGCAACTACACACAGCTGGTGTTGCAAGGAAATAAGGGGCATATTATCAAGGGATTTATCTCCGCTTTTTTGGCTTTAAAAGCCAAGAAAGTGGAGATAAAATTATCTCCCTATTAGCAACAGGGTGCTAACACGCAAATTTGCATGTTAGCACCCTTTTTCTCTACGCTTCCCCTTGCATCTCTAATGAGATGCAAAGGGGGCGTTCCAGAGAAAAATAATAGGAGAAATGTTGTTAAGCGACATTTCTCCTATTATCAAGGATTTCGCTAACCCTGTTAGTGATAAAAAAAGCAGCGCTAACCGCGGTTAGCACTGCTTTTTTTACACCTGGTATTTTCCTGACTTAGCCATGATATCCTCTGGAAGGTGGATATCATGGCTAAGTTTGTGAGCCCCTATCATCAAGCTAACGCCAAACTTCGAGAGATTATCATTGGTTTTTCAGCGATAATCTCTCACTTGGCAGTTAGCGTGAGGATTTTTATCACTTCTGAGATAAACCTTGCTACTAGCAAGTTATCTCTGCGATAATTTCCGGCGATGCTTAGCGTTAAAAAATTCGTTGCTAAGCATCGTTAGCGGTAAATATCGCTAAACGTTGGTAATATGCCCCTAAGTCTTTATTTCTCATTGTTAATTTCTCTTTTTATGTATGCGTCATTTTGCAGCTCACATGCAAAGAGGAATTAGCCTCTAAGAAAAGCTTTTTGTGCAGTAAGGTATCGCTTCCCTCACAAAAACTACTCTGACCAAAACACATGGACCCTGCATTGCCGCTAGGCTGCCACATGTGTGTCAGTGCAGGGAAAAATCAGAAATGCATCACATCTTAGTAAATATGGCACGCAATTGGCACCCAAGTCTCCTTGCTCCATTGCATAAAGGTTTACTAAATTAGAACCCAGAAATGAAAATAGGTTGTGATTATTTTACCTAGATGAAAGAAGAATGATTGTTGTCCCTAATTTATTGATCCAGGCTGCTTCAGTTAGCAATGGTCTATACCTATAATTGAGGGGACTGGTGGGGTTCTTACAGCAGAGACTCACCTGCATCTGCTCTCCGAAATCAATGGCTCAATGTCCGGTCTTCCACAAGGCCTCTAGGCCAAACACTTGGCAGCTCCACCCAATTTAAGGTAGGCCTGCCGATGTTGATATTTCATGTATTTGTTGTCCTGTGTTGTCTTACCTGGAGATTTTAGTAGGGCCTCTGTTAAAGATCTGGGGAGATCTGGAGTGCAGAAATTCTACCTTTGATTACTTCCTGGTTTCGCCAGAATCTCCCTTTCCAGACAAAATGACAACACTCCAATCTTCTCTATTCTCCTTTTTCTCAGATTAATTTGATTACAGTATTATTTCATATTATCAGTCTAGGCCTTGTTTTGGATATGATACTAATAGAGCTAGGCTTAGCTCCCTGTGACCTTTGCTGTACTTTTAAAGACTGTCAATAAATAAATAATTTTCTGTGTTCTAGCACCTGTTCTATTAAATAATAACATCAGCTACTCCTTTCTTTAATCACCTATTTAATGCAAGAAGTTACCCAAAATAAATCCTTTTGTAAATCTCTCCCAATATTAAGAGTAGTTAACAGGATTATTTTCTGAAGTCAAATTCCTTCAAAGTTGGTTTCTCAGACAACTATTGCACCATTGAGTTGCTTAGATAAACCTTTCATTTTCTTAGGGCTTTTCCTGAAAATAAACCCAGAGGAGGGCATTGTTTAGGTTTTCTAGAAGTGCTTATTCTTTAAACCTACAGAAGTAAGATCAGTTATTTGTGTTCAGGTGGTGTTCCTATTTTAAGAAAGACTACCTCCAATGTACAGGTATAGGAGTAGCCACTCTGACTTTTATATATACTGGAAAATGTCTTCAGCAGACTTAAGGCCCAATTACGAGTCTGGAAATCAATGGACTGCCAGACTTGTGAGAGCTTGGTGGTGGCAGTCTCCCGACCACCCTAATACAATTTGGTTAGACCGCCTCAGCCGCCTGGGATCTGCCGGTCAATAGCAATGATGTGGCGATCAGGAGACCACACTATGCGTAGCAGGACTGCAGCATATTACGAGATTACTCTCTGCCGGTGGTGTCATGGTGGTTCCTCCTCCGTGAGCACCTTGGCGGTGAGGAAACTAAGGGGCCCCTACAGGGTTCATTGTGCGACCTCTGCATGTGGATGGGCACAGGGGGCATAATATATGCCCCCCTGTGTGCATGCACACCAGTTCCTGAACGGCATGGACTTTTCAGTCCATGCCGTGCAGGAACAGTTTTTGGCATTCCCATTGGGGTGCCCAAGGACACCATTGTGGGAACATTAAAAAAGAGCCCACCAGACAGAAGGAAGCTCCTAATCTGTCGGATGGATTGACCATGGCTTTAGCAGTACAGCGGCGGGGCAAACCCGGCGCTGCACTAAGTGTGCTTCTGAAACCTAGCTGTATCCCATTAAATATATTTGACTGAAGAAGTGTGACTTGGACTAATCAATGTATTTTTTCTGCCACTCACATTTTTGACTTTTGTTGCAGCTGAAGGAGGAGAGTTAATTGAAACATCATTGGTACACTTACTTATTTTCTACAAAATAATATGGCAGGCAATTGGTGTTTTGTTTAGCATTTAAATAACCTTTTCAGTTAAAAAGATTTAGATACAGTGTAGATGAAAGACCTGTAACTATCGATTTTTCTTTGCCAAACATTAACTTCCACTTCTAAGAATGTATTAACAGCGATCCCAGATTCAATACTTATTCTTTCTTGACTAGATAATTCTAATTCACTTACCATGTGGTGCCCTAAGTGTGCAGGACACTGGTCCAGTAGACTCAAATGTGAGCCAACATTATAACTTAAAAGACCATGGGGCTCAGGATAAGGCATGGTTGCATTGGTTCTTGAAGGGGCTTTCAATACGGTTTAAAAAATGAAGATTGCGTAAAGGACAGATAAATACCCTTTTTCTCTTAAGCATGCCTTCAAAAACATGATACTCATCAATTTAGATTGAGCCAAAGGGCTGCCTGTCAATCTTTTAAGATTTTAGTAGTCTGAGTTGGGGTATATCATGCTGTCAGTGATAGGATTGAGATGGTTGAATGTTCTCTCAACTATCATTTAAGAATAAACAAATTCTGTATGTTTCGGAAAATGTACAAAAAATTTGCTATTCAGAGAGCTCAAGTTATGACCTAACACATAGAGATGACCATTCAGAGGGGGAGCAGTTTGATACAATCTTATGACATTTGTGTCATTTAACTTTGTGTCCTGAGGCAGCATCTAGCATATATGTGGCAGAGTGTTCCAACGCATTTCACTGTAAATACTAACAAATTCTGTCCTTGGGATCTATATATACACATGTACTTCAACTTGACTCCATACACAAGAACTGATTCACAAAGGTAAACCTACTAATTTGTGTAAGTGCATGATTTTTTTGTATTTACAAAGGTGTGTTGCAACTGGTTACAGAGACTCTGCGCATGAAAAAATAGTAATGTACTATCTTTTTATGTGTGGTGTCTCCACCACAAGTGTGGAAAAAGAGCGTCAAAAGAGTGTCTCCACAGTTTGGTTAGTGTTTGTGTGAATAACAAGGACCCCCTGAACCATGCATACAATGATTCCTAGGACAGGGATATATCAATTGTGCTTTATAATTCCTAGGCAATCTACAGATAGAAACATAAAATGGCACCAATCTATCTCAAAATAAGAAAATCTATGAATTAAAAATTAACGTAGAAAAATAATTCTTAAAAAAAAAAGGATGACAATGATAACAGCATATTAACAAAGAAAGGGAAGATTTACACTTTTAATTTTTGTGCATTGCTTAAAAATCCTTAAACAAGGATGCATACAATATATTCATCAATATAAAACTTTTCATACAAAAAGTGTCAATGTGTTGTGTATACTCCATAACATTCTTAAATTTAAAAAGTGGCACTAATACAATTTTATTCTTTTGACGCGTGTTTCGTCGTAGTAACACGCCTTCTTCAGGAAAAAGACACGATAAAATCTACTAAAAATAAAAATTACATGGAAAGCAGGTATTAGTAAAATATTCATAATGTACATGCTCATAATATCAATTGTAACCAAGCCTATCATCCTTACAATTGAACATTCAAGTTAATCTGCGTAATCCTTATTCTAAGGCCATAATTTCATCACTGATACATTCTCTATACATCTTATTTTGAGATACATCGAATTCATCTTCTAATGATTGGTGCTAATAACATTTTAATATTCCAGCAACAAACTCTAAGGCTTTTCACTTAGTACAATTTAATAATTGAAATTACAAGTGGTTACATTTGTTGGTTGTCGTTAATGTAGCCATGGTCATAAATAATTGTCATAATTATATTGTTAGCCTCTTTCATTATTTTTGATCTATATGTTCACCTACGTTATGTGTTGAATAGATACTAGTAATTCATTTCATAATTTAGTTTATTGACAACACATCACAACACCCTTGTATCTTAATTATTCGAGTTTAAATGGTAGGATACCTTTGTTTGGATATTCACACCCGATCGACACAGTGCATGAATACACAGTAGATATTTGTCCTGGGTAAGTAAGGAAGACGGAAACTTATTTTTCTGAAAGAGGACCCCTATTGATAAAATAAAAGAAGCTTAGTTTAATAATAGCGCCCCCGCTTTTCTATATGGTCAAACTTGTATTTCAAAGCGATATGATGGAACAAGTTTCTAGTTTTTTGGAACATCTACAGATTAATAGATGTCCTTCTAGAGTTAGGGGGAAGAAAACCACATATTGATACCAAAACTATTGGTCTTCTATAAAAGGGCTTGCCGATAAAGTAATACATTAAGGCTTACTCTAAATTTACAGTGCTACATAGTATCTGCTTTACAAATAGGTGTACCTGATGTTGAGTTCGTCACCGTTGCAAATGATAGTTCATAAAAGGCTTGGAATTCACTAATATATAAGATACGGGATTCAGGCAACAGTTCCTATCAAGAAACGGGTATATTATTGAAATTAAAAAATCTAAACTCCAGGTTATCGTATATATGCATGTGTTAATCTCAAATCGACCGATTGTTACCTGATAAGGTTGCTAAATCTTTTTGTGGTCGCCACGGCGTATACTTTCAGTATTTTTTATATTTCCTTTCTTGCATTTTCGTTTTTCGTTAAAACCTTCCTGGTATGCAGAAAGCTGTGTTAAATCAAGTGAACGAAGTCCACATTTACTCATCTGTTAGGCGGATTCTATCTATGAAACAGGACTTATGTTTAAAATATTGTATACTTATTTACCTGATTAATCCGCATCTAATACTACAGATGGTATTCTATAGCAGTTACACGCTCCTTCTCTCTCGCTTCCAAAACACGGGAGTCGGCAGGCGGTGCCTATTGATAAACGTTAATAGCTCGATTTAGATATCGAGAGCGAAGATTTGATTTTCCTGTGTTTCATATATGTCGGTCTTTAAACTACGCTAAGAAGGTTACCTGATAAAGCCGGATCCTCTGCCTAAACCGTCACGTCTTTTGCCGATCTGGGAACCACGTTTCCCGCGTCTACTCTACATTTAAATGTGAGTGAGCGTCATTAATGACTGGCTGCCGATGGTTGTAGATGGTTGGCTAAGTCTTCAGTGTAGTTACTTGGTTGGCAGCCTACACTACTGACCTCAGTAAACAGTGAAAGCAGACTAAATGCGCTAAAGTTGGCAGCGCTTAGCAAACAATTCGAAACTAGATGATTTATACATGCCTATGTTTGCTTAGTCTGTGTCTCCTCTCTGGTGCTTGACTCACAAACGTAAATGTACACATTTGTGTAAGTTTACAATTTTTCTGAAAATACAAAGGTGTGTTATGACTTATGAGTAGTAACTTTATGACTGCAGAGTCTCTGCATTCGTAATGGAGACTCTACACATAAAAAATAGGACTGTCCTATATTTGTATGTGGGGATCAATCCGCCACAAGTTCAGAGGCTCTCCTGTTGTAAAGGTATAAATCTCACACAACTAATCAAACTGTTTATACACTCTGGTGAAGGTTTTCTTCGTGTCTAGCATGAATAATGCGTGTAGGCTACACTTATTGGCACATCTAGTAGAATTATGATAGTGCTAGCAGGTCATGTTGCTATGATACCATTGTATATGGTGTTGGTAAATATTACAGGCCTAGTCATCTAAACCTTTGCACGTGCTGTTCTCAATGGAAAGCATTCATATGATGTACCATGAAGGCCATTCCATTGGAATCATTTGCTCAGAGAAAAATTATATTGTATCTGCTGTCTCATTCAAGACCGTTGATTCCTGCAAGTCAGTTCCTCACACTGTCCAACTCCACCAATATAATAAATGAACCATGTGGAGAAGATCAGAAGGGTCGAAATTAGGATTACTCTTAGTCCCTCCACTCCATTCCAATCTCTGCTTTGTGGTTTGTGTCTCTTGTTGTTGAAGAAAACTCTGTACTTTCAAAACACTTCTCTTTCCATGAGAAGCATTGAGAGAGGAATATACTCCATGTGTGCAGAAGCAAGGAGCAAGGCATTGTTTTTTTTCTCTTAGACTCCCCCAAAAACATTTTCATTTGGCTCCTTGATGGGGCGCACACACACACAAGCACACAGAAACACCCACCCACACAAACAAACACACACACACACAGAAACACATGCACTTGTATTCAAACAGCTCTTTCCCCTCATAAAATGTTCCAAGCCTTAAAGCTCTTCTCCATGATTTTGAAGTGAGCCAAATACCTAGGTGTCGTGCAGGAAAGTTCCTTCAAGGTTGATCTCCATATCAAAGAAATTATTAAGGCTCTAATTATCAGAGACCTGTATATTCTGACCCCTATGCGAACTCCTGTTTTTGCAGAGTTCAAATTAAAAGATATACAGACTTAATCACACCTTGTGTTTACAGGTTGTGATAAAGTCCGAATCCCAGAGTAAATTTTGGTAGGTCTACCACTGATGAAGCATACTAGTAATACAGAGATGCTCCTTAACTCTTGAGCCCCCCACTAGAATGCCCTTAGGTAGATGTAGAATTAGTTAGTGAATACGGTTGCCTCTCCCCTTAAGTCCACCTCTGTTCTTGTCAAAGCTAACAGTCTTAGTATGAGTCATCTAAAAACGCTCACCACTTGTGTCCGCATAATTTCAGTGTTCTAATGCAAACCAAATGAAAGCACAAGTCTGCAACATTGACTATCCTGCATATCCGATTATTCTTTACATAATACTGGGCTTCTTTGTATCTGGTACATCAATATGTGTAATAAACCCTATATTTCAGAACAAAATATTTAAATTGCAAAACTATGAAGTTTTAAAAGTTTCATTTAACAGGCAATGCAATAAGTATTACATCATAGCAGATCCATGCTTATTACAATGTACAATAACGTAGCAACAGAGCTGATTGCAAAAATTGTTATGAGGTGCAAAGCATGGTCAAAGCAGTGTAGGACCTGATGAAGTAATGGTTGTAAAACCATTCTGTTGAAAATAAAATGTTCAATTCTTTATATTCATTTCATTTTTTTATTTTATATTTTATAAATACTTTGATTACAATCTAACGCAGTAGCCCAACAGAACATTGTGTTTAAAGTAGCTATTACATACATATTAGGTTAGTACACCAAGTATAATACTGGCATTGGAAAACCCAACATTAGCAATCATTTAACATGCAACCCTAATTCCAAATAGTGTTCAGCTCCCACCGGCCTTCACTGACTAGAAGTGTCCCAATTGGGGCTCAACATTCTCTGTCTGTAACTCAGTCCCCAGTGGTTGGATTGTGCTCTACAGATTTGGGGGTGGGTGACGTGACACTAGCGAAGATCTCTGGAGGAGACCTCAGCCATTGTCAGGAGACTTTTCCAAAGCAAACTCTATATGTCCTTCAGACTTAAAGTGCAGGGCTTCAATTTATCTGCTCATTGCAGTAGACTATATCCATCATACAGTGCAGTTTTGTGGGAGCCCTATTCTTTTCCCTACATCAGTAACAAGGCTGTTGATTGTATGTTTACCTATGTGAGAGATGCCACATATTCCAGCATTGATATTTTGGGATCTAGTGACAGACACTCTCCCACTATATTAGAGAGTGTGTCCATCACTTTTTCCCAGTATCACAACATAGATGGACAATACCATCGCAGATGTATGAAGTCTGACTCCACCCCCCTGTATCTCTTGTATTTGGAGTGTGATTGTAAGTTCATCCTGCATAGGTGTAATGAATGTGCTTTTCGCTCAAAGAACACACCCTAACCCAACACCCCCAAAAGGCAAGGCAAGACTCGCCACTTCTTAAGGCGGGGTAAACAAGCACACCCAAATGCAGGTAAAATAACACGTATACGTTTATTAATGCAATATTTTAGAAAGGCAGGCCGAATATATCCATCATGGCATATCAAGTAAGAATTAAAATGAACAATTGAAATAGAATGAAATATTTACACAGGTAGCAAAGAATAGAAAATATATACAAGAGACAGAAAGAGAGAGTGTCGTTAGGAACACCTCACTGATTGAAATTGCATCATCCATGCCAGTTCAAGCTGTAGGAAGTCTGTCAACACCCCAGGAAGGAGTTTCAATCAGGACCCAAGTGCCATCACTAAGCCACAGCAATACGACTATTCTGTGGTGAACTTCTCCTTGCCCACAAAAGCTCCTAGCTTTAATACCATTATTCAACGTGGGACGAAGCTTCCAGAAAACCCTCCCCTTTCTCATTGGAAAAAACGACCTGGCTGGTACTAGTCTGCGTCAAGGCCAAGACAGTGGCTGGCCAAGCCTCTGTATTTTGACTTTGAGGCAGAGTTGCACATTCTACAGATAATATCAAGTTCACTCTAGTCGGTGAGGTACGAAAAAGAAGCGAGGAGCAGAAAGACCTTGGAGCACTGCTGTGCACGCAGAAGTAAGGCAAAGTCAGAAAGCAAGATGATATGAGGCCGTGTCAACGCCAATAGTAAGCACTGCTGTGAAGCAAAGTAAAGTCAAAGCAAGATGACATGAGGCCATATCAAATCCAATAGTCAAAGTCAGAAAACCAGATGATATGAGGCCATGTGAAAGCCAATAGTAAGCACTCATAATTAACAAACAAGGCAAAGTCAGGTCAAAGCCAATAGTGAGCACTTATAATATAAATGTACTCTTCCACTCTGTGACAGCTCTCACTAAAAGACAACAAGATTACAAGACAGAAGTGAAGCAGGCATAGGCAGGACCATCCTTGATTAAGGCTAGGATAAAATAAGCCGCTAAAGTCAGTTACAATGTTAGTAGTTGAAGGTCATCATAGGGTGCCAAACCACAAGAGTGGAACTTTTACTACAGTAGGTCTATCAGAGTGTAGTATATCCTGTGGAGATATTTGAAGTGTATGATGCAGAGTCTCCTACTGGATGTCAAGCAGACTGTTTTCCTACAGTAAAACTCCCTTTCCTTTAATTGTACATGCACTGCCTTGTCCCATTTCATGAGTCAGTGAAGGTGATAGGGGCCTCTTCCCAAGTGGTAGCGTACAGGGTAGTTACTAATTTTTCAGGTGATTTGGCTGCTATTAGTTCATCCAATTACTTCATTGGTGTTTTTCTCAGAAGGCAATTCATGTGTATTGGCCAAAAGGGTGGCCATGAAGTGATAGTAAAAGAAAACATACAGGGGTAATTTAATAAAATTTTGCACTGGTTTGCATCATGAAAGTGATGCAAACCAGTAAAAATATTTGTTTTTATATTTTTATAAAACTACGCCTGGGTGGTGAACTCCGTTTCATTCAAGGAGTTTGCAGAGTTTTCTGCACTTTGCGCTTCACGGAGCTGACGGAGTGCAGAAAACTGCTTCGCATATTGCAGCAGAGTTTTTTCCCTTCTAGTGAGCATGAGCTGCGGGTAGAATTTCTACCAGAGCGGCAGGAAGACCAGCACGAACACCAGTTCACACTGGACTCTGCCACGTGCGTGACTCCGCTGAGTTCTTTTGTCACTTCGCGGAGTTCTGCAGAGCAAAACTCAGTGAACTATGCCCAGGCCTGTACAAAACTTGTTGTGCTCTGGAAATGTACTAATAGTAACACAAAGTAGCACAAAGTGCTGCTTTGCATTACTTAGCATCAAGGGGGTGTTACACGGACATTCCCATGCAATCAACCACCCTTTTTAGTGCAAACCCTATCTACCAAAAATGTGAGACAGGGCTTTGCATCCAGAAATTAATACCTTTTGCAACCAGGCTACAGAAGGAGAAATGTTTTAATTTCTACTTACTTTTCTGAGTTTGCATGTGTCAAGTCCAACATCAAAATTAGGACCTTAGTGCATCATCTCCGATTAAGGGTTTTTAGAGCAAGGAGTCCAGTGGCATGTGTCCTACAAGGTTGATCCCTTTCGCCATTGCTACAGGCTGTTGCATGCCTGGTCAGAAATGTGACTTCTTGATCATCATTGTCATTATACTCTAACATTAGGAAAAGAGAGAGGGCCCCTACACTGCAAGGGGATGGAGCCATTTACAACAACAAAATCCAATCTCCCCTTTGGAAGTCACTATGCCACTGTATATATTCGGCACACATTTTTTTAAAAACCACTTACATTGATATCACATGCAAACTATAGCCAGTAAAACTAGTACCACAACAATATAGAGAAACACAGAGTTTTAATTGTGTGTCCATGAGCACCTTTTGTCAGTTACAAATCAATACAATATACGTATTGCAATATCATAGTACCTACAGAAGTTATAAAGTCACTTGATACAAATAAAGTGTAAAATTGGGGTAACCAACCACCCTAATTACCTAGGCTAAATCTGTCATCAGCAGTATAGTTAATTTTACCCTGCTGCTCTTTATGACAAATGAGCGTTAGCTGTAATCCCTGCTGAAAAAAATATACAAATTACGTACAGGCCAACATTTATAAATTTGTTCTACAAAATGCACATTTTAGACATCTTTTGATTGTTAATCATTTATAGTGTAAAAAGGGATGCACCACTGTTGTGGTGCCCCTTAGTGAGATGAAGTAACTATGCAAATACATTTTTGGGTTCAAGATAGTGCTCATCATTCTAAACAGAACTTGTGAGCTGCTCTAGATGCTATCTACGGTGGTCTCTGCCACATGACGGGATGAACCAAGGGAGAGTACTTAAGGAGTATGTGAAATGGCAAACAGTAATTTCCAAACAGACAGACATATTGGCATCCATGCTACTAAAAAAGTTAAGGGGGTCATGGCCAACCAAGATGACTGTGCGGTTGTAACCGATGATGACTCAGTTGCCGATGCCCCATTAACCTCATGCGCGCTAGCGGAATTCCGCTCGTACGCTGAGATTTTTAAAAGCGCATGTTACGTGACGAGCTGGGCTCGTCATCAGCGTGCGAGGAGGCTACGCCATGACGAGCCCAGCTCGTCATCAGCGTGGAAGGGGTTAAGGCAGGATTGTAAGGACAAGACTACATAGTAATTGAAGGTTCTTACCTCTTGACCCTGTGGGAATGAGGCATTTAATCCGGATTGGATTGGAAGGAGAAAACTGACAGCGGTTGGTGCTGGACTCCGCAAGGGCCGAGGGGAGCTGGGCCCAGGCCGGGATGTAACTTTCGGCGAGGGCGGAAATCGGCGAGTGCAGCGGGCATGTTGCAACACGATCCCGCAGCTTGCTGCTGTTTGCCTGGGACACTGACACCCCTCGGAGCACCCCCATGAAGACTGTTCCGCCATGGATAGTGTCAGTGAGGGGAAGGCACAAATTGTAAGGCACGACTGATCGGAGGCTACTGGCCCGACATAAAAATAGTGCTTCCAGCAAGGGAGCTTTTGTGGAGTCTCGGGCCGTTGTGACCAAATAGGAGGCAGAACTGAGACTGGAGGTCAGAGGGGGCCCATCAGCGGCGGAATCGGAGGCAGCAAGGAGCAGTTGATGCTGGGTGCCTGACTTTAAAATGGAGCCCGGCGGAGATGCTCCATAAGCAAATAAAGCAGCAGTACTCCAGTTTGAACCCCGAAGCAATATGTGCCAGCAAGGTTCCCTGCAGATAATCCATGGCCCTGCCCTCCATGCCAGCTCATTTCCCCCAGCTCTGATTTACCCTAATGAAACCCAGAGAGTGAAAATACTAGCTCTAATAAGAGCGAAACAAGAGGACTGAGTGATGTGATTAAGCCCATGCTGAGACCATGTGAAAAGTGACTAATGAACCACAGCAATTAATATGGACATCTCTGCAATCACACCACTGGTCACCCAAAGCAGCGCACAATCCCCAGGTCAATGCCAATAAGGTACTAAAACTAGAGACCTTGGATAGCCCTATTGCAAAGTGGACAGAGGCATCAGAGAGCTTTATAATCAAGGGGGAGGAGTCATATTGCAAGGGGAGACATTAGATGCCTAAACAGATCCCAGAGCAACCTAATTTAAAAAAAATACAAAAGTAAAACCCTTCCACCACACTAGGCGGGGAGAAACTGGACACGAAAGAAACTAGTGCTGATACAGGCCTTCTCTATGCAGCCAAAAAAACAGCAAAACAATAGAGTCTCCTCTTATTTTGCAGCCACGACAGAAGCGAAGGCGTAGGCGCTAAGCATGGGCGGCTAATCCGTTACGCTCGCGGATTTTGCGGATTTTAGGTAAATTCGCAATCCGCGAGATTCGCGAATTTCCCGCAAAATCCGCAAATCAGCGAGCAGCGGATTTTATGGCTTGCTCGCACTGTTCGCGTGAGTTCGCGGCTTCCCAGTTCAACTTCGCGCCCCGCGAATAAGCGCTAAATTGCAGAAATACGATCTTAGCAAAACTGAAACTACTTACCAGGTTCAAAAGTTCAAGCTCATCATTAGTAGCCATTTCCTGTAGTGCTTCCTGAGGGGCCCCTCCAGAGTTCAGTTGCCTACTTGCAACTATTATATGACCCTGCTCTGACCCTCAGAATAGTTACACAAAGGTCCTGAATTACAGCTAAGGCAGACAAGCAGGAGCCAGGCTGGAAGTTCAAATCCAGTGACACATTAATCAGCCCCTAATTCATTATTGTCAGTTGGGGCAGGGCAGGTGTGTAACTAATTTTGCAACAATGAAAGCACTTAGCAAGTGCAAAAGATCACTATCAGGAAGCACTAAGGAAGCAGGTGCCAGCTAAAAAAATATTCTGTGACACATTAATCAGCCCCAAATTAATTCAGGTCACTTGAGGCAGGGAAGGTGTGCTTTGCTTTGCCACAATAATGTACACTGGACAACCAGAGGGTGCTGTGATGAAACAGAGGGTGGCATGGGTGGGCCAGAGGGTGGCATGAGTAGTCAGAGAGTGGCAGTGGTGACAGAGAGTGGAAGTGATGAAGAAGAGTGTCCCAAACAGGCTGGACATGTAGAAACAACAAGTTCGCAAAACTTGCGACCCGACAGGTAAGTTCGCGTTTGCGAAATTGTACAAAACCCTCGCGAACTGGCAGAAACCCGCGCAAACACAAAAAAAAATCCGCAAATTCGCGAGAATTCGCGGATTTTGCGGATTGCGAGTTCGCAAATCCGCAAAATTCGAGAACGCGAGATTCGCAAAATTCACCCATGCTTAGTAGGCGCCGGAGAAACACAACATGGCACACTCTAAGGAGGATCTCCTAACGTCACTAAGGGAATTCAAGCAAGAGCTGCGAGAGGAGCTAAAGGCAGATATAGTGTAAACCATGGACTCACTCAGGGCTGATCTCAGTAGTAGACTCACCAGCTTGCTGCAGGATGTCGATTTGATGGGGGTCAGAGTGCTGGATGTAGAGGCTGCAAATACCAGCTTGGAACGGAAAACAGAACAGCTGACATCTACTACGCAGGATCTCCAAACTCAACTACAAGCTGTGTTACTAAAGAACCAAGACCTTGAGAACAAATCAAGAAGGGAAAACATGCGGATTCATAATCTGGAAGAGGGAGTGGAGGATCCGGACCCCGAGGTCTTTGTCATAGGCCTGTTCTCTGAAGCAATGGGGACAGCAACAGTAAAAATCAAAATAGACAGAGTTCATAGAACGGAAAGACCCAATCAAGAAGACTCGAAGGCCTAGAGACATATTAACAAAACTACACTCATTCAAGACCAAAGAGGCCATACTACAGGTAGCATGGAAACTAGAGGTCTTAAAATTCCAGGGTCATTCATACCAACTGTTCGAGGCCATAGCACCAGCTACCATGGCCCGACACCAACAACTCAGACCAGTCACAGAAAAATGCAGATGGGACAACATCAGATACCAATGAACTTATCCTTTTGGTAGAGGGTATGAATACCATTACAAAACGCACCACATAACCATAGTCAAAGAAGCCTTCAAGTTGCTGGGCTTACCGACAACTGAGACTACTTCAGAGGCAGGTGGAGAGGGGCAACAAGATGGTAGATGGTCCCTTACGAGGAACAGAGAAGGGGGCCACTGGCAGACTCGCCACCTCCCCAAAGCCCAGAAGAAACCTGGCTCAACTGAGATACACTGAGAGACTAGACACAAAGTGGAAAGGTTGGCCCATACTCAGAAATTGCTTGGTAGACTGTAATTAAATCAGCGACAACCAAAATGGTTCAGAATAGTTAGGAAATGTTACTCCATTAGTACATCCTCAAATTAAAAACTTGTCTAACTAATGTAATTGAAGACTCTGAGGCCAGTTAAAAGGACTGTATCACGGCAAAACATTTGCAAATTTCCAAAGTAGAACTAGTCTTTGAATTCAAGTTTACTGGATGGACCTTGTCGATGGACAGACTCTGAGTGCGCATGCGCACGCGCAGGACTTTATTTGTTGTATCATTCAGTAATGTGGATTTGGAGGTAGTACATGAAGAAAGAACTGCATGAGAAATGTTGCAGATTACAGTTAGGACCTTGTTTCTATTCAAAAAGCATTTTTTTGGTTTCCCAATAACTTTGGCATCCTATGATGAATCTTGGCAAAAGTTTCAAAACTATTGGCCCGCTCAGGTCAACTCCTGTCTTAAAAGTTTTGGGGTGATTCGTCAAGCAGGGGCCGAGAAAAAAGGGGGGTTCCAAAACGCATTTTCCCTATGTTAGTTTCCATAGGAAACTTTAGACAAAGCTACATCCTGAACTGCTCAAAGGCATTACACCAAATTTTGGTTCAGAAAGAGCCCTTTTTGTTAAATGGTGTAAATGTGTTCAGTAGTTGCTGAGAAATAAAAGAAAGAAAACATGTATATATCTGAGCATCGATGAGGGTTTGGGAACCCTCCTGGCACCATCTTCACTCTAATTGGCTGCCAACACTCCATACCAGGAAGTGTTGGCAGCCACTAGAAAACAGTGAAAAAGAGGTTGAAAAACAAGACAAGGGGGCAGGGTAGAAACACCCTGACCCCCTAGGCCTGCTCAAGGGGTCCCACAAGGACATCCAGGGCCAAAAAAAGCATTAACAAAAATCGGCTGCATTCACGCTGGGGTTGCGAATCAGGCTGAAAAAATTTAAGAAAACAAAGTGTTGCAGAGAGGTGTAAAAGGGGCATGGCCTCAGACCACCTCTCTGCCACTCAGCTTTGTGGTACTTGCTGGAGGTACCTGTTGGGCTAGTTGGCCCCCAGGTACCCTCAGGATTCAAGGGGACTAAATACCCCAACTTAAAATGTGCCACAAGGGACATTTACACATTTGTCACATCAGGTCCTGCCCCCTCCCTGCACCACTGTACAAACACACCCTGAGGCGGGTTTTAAGTTGGGGGATTTATTACCCTTCAATCTTGAGGGTCCCTGGGGGATAAACAGACCACAGGTACCTCCAGTAAGCGCCATATGGCTGTGTAGCAGAGAGGTGGTCAAACCATGCCCCGTTTTACACCTCTCTGCAATTCAGCTCTGTGGCGCTTACTGGAAGTACGTGGTGGGCTAGTTGGACCCCAGCTACCCTCAGGATTCAAGGGGAAACATCCATTACAACGCAGGAATTACATCACCATGCCTTTTTAATGCAACTTTTACAATGCAAACTCCTTTACAATGCATACTATTACTAAGCAGATGCTTTTACAGCGTATTCTATTACTACGCATTTATGGGTAAGTATTTGTAAGAATTTGTTTGTGATTCATTTTTAAACTTCAAGGGGGTCATTAGGATGTAGAGCGGATCGCCACCGCCCACATGGCAGTGCCAATGCACCCAACCTCCATCCCCACCCACCACCCCTTTACCCCCGCCATATTAGTATAGCGGAGGGTCCTGCTGCGGACACGAAGACCGTCCAACGCTTTTCTGCCTAGTTGACAAGTCAACCGGGTGGAAAAGGGTTTCATATGGACGAGTTTTCTGCTAGACACCTTCATCCATATTGGTATGGGGACAGAAACATGCCTTTCCATGGCGGCGTTGCTGCCACGGAAAGGCATGCAGATTCTGCTATTAGGGGCCCTTGCAGGCCCCCAGAGTAAGGGGGGGGTGGGGGTGCACATGGGGGGATTGTCATGGACATGGTGGCAGGCCCCTCGTGGGGCCTGTCACCTTGTGCATGACAATACATGCAGTGCAGTCCCAGCATTGCGGCGAGCTGTGAGCACCGCCCACCACAATGCTGCGAATGGAGGATGCCACGCCATGGTGCCGGTAGCATCCTAATCGCCCGGGCGGGACCGCCACACCACTGTCGGCCGGTCCCAGCACCACTAGGGTGACAGGCGGATGGAAGTCCGCTCACCATCCTAATGGGCCCCTTCATGTTTAAAGTTAATCAATTATTCATAAAAATAATACAATACTATAAATTGAGTGTTTTAGAGTACATTATTTCAAAATACTAAGGTATACATTTTTAGATTTTTTTGTAAATATTAAAAAATTTGTAAGAATTAAACTCGAGTATTTAAATAAATATGTATATATGAAATACATTATTAGTACTATTAAAAATAAAATTAATATAAACATGAATTTAGGGAAAAGGAATATTTATTTAAATAATACAGAGGTATTTTTTTACACATGAGTGAAATTATTATTCAGTAACTTAAAGGAATATTTATTAATGAAATAAAGTATTCATAATAATAAAAATATTATTACTATTATTTCAAAATTTGGGAAAAAGGATATTTAACTAAATTATACTGAGGTAATAATTAATAATGAGTAAAAAAAATACCCGAATATTTAAATTAATATCGATTAATGAATGGGAAAAATTATTAATAATTTCGGAATCAAGAATATTTTATTAAGTAATACTGAGGAAATAATTTAAACATGAGTAAAATAAATAATCAAGTACTTACAATAATATTGATTTAAGAAAAAAAATATTAATAATAATAATAATATTATTATTATTAAAATAAATATATGAAATATAATAAACATAATAGACTACGGGTGGGCGTAGCACTACGCGAACTGCGTAGTAGCATGTTCGCACTGTGCAAGATGTCGTTTTCAATGCTTGTACAGTGCGGACAAGCATCCGGCACTGTGCAATCATTGCAAACGGCATCTTGCACAGTGTGAGCTGTACTTTTCTGCCGCTCAACTAGATTTTTACTCAAGCTGTAGCTTTCTCACCGTGGACTGGTAGTTTCTCATCGCGAACGGTTGCGAGCATGTGCGACTACTCGCAATTAGATACCTGACCTCCCCGCATTGAGAATCTCGCCGGGAGGTTTATTTTCCATGCTCGTGATCGGCAACTTGATGTTGCTGAACGCGAACAAGGAAAAAGTCTCACTAGGATGTCATTCTGCTTGCTTACGGTAGCCAACTTGACGTTGAGGACCGCGAGCATGCAAAAAATGACCGCTGCACTACGCTACGCTATGCATGTTTGCTCTGTGCTACGTGCAGTTCGCGTAGTGCGAAGTTGCTCAAACTTCGCAAACTACACGTGCGTAGCGTAGCCCTTTGCCCAGGGTTAATAAGAACAATTATACATTTATAAATACAAGTCATACATATTAGAACAATTATACATTTTAAAATTCAATTTAAAAAATACACAATGAATAAATTGATTTTTTCTTACTATTAATAGGAAAAAAACTGTACTATGTACAATCAATACATAAAAAATATTTATACAGAAACTTTCCCACACTTTGAAATTACAGTCAATGGGAGTAAATGTTTTTTTTTCATTTTTACAGTATACAATGGCGTAGATGCATAAACGCGAATATCATCATAATGAGGATCATTGCGGCAGAGAGCAGAAGCAAGGGAGAGCTGCGCAAAGGTAAGACATTTTAAAACACATATATTGCATAATGTACGTTATTAATTTATTGTAAGGAGAGAGGAGAGAGGTAGTTAGGTATACGAAATGTGTTTAAGGTCACTTGTGAGTGTTAAAACCAACATTTACATTCGAATGCATGTTGTCTGTGTAGGCCCACATTGGGGCACGTGTGTTCAAAAGTATGAATGTTTAGAAAGGTTAATAACAAGATGTAAGTTAGAAACTGAAATAAACAGTAGCATTTTGAAATGTATTGTTTGGTTAATTTGCGAGTTTGAAATAGAAAAAAGAAAAATATACGATAGTTTCGTACTATGTATTTGTGACTTTGTAAAAAGATTGTTCGTTTTAATTTGTTGCATTTTTTTAATCAAAAAACATTTTTATTCGGGATTTTTGGGTAACGTTGCATCAATGGATCATGGAAAAGACTGTATTGTAACGTTGGATTTTGTTGCGCTTTTTAAAGAAAAAAAATACTTTTTGGGGATTTTTTGAAAAGTTGCTTTCTATGGATCAAAAAAAGACTGGATTGCAATGTTGGATTTTGTGGCTTTTTTTAAGTAAGAAATAATTTTTACTGGATGTTTTTATTGGGTGCATTTTTTTAAAATATGCACATCTTTTTGTTACATATTATTATGCACAGAGAATATTTCCAAAAATGGGAAAAAAACTCCAAAATGGAATGTGGATTATTGGTTTGGATTTGAGTGACTCTTGGTGAACAGAAGAGAGGAAGAATAGACCTAGGGACCCATTAGGATGGCGGGCGGACTTCCTTTCGCCTGCTACCCTAGCGGTGCTTGGACCGGCCGCCAGTGGTGCTCACACCACCGCCCGCCACAATGCTGGGAATGCACTGTGTGCATTGTCATGCACAAGGTTACAGGCACCACCACCTTGTCCATGACAATGCAGGGGGTACTATAGGTACCCCCCATGTGCAACCCCCACCCCCCATACCCTGAGGGCCCACAACAGCCCCCCGATAGCAGAATCTGCATGCCTTTCCATGGCGGGAACGCCGCCACGGAAAGTCATGTTTCCGCCCCCATACTGGATGGCGGTGTCTAGAAGACACTTCCACCATATGAAACCCTTTTCCAACAGGTCGACTTGTCGACCGGGCGGAAGAGCGGCGGATGGTCTTCCGGTCCTCCCCGGTACCCCCGGTCATACTAATATGGTGGGGGTAAATGGGTGGCGGTGGGGAAGAATGTAGTGCGGATCGCCACCACCATGCGGGTGGTGGCAATCCCCCCTACATCCTAAGTAGCCCCCAAGAGTTGAAAAAAGAAAACATCATAAGATAAGGTAACCCACCGTTTACATTTAAAAGTGTTAAAAATGACAAATTGTTTATGAATATTTTTTTAGGGTAAAACAGGCAAGTCATAGGTTGTGTTTGTTAGAAATGGAGGATGTGTGCAAGATTATCAAGGTAGTCTGAAGCCACATACAAGGTAAACTGTTGCATTGCAGCCAATAGTCTTTGAGACATTTCCTTTGATCTTTTGGAAATACGTGGATTCAGACTACCAGTTATTGCTTGCAATAATCTCATTGCTTGGAAACTTTGCTCCTTCCTCAAAATTTCCCAAAAATTATAGAAATTAGGATGTGGTTTGCCAATTGAATGATTGAAGGAGTTGTGCCATCCCTCTATGGCATTGTTTGTTTTTGCTCCTCCTTTGAAGCAGGTCGAGTTGCAGTTCCACCACTCCACATGGAAACATGGCTTCCTCCTGCGACCCGACCTGCTTAGATGGTCAATCCATGTGTCTTCAAAATAATTTATAAGTGGTGCCAATATTTCCTCTTTTGAAGTAAAGTAATCAGATTCAGTAATAGAAGAGTAGTACTCGTCTACACTGCCAGGAGGAACAAAGCAAAGGGCAGTTAGTTTTTGTAGTTCAACTGTAGTGTGCTATTAGAAATATAATCCTCAACTAAGGATGTCTTTTTGTATTTTATGCCAATACACCTGAGAAAAGTGAAAAAAACATCCTTGAATTTGGGTATCCGTGTACAATTTGGTAATAGTATTAATTATTCAAAATCAATAATTACTTTTCTAGGACTTTTGTTTGATGTTTTCGATTTAACCACTGATAGAAGCTCAGTGTAAGTTGAGGATTATTTATCTGGTAGCCAACTGTAAACTAAGGGGACTACTGTGTTGTTAATGTGTGCGCAAATGGTGTATATTTGTGTGAATGGATGGGGCGTGCTTTTAAACATACCATCCATCATCCAAATATCACTGTTCTTCAACCTAACAAGATTATGGGTGTGCTAAAGATTAGAATTCTCTTCTGAGGGTTTTTATTATCATGCAAAAGAAAAGGTTCATTAGAAACAGTAAGAGACAGTTCAGGAGGAATAATTATATCAGAATAGGTTTGGGGTGTTACTGTTTGTGAGTTACTTGCCTGTTTTTTACGTTGAACAATACGTCTCAGTTTAGGAATAATGGGCATACTGCTGGCAACATGTGTTGGAACATGTTGGGCTACCTCTCTCAAAATTGCACCGCAGGGTACATTGGAGGTGGATGCAATATCTTTAATCTTATTAATAGTTTCACAAATTTCAGTCCCCATTGCAGAGACAGAGTGGTTATGATCTGTGGTTCTTACAACAGAGTCACCAAGAGTAACCATTCTGCCTGTGCAATGGGATGAGTAGTATTGCACACACCTGGGTTCAGTAAGTCTCTCCTAACAATAAATATAAGCATTACGTTTAAGCAGTCTGTTTCCCCTGCTTGAGGTGATGTATCTTGCTTCTTGATATGAAAACATTCTCTGAAATGACAAGAAAAAGAAAACAAAATGAAAATTTGCATCTATTTTCAGTCTTTACCAGATTAGAAAAATATTTTGTTGAACATTTTGAAAGGACTTGATTGGTTCTACAAAATTCAGTAACAAGTATTATTAAAAGTATAAAAAGGTTTGTAAGTAAAATTAGATAGAGAAAAACAGATATAAAAAAAAATAATATTACAATGTATGGTCTTCACTTTGTAAAGAGTTTAAATTATTTTTACCTTTTTGAGAGGACTTTAGTAGTTAAATTTTCTTTAAAGGTGTTTTTGCTTTCAAGGATGTATCTGGGGGAGAAAAAAGAAGAGATTTTTTTGATACTTTCAATTAGAATGTTGGTTGCTAGGAGAAATGAAGGTTAATCATTGGATTGCATTTATAATAAGAAAATATCTTACCATTTAAGGATGATCACAAATAAGAAGAAATTCTCTTCTCCACTTTCCAATTCAGAATGTGCTGCAAAATGAGAATGGAAAATATTGGTGTTGTTTGGATATGAATGATTTGTTTTTTTAGCTGAAAACGATTAACATAAGAATGGGTAATGAAAATAAGGATAAATATATTGTGTGTGAGAGATACTTTTTAAAGTTATCAGACATATAACTTGAATTCAAATTATAAATATTATTCTAATTAAGCTTGTGTTTAAAGATGCTGGCACCCTATTATTCTGAATACTAAATTCACAGTATATATTTAACATTTTAGCTGTATTTTGTAAACTTTGTAAGAATCATTTGCCTGTTTGAATTTTTTCGGGAGGTTTGTTTGGAGCTAATCAATATATTTGCAAGCAGATTGGCTGTGGGTTTTCTTACAGTTGGTATCTGAGGTGAAAAAAAATGTTGAACACATTGCATATTTTTTAGAAAAAAATCTTCTAAAAAGAAAAGATTATTTTGCTAATACATAGACAAAAAGCCTTTAATGGTAAACAATTTGGCCTAACAATTAAATGCACTTTCCCAGAAGCAAACAGTATTTGGTGTTTGAATAGTAAATATTACCCCACCACTATCCACTTTTAATGCATGTGACAGGCATCCTTTGGATTAGGAAAAAAAATGTTAAAAAGCAGCACTTTCCTACATTTACCCTGAAGGAGTCACTCTAGTTTGGGACTTTTAATTTTCCTGTAATAATGTATTCTGGTCTATTGTTTGGATCTAATCCAAAAATGTGCAAGATGTTTTGTTGTCTGTTTTCTTAGAGTTGTTATCTGTGTAGATTTAAAAAGGAAGAACAAATTACATAAGTTTTAGGAATATTTATTTAGGATGGAAACATTATTTTGGTTATATCAATACATAGTCATATAATTGAAAAGGAATAGTAATTTACACCTCACCATTATTCTGCGTTTGCCCAAAGCCAGTCACCCTTTGGAGTAGGAATAGTAATTCATACCCCACCACTATCCTGCGTTTACCCTAAGGCAAGCACCCTTTAGAGTAGGAATACAAAATTTTACCCCACCACTATCCTGCGTTTGCCCAGAGGCAGTCACCCTTTGGAGTAGGAATAGTAATTTACACTCCACCACTATCCTGCGTTTACCCTGAGGCAAGCACCATTTCGTATAGGAATAGTAAATTCCACCCCAGCACTACCCTCGTTTGCCAGATGCTGTCACACTTTGGAGTAGGAATAGTAATTTACACCCCACCACTATCCTGCGTTTAACCTGATGCAACCACCCTTTGGAGTAGAAATAGTAATTTACACCACCACTATCCTGTTTTAACCCATAGGCAGGCACCCTTTGGAGTATGAAATGTAATTTACACACCATCACTATGCTGCACTTACCCTGAGTCAAGCACCATTTGGAGTTGGAATAGTAATTTACACCCCAGCACTATCCTGTTTTAACATGAGTCAAGCACCCTTTGGAGTAGGAAATTAAATTTACAATCCTAACACTATCCTGCGTTTTCTCAGTCAGCCTTTGTAGTAGTGTTATCAATGTTAACCCTATCACTATTTAGCAATTACCCTTATGAAAACACCCTTTGGATTGGGAATAGTAATGTACACCCAACCACTATCTTGTGAGTAATTTGTTTTTACCCTAGTATTAATTTAAGTACCGAGTATTAATTTTACTTCTCTGGTGTTGATTTTCTTTCACACGTTTTTATACACTTCCCCACCCAAAGCCCCTAATTTCCCTGCATCCCATTCCAGGAATTTATTATACCGATTTAAAAAAAATCTGTGAATATGATTCATGAGTAATATTTTTTAACCCGATTATTAATTTAAGTACCCGAGTATTCATTTTACTTCTCTGTGTTGATTGTTTTTTCACACATTTTAATACACTTCCCCACCCAAAACCCCTAATTTCCCTGCATCCTGTCCCAGGGGAATATTATACAAATAAAAAAATCAGCAAATATAATTTATGAGTAATATTCCCTGGGGTCCAACTAGCCCAGCAGGAACCTCCAGTAGGCGCCACAGAGCTGCGTTGCAGAGAGGTGTAAAAAGGGGCATGGCCTCGGACCACTTGCCTCTTTCTGCATTTCTATTGCTTCTTTCTGCTTGTTTTTTTTTTCTGCACTTCTCTTGACCTCATTCTGCAAATCTCTTGTATTTGTTGCACCTCTCTTCCCTCTTTCAGCACATCTGTTTCCTCTTTCTGTACCTCATTTGCTTCTTTCTGCACTTTTGTTGTCCCTCTTTCTGTACCTTGCTTGCCTGTTCTTGCATCTCACTTGCCTCTTTCTGTACTTTTCTTGCTTCTTTCCTCACCTTTGTTGCTTCTTTCAGCAATTCTCTTGCCTCTTTGTCTACTTCTCTTGCCTGTTTCTGCAGCTCTCTTGCTTCTTTTTGCTCCTCTGTTGGCTCTTTCTGCACTTCACTTGCTCCATTCTACACTTCCCTTGCCTCTTTCCACACCCCTGTTGCTTCATTCTGCACTTTCCATACTTGTTTCTGCACTTTTCTTGCCTTTCTCTGCACCACCTCCCTCTTTCTGCCTATCTGTTGCCTCTTTGTACACCTCATTTACTTCTTTCTGCACCCCTGTTGTCTCTTTCTGCACCCATCTTCCCTCTTTCTGTACCTTTCCTGCCTGTGTTTGCATCTCACTTGCCTCTTTCTGCACAACTGTTTGCTCTTGCTGCACCTCACCTGCTCCTTTCTACACTTCTCTTGCCTCTTTCTGCACCTGTCTTGCTTCTTTCTGAACCCGTTGTCTCTTTATGTACATGTTTATTCTCTTCCTGTACTTTTCTTGCCTTTTTCTGCACCTCTCTTCCCTCTTTCTGCATGTCTGTTGCCTCTTCTGCACCCCTGTTGCTTCATTCTGCACTTTCCATGTTCTTTCTGCACCTGTCTTGCTTTGTTCTGTATCCCTCCTGCCTCCCTGTACCTCTCTTGCCTCTTTGTGCACCCATCCTACTATTTCCTGAACCCCTCTTACCTCTCTCTCCACTCCTCTTCCCTCTTCCTGCACCTATGTTGGTTCTTTCAGCACTGCTCTTGCTTCTATCTGAACCTTACTTGCCTCTTTCTGCACTTCTCTTGCTTCATTCTACACCTCTGTTGCTTCTTTCAGCAATTCTCTTGCCTCTTTCTTCACTTCTCTTCTTTCTGCACCCCACCTGCCTTTTTCTGTAGCTCTCTTGCCTCTTTGTGCACCTCTCCTACCCCTTTATGCACCCCTTTTGTCTCTTTTTACACCTCTGTTGGTTCTTTCTGCACTGCGCATGCTTCTTTCTGCACCTCACTTGCCTCTTTCTGCACTTTACTTGTTTTTTTCGGCATCTCTCTTGCCTCTTTCAGTACCTGTATTGCTTCTTTCAGCACTTCTCTTGCCTCCTTCTGCACCTCTTAGTTAGAGGGAGTTTTAATCCCTATTATATACTAGGGCCATACACGGGAGGTCATGCAAATCACAGGGGTACCCCAACCCTATAGTGTACCCTAATGTATGCAGGTGTTTTCAATGTATTCTAAGTGTCTTTCAGCATAGCACTAGCACCAGGCCTGGTTAGTCAGAGCCAGTTACCACCAGTACCTGTCAGCAAAAGTAGGGGACACAGGATGAATTTGCAACAAGGCCTCTTTCTGCTCCTTTGTTGGGTCTTTGTGCACATCTCTTACTTGTTTCTGCAACTTTCTTCGCCTTTATGGACTTCTGTTGCCTCTTTCTGTATTTCTCTTGCTTCTTTCCGCACCTTTCTTCCTCTTTCTGCACATGTCCTACCTTTGTAAGCATAGTTAGAAATTAGCATTTTAAAAACTTTTGAAATTCACTGACAAAAAACACAGGATTCAGAGATGTTATAGTTAGAAATTAGCATTAAAAAACCTTTGAAATTCACTGAAAGAAACCATAGGTTACAGAAACATTATAGTTAGAAATTAGCTTTTAAAAAACTTCAGAAATTCACTGAAATAACTGCAGGTTTCAGGGACGTTATAGTTAGTTGGAAATTTCACACGTACAAAACCAGAGAAATGTGTCTGTTATAGTAAGTGCAGCTAACTATAACTTGCACCCCCACAATGCACTGCTGATGACGTCACATATTACATCATTTATGACATGGTTAGTGACTGATGACATCACCTCCTCATACCCTAATATAACCTTTGATACACTCACTCTAAAATGCAGACTACTGTTTTCGAAATCATGGACATACCAATACCAGTTAGTACATACCCACTCACTAATTCCTAGGTCTACACACACATCCACTCATTCACCCATACAGTCACTCATACATGTAGTCAACCATTAATATAGCACTATTGTATACACTAACATATCTATACAGACACTCACACAGCACCACTCATCCATAGAGTTACTCACACACCTAGTCAGTCATACAATCAATCACACTCCCGTTTAATCACCTATACAGTTATACACACTCCACCTCACTTATTCAAACATATACTAACACATACTTACACTCTTCTCACAATAACTAATACAAAAACACACTCATCCATACAGCCACTCTCACAATCACTCACTCATACATGTAGTCATTTATATACTTCAACACTCACATACACTGCCTTTCAAGCATGCAGTTACTAACACATGTACCACTAAGGCATGCATTCACTTATCAACACACCCATACACATACTGAGGCACTCATACAGCCCTTCCAAGATGCACTCTTGAACCCTTAAACCTAGTGAATACCCCAGTCACACATCTATGCACGGAGTCCCACCGCCCACCCACACAGACAGACACTTTGTTGTCCGTGTTGTCAATTCATACGCACGCTGGGTACAGCACAGCATAGTTTATCCCTGCCTTTTGTAGCTGTCATTTAATTTGAAGGTATTCCTTTAGCAATCATAAAGTCAAGGAAAAAGACAATGCCATTTCCTTTATTTTTTAGCACCTATTTTCTTTAGCTAACCTGAGCACGGTATTCAGGTCCTTGTACTATGGGAGCTTTGCAATGATAGGGTGTAGAGGGGCACCAAGTAGTAGTTATGCACTCACTACACCACTATCAGCTGGAAGGGACACCAACATCGTTTGCACACAGAGCTCCATTTTGCAAGTATTTGAGGACTCAGGGATCTCCATGATATGCAGGTCGTAGCGTCACAATCGCACCTCAAGGTCCTCATTTTTAGCTTGGATTTCCCCCAGGACTTCTTCCATATTCAATCATTTGGTTCAGATTTCCTTTAGCTCATTCTTTGTTCCCACGATCCGCTGCTCAGCGGTGGCAATGTAGGAGGCTTGTTTATCTAATTTGGCTGACATAAAGTCAATCTATTGGATTAGAGTATCCGCCTTTCCGTCTATTGAAGACAAGCTTTGCTGCATGGATTGTCGAAGTGATGTTAACTCTGTTTCATCTGGAGTCTGACCTGCAATATGAGGGCTCACATTACCACCTTTGGTTACAACGTCAAGGGATTTGGTGGATCAATTTACCTCAAATGTGAGACATGACTATCTCTCATTTTATTTCCATCCATATGTTAACTAATACTGCTACAGGGTAAAGACATCAATTTCCCTTGCTTGAGGAACTAAACACAGTGTTGTAGATTTTCTTTGCTGGTGATTGCAAAGATCCATTATCTCATTGACTTAAAATGGCTCTTCATTTCGATTGTCCATTGTCAGCTTTCTTATTTTCATTCCTGAGTGGCTTAAAATGATCTTGAAAATCGGCAGAGTAATCCCACCCTTTCAAATTTTCTATAGCTCCTCCTTAGTATTTTATGGCAATGAGTTCATAGTTTTGTTGTCTATGTTGAGTGCAGCTTTTTTCATCAAGTCTTGTATTTAATATGTAAAATCTGCTGATATTGTCCAATAAATTGGGCCAAGCACTTCAAAAAAATGCATTGGCAAAAAATTGCATTTTTTCTTGTGCCTCCTTTCAAAAGGAGAGAGAAAGATATTCCCCTGAATGCATACCTTTGCTTGTTGATACAGTAAGTTAATTTTATTAATGCCTTTAATTTGCTAATCCATTGGATTCAGAACTGACAAGAGACACTTATATCCACTACTTAAAATGCCTTCCTCACACTTGCAGCTTTGAGCCTGAGTTCACCACTCAGAAGCATTTCTCTTCCAATTAATTAGCTTCCCAATACTTTAGGGAAATGGGTACTTATGAGAGTAGAAAATACTCTGATGACTATTTTTACATCTATATTCAGTGGCAAAATAGTATTTGGGACCCACATTCAGTCAGGATTTGTTCAAGGATTTAGGATCACTGTTATTGTTGACTCTGGCCTTAATTTCAGTATCTCATCCTATAAAAGATAAGGAGGATGAGCTAAGGGATAAGGACAGTGATGAAGGAGCCATTATATTCTGATGAAACCAGTTTCCTTTTCTCACTTTAATGTCCCAAATAACTTTCCCAACCCCCTCCGCAATAATATTTTGTTCTGAGAGAGCTATGTATGATTTGCGCTATATAAATACATGTACATTTACATTTACATTTTTATGTCACGCAGGGGAGTCTTGGAAAGTGCATCCGATATAAATAGAGATTAACATTGAATTCAAATTTCTTATTTTTGCAAAAGCACAGTTGTGTATAGATTTCCTAGGAGGAAATAATATTTTACCTGACTTTCATTTTTTTGTAAGAGAATTTATTGTTAGGGGTGGGTGGAACTTGTGGAATTTCCATCACAGAATTCCACAGAGATCCATCAGCAAGCAGAAATATGCACGTCACCCTGCTTGCATTGCAATTTACCACCAATAGCACAAACCACGCTGAACAATCAGAGCGAATAGCACCATGGTGTGTGCAAGAGCACTTGGTCAAATCGAGTTGATTTTGCTGCCAGTCGAAAAGAAAATCCACTGTAGAAGTAGCACTCATAGCCGCCCATGCTAGAAAATCTCACCAAAGTCCTCCTAGAGAGTAGGAATCTAGGGGATTTCAAATTTCGCTCACCAGCTCGCATTTCTGGCACCTCATGGAGAAAACATTTTTGCTGCATGGCAAATGGTGGAATATGGGCAGAATTAGGTCTGGGCGGTGACCTCCGCTCCACTCGTGGAGTTTGCGGCGTTTTCTGCACTCCGCTTTACACAGAGCTTGCTGAGTTTTTTCCCTCGCTCGCGTTCATCAAAGTCCACCTCCCTGCAAGATTTTTCCTCATTGCCGATCATCAACATCAAGTTGGCAAGCGGGACCATAGAAAATCAAATTCCCATCAACATTTCTCAATGCGTGCGGTCGGATTTCTCATTGCAAGTGGTTGCATATTCTCGCGACAGCTCACGTTAAGAAATCACCCTCTTGCGTTCAGAAAGCTGCAGCTCGAGTAAAAATCTACTTGAGCTGCAGAAAGGAAGCAGCACCCGCTCATGCTGTGCATGATGCCGTTCTCGATGCTTGGACAGTACGGACAAGCACCTGTCACTGAAAATCACTGCAAACTGCATTTATCTGAAGAGACTCCACCACTCGCAGAGCTCAGAATAGTGCGGCAGAGGTTTTTTTGCACTGCGTGAAATTCCACATAGCAGAACTCTGCGAACTCCGCCCAGGTTTAACCAGAACAGGGCATTGCAAGAGAAATGCAGAATTGTCAAGTTCCACCAGTTCCGGGGAGTGGAATGACATTTTCCACCTGGGCCTACAATTAATTAGGAAGACAACTTGCACCAAATTAGCTGTTAAAGATGTAAGGTTGTCACTAGACAGAAGCCCTATATCCCTCTTCTGCCATTATTGTAAGGCACTGGGATATTAATTACAAACCTACGATCAGATGTTCTACTGTAAAATGTATGATCATAATTGGCAAATGTCACCAAATCACAATTTGCAAGCATCCATAAGGAATATACAGTATAGTACATTAAATACATAGCAATTTCTTATTATACTCTTTCCTAAAATACCAATTCTCAATTTACGATTTGTTTCCTTGCTCAAAATCCAGATGTCACTGTTATAAGCACATTGAACAGCACAGAAGCTGCAAGGCGGGTTATGCTGGACCTACAATCCACCTCAATCATTGATAATGGCAAGTCAGGAAGGTCAGCAAAATGAGCAAAATAAATGCACAAGGAAACATAAATTGACTGACCAACAGATTGAAATGTATGTACTAGAATGTGTGGCAAACAATGATCAGCTTTTTGGTAAAGCCTCACTAACAGTTCCTGAAGCAACTGAATAAAGGATCTGGGCCACAGGATTGAAACAAATTAATGTAATAAGTGTAACTACATGAAGCATTGCAGACATTTAAAATTGCTAGTTTGATCTTCACCCCAAAGAAAAAGGCTGCAAGTAGGAGGACGGAAACTGCCAGAATTGGAGGGAGACCATCCACTAAGCCACCCCCACACCTTTGGAAGAGTTTATTGAGAGTGCTTTGAAACCAGAGACTATATCAAAATGAACTGCTGTTGATACTTCAGAACCTGTGCAGCCATCTTCAAGTTAGCTTGTAGGATATTGAACAAATGGCTCCTGCTACTGGGGTCTTCAGAAGAAGAAGAATACAAATTCAGCATACAATGTCACACTATGGACCTAGGTCACAACAATTTTACAAATCACATCAGATGAATAATATAGAACACCACCACTTTTATGTAGACATGAGAATCTGTCCTTCAGAAGTCCAAACGTATGCTCTATTACTGCCCTGGTATGTTGTGAGAAACATTATATCTTCTTTTTCTTGGTGTAGAAGGATTCAGGTAGGGTGAAGTCCACATCTTCACAAATATACATTTACCAACATTATTTCCACATTATAAATAATACCAAATAAGTAGTGATCTCCATAGTCTCCTCTTGAAAGACAGTTGTATAGGCCACAGTGCCTGGAAATGTAGGAATCATGCTGGAAGGCAGGAAACATAGCCTCAAGTAAATAGAGAGCCTGCATGACATACTATTTGCACTAAGGAGTATGGGCTTTTGTGATTTCTATAGAGATAACTTGTGACACTTGGTCAATAAGTAAAAATTTGCTAACAATACACACATCCTATAATCTGCGTAAAATTAGAAAATCTAAAAAATCAACCTTTGCTGAAATTCTTGTGGTGTGTTAGGAAGTGCAATATATGTCTTGATGTTAAGCATCATTGCATGTAGGATTTTTTTTAAAGATGTTTGAAAGTGGGCGTTATGTTATGTTATTTATACTTATAGAGCACACTGCTACCCTAGGGTGTCCTGGCACTAAGTACTGGTGACCTGGGGAGCATCGAGCTGTTTAGTGAGAGAAAAACATGTTTTTAAACCCTTGCAGAAAGAAATGTGATCTGGGGCATTTCTGAGATGGAACAGGAGTTCATTCCATGCTTTAGAAGGACATAGGAAAAAGCTTCTGCCTCCCTAATTAGTTTTCTTAAAGGTAGAGGTTTGAACTCATTTGAAGCCGGAGGAACGCATGGTTAGGAACTCCTTGCCAATCCCATTTACCACCTTAAAGACGACACAAAGTGCTTTAAAGCGTGATCTTAGTGGAACTGGGAGCCAGTGCAGTTTCTTAAGTTCTCCTTTGACCAAGGCGAACCTGGGTGTTTCCGTCAGCATTCTCGCTGCCGCGTTCTGGACCAATTGCAACCTGTTCATATGTTGTTTTTGAAAATTGAGATAGAGACTGTTGCAATAGTCCAGCCGCTACATAATTAGCGCAGTGACCACCGTCCTTAGGTTGCTTGCCAACAGGAAGAACTTAATTTTTTCATTATTCTGAGGACCAGGAAGAAAGCTGAGGTCACCTGATTCACTTGGTCTCCCATGGTGAGTTTGTTATTCACCATAAAGCCTAAATTCTTGGCTTTCCTGGAGGATATTGGACAGAATACCAGATCCTCCGGCAACCAGTCCAATGACCAGACCCGTAGATTATTGCCAAATTTTAGCACCTCAGTTTTTGCTGAGTTGAGTTTTAAACAATTGGAGGACATCCAGGTGGAAATAGAACTCATACTGTTGTGGAACCGATCTCCGGCTTCCCTTTCCGCTCCCTCCATCGGCGACAACACAATTTGTGTGTCGTCCGCGTAGGAGGTGAGCTGGAAACCAAATGACCTGATGATACTTGCCAGGGGTGACATGTAGATATTAAAAAGTGTAGGGTTCAACGTCGAGCCCTGTGGCACCCCACAGGGAAGCGAGAAGGGTTCAGAGGTGTTATTGTCCAGGTCTACAGTCTGAGACCTGTCTGACAGAAACAAATGTAGCAGTTTCCATGCTGAGCCCTTCACACCAATATCAGAGAGAGAGAGAGACGATTCAACAGTACCTTATGGTGAACTGTATCAAAGGCCGTGGATAGGTCCAGCAGGATTAATATAGCATTACCAATTGCTTTTTGATAGCCACTTCATGGAAAAGTTGAAAGCAGCCAAAAAAACATGTACATATGTGGGAATGGACACACTTCTGTGAGGGTCCCTTGGCAACATTGGGTCCAAATCTGCAATAAGGTTGAAAATAACATTTGCTCAGCCTATGTTTGTCATATATCTCCTCCTCAGTCTGATGAAATAAAGGTACTCTCACTCTAAACATGTGCTCCTGTCTTCACTTTCTCCTCTGCTGCTGTGGAGTGAAAACCATCACTGTCTTTGCTAGAGCATAGTGAAAGGAAAAAATGTGTTGACTGCCCTTTTATACATTTTATTTGCCTGGTCCCACCTGGTGCTAATTTGTGAATGTCAAATGCAGTTTGCGACAGTTTGCAATTTTTAATGCTTTATACATATCATTTAGGAAACGTAATTCCGAAATCGATAATAGATGATTACCATTTCCAGTCTCAACAACAGAAAATCACAAACATTTGGTTCACTTTTTATTTTTGTGAATGGACACTAAAACCACTTTCATACATTACAAACCTAGGGTTTTACTGTCACAAACCATTTTGCGAATTATTTGCAATTCACAAACTAGCTCCTAGTGTTTTTAGGTTAAATAATGTTTTTATGAGGGGCTCACCCATGGTAGATAATGGTAGTTAGTGGCTCCTCAGAGAAAGAATGTTAAGATTAATAGTCAAGAAGCTCCAAGAAACAGCAAAGTGCCAATGAAAGTCCATGAGTGACCAGGCTGACTTTAATGCATCATGGCTTTGTTAATCCTAGAAGTTCTCCCCGGTCAACAAAGTTACCTTCACATTGAGTGACCATGATTAAAGTCAAAATCTTCCAGCTGGACAAGGTGGGATGCTTTAGCCAGCAAGTACTCCCCAAAGAAGGACATGATGAATTTGAATCTCCATTGAAGGGTTCAGGGTTTGAACTACGACTTCAGAATGGGATAATCTTGAAACTGTAGTCCCTGCAGTCCCGTAACTGGAGGGATCAACTTACCAACTTATCCTGCTGGTTCTCTTCAAGCTTGTACTTTGACACTCATTAGGACTGTCCTGGAAAATCTGATGGATCTTAGTAACAGAAGTAAAGGGGCCCATTTAAATCATAGGTATTTCACACATGTATGTTTGGCTGCTGAAAAAGTAGTCAAATTCTTTGCGGTAAACTCCAGGGGAAAACGTGTGAGAAATGGCTTGGACAAAATTACCACATTTTATTCATCCATAAAATATCATCTTTATCAGCTCACTGCCTCTAGAATTACTCGACACCCGATAATGTCAGATCCAAGGGTGGTCGAAAACCACAGACTTTACCGTGCCACTTTTAATGAGGCAGTTGGTGTCCTTTCTGGGACTCAACATCTATCAGCTGGGCATGGCAGGTTTATTGGGCTGGTAAGGGCTCAATGAGGCTGGAAAGAGTGGATGTGCAGACCCACTGAAAGATTTATTGCTCACACCAGGGTCTAGTTGCCACCTTTTGAATGCGGGCAAGAGCTGTAGCCAGCAAAGTTCCACAAAATTTATACCTGGATCACCTGGCCCCACGGAAGCCTTAAACTCTTCCACTCCATACTCCAACCAGGATGATCTAGCATAAGTTGCCTACCCAGTTTGTATCTTTCTCAGGTAACTTTAGCCCCTTGTTCCATTTCTCGGCGAGTCTCAGTTTTTTATGTGCCACTTTTCTGAGTTACTGATATTCTTCCTTCAGGTACTTATTAAATTTTGCAAACTGCTAGGGTCAGCTTTCATGGACCTAGGTCACAGACAGCAGTGCCAGACATATTTTAACTAATCTCTTCCGCTAAACCCCCAACCTCAATCCAGTCTGCTGTTAGTTGGTTCTTCTGCCTTTCTAATTCTGTATGTACTTAGGACCAGTGCTTAATTTGTAAAAGAATCCAGCTGCAGGCAAGTAACAAGTTGGGGTTCCAGAATACCCGGGCTGTGAAGTCTTGATTCCACCTCAATCCTCTTTCATCCACTATCAGACACTCCCTGCCCCTTAACAAAATCTTGCAGTTTCTTTTTAATTTAGGCTTTCTCCCTTTGTTAATGGTTTTCCTATAATTCTCTTCTTCTCTCTTTTGATCTGGATCAAAGTCAATTAGCTCAATTTGAACACATCCCTGGATCATAGGAGGCCAACTCAGCAAGCACTTTGTAAGTTTGGATAGTATGGAGATGGGCTTAACCCCACCCCTCTCAAAGCAATGAACAGACAGCAGGATCTTTCTCTACATTTCTCCCCAAGATCAGTTGTGTTCTGAGGTGCTGGGACCTAAAGAGTTAGTAGTGCTCCAGCAGGTGTTTGTGATGGGCACTAAACCTATCCCTGACAGGTTATCACAATACAACATACCTCACTTTTGCTACATTTTATTTGATATTATGTAAAAAGATTTCACAAGGCACTCTTTAGTGATCCCTTTAAAAAGGAAAGACCCCACGCCTCTCTATGAAACTGTGTTCTCAACTAGGAGTTGCCCCCTTATAATAAGAAGATGCTGCTTCCTGCACAGTTACTCTCACTGCGTGGAGAAGCCTCCCAGAAACAGTTTGCGATCTCAGGCTTCTGAAAGAGAGTATCAACATTTATCAAAATCATCATAGACATATATACCAATAATCCATATTCACCAATTAATACAATTTATGTTAAGTATTAGAATGATGTAAAGACAAATTATTAAGCCCAGGTCAAGATATGACAAAAATTACTTTATGCTTAATTATGCCTCTTCATTGGGTGAATGCCATGGTAGCCTATACAGGTAGCACTTCGAATCAAGTGCAATTGCTATTAAAGATTAAGCACCAATGCCTTCTGGGCTTTAAGGCCCTACTTAAAGGTACCATATATAATTCATTAAGTATACATCTGACTCCGTATTCCTTTTTTGAGGAAAACATCTAAAAAATACTTACTGGGTTATCAGAAAGCAAGGAAAATTCATGTGACCCTGTATTGGTGACACAGCCATTAGCCTATCAAACAGAAAAAGGGGCACATGAGAATAGACCTGATATTTTTAGCAAGTATAGTACACCCACAGAAGTAGAGTTTCTCAAGCTTGCATGAGTACTAAATCTGGGTCCCTGATGGACCCTCTCCCCCACAAGGTCTGGAAGAAGTATGGCAAGGAGCTATTACCACAGCTCCATCAGATCTGTAGTCAATCTTTGAAGAGCAGAATAGTTCCTTCTTGCTGGAAACAGGTGATGTTGAAACCTTTATTTAAAAAAAAATCCACCCTTGACCCTCAGTGCCCTAATAATTATTGACCTAATTCCCTCCTCCCATACCCAGTAAATATTCTTGAACGCCTGGTCAGTAAAAGCCTTTCCCAATTTTTTGAAACTAGCCGAGGACTGGAAGACGTGCCATTTGGTTTTCGATCTGGCCATGGGATGGAGACAGCTCTAGTAATCATCTTAGATGAACTTAGAATGCGGGCAGACAATGGCCTGTCGACAGTTCTGATTCTCTTAGATATGTCTGCCGCATTCGACTCGGTCAACCATAGAATATTACTGAGACGGCTTGCTGACCTTGGGATACAGGTTCTGGCCTTTAACTGTCTTCATTCTTACCTGGAAAACAGGCAACAAGCTGTGGCCCTCCCCCCTTTTGCTCTGAATTCAGAATGGTCCAGCATGGGGTTCCTCAATGCTCGTCTATCAGCCCGATCCTTTTTAATATCTATTTGAGAACATTGATTACCATTATTAAATCATACAACATCAAGCTGGTGAATTATGCTGACAACACGCATCATTGAGTAGCTTCCATGAATGTATGCAGAAGACTGCTAGATGGTTATCAGACAAAGCTCTGCAGTTTAATGGTGGGAAACAGAAATTTTACACTGCACTGTGAAGAAAATCCCTTGTCTTCTTCCAGACAGTTTCTTGCCCATTCAGGCAGATACGCCTCCCATACCAGCGGTAGCAGTGCGCAACTTGGGGGTAGTTTTTGAAGACAAGCTGAGCCTGGGGAAACATCTGAATAAGACATTTTGGGACTTGTTTGTTTCTCACTCATAAAGGATCTGCGGAAAATTCTCCCCTTGCTCCCTTTTGCAGCTAGGGCTCTAGTAGTTAGAATCATTTTTTTAAGCCGGCTGGACTACTGTAATGCCCTGATCCTTGGTTCAGCCAAATTCCTTATTCTGATATTGCAAAGAATACAGACAATCGCTGCTAAGTTGGCTTTAAAGAGTACCCAAGGCGATTCTGCATCTGCAGCTTTCAGCGATCTTCACTGGCTCCCTCTAGCTCAGTGAATCCAGTTTAAATCACTATGTATTGTTTTTAAGTCCCTTTATGGACTTGGACCCCTGCCATTGCGGAAAAAGTTTGCCTGGCATGCTCCATCACCAAATCTTCATTCTTCTACTGCCCACCTGGTCTGTACCGCCAGAATAAGAACCACTACATTTGGGGGGAGAGCCTTCAACTGGGCGGCTGCCCATTTGTGGAACAATCTTCCGCCTGATATCAAACAAACAGGGGAATACCTTCAGTTTAGGAAAAAATGTAAAACTTATCTCTTCCCTAGGAGGTAGTGCAGGCTGTACATCAGGTGGGTAAATATGTGCATGTAGAGGAACTGCTGTCAGTCAGCACCAGGATACCAGTGGGGTGATAGTGCGCTTTAGAGATTCCTTTTACATTACATTAGAGTAAAGTCATAGCTACTGACATCACATCAGCAAAGTTTTTATAGGTTTCCTGATTCATGTTTTTCGATAGCTGTTTTTACAATGTGTAGGTGGGACTCTCTGGGCAAGCTTTCCTAATACATTTAATACGGCTTGCACTCATATGTGATAATGCACAGTAGTTAAGCCTCCTTTGCCTACCCTCTGAGATGAACCATTCTTGAATGCCAGAGGAATCAATGAGTCAGGGTCAATTTCAATTTACTAGTACAGTGTAACCTATTTGGTCAGACAGTAAAGCTCAGATTCATTAAGTGGGGTTAAGTAATTTCAGAGCCAAAGTAAAATAAGTCAGTCTCAGAAACATGGTATAAAATACAAAATTACCAATGGAAAGCAGAATCGGTGCGCAAAGTTTATCCTTAATATTAGAAACCAAATGAAGAAATCAGTAGCCACAGTACAAAGGATAAGGAATATGTTTTGATGATTAATGTAAATGTACATGTATTTATATAGCGCAAATCACTGACCGAGGTCGGTATCTAAGCGCTTGCTTAGGGAACCTGTCCTGGTATTCCCCCAGCAGAGTATCCACAAGGTGAAAGCCAGGAATCCCACCGCGAGGGGCCGTTGTGGAGATTAAGCAAGCTATTGCCCAGAGTCGCAGAGTGTGAACCCGTGAGTCGAGAAGGCACCGGAGCAAGAATTATCAAGTCCGTGGAATTTTTTAGCCCAAGACCCTCCGAGGCGGGGAATTGAACCCTGGTCCAGGGCCGATCTCAGCTTCCGGGTCTGCCGCCTCTAACCCCTGAGCCACACTTGTCCACAACGGAAAGATGGAAAGATTGGATCCTCCTGCTTATGATGCATGAGGGAATATTAATTCTCCTTAACTAGCCTATACTAATTAATGCTAAATGGAAAAACCCACATTAGATCCAGTAAAATAGAAAGGTGTCAGCATAGCAGAACCTCTGTAGAAGTTCTCCCAATAAAGCATATTGCATAGCATAAAGGTATACAACAGAAATTATGCTAAGAGGTACCTCTCCTAGTCTGAAAGGAATCTGAATCTGCCTAAAGTGTGATTACTTAATTATACCCAGAGAAAGAACACTCTAGAATCCCATATCCAAGGTCTCATTAATGTCCTCCTGCAAATAATACTTCATATTCAATACTTCCGTGGATTCCATCCATCTCCTCATTTCACACAGACAGTAGTCCTTCTTTTGTTGGTTAGACTTATCACCCATTCCAAGAATACCCCTTTTGAGCTTCCCTATCTCGTTCACACAATGTGCCTTTCTTTATCAATTAGTTCATACAATACCCTATACAGAGGAGAGAAAAACATTGCACCCAAAGCAAATATTCATGTTGAAGATTAAAGGTTAAAACATAGCAAAATCAAAATGCTTAAGGCCTTTGGTCAATTTTTGATTAGATAGCATATTTATACATGTATCTGTGTGCTTAGGGTACATAGACAGTCACATTATAATTGCAAAATGCCATTTGAATAAGTACATTTCCCACAATGTAATAGTTGCAAAATGTTACTTAAATGAGTAGGTAAATACATCAAGGATTAACAATGTTATTCAAACCACACATGTGCAGATATATATGAGAACTGCAAATAATTTTTACTATAAAAAATGTAAAGTGTAAATCCAGTATTTGTAAAGCGCACAGCTACCCGGAGGCATTCCGGCGCTGGGGACTGTTGGGAAGATTAAGCAAGCTATTGCAGAGTCACATGGTGCTGGGCAGACCCCTGCCGCCGGAGCCGGGATCAAACCGTGAGTCCCAGCGTCCGGTGTCAGTCGCCCTGGCGGCAGCGGCACACCTCTTCCCTATAAAGGACAATGTTAATATGCACAGACAGATACATGCTGAGGTTAGAGAGTACATGCACTTTTATATGGGGTTGAATGCACTCCATATAATAATAATTAACCCTGGGCATTGGACTACACCCAGGGTTTGATTGCCCCCCTTTGATTGCGAATAAAGCAATTTGAAATTAGAATTCGACGTTATCAGCTTGACCATCTAAAACCTTGTAGTATTTAGCAGTTTTCATTTTGAGTCTTCCAGATGTTTTTTGTCATCATAGTATTTATTCTGACTCTCCTTGAGCTCAACATCTGCTATCTTTCTTTTCACTCCTCATCTAACTTGTGCATTATTGTATCCTTTAAAGATCATGAATAGGAATATTGCACATAGAGCAATTACCAAAAGATGATTCAAGATGGCAGGCAGAATTCCACTTCCCAGGTTTTCAAACTACTTGCCTATAGCAGACAACCCATCCCCAATAACTGCCTAAGCTCCTGTTACTTCTAACTCTTTCAAATCATTTGGCAACCCAGATATTTTCTGAATTTACTTCTCCAAATCCTCACTTTTGTCAGGAGCATAAGTACAACATTGCTGAACTTTGAGCATCCTCTAGACTCTGCCCTCTTTTGCGAGTAAAAGGTTTGTAAAACCATAAACCTTATTGCTATCATCTCAGTATTTACAAGCAATAAATAATTTTTGATACTAATAGTTAAATAGTTAACTTATCCACTATTGTAGATAGTTTTCTAATTTTCTGATCATTCAGAATCACACCTGCATATGGGATTATGGCACCAAAAATATCCCTACCACCCCTAACACCTCTCTTAGTTCTGTTTTTTACCTACACAGGATCATCAAAATGTTCCACGTGGCAACATTTGGGGAAACCTATACCAAGATAGTATTTTCCATGCCATCCATGGGGCAATATAAAAATTTTCATTTTGTCCCTAAATAAAATTTGCTTCAGGAATCACAAGATCTGTCCCTTCCAAGTAAAGACAATTATTTCCCCCAACCTAAAAAACATGTTCACAGTCACTCTGTCTTAAAAATAACATATCCATAGAATTCTGGTGTGTATACACAACTTTCCCTTATGTGGCCAATCTGAGGTTAAAACATGCAAATTTCCCTTCAGCTGATGTTTTATTTCTTTACTACTCCATCCGAGATGTCTCTTAAAGTCCGTATCAGTTGCCGATTTAGACTTCTGCCTCCTTCTGTCTTCCACTAAGTTCAGAAATTTCTTCTACACATCTGACATTGAAGTCAAATTATGCCTAGGTGCATATGCAGTATCTAATAGCTTTAAAGATGCAAAGTGTTTGCCTGCTATCTCTGTATCTTTAAAATAAATACTCTTATTCAAATGTTTAAATATAGGGATCTCTGAGAGGACAAAATCAATATTCAAAAAAATAATATTGAAAACTACCCTGTCTATAGAATAACCTTAACAAAACATATTCAATATGTCAAAAGAATGTGGTGGTAAGTAATGCCCTCAGCAAAAGACGGAGGCAAATGAGCTCACACATCAATCAATCAATCAGGGAATTTTAAGTGCACTACTCACCCATGAGGGTCTAAAGGCACGGGGGGTAGAAGATCCGTTCAGTAAAAGAGCCAGGTCTTGAGAGTCTTCCTGAAGGTGTTCAGGGAGGGTGCGTGTAGGATTGGCCTTTGTGGCTAAGTTCCCTCAACTGTTTTGCGCTGCAGCCTGCGCAAGCGCATTCCTCACCAGGAATGAGCATGCGCAGGCTCCCGCGCATGCAAAGTTCCAAGAAGAAGGCTATATGGACAAGGAAGACCCCTCGATAAGGTACGTTTTATTTAAATCTTATTTTAGGCTTTTTATTGTCATTTAATATTGCGGGCGGGAGGCGGGCGGGCAACTTCTGTTACGCTCTCGAGTGTGCGGAGATTTGCCTCGTTTCTCCCCCTTCATTGTGAAAGGCGGAAGGGGCAAATCTCTGCACATTCCAGGGGCGGAACGGAGATGTCCACCTACCCCTAGTGCTAGTGCTATAAACCAATAGACCCATCTCCTGCTGAGTGATTAAGGATCCAGACCCCCAGTATCAAAGGGAGAGTGGTGACACTGGAGACACCCAGAACTGATTTAGGGAGGGGTCAGGGACTCCCGAGCACATACAAACTTCAAAGACATTAAGGGGTAGAAATGGGAGAGTTGAAACCCCTGAAAGTGAGAATGGAACAGATATGGATTGAGACTGTAAAGGCTTGGACCCATTCTGTGGTCAAGAGGAACCTCTGCCAAAGAAGGAGCAACTGAAGAGACTGTGATGGAAAGACCAATCCTTGCTTTGTGATCGGGGGCTAGTCTGCAGTTTGCTGTTCTAACTAAGGGAGAGGCTGTTGGGACTGTGCTTGGAAGCGCTGGGTCCCCCTGCTTGAAGAAGACTGTGCTTTGTGCTATGTCTTGTAAGCCCCAAGGGCCCGGGATGAGCTGGCTCCCTGTTTGGAAATGCAGGATCATAAAAGTTCAGGAGAAGTCCCAAGCAAAATGTGCTCGCGCAGCTTGAGACCCTCAGAAGTTGTGCTGTGTGATTGTGGGCACGCAGGAGTAAGCTAAGTCTCAGATAAGCTGGGTGCTGGAATAAGTGCAGGCCAAGGCGTTGGTGAGGAGCGCCTGGCTGTGGTGTGCATAGGGAGATGAGGTGAGGTGAAACTCGGACGCGCAGACTACGTGTCGTGGTGATTCCTGGGTGTTGGTGAGGAATGCTGGGTGCATGTCGGGGTGCATCCAGGGCATGGGTGAATTGCGCCGGGCATCGACTGCACCAACGGAAGAAGTGAGTCTCTGATGCGCTGGTTATGTTTCGTGGTGCGGCCCGGGTGTTGGTGAAGACCGTCTGGGCTTCGTAGGCACCAACAGAAGAAGTTAGTCTCGGATGCGCTGGGCGCGTTTCGCGGTGCAGCCAGGGGGTTGTTGAAGAGTGCCTGGACATCGTGTGCACCAGGAAAAATGGAGAGACTCAAATGCGCGGGTGCATGTTGAGGTGCAAGCAGAGCGTTGGTGAAGAGCACCGGATCGTCGCGAGCACCGGCGAAGAGGCGAGTCTCGGACGCGTAGTGTGAGTGTCAAAGTTCAACCTGAGGCGCTGGTGAGGAGTGCCTGAGTAGGGGGTGCACTGACTTGGAAGTAATGTCTCCACAGTGCTGAGGGCGGATCTCGGTGTTGACTGAGAATGCCTGAAGGAGGGCCAAGTCATTGGGACCTCAGAATCACTCGTAGCGGCCTTGACCTGCAGCCACTGAAGAGCTGAGCCACCGGCCCGAGTCCGCGCACCCCGTAACAGAGTTCTGGATCAAGGCCAAAGTCGCTGATGTCAGGGAGGAGAAGGGGGTCGCACCCCACCCCAGGTAACGTGGATTAACACATGGGGTAGGGTTCGGGCCTGGAGGAACACTCTCTTGGCCTTCTGTTTCAGTCAGCTGCGCAAGCACCGGCTTCGGCTCAGATCCCTGCCCGTGCTGACCCAAGATGGGACCGGAGTGGAAAGCAGTACTTTTGTATCATCATTTGATCCATAAAGGGGGCACTGTTAATGGAGCACGTAAAACTGTTGTATTACAATTTGCATTATTGCTGCCAACAAACTATCTACCTGACATATGAAGCTTGGCCTCATTTGGGACTGACGAACTACATGTTTGGAGTGCTACGCACAGCATTATTTTTCCTTTGCATATTACCTGATTGTAATGTGGTGCTTTGCTTTATTTCTTCAGTGCACAGTATCTGAATATACCGTGGCGCAGTGTATTATTTCTTCAATGCACAGTACAGGATTGTAGCGTGACACATTGCTTTGTTTCTTCCTGGTACAGGGCATTCTAGTGGTGATACGCATTGCATTATTTCTTCAATTGCAAAGTTCATGACTGTTGTGCTACATATGGCATTGTTTCTCTGTTGCACAGTATAAGAGAATATCATTACGCATTGCAGTACTTGTTTTCTTTTGCAACGTGTGTGATTCCAGCAATACGACTGGCCTAACCTTTTGGAAATGGTTAGAAGTGAGTTTAACTGTTGGTTACGAGCGGTGGTTGGGATTAGAACCTGCCAATCCACTGGAAAGAATACTACCCATTCTTTTATATTGATTTTGTATTGTGTGGTCTGTAGTGTAGTTCCTATTTTCCCAATAGGCCCTGCTCATTGGAATAACATAAACAGTAGTATCGATGTAGAAGTGCGGATCTTCCAGGCCTCCACTGACTATGCTAAACTTAATTGGGGTTGTTACCAACTAGCTCAGAGGTCACTGGAAACTTTCTTGACTGAATAGGAAGTGATCAGCTTCCCTGGCACAGCCAAGAAGGGATTCAGTTTTCCAACAACCGTGCAACATGACAACTTTGCTCCTCAGATCAAGAGTCAATCTCTAGGGTCGTGTGAAACAATAGACAGTTATTTTACTCAGTCAGTGGTTGTGCAGTTTACTTTCACAATATGTAGAGAATAGTGAGACGGGCGTTTTCAATAAAGGGTAACATTTATTGAACAGTCTTTCTTCTCGTACAAGAGAAATGAATTGCCACAATTGCAAGACTTGGTATTATAAAAAGTACGTACAGTATGATGAGTATTACGAAATAATACTGTAAAAGCATTGATATGGTTTCTTAGCCATACAATGGTTTAAAATGAATAAAACATATATACATTCATATATACATTAGGCTAAAATACTCAACTGGTGCTTCTAACTACGCCTACTCCAGTGTACCTGACCTAAGCCTAATACTTGGGAGGGGAGTAAGTGAGTAGCTTTAAGTTAAGTTGGTTTTGCCAAGGTTTGCTTCAAGAATTCTCTCTAAGGGTTTAGTCAACACCATACCTCTGGAATAGAATGATGGAGGTCTGGTATCTCCTTCAGGGGTCGATATCCCAGTCAACCGCAAGGGTAGACTAGAAACGCCGGAGCTGGATTTCTCTGCAGGAGAAAGACAGCGTCTCTTCTCAGTGCGTCGAGGAGGAGGAGGAGGGGCAGCGTCCGCGGGCAGCTTGCATCTGCTGGGCTCTTGCATGGGGACGCCTGTTCAGCTCCTAAGTTCACCACACCATCGTTCGCTCGTTAGCAGCGATAGCAGTAGCATTGCAGCTATGGTATCATCAGCATAACAGCTTCTTCAGCAGCAGTGATGGCATTGATAGCTTCAGCGAAAACAACAGCGAGACAGCGATGGCATTGATAGCTTCAGCGAAAACAGCAGCGTTTGCTTAAGGCAACGTTGGTAATATTTATACCTGAAAGGTGCCTTGTTTGACGTAAGTTTTTGGACATAAGACGTCAATAAAGATGTCACTAGGAAGTGATCGTCTATCAGTGCTCATTAGAGTTCTATTACTAATCAAAACACAGCAAGCGGGGATTTCCAGGTTGCTGAGTTTTTATCTTGTTGAAGAACTCGGAGTGTTAATCTAGGAATCTCAGATAGTAACTTCTGCTATGTCATTGCACTAATTGGTTGCAAAGGAAGTGGCAGAGAAAGCGATTCTGAAATGTGGCTCTGTTCATGTGAGGCCAGAGACGAGTTTCTGAATATTGCACTTGAACGGTTATGCCAATATAGGGAATAAATGGATTTATAGCCGAATAGGGGCATAAGGTCACAGTATCGATCAGGTTCCCAGATTAGAACGCGACACCCACTCCACGAATTTATGTCCATCAAATTACTAAAACTAGAGCAATAAGATGCATGTGTAACATTGCCCACCCCAAAATACATATATGCATTTGAAATAGGCGTATTTGTAATACGTGAAACTTTTAGGTACTGTACGTTTTTTGAAGCATAGAAATCATTCAAAAATTATAGCATATGAAATCAATGAACGATTTTGCAAAAAGAATTACACATAAAATATCTCTGAATACAGAAGAAGGCGAGATAATTTCATCACATATAAATGCATTGCAGAAAATGTTCTAGAGGCTGGTGTAAAGTTGTTATGTCTCTAGATGTGTTTAGAAATAGAAGTTCAAGCTTCTGTTCTCTATGAAAAGTTTTTACTTTAAGCAAAGAATTTTTTTGTGCCAAAAAAAAAGGTGAATATTAAAAATGTTCAATTCAAAAGAATTAATGCTTGAACGGGAAAAATAGAGTTCCAATGCTTTTAGCAGTTTTTGTTGTTCAAAACTGAAGGCCGAATTCAGAGTTCATGGGAACGCTGTGTGTCGGAATTCTTCTCCAAAGTTAATATTTCTGTTCGGGTGAGAACATCATATCAGACAGGCTCTCAAAGAATTGGTCTACAAAATCAGGTGACAGTTCGACCAAATTCGATAGTGCTGTAACTTGGCAGGTGTGAGAATGATTGCTGTCATCAAAGGCTGGATCAGCAATGCTCACAGAAGGTCGTACCTGGGTGATGTTGCTTTTGTCACTCGCTCCACTGTTACCACCTAGTCGTAGCACAGGAGTCTCAACGAATGCCGTCATCAGGATTGGTAGCCACTGGGGGCAACACAATGCGTGAGCCATTATCGGACTTAGCAAAGTATCGATATCCATTGGTACTGCTGATGGAAGTGAAAGACAGATGTCCAACACGCACTCATCTCCGCATAGCATACATAGTAGTACAGGTAAGATGCAATTTTGCCATATCGGTCTGAATGAAAGGAACCAGGTCATGTTTAGATCTCTCAGCCTGGCCAATCCAAGGACTCTAGTTATTCTGTCCCGGTAGCGCACTGCTAGGATTGTTTCTTCCATTCCCATAGGAGTCATGTCTGAGCTGTGGCTTGCCATAACGAAGCAGGAGGGTCAAAAATAAAATCCCTGTTACAAGTCCCAAAAATAGGGGTATGCCGCCAAAAACAGAGTGGACAAAATTTGGAACGATTCCCAGAATTGCTTGAAATGGTGTTAGCAGTCCCGTAAAAATTGTTTTAAATATGCTTGGGATGCCTGTGGCACTAGACATGTTAAGAAGTTGGCTCAACATTTCTACGAAATGCACGGGGCAATTTGTTGATAAAAGGTCATGAACCTCCGTAGCTGTCCTTGCAACTAGGAGATCATACGTCTCTTTTGATGATGTTATGGGCACTGTTGTCTGCAAAAGCACAGACTTCATTTTGCTTAAAGTATCAATTCGTATAGAATAGAGATTCAGACGAGGCCAGATGGGAGTCTCTATGTCTCCAGGCCCGCTCGGGAACAATGCTTGCATACAGCATTTGACCATGGAAGTTACGCTTACGAGATAACTTTTCCCTGGAACAAGGCCACAACATCTGTGATCCGTTCTTAGAATGTAACTCCCATTCGCGAGTTGCATAAAGAAGGGCTCTATCTGCGTTGCAGGTGTGACAAGCTGGTGGCATGAAAGGTTGTTAGAATTACCTTCACAGGCTCCGTGTAAATTAATACCCTGACACAAAAGTATACCGCTTAGTGAATGTTTACAGTTTTCCCCACTAAGAAATACATTTTTGTCGCTGTCACTATAGCATGAATGTGTGTATGGTAATTTCCATGCTGATTTAACATAACCTTTACCCAATCGTTCATACTGGCCAGTAGGTATGTATTCAAGGCATTTTTTAAATCGGAAAGTTGTCATCGGAATAGTGATAATTCCGTGTATTATCCATTCAATGACAGGACTTTCTGACATTGTCAATGGTAATCTCTGAAGTTTTTTGATGCTCAGGATTGTACAGTCTGCTCCTTTCTGTGCCAAGCTGATTTGTTTATCAGTAAGGTTAAAAATGGAAAACAATGACGTTGTGTTGATTAAACGCCAAGGCACATAGCCTGAACAAAGATTTTGCAGCGTCCAGCCTAATTGTACAATAGAACGTAATTGCGACTGGCCATGCTGTAACATTAGCAAGTCTCTGTCTATTATGTCAAAGGCAGAGGATACAATATTGTTCAACGAATGTATTCTGGAGGACAGAGTCATTAACCCATTGTCCACTACAGAAAGTGATTTTTCCAAATTAATACGATCAATTTCTCATATTTTTTCTGCTGTTTCAATTTGTGTGACTTTCCAAGCCTTGTTGTATGCAGCATATATGCTGGCCGCTATGAAACGTTTTTGACGCTGTTTGCGTGGTCCAAGAATGAAATCGCGCAAATCAGCACCATCTTTAAGTAAAGACAAGTGTTGCTTAATTTCAGCCAGTGTGGATGATTCTAGCCATTCGAGGCAGAGTTTCCCTTCACTGTATGTTGTTACTATCCCTGGATGTTGTCTCTGGGAGTATCTAGGGTCTTGTCTGGTCATTTTTAACTCCTGTGTTTTATTCAGGAATCTATCTTGACAGTTGTTTGTGTCAGTAGGCCAGATTAACCACTTTTTCCAATCAGGATGTGTTCTGTTTAAAATGTAAAATTTTTGTTACGTCTATCTCAAAATCTGTTGTTGCATTTTCAGGTATTGGCTTTGGAATAGACGGTTTGTTTAGGTCTTTGATCTTAGCTAGGCCAAGACAGGATGTTTGGTGAATTGTGTCATTTAAAAACATCATTTGTTCTGGTATCATGCAGGTTCTGAATAGTGCTTCTATGCCTTGTACCTGCCAATCTTTCGTACCCCAAATGGTTTTTGTTTCAATGTTATTTTTCCAATAATCAAAACCAAATGTCATCATTTTTTCATAAAATGCTTCTGAATATATTAATTTAGTGTTTGTCAGCATTGTTTTCAATCCTGTTTTATCTAACAGTTTGTAATAAAACGTTTCTGCATTACTGGTGTTAAACCCTGAGAAGTACTTGAATTTCTCAAAGAATGTTTTAGAACAGCTTTTAGGTGGTGTAGCACAATGTTCCCATTGATTATACTTAAAAACATTTCTAGGCTGTGCAGATTTATGCAAATATTGATCGCCATAATGTGTATAACAGAACAACTGTTCATAACTAGACGAACCTTGTAAATAATCATGTTCTGTGAATCTAGCTGACATTGCTAAATCAGACATCATGTCATTAATACTGTTAAAGTCCCAATCATCAGAGAATGTACTAGGTTTTACAAAGTCACTTAAGGAAGCCTTCAGTTGATGAGGATACTTCAGGATCTCGACCGGACCATAGATCTCATAGTCAGTTTTCTCCCATACTACCCCACCAGGTATTGGAATGGCTGTTACATTTACTGTTGACAGTTCTCTTTTCTTCACGTTGGATGATCTGTGTGGTTTGAAGACTAGGTTGATGTTCTGACTTGCTGTGTCCATTGTACTATATTTTCCCTCAATGAATTTTCCCAAACAAAGTACCATGATGAGCCAAAGCAGGAGGAAAAATACACCTAGACCGAACCAGAACTCTAACCATGGAGAAATAAGGTAGATTTCCTTCAGTTGGTGAAAGAGTTCCGTTGCTTTTTCTTTAAAAGTCTTTTTTGTTTCTGGCATCACTTCGGGGTTGCTTTGATCCTCGGAAAAGTTGTCGAAGTCGATGAAATAACCAAAGGCAGTTCTGTCAATTGTTGGGATTGTTCTTTCAATCTGTCTCTCGGTAGCACTTTCTGATGCCACATTATTGTAGACTGGTGTTTCTTGACAAACTGTTTCAATCTGTGTCTCAAGAGGCACGAGTTCCATGGCATTATTGCATAGTCCTTCTCTGTGCACTGCAGGCTGATCGAATGTGATTAGTCTTTCAGTTTGAACCTCTTGGATTGTTGCAAGTTTGGGTATTCTGTTGTTTCTTGGGAGTCCACTGGGCCTACTGTTGATTATAGGCCACATGCTTGTGGTTTTACCAGGTCGATAGATACAACTCTGTTCTCCTTTTTACCAGCAAGGGGCGGTAGCACTACTGATCTTGTTCCGGTGACTGCCAAGACAGGTACTGCTTTTCTGTAAGAAGGCCCAAATTCCTTCTTCACCGCGATTTTTTCTCTGACTAGATCCCCAATCTTTGGAATCCAGACAGGCCTTGTTGGGGCTGTTGCTTGTGGTGCCTCGTCAGTGGTATCTGGCTGTTGCTTTAACTTTATGTTGCTTAAGGATTTTCTTGTTTCGTTCAAGTCCTGTAAAACAGCCAAATGATCTTTGATGTCAAAGTCTGTTTTCTTATCTTGTACCACTGATACTTGACTATCTAAGTCCTGAACTCTCATTCTAATTCCGAACAATAGTTCGTATGGGCTGAAACCTTTTAGAGAATTTCTTGGCAAATTGTTAAGACTGGTCTGGACACTTATTAGATGTTTGACCCACCCAGCGCCTGAACCTAATACCTTCGCTGTTATAGATCGCTTTATGTCCCGGTTTTTTCTTTCAACCACACTACTCCCTTCGGGGTGTGATGGACAAGAATATCACAACCCAATTCCCATGCTGGCCATGGCCTCCTTATAAGCTCGAGAGCTAAAAGCAGGACCCTGGTCTGAATGGAACGTGGCAATTGCGTATGTGCCGATAAAGACTCGCAGATCTTTTATAACCGTTCTGGCGTCAGCCGAGCGCTGGAGGCCACATTTTTTAAGTGTGTTTAGCCTTAAGGATGTACAATGGGACGCGTTTCTCTTTTTTGATAGCGCGGATAGATTGCCTAATGCTTTCTATTAGGGCTTCTGACACTGCACTGGCCGGTTCTCCACTGTGATCTCTGTTGCAGACTTCACAGTTTTCTGCAAACTCATGAATGCCTTCACTCATTTCCGGCCACCAGTACTCTGATTCTAATTCTCTCAGAGAGTCCCTGGTTGTTTGGTGTCTCAGACCCAACCCCATATGTGCTTCCTGTAATAGGAAGCCCCTCCGGTCCCTGTTTGGAATTACCCTATCCCCCACTCCAGGGATTCGAGCAAAAGGAACGGAGTTTGCATCGATTACGTATGCATAATTGAGTGGATAGTTCACGGGTAGTGCTGCACAGTCGCCTTTTGCGGTCGATTTTACTGCCAGCATGGTTTCCCCGTCTATGTATTTTTCTGCACGCTTTTTTGTGGCTACGGAAGCCGGTTTAGTTGCTTCCGCTGTGGCTGTATTAGCCAATGAATTCCCTGCAACGTGAACGCCATCACGTTGAAGACTCTGTGCGTGTATCACGTGAGTCTTTTGTAGTTCTTTCTGTAAAAAAGCTACATGTTTCCAGAGCAATTTATGCTTTATTGTGGCACCTGTGTCATCTTTGTAATCGTTTTCAATCCAGCTCTGCAGTTTATTATTGTAAGAGTTGACGCAAAAAGGAGAATCGCACACGATAAGTGTGGGGAATTCACGTTCTGCATTTTCAAGCGCCATCTTTAAACATCTGATTTCAGCTCTCTGAGCCGAACAGTACTTTACTGATTCAGTTTTTGTTACTTTCGGTCTGAATTTACCGCACAGCCAACGACCTTTAACAATCGCACAGGCTGCATCGTAGGATTTTCTCTCTACGTTGAAATGCTGTACAAATCTATCTGTATAGATTATACAGGCGTACTGTGGGAGAGGCAGAAGTTCGATTGGCAGAGGATATTCTTCTTCATATTCTAAATCATTCAGTTCTACGAATTGCGGGGTGAAATAGTATTTCACATCTTCCGCTCCTAGAGAATCTACCCACTGTATCCATTTCGGATCCAGTGACACTGTAGGCAGGTTTACTGGGCTGAATAGCGCCCCGAAGGCGGATTCCGCTGTGAGGATATTAATCCTTTTACCGTGTGCTAGTTCTCGATCATTTGCTAATGCAATTTACACTGCTTTCACAGATCTTTCTGTGTAACTGAATGTTTTTTCTACTTGTGTGTACAAGTGGGATTTAATTGAAATGGGTACTTTTTCTCCCTCATTAGAGGTTAGGTATGTGAATCCGCATCTTCCTGGGATGACTCGGATTACAAAATCGCGTGTATTGTCACGTGCATCTAATTTTGTTTTTGCTAACATGTCTGTTTGCAGTGATCTCAAAATTTCTGTGTGTTTTTGAGTCCGATTGATTTGTTTAAAATCAGGTTTTATTAGTTTGTAGAGAGGTTTAACCCTCTCTGCGTAATTTAGAATGTATGTTCTTCCGAAATTCAGAAAACCTAGTATGGATTGTAAATTCTTCAGCGTTTTTGGAGCTTGGAGTACAGCGCGCTTCTCTAAGAAGTTGTCCGCTAGGCTTTTTCCTTCACTTGATAATTCGTATCCCAAAAATAATACTGTCAGATGGGCAATTCGAGACTTTTTAAAGTTGAATTTGTAACCCTCTGCTGCAAACCCAAGCATAATGGTGTTCACTCTTTTCAAGTGAGTATCCAAGTCGTCGTCTGTGAGATAGATATCATCTACGTAAGATAATGCCTCATCATCATATATTTGTAGTAACTCTGTTACTCTAGCTGAGAATAGTCCTGGGCTGTTCTTGAACCCCTGTGGGAGTCGACAGAAATTTTTCTGAGACCCCATTACGGAGAAAGCGGTCAAATACCTGCTTTCTGGTGCAATGTTTTGACAAAAGAAACCATTAGATATGTCTAATGTCGTTTTATATTTTTTCCTAACTATGTTATTCATTAGGGCTGCACTATGCGAGTTTTGTACTGCAAAAGTTTTGTATTGTATTGTATTGTATTTATTGTATTTATTATTTGTAATGCACAACTGTCACCCTACGGGTATCCTGGCGCCCAAACAGGAAGTAGTCAGATGGTAATCAGATGGTATACAATACACTAGCTGTCATGACATATAAACCAGCCACCAAAGCTATTAAATAGAGTCAGGGGGGTTATACTTTGGCGAACAGCCAGGTTTTCAGGCTCTTTCTGAAACCCAGTAGGGTGTCAATTTGTCTGATGTTCTGGGGAAGCTCATTCCACAGCCTAGAGGCAGAGGTACAGAACGCTCTGCCTCCCATCCTCGATCTCCTGATCCTGGTAATTGCTGCCAAACTCTGGCTAGCAGAGCGCAGGGACCTGGACGGACTATACCAGGAGATCCTTTCCTGTAGAGGGAAGGGTCCTGTGTTGTGCAGGGCTCTGTACACGATACATAGGGACTTGAAGGCAACTCTACTCCCGATTGGCAGCCAGTGTAGATCTCTTAGCGCCGACGTAGTGGAAGAACTGCGAGGTCTTTTAAGTGCCAGCTTGGCCGCTATAGACTGGACCCTCTGGAGCCCCTGTAGGATATATAGGGGGGCCCCTAGATATAGCGAGCTACAATAGTCCAGTCTGGCCAGAATCACACTCCTAACTACTAGTGGTCTAGATTCGTCAGGCAGGAGGGGCAAAATCTGTCTGAGTGCCTTCAACAATCCATAACAGACACTGATGGTTTTATTGGTCTGAGAGGTCATTTGAAGATCCGCATCAAACAGTACCCCTAGATTGCGCACGGTCTTAACTGGGATGCAAGGTTCTGCTCCCGGCGCGAGCCTGATCTCATGGGAGGGTTGTTGACTCAGCTTGGCTGACGAACAGTAGACAACCTCTGTCTTCCCCTCATTAAATTGAAGGGAGTTTATTGTCAACCACCTGGACACCTTGTTCATGCAGTTCTGGAAGGTCTCCATAGTCACTGCCTGTCTTCCTTCTAGAGAGAACACCAATTGTGTGTCATCGGCGTAGTTTATCAGATCTATACCGAAGGATTTGATCATGGGGATCAGGGGCTGCAGATAAAGATTAAAAGGAATAGGGCTGATCGAGGAGCCCTGAGGTACTCCATGACTGACCAGGGACTTGGGCGATGAAAAGGGTGCTAGGGTTACCATCTGTTGTCTACCTGTCATGTAGGATTGTATCCACCTCAGGGCTTTGCCCTTCACGCCCAGTTTTTCCAGCCTGTTTTGCAACATGCATTAAGGTGTCTGTAGTCCAAAACTAGACGATATGAATTGTCTGGCTTGGAGACAGGAAACAAAGGATTGTTCATTTGAGAGGTGCATGTTTCAATCACCCCCTGGTATTCAAGTTGATCTAAGATCTCCCTGACTTGTTTTTTAGCTTCTTGCTTAATGGGATACTGCCGTTGGGCAGTTGGTTCACTTTTTAACTGGATTTTGTGAGGAGGTGAGTCCTCATCCCATCCTACATGATTTTTATATAATGCCGGTGCCTGTGCTACTGCCCATTTCCTTGCGTAAGTATATTTTTAGTGAATCGGAATGTGATTCGAGAAGGCAGGCATAATCATTTCTTCGCCACGAGGGCACTCCCTGACAAACTCCGGGGGCCAATCCTTTTCAGCTAACAGAATATCATAACCTTTTGAGAGTTTATCCCAAAATAGACCCCTAATTTTCCTAGTCTTATCACCCTCTATACGCAATGTTATTTCGTATATCTTATGGGGCTCGCTAAGTCTGGTGTCGGCAGTTTCAACCTGAATGTATTCATTCGTGTCCACTGTCTCCAGATGACTCATCAAGATCTTGCGGGCTATAGTGATTTCTGCTGCACTGTCTAACATTGTCTGTGCCCACTCCCCGTTTTTCAACTGTGTCCTCAGTATTCTCTGCATGGTTGATTGCTCTAATACTGGCTACCTTCTTTTTTGGAAATTGAGATTTTTTACTCTGAGCAGGTTCCTTGTCTTTGGACTTTGTGTGCTCTCCTGGGTCTGACCATCCTCTTCTTTCCGATTTCTGCAAAAAAGATCGAGAGGGACGTGTATCAATACTTTGATATCTATCAGGTTTTTTCAAATTATCCTTATTTCTAAGGTTGTATCTTTTCTCAGAGGGCTCCCTCTGGGGAGACTGGTGTTCTCGAGTCAGAGTTCTTTCCCTCGGTCGAGGAGATCTTCCTCTGGACTGGAAAACTTTTTCCTTGGGAGTGGATTGTTTATTTCCATCCCAGCTCTTTTTAGGAGTGTTTGAATTATTTTTAATAAATAATTTTTCAGGATTTTCAAGCAGTTGGGGCTTTACTGGCTTTCCACCCAAGCTGTCTCTACCTAATTCTTCATAGCATTTTTCTATGATTCTGGCAAACTCAATTTGCTGATCTGTTATATCTGTTTCCTTCAACTTCTGGCGGATCGCCACAGATGCTGCTTCTCCCTTTATATTGGCTAATTATATAGCCGAGACCTGCTTGAAGTCTTTCAGTAATTTCATACCAAGAGTTAAAGCAGGTTCAGGACCGTATTCATTTTGAATCTGTCGTAGTACATCTGGTATTACCGCCATAGACGGAACACCATGTGTTTTTGTGTAAATGGAAGCAAAGACTGTACCCCAAGTGTCACAGTCCTCCATGTGTGGTGCGATTCCCATAGGAAGGCAGATTGTCAAGATTATGTGTTTCTCAAAAGGGGTAGTATCCGGAAATACTGCCTCTATTTCAGTGATTTTTTGTGCTAACCAGAAAGGAATTTGTTCCCGTTTTATGGGTGTTTTACCTAGACATGACTGTATGTTCTGTGGTGTAATTTTATTAGTGTTCCCCTGATGAGGGGTCAGCTGTGGTACATTAACAGCTGGTTGGACTGTTACAGTCCGCATTACATATTGGACTAATTGCCTATGTATTTTAATTAATGTTTTTAGCTGTACTAACAGCTCTTCTTTAGACATTTTTGCAAATGTCCGGATGTGGTGTGTAGCTGGCTAGAACCGGCCACGTTGCTCCTGGTCTACCTAGTGGACCGAGCCTGGTAATATGATCATTATGTTTTAGGGCGCCATTAAACCAGAGCAGGTGCTCTTGGAATTTTAGTGGGATTTCAGTTTCCTCGAAAGGAGCGTACTCTTCCGGTGGTTTCTCTATTTTGTAATAGTGAAACTCTTTAGTTCTAGCGTTTGCCGCTGGAAAGTTTATCCATGAATAGAATACCTCTGTCTGCCGATATTCGTGTGCCTCTATCACGAAAATTACTGCACCACCTTGTGGTGTCAGTCCGTTTTCTATAAGTTTTAAAGTTATAGATTTTCTTAAATGTGCCGGGATGATTATTGCACCCGGTACCGTGTCGTCGTGACCCTGCTGAGTCGCATCTGCTGCGGCCCCAGTGGTTCCGTTTTCTCCTGGCATTGTATAAATGCAAGGTTTGCAGAGTAGGTCTCCAAGGAGACAAAGATTAGGTGCACAATATTTTGGAACACTCTATCCTTCAACGTTGAATAAACCAGAGCTTTACATAGGAATCTCTTCCTACTGAGTTCGGGCGGATTTTAACCTTTCACCCACTCCAGACGTCTATTGGAGTATTTACGGGAGAAAGGGGTCTGTGTGAAATATGCACGACTGAGTTACTCTAACGTCTTGCGTTAGTTTATCGCCTTAAAAAACGTTGGGCGCCATGTAGTGTAGTTCCTATTTTCCCAATAGGCCCTGCGCATTGGAATAACATAAACAGTAGTATCGACGTAGAAGTGCGGATCTTCCAGGCCTCCACTGACTATGCTAAACTTAATTGGGGTTGTTACCAACTAGCTCAGAGGTCACTGGAAACTTTCTTGACTGAATAGGAAGTGATCAGCTTCCATGGCACAGCCAAGAAGGGATTCAGTATTCCAACAACCGTGCAACATGCCAACTTTGCTCCTCAGATCAAGAGTCAATCTCTAGGGTCGTGTGAAACAATAGACAGTTATTTTACTTAGTCAGTGGTTGTGCAGTTTACTTTCACAATATGTAGAGAATATAGAGACGGGCGTTTTCAATAAAGGGTAACATTTATTGAACAGTCTTTCTTCTCGTACAAGAGAAATGAATTGCCACAATTGCAAGACTTGTTATTATAAAAAGTACGTACAATAAGATGAGTATTACGAAATAATACTGTAAAAGCATTGATATGGTTTCTTAGCCATACAATGGTTTAAAATGAATAAAACATATATACATTCATATATACATTAGGCTAAAATACTCAACTGGTGCTTCTAACTACGCCTAACCCAGTGTACCTGACCTAAGCCTAATACTTGGGAGGGGAGTAAGTGAGTAGCTTTAAGTTAAGTTGGTTTTGCCGAGGTTTGCTTCAAGAATTCTCTCTAAGGGTTTAGTCAACACCATACCTCTGAATAGAATGATGGAGGTCTGGTATCTCCTTCAGGGGGTCGATATCCCAGTCACCCGCAAGGGTAGACTAGAAACGCCGGAGCTGGATTTCTCTGCAGGAGAAAGACAGTGTCTCTTCTCAGCGCGTCGAGGAGGAGGAGGAGGGGCAGCGTCCGCGGGCAGCTTGCATCTGCTGGGCTCTTGCAGGGGGATGCTTGTTCGGCTCCTACGTTCACCACACCATCGTTCGCTCGTTAGCAGCGATATCAGTAGCGATAGTAGCTATGGTATCATCAGCATGACAGCTTCTTCAGCAGCAGCGATGGCATTGATAGCTTCAGCGAAAACAGCAGCGTTTGCTTAAGGCAACGATGGTAATATTTATACCTGAAAGGTGCCTTGTTTGACGTAAGTTTTTGGACATAAGACGTCAATAAAGATGTCACTAGGAAGTGATCGTCTATCAGTGCTCATTAGAGTTCTATTACTAATCAAAACACAGCAAGCGGGGATTTCCAGGTTGCTGAGTTTTTATCTTGTTGAAGATCTCGGAGTGTTAATCTAGGAATCTCAGATAGTAACTTCTGCTATGTCATTGCACTAATTGGTTGCAAAGGAAGTGGCAGAGAAAGCGATTCTGAAATGTGGCTCTGTTCGTGTGAGTCCAGAGACGAGTTTCTGAATATTGCACTTGAACGGTTATGCCAATATAGGGAATAAATGGATTTATAGCCGAATAGGGGCATAAGGTCACAGTATCGATCAGGGTCCTAGATTAGAATGCGACAGGTCGTATTGTATTATTGCTTATATAAAGATTATACTCTTTTTATCAAAACTTGTGTGGGGTCTATTTGTGGTGATATGGGGTTACTGTGAGCATAGTTACACACATTGAACAATCGTGCCTTGGAGATAAGCCTGGCTGCTTGTGCCAAGCTACTATGGGGATGAGCAGGGCAATCTCAGACGGTGTCCATACTTAGCCTAACGTTGAAGCGAGGGGTCGGCGACTCCCGCCTCCAGCATTTGGTGGCGCGATAAGCGATGAGGACCCCCACTTCCAACAGGACGTGTCTGATGTCTGCCGGTAGCTCATTCTAGATCTTGGCTTCAATGTGGGACAATTCTCTTCTACCTGCTCTGGCTCTGTGGATGCGCTGGGTTTCAGCCAGTGCAAGGTTGGTAGATCGGAGGTTTCTTTTGGGTGCTTGGAAATGTATTCTGTCCTTGAGGTATTCGGGTCAGTTGTTGTGTAGGCATTTGTAGGCATGGGTGAGGATTTTAAAGGTGACTCTCTTCTCCACGGAGAGCCAGTGGAGTCTCTGCAGGTGTTGGCTGATGTGTTCATGCCGGGGGATGCCTAGGACAAGTTTGGCAGCAGTGTTTAGTATTGTTTGGAGTTTGCGGAGTAGGGACTTGTTTATGCTGGTGCAGAGGGCGTTTCCGTTTTCCAGTCTGCTGGTGATGAGTGCTTGGGTGACTTTCTTCATTGACTAAGGGGGAGATCCAGTAGAAGGTCTTACGAAGGTTGCGGAAGATGTTGAAGCAGCTGGAGGTGACGGAGTTGACCTGTCTGTTCATGGCGAGTGTAGAGTTGAGTACGATGCAGAGGTTTTTGGCATGGTCTGAGGGGGTAGGTGGGTTTCAAAGGGCGGTGGGCCGACAGTTGTTGTCCCATGCTGAAGGGGTGATTCCAAGGACGAGGACTTCTGTCTTCTCGTCGTTGAGTCATCCAGACTGCCATGTCTTGTATTCCTTTCTGGAAGTTGAGTTTAGTGGTGGTGGGGTCTCTGGTGAGTAAGATAATGAGCTGGGTGTCATCCGCGTCAGATACGATGTTGAGGCCATGTTATTGGACGATGGCTGTGAGGGGGGCCATGTAGATGTTGAAGAGGATCGGGCTCAGAGATGACCCCTGTCGGACTCCGCAGATGATATCCGTGGGGGCGGAGAGGAAGAGCGGTAATCTGATCCTTTGGCTTTTACCGATGAGTAATGATCAGATCCTGTCCAGGGCTGTTCCTTGTATGCGGGCATCATGTAGTCTCGCAATTAGTGTGTGGTGAGAGACGGTGTCGAAGCCTGCGGACAGGTCGAGGAGGATGGGGTCTTGGTCCAGGAGGGAGCGGATATCATCTGTGGTGGCTAGTAGGGCAGTCTCTGTGCTATGGTTGCTTCAGAATCCGGACTGGGACAGGTCACGAACGTCGTTCTCTTTGATGAATCACGTCAGTTCCCTGTTGACTGTTTTCTCTGCCACTTTGGCCGCAAAGGGGAGGAGCGAGATGGGCCGCTAGTTCTTAAGATCGGTGTGGTCGACCATGGGCTTCTTGAGCAGAGGCCTGCCTTCTGCCCGCTTCCAGTCCTCTGGGAAGATGCCTGTTGTGACGGTAGTGTTGATGGTGTGTTGCTGTTCTGGTGCGATGGCGTCTTTGCTCTGTGGTAGCTGTTTGGGGGGCATAGGTTGGTGGGGGCCCCCGAGTGGATGCCTTTCATGGTTGAGATGGTGTCTTTGGTCGTGATCGATGTCCAGTTGGGGTTGGTGGGCTGGCTGGAGTCTTAGGCAAGGGGAGGCCAGCTGTGGTTTTTGTGGGTGGTTGACAAAGTTATTTTAGAGTGTTCTGATCTTGAGGTGGAATTTGGTTCCAAGCTTGTCGCAGAGGTCTTGGGACGGGGTGATGTCTGTGGCTTCGCTGCATGGGTTTGTGAATTCCTGGATGACACTGAAGAGTTCCTTGGTGTTGGTGGAGTTGGCAAGGATTTTGTTGTGGATGAAGTTCGTTTTGGTAGTTCTGATTCGGTTGTGGTAGTCGGTCATGGCGTCCTTGTAGGTTGAATAGTTATAGGTTGCCTTGAAGTTCCTCCAGTTCTTCTCGAGTCATCTGCAGTTGCGCCTGGCTTCTTGTAGATTGGTGGTGAACCAGGCTGCTTTCCTGGGGCTCTGTTTGCCGGGGTTACGCAATGGGTCGAGCTTGTCTGCGCAGTTGGGGATCCAGGTGTTAAGGTCTCTGGCTGGGGTGTTTGTATCGGATGCCCTAGGTGGTTGTCTCGGGTGAGGGTGGCGTTCAGTTGTTCGTTAGTAACCTTGCTCAAGTACCTTTGTGGAGGGCGGGGGCCTGGTTTTGGTGCCTTGGGTCGACGGTGAAGTGGATGGTTGGTCCATGGTGGTTGCGTTGAGTGGTTGATGTGGACGCTGTTACCTGCAGCGAAGATGCGGTCGAGGGTATGTCCTGCTCTGTGTCGGTGTGGTGATGAGTTGGTTGAGTCCGATGTAGGCGAGGTTGTGGCAGAGGGTGGTGAAGTTGGGGTCACTGGGGTTGTTGAGGTCTCCCATGAGTATGTAGTTAATTGACGCAAGGATGTGGGGTATGATGAAGTCGGTGATGGTGGTGGCGAAGGGAATCCGGGGGCTGGGCAGTTTGTAGATGAGGGTTCCTCTGAGTGTGGTGTTGGGGCTGGTCTGGATCATGACGTGCAGGTGTTCTACGGAGGGGAAGGTTTCACTGGAGGTGGTGAGCCATAGGGTGCTCTTGTGGGCGATGGCGAGGCCCTCTTCCGGGGGGTTGTGGAGTTCCTGTTGGTATTGATGTTGGGGGCGGAAGAGGCGTTGGTCCATGTTTCCGTGAAAAACAAGATGTCGGGCATGAGAGAGTCGAGTAGTTTCCAGATTTCCGTGGTATATTTGTGTACGGTTTGAACGTTGAGGAGGATGCAGTTGAGGGTGTGGTCAGTGCTTGCGCCGGTTGCATAGGGGCTTGGGGAGGTGGGTAAGTCCGATGGCAGTGGAGGCAGGAGAACTGGCTGTGGGCCATGTTTGGGGAGGCCTGTCCCTTTCTATGAGTTCCGGTGTTGAGTGCAAGGAGTTCGGCGGAGTCGTAGCGGTGGGCAGGGGTAGAACCAGGGATTCTGGTGCTGGTCGCAGATGGGTCACGGACGGGCGTAGACGGGCTTGCCTTAGGCACGCCTTCAGGACTCTCTAATTCATAGTGCCAATGTATTTATGAAGCAATCTAAAATGAGCATTGGAAAAATAATCTCCTCTTGGTAAATCTGTGTGAAACCTCTTAGCACCCCTCAACTGTAAATCACTATCAGCAGAATGTGATGCAGTAGTAGCATTGCCATCTAATTTTTACTGACGAATGTATAGCTGAATATAATCTTGTAGTTATTATAACTAATTCTACAACTGTTATAATGTATCTATGCCCATAGTATTAATATTGACTATGGTATTAGCTTCCATTTCTTCATTAGAATCTAAACCGTTGGGTGCAACATAGCAGCTACAGAGACTACTCTGTCAGTTTCCACATATGCAAGCACCAAAACCACATTTTAATGATATGCAGCAAAATTATGTACATAGGGCCCGATTCACAGAATGAACTTAAGACTCAATCCTAAACTTACTACTATTTTGGTATTCACAGAATGCACTTACTCATTTCGGTATTCACTGAAGTTAGTAGTCCGAACTTTTGGACTCCTGAATGCCTTCTGTGAATACCGAAAGTCTTAAAATTGGGATTTTTCTCAGTTTAGTAGTAGTAAATTTAGGACTCCTAACTTTAGGACTCCTAAACGCCTTCTGTGAATACCGAAAGTCTTAAAATTAGGATATTCTCAGTTTAGGAGTCCTAAAGTTAGGAGTCTTAACTCTACTACTACTAAATTAAGAAAAATCCTAATTTTAAGACTTTAGGTATTCACAGAAGGCATTTAGGAGTCCTAAAGTTAGGACTACTAACTTCTGTGAATACCGAAATGAGTAAGTGCCTTCTGTGAATACCGAAATGAGTAAGTGCATTCTGTGAATACCTAAATGAGTAAGTGCATTCTGTGAATACCAAAATAGTAGTAAGTTTAGGATTGAGTCTTAAGTTCATTCTGTGAATCGGGCCCATAGTCTTTGTGCATCTTCTTTCTTCCCTACAAAGTCTAGCTAATGTCTCTAATGATAAAAGGGTCAAGTACACTAACAATCAGATCCAAAGTAAAGAGTTTAATTTAATCAACTAGCACAGGGAAGTCATTCACATGGCCACATCCAGAATCAGATGTCTCAAGGCACTCAATTTCACTAACAAATGAAGTTCAGAAGTAAAACCAAACTGTAGACACATTTCCCGAAGTTTCAGTTACATTTTCACAATGATTCCAGAATTCAAAGGAAGAGTACCTCTGACATGGCACTCCTCTCAGTCATTCAGATCAGAATCCTCTGAATCTTCCATGATGACTGGAAGATCATCTTATCCTTGTGCAGACCGTCTCCCCCTCCCCTGCCATCTTGGCCAAAGTTCACCTGCTGCCACCTGTGGTTCTACATCACTAGGCCCCTCATCAGGGTCGGATTCTGGTTAGGTCACAACACTGGACTGGCTTCTTCTTCTTCAGCTTCAACAGCCGACTCTCCATGACCCCCTTCAGACTGAACAAATGCTGTTTCAGATTCCTGCTGATTCCCAACAGCTTTACAGACACAGACCTGCTCTTGTGATCCATCGGCCACTACTGGTACTTCTGGGAGTGGTGCTGTTACATCATCAAGGGGACATGGAACTCAGTGAGTGTGGGCAGCATACATCCAGTTGGGTAGACCTCCATACTTCATATTAGTTGTGGTGACTACGATCACCTAGTACAGCCCACGCTAATGAGGTTTTGCACAACTATTTTTTATATGCTTCTTTATCAGGATCCAGTTCTCGGGACTAAGGTCATGGCACTGCTCCTGATATGATGCAGCTGTGGCAGCTTCATCCTGATGAGATAAAGAACACTCCACATCAGCCAGTCCTTTGCAATAATCAAGTATCAGATCATTATTATGGTTCACAAATGCATTTGCAGGCAAGCTGGCAACCTCATTGCCCTGCCCATTATGATCTCATGTGGGGATAGTCCTGCCCTATAATCAGGTATGCTGCAGACTCAACAACATAAGCAACAATGCGTCATGCCATTTCAGAGACGTAGATAAGCACACTTTGGCAAGCCTGAATTTCAAAGTCCCATTGACTTGCTCCACCAGACCAAAAGCCTCATGTCTGTAGCTATAATGTAGTCTCTGTTCAACTTGTACCTAGTGCACAGTATCCTCAATATTTAGTTGTTGAACTGCATGCCTCTGTCAGAGTCCAAAGAATTCAGGTACCCAAACCTCGGTATCAACTCAGTGCTGGTTTGAAACTGTCATTTCTTCATGTGGGGTATGCCTCAACCCATTGTGAAACCCATCGTTAAAACATACACACAACAACCAACACATATTTCAACCTTTTGGACACAGGCATTTCAAAGAAGTCCAACTGCATCTTGTTGAAAGGATCACCTCACCTTCCCTTGTGACTCAGTGTGACTGCAGTCCTTTTCCCTACATTATTCTGCTGGCCCACAACATGCCTATGACACAATGCTCCAGCCTTTATTCTAAACCTTTGTTTAAACCAGATCTGCTGAAACAACCTGACCATTACTGTCAGGCAACACTTGTATTCCATCATCTGAAACATATATCCCATCCTCATCTCTCTTAACACAACCTGCCTTGACCCAACTCTGCTGTCTGCCTCTAACCCTTCCTCCTGCAACTTATTTCCAAGTATCAGCTGTAGTTAACAAAAGGTTGTAGTTGGTCTTGTCTGTTCCTTCATTTGTATATTCTTCATTAAAAGTAAAAGCATTGTAAGCACAATATATCATGACCTCATCAGCCTACCAGTTGCCACCTGTCATATAATGGTCAACTTTACAATGTGTTGCACACTTAACAGCAACTTGAGCAGGCATTTACAATACTTCAAGACATTTTTGGATATAAAACACCCTCTGGGACCATAACTGTGCGAAATCATGAACAACACCAAAGCAGTACTGACTATTTTCAAAATGGTCCATCTCTACTGGTCTGAGACACAACATACTGTAATAAGAGAAGTCAATTCAGCCACTTGTTCTGAAAATACTACTTGGAGCCAGGAAGCTGCTACTACACCTGAAACCGTAGAACCCTGCATTGGCAGGTCATTAGTTTCCTTCATGGTCTTGAAAACCCAAGCCAGCCACAAATAATACAAAATTAGATTTAAGCATTGAGTCAACTTGTATATCTGGTCTCAGCTTGGTGCACAGTTCAGTAACATCAAGACAGCCCTGCTCCACTTCATTATCATAATTATCAGTCTCAGGAAGTGGCAAATGGGTGGCAGGATTTAAAACAAAAGATCTGTTCGGAGTATAATGTTCAGCCTCCACTATGATCCGTTCTTACTGGGTCAAGAATGATTTTCAAATGCTGTATGGGAGTACGGATCAACAGAATTTCTGCAGAGTGAGGCACATACACCATTAAAGGATGACCCATGAAAATTCCTTCACATCTTTCAATCTTGACACCTGTGGCCACTACAGATTTAGAGAGCCAGGCAGAGCCGCCGCAACTGGATCCAAAGTAGCTGAAAAATATGTTACAGGTCCCCAGGCATTTCTGTGAGTCTGTGTAAGCACTGAGAGAGCACAGCCCTCCGTCTTACTGCAGAAAAGTGAAAACTCTGTTGTGATCAGGCATTCCTAGTGCCGGGGAACAGCAGAGACGTTCTCTCAACTCCAGGAAGACACCCAATGATCATTGTGCCAAAGCACCAGATCTGACACATCCTTGTGTGTCAGTCTTTGTAAAGGTTTGGCCACTAAGGAAATGTTGGGTATCCACTGGTGGCAGGAGTCCACCATTCCAAAAAACATCCTGACCTCTTTCTGGGTTATTGGTTGTTTCATTTGCAAAATCGGCGGGATTCTCTCCTGGGACACCTTTCTGGCACCTTGCTTAATGTGATGACCAAGATACAAGACTTCTTTCAAATAACACTGCAACTTGCCAGGGAAGACTTTATGTCCATTCTCAGCCAAGTGGTTTAACACTGCAATAGTGTACATTTGGCATGCTTCATTAGTATTTACTTTAAACAACAGGGTTGTCAATGTACTGGACTAAAACAGAGTTACAGGGCATTTATTAGAGTCTCCAAAAACCTGTTGAGGATCTACTTAGAAATGGAGGGTCTGTCCTTCTACCCCTATGGGACTCAGCACCATGCCAAAACTTGGATGCTGAGCCTAAATACAAAATCAAACTGACTGTTCTCATGCAAGGATATTGAGAATACAAAGTATGGGACAAGTCAATAACAGAGAACCTCCCAGCCTCACATTGAATTTGAATCAATATCACAGCAGGATTCAGTACCACTGGACAACAGGGAATCACATTGTTATTGCTCTTGCAAAGTTCCTGCACTATACAGTACTTACCAGTTACATGGACTCCCCATAATCTTTTTCAGTATACCTTGTTGAATCATTTCTCAATTATTGGAGGTATTCTAGCAATTGTTTCAAGAGTTAAGTTATACTGTGGTGTTCTGGGATATTCTTCATTTGTCTTTTTTTGTATATGGACAGGCTCAACTCCTTTAATGAGTCCAATGCTGTTCTTTCCACAAAAATCACGAACCTCCATTCTCACAATATCTCTGAGATCAAAAAGGTCGCACCTCACTTGTCATCAAGGGGTGTAATGTAACAACAGGGGTTTGATTAACCATTTTAAAAGCCACAATGTATTCATGGGTCTGAAACTCCAAGCCTCTCAGTGTGCAATAAATGTTACAATTCAGCTTGCACAACAAATCACCCCCTAAAAAACTCACAGGACTTGAATTATGAATTGGTGATTATGATCAAGATTTCCTGTTTTTAAAGGGATTTACTCAGTAATGGGGTTTCTCATTTGGTTATTAGCAAATACTCAACTCAGATACTTCCTCCTGAGAAGGGTAGGTCTGCATTTTCCAATGTTCACAAAGTAGAATGGGTAGCACCAGTATCAACCAAGAATAATATGCTGTGGCCATTTACCTCGCCATCTAAATATTGGCCACTCTGGTCTGCCAAGTCTGCACCAAGTACGTGCACCAAGTACGCAATCTTCCTTTTCCTCAGGCACTGTCAGGTGGACTGATCGGAACCAAAATTCTCAATAGTTTAAAACATGGTATACTGCTGCTAAGGACTATTGCGCTGGAATGAATTCTGATTCACCTTCATTGATTCAAAATGAATGTGGGACCAGCAGCAGCTTGGTGTGGCATCAGGAGTTGTGGAACTTGCATCACTGAGGCTTGGGGTGTATTAACATTTTAGGACCACGACCTAGGTATGTTCTGCAGTTGCATAGGGTTAGGGCTCTGTGGCTGTACAAACCCTGGATTCTGCACTTGATTTGCTGGATTAAGATGAAATTCCTGCTTCCAATACCACAACCTATTACAGTAGTGGCATGGGATAGACTTTGTAAATGTAACTACAATAAATTCCAGTACCTGGATCAATAGGAATTCTCATTACTCTCCCTTGGGATGATTAAAATCTGTCTCCACCTTCCGTAGCACACGCTCCCCGTGGGTAAACTCCCTTTATCGGGGGTGTATTCACAACAAATGGATTACCTTGATTTCCCTGTGAGCAGCTTTCATTCGTGCTACCATGAGTGTTCCCTTTAGTTACATCTGTCTCATGTTAATCTCATAATTGCAATACTTAGCGTATTGCAAAAAATCTCATTCACTTACTGATTCTGCCAGCATATCAAATGCTGTAGATTCATCTTGCTAATCTCAGGTCTCAATCCTGTAACAAATCTAAACACAAAATGTCCCATATCCTTATAATATATAATGCACACACATCGTCTATTTAGGTTCTAGGGTCCTTCAAACAATTTTGACCCAGTCAGTATCTTGGGGCAACATTTGAGACTTCAACCATGTCATTAATTTACAGCGAGCCCATAGACTTGGCCATTCTTCCAAAGCTCCGACCACCTCTAACAAACCTCGAGGGATCATCTTGTATTTTCCTGAATATACAGAACTAATGCAGATCATCTCAGCCACCAGGCAACTCAAACGTATATTGTGGTCTGGGCACCATTTATTATTTGCTGAAGATTATGCCAAAGGGTACTGCAGATCACCGAAGTGAATTCGTAAATATGACACTGATGCTTTGCTCTGTTGGAGCCTGTTTTGGGCTTTTCACCCTTGCCTATTCAAAGTCATGTATAGCAACAAAATGACAACGTAAGGGGATCCATCTGGTCTGAAAGACTTTCTAATCATAAACAAGCAGCAGGATTTGGATTTTACTACATTACCTCATGTGTCAAAACAGCATTATGTTCTTAAAATGTTGTTCTCTGCTTTTGCACTTCTTCCCTTCAAACTTGAGTAATTTATTAGGTTCACATATTGTTAATGTTTACTTTTGTTCAATTTTCAGATATATTATTGGAATAAGTTCTTTAGAAGTTAAAATTATTATTTCTCATGTTCGAACTAACCATAGTTTTTATTGCAGGGTCGTTCTTGTGCTGTTTCATGTTCCTGAAGCCCCTTCATGTGTTATATTGCCCATTGTGTCCTTCCCTTTCCTCTTGGGTTTAGAATTCCCGTCTTCTTATGTGGTCTCTATCCATCTCCACCAACAACATTGGTAGTTATCTTGATCTTTATTGTTATTCTCATTCTTTCACATATTCTTTTTCAGCTCCATCTTATCCGTTTCTCTTTCTTTCCTCTTCCTCCTTTCACTTTCACTTTTTTTCTATTTTCATTTTTTTCTTTATTGCACAATTTTCAATTTTACAGTGATTTTCTCTTTCATTGCTATTTGTTTTATCACTTGTTGAATTTTGTATGACATTTTAGATTCATCTTAAAACTTGGTCTGATAACATAAAACAGTATTTTTCCTGGAACGTCAGGGGTTTAAATTTTCCCATCAAGCATCAAAGAGTTGTAATGCACTTGTGAAAACTTAATTCACACATTGCTTGTTGTCTAGAATCTACTCTTACAGAATATAAATGCACAAAATGAAGTGCCCGAAAATGGTAAAAAGAATGGTGTTATAATGTTATGCCATAAATCTATGAAATTTCAAATGCTTTCATAGGAAATAGATCTAGAAAGGAATTGGTTTTACTTGAATTATTGATTACAAAATTCCTCTTTTTGGGCCTGATTCACAAACACAATCTGAAACAAAATCCTTACTTTACAATTTTCAGTATTCACAAAGGGCATTTACGAGTAATACATTTAGGATTTTGTCTTAGATTACTTTTGTGAATTGGGCCCTTTGTGTTTAACATATTTGGTCCCAATGCTCCTGATTGTCTGTTTTGCTCCAACATTCCTCAGAAACTCCTACAATACTCATATGATAATTTTATACCAGCAGGTGACTGTGAATATTTTGTCGATCCCTTTCTTGATAGACATTCTTCTTCCCACTATAAACCAAACAAATCACAAAAAGCATTTGAACATGCTATTCAACAACGCCACTTGACTGATGCTCGGTGACTATGTAACACTTCTCTCAGAGAATACATGTATTTTTCCCCAGTTCATCACACACAATCTAAGACCAATTATATTTTTAATTCACATCCCCTAACTCAGTCTTTACACACTGCAGGCATTAAAACAATGTTAATTAATATCTGCTCATGCCCCAGTTTTAGTCCAATTAGGCCTGTAACCCACACATGTTTTCCCTAAGAGGTAGAGATTCAATAGTTATTTTCTGTTAGATACTAATTTCACTTTTTCCTTTACCTCTTTCTTTCGTGAATATTTTTGTTTTAATCCTCCTGATAACACTCCCTTTCATATAATAAGAGTGGCTTTTAAAGTCTCAGCTGGTGATTTTATTCTTAATTTTGTTTCCAAATAAAAAATAGATTTAAGGCTCAATCTATAAAATTACTTCAGGAAATTAAATGTATTGAACACACTTACTTCACTTCATGCACACAGATTTCCGTAAAGCAACTTATTAATGCAAAACTACATTTCAATAATGTGTCTACGGATTCTGCAACATTTTATTTCCTTACAACTAGTGCTAGATATTATAACAGTCAAAACAAGTCTGGTAAATTATTGGCAAATCACCTGAAGATTAAACATAACAGGTTACCTACTGAATCGCTTATAGATGTTAATGACCAGACTCATTCCAGTGATTTACTTATTCTAGATCAATTTCGTAATTTTTATACTAATTTATTTATTCAAAAAGCTGACTTCTCTAAAAACAGATTTTGCATCCTTACAGACCAATATATCTTCTACAGATTTACATCTAGTTATGCTATCTCATAAGAAAGGCAAAGCTTTAGGCCCTGGTGGCTTTACAGCAGACTTTTATAATCAGTTTTCTAAACTTCCTTCACCTAAACTACTGACTTTTATCCACACAATCTTCGATTACTCTACTTCCTCTGGATCCTTTTGAGAAGCATTTATCAGCCTTATTCCGAAACATTGTAAATATATGCACCATTGTAAAGATTACATACCGATTTCTTTGGTCAACTGAGATTACAATTGTTTTGGAAAATTCTGGCTTATAGACTAGAATCCTTCCTTTTAAGTCTTGTTGGAATTAGACAAACAGGTTTTGTGACAGTATATATCTTTCAGATAACCCGCTTTTGTTTTGTAATAATATTTCAAAGTCTGCTGACTTACCTGAACCCTTAGCAGCCATTGCTTTAGATGACGAAAAGGCTTTTGATCATGTAAAATGGTCTTTACTCCTTCATAGCCCTCATTGGTTTGGCTTTGGTCCTAAAATGATTAACCTAATATCTCTTCTATACTCACCTCCCCAAGCTGCCAGCAAGGCGGTACTGTTTCTCCAGTTCTTTTTATCATAGCTCTAGAACCTTTCCTATCTAGAATTAAGCAAAATGCACTTACATATGGTTTCTCATATAATATACAAAGATCAATCTAGCTGCATATGCTGATGATATTTTATTATTTACATTGTAACCACATTCCTCACTTCCAGCTTTTGTGTCTGAGGATGAATCTCAATTCTTCTATCTCTCCTAATATGGATGATTGTATTCATAAGATTTCTTCATCAATAAATAGGTGGCATCCCTTATATTTATCTTGGTAGGGCCCATTAGATACTATTAAAACGATGTTAGTCCCTAATATTCTCCTCACTATAGCCAACATCTCATAAAATATTCCACTCAAATCGTATAGGAAAATCTATGCAATTTTATCTCACTTTCTTTGGAACAATAAAAAGCCTTGCATGTCATTCAACTGAAGCATTGTGAGGCAGAAGGAAGATTGAATTTCCCATATTTTGCTAACTATCACAAAACCTTCATGTTAAAACAATCTATACATTGGCTCATGCTTTCACTCTCTTTTATCCCACGCTGGGTAGCTTTAGAATGTGAGTTTCTTTCTTACCACGATAGTTCGAGACACTTGGAAATTATAGGCTTCTGTTGTTCCATACTCTCAGACAGACCTAAATTCCTTTTTGGTTTCCACCATTTGGCATAATAATTTTTTTCAAATAAGCCACAAATCTATTTACTTGCCAATTTGGAGATCTCAGGGACTAATATGGATCAAACAACTATATAACAATGACAATTTTACATCTTTTACACAAGCCCAAACAGTATTTGGTCTACCATCCACTTCTCGTCAAAAGTTCATGACCCTCCAAAATATTATACACTCGCTTCAGTCCCTTTCTTTTACTAATATACCACCTTCCACTAACCTTACTAGCCTCATACATACAAATCAAAAAGCTTCTTCTAAATAGTCAATACTTCAATGCACCTTTTATAACCATCCTGAATCAATTGCAGAACGTGCTTGGGAAACTGACCTTCATTTCACGTTACCCACTTTAACTTGGCAGCAGATCTGATTCAAGATTAGCAATCCACCTGAGCAGCCAACATAACACAGATACTGTTCTTTATATCCTATATATTATTTACAACACCTCTTCTCCTCCATAAAATCAACCTCAACACTCGTTTGTGGGACATGCTCTGCGCACCAAGCTGACTTGAAACATTTGATATTTACATGCCCTTTGTTTCCAATTTCTGGTTACAAGTTTGGGACCAAATAAATGAATGAATGAAACTAGATCTTATAAAGCACCGACTTTGCCCAAATCAATCTTATATTTTGTTCAACCACTCCTTACTCTATTGCTAATCCTATCTTAGGACGTATTTCTAAAGTTTGGGCTAACGTTTCTTTTAATGTAAACATATTAGGTCTTTTATTAGCAATAGTTTTTCATTAAATTACTAAGCATTTGAAACACTCAAAGCAATTGTCATCTAAAATAGAATGGCATGCAGTATGTTACAATCATAGATTAGACACAGCTTGCATACAACCTGTATCTCTTGTTTTAAAATGACAAACACATTGGTTACTGATTAAACAATTTCTAGGAGACTCTGACACATGGTCATCTGGTGCCCTGCATATTACTCAAGATTCATTTAAATCTCTCTGACCTCTAGTTCTGACTACAATATTTTTGACATTTATGATATACGGTTTTAAATTCCCACCTCATTTGTGCATTTGTTATTTATAAGCAGATCTATTTGTTTTTTTCACTCAACTTGTGCACCATCTCCCTTTTCCTTTCCCTCTTACTTATTTTATTGCCTCCTTGCTTCTTCATTTGATGTATTTATGAATATTTTCATGACTGCGTAAACTTTCTCTTTAAATATAAAAAAAACAATAAGCACACAAACAAATGCAGTGCAGGAGCAACACATTACAATTGTATGCTTTACTAAATTACATAAGAGAATAGCTCAGAGTAATACTTTCTGATCTATCCAGACGCATATTCAAATGAATCACTCTGGTCCCTCTGCACAAATGGTCCACAACACTAGTCAGACACACAATCACACATAAAAATAAATGTCCCTCTCTTATTGGGCTGTCGATTACGTCTAACGACTGACACCACAAAAACTTAAATATTATCTGACTCGTTAGCAACTTCAACTTCTTAGCATTAAACACCAAATCCACACAACATTGACAATACCTCCATCAAATAATCGCACAACTGTTACAACACTGCATACTGAGCATAAGTGTTATACACCAGCCCTATTAATGCTCATTCCTCCACTGTTCCGCTCACCACTAGAATCCTCCAAATCAAAAGCATATAGGACGTGTACTTGAGCTAAGAGTGGGCATTAACTCTTATCATGTAAAGACTTCTAACTCCCTATCTCATGGCCCAACATTCCACTGCTAACATCTGACAATACACTGAAGTTGGGCCCCCTTTACCTACCCCCTGCAATTAAACTTTTGTTAGTGCCTGAGCAATGAAGAGTCAGGATCAATTTCAATTTACTCTACAGTGTAACCCATTTGGTCAGACAGTAAAGCTCAGAGTCAATAAGTGAGGCTAAGTAAAGATTTATTAAAAACTAGCTGTACTGTGCCATGCATTGCTGTGGCTCAGTCTGGTTAAATGGAAGAGAAAGAAAAGAGTAAGCACACGTTTCTAATATGTTTAATTTCACAATGCTTGTGGGCACACAATATGTTTTTTTGACTATTGTCACGTTGTGCATATATAAACACGCGCTAATATTGCAAAGTGGACCGTATCCTCCCCGCCCCCTCCACCCACTTCCCAGTCTGCCATCCTGGCACCAACTGTTCATCCTAATATATTTTATTTTTATTTTTTTATTTGTTTTTTATTTTAAAGGTTTTATAAAGAGCTGGCTAGACCCGGAGGTATCAGATCACTTTACATGAGCATCAGATCATAGTTACAGGTTACATCGTTACAAAGGTTACACAGTTATTAGAGCATGGCAGCATAGTTACTTGTAAGGTCAAGATAAACAATAAGCACAAGTACGAAAGGGGAAAAGCAAGTAAGGGTTCATGAGAGGGGGGCAGGAGCTGGGGAAGTAGACAGGTAAGGTGGGACAGAGGAGGGGGGGTGAAAGACATTGCATGGAAAGAGGAGGGGAAGGGCGACAGGGACACAAACCAGCAGACGAGTCAAAGCAACGTCCAAAATCCAGTAAGCTGTGTTCCCAGGGAAAGTGGTATCACTTCCCTATCTCTGTTGCGGGCAGCTCACTTTAAGCAGTGGACTCTCTCAGAGGGGTCTCTGAGACTCCAAGGCCTACATACTGGATCCTTCCCCAAAAAGGGGAGAGGGAGTGCTTTGGCAAGGGGTGCCACACCGTACCTCAGCTGTGAGTGGCTCCCTTGGCGCAGTGGACTCTCTCAGCGGGTACGCTGAGACTCCAGAGTATAAATATTGGATCTTTCTCCAGCAAGGGGAGAAGGAGTGCTTAGTCAAAGGGCACAAAGGACAGGGGGCTAGGCTATTGTCTCTATGCGTCCTTTCTTAATGTTGCAAAGTGAACCAACTCCTCCCCCCTCCCTCCACCAACTTCCCGGTCTGCCATCCTGACACCAACTGTCCATAATTATATATGTAGAATATTGTCTCTATGCATCCCTTGTAGTTTTTGCGCAGCAACCAAATCGATAGGGGCTGTTTGGCCTTTCAATTCAAAACACGTGCGTATTGGACACGCGTGTATTCTAATCCCACGTTGTGTATATATAAACACGCACTTTATTGAATCCAACGTTGTGTCATAATTTCAAATCAATCGGTGTAGAACTTTTGGAGAGTTAAGATTTTGAACAAAGGAACATGGACATTTTTAAGTGTCTGTTCGGGCTTTCCATTAAAAACACGGGCGTATTCGACACGCGCGTTTTGGAATCCAATGTGGTGTTTAGAAAAACACCTATTATAGATAGTGGCCGTGCACTGCGTTTGTTATGAACTAATTTAGGGCGTGAGTCGTGCTCCTACTCCCCGTCGGGAGTACATGTAATGAATAAGGATTGCGCTGGCACTGTAAGTGCAAGTGTCTCCTAGGGCACTGGCTGATGTGTGCTGGACTCGCCAGCAATGCTGTGATCAATAAAGTTTCCGGACTTTTGTAAATACCATTTATCCTCCCATCTGAAATAACTATGCATCAAGGTAAAGTTGAGTAGTTCCAACAAGAATACTTTCATATTTTCCTCATATTCCATATGAAGCAATGCTTCTTCTACTGCTTCTAGCCCCATTAAATGGGGTATAGAGGTATATAGAGCTTGAACGTCGATGGTACACATGATTATTTCTTCGTTGGGTTCAAGATTTATGGTATCGAGTTTAATCAAAAAGTCAGTGGTGTCTTTTATGTAAGAATTCATGGTGATGACATAAGGTTGAAGGTACTTGTCAATCAGTATGCTCACTGATTCTTGGATGCTCCCACAAGTGGATACTATTGGGCGACAGGGTGGTTTGACCGGATTTTTGTGGATTTTTGGTGTCAAGTAGAATTTTGGTGTTTTAGGATAATCCGTGGTGAGATATTTTTTCATTTTGTCATTTACACATCCTTTTGGGATGTCCTCTGAGATAATGGTCTGAAGTACTGTTTGTATTTCTTTCGTGGGGTTGGTGTTAAGTTCCATGTACGTATTCTCATCTGGTAGATGCGATAAAGCTTGTGAATCGTAGTAATCCTTGTTCATGATGACGAGAGCGCCACCCTTGTCCGCTCTTTGACATATAATGTTGGCATTATCTGCTATGGTTTTAAGAATAGCATATTCTTTTTGAGTGAGGTTCTTAGTCTTGGTTTTTTTTCGATAGTTGATTTTGTTTAAATCTTGTTTGACTAGTTGTTCAAACAGATCCAAAGTCTTATGGCTGATAGGGGCCATATACGTACTTGTGGTGGTGAGGCTTTTGAGGGAATCTTCCTTAGTGTCCTGTTGTTCACCTATAATATTATAGAAAAAATGTCGGAGTCTTAACTTTCTCATGAGTTTGAACAAGCTAATGTTGACTTCTAGATGATTGAAAGAGCACAACCTAAAGACAGAAACACACTACTTTCTTTGCAAAAAACCAAAAAGGCTAACAAAATCACATGTGTAAGTAAATTTTCCACAGTTACCCCCGGTTCAAGAAAATTATCAAAAAACATTGGAGAATATTACAAACTGAACCAGATTTCAACAACATTTTCAGTGATGAACCACTATTCGCATTTTCAAGAGCAAAAAACATAGGAGAAATCATTAAGAAACCTACAATCACGAAATTCCAGGTAAAGTTCAAAGGTACCATCCCATGTAAAAACTGCAGCAATTGCAACAACATTATGGAAGGTAATACCAACACCCATCCCATGAGAGGGAATAAAATTAAGTTACAAGTCAATGGTACGTGTGACACCCAAAATATTGTGTATAAGATGAAATGCCCATGTGGCAAAGCCTACGTGGGACAAACAGAACGCAAATTTAAAACAAGGCTAACCGAACACAAAAGTAACATCAGAACTAAAGCGTTAAAATCAGCAGTTGCCACCCATTTCATTGAGCACAACCACCAAATCAATCAAATTAAAGCCTGCATACTGGAAGTAGTGGAAAAAAACGAAGAAACTGACAACAGAAAAGCCTTGTTAAAACGTGAGAACCACTGGATATATCACTTACAGACTCTACGCCCAATGGGATTAATGAACGGACAGAATTCAGTTGCTATTTGTAATCCATTCTGATACCAAGTACTAACTACCTATATTTGTGCTGTGCATTATACCGATAAATGATTAATGTTTTACAACAGTCAGGACAATAGCCATAAGTTTTGAGTTTTTGTAATTTATGTTTTTTAGGTAACCTACACTTTGAGTTTACACAGTTTCCAGTATAGCTCCTTTCATTTTTAACTTATCTAGCTGGGCCCTTTAAATCTCCGCCGTCAGGCCCTTTAAGGAAAACGCGCGTAACTTGAAGCTAATCCCACTCCATATGCGTCACACGCTGTTTGTGCCGCGGTGAGAGCAGCAGTCCACACAGCGGGTTGAACTCTTAGAACTACGTATCTCCGGTAAGCATTCCCTTCGAGCATAATACCTCTAAAGCCATCTCCAAGCGTATGCATTTTAACACGCGAGCCCATTAAATAAGCAACTTGGGCGTTTTCACTAATAAACGCGATAACAACGTATGTAAACACCGCTTTTGGCAAACGGACAACTGAGTTCATGTAACAGAAGGCTAATGGCCCGTATTACCAGATGAATAGCCCGCAGGGATTAAGTCATAACTCAGCGCGAAATATACATTAACTATGGGCCACATTTAGCTTAATATCACCTTTATGAGCTATGATCAGAGATCGAGGTAATAGCATCAAAACGACTGTTTAGTTGTCTTTACATTAATGTTTACGTTTCTGATTAGATGTCAGTTACAATATAGTGATGGATACAACCTTTGTTTCACAGATTTCCCTGATGAAGGCCTTTTGGCCGAAATGCATTGGAATGTATGTTGTACACATTTGAAAAATAAGTCGGATGTAAAATATACTCGTTGGATGTATATGACTCATGGTTGAAAAAATTACCAACATTTGAAAAAGATAATCGTCATGAGTATGAGTAAAATACTTAAGAAAATTGAAAAAGAAAACAGACTTTGTTGAAAACTTTTTTGTTTTGACGCAGCATTGGCCTAAAAGTGACTGAGTGAAATCTTGTAGATTTCACTCAGCCACTTTGGCGAGGCGCAGCGCCCCGGAACGCCCACCCTGCGCCGGTACGCCCACATGTGGCGCAGTGCTTTACAACGTGACTCATCTGCCTAGATACGTCGCGTTGTAAATGGGTCGCAGGGATGCGCCACGTTTACGCCGCCGTTGCGTGACGCAAACGTGGCGCAAGTCCAACATAAATCTGCCTGAAAGTTTCGAAACTCCTACCTGTGATGGATGAGGGAATATTAATTCTCCTTAACTACTTTACACTAATTAATGTTAAATGGTAAACCCCAGATTAAACTCAGTAGAATAGAAAGGTTCCAGCATGGCAGTACACTGTAGAAGTTCTCCCAATAAGGAAATTGCACATCATAAAGCTATACAACAGAAATAGTGCTGAGGTCTGTACCTCTCCTAGTCTGAAAGGAATCTAGCTAAAGTGTGGTTTCTTAATTATATCCACAGAAAGAACCTTCTAGAATTCCATATCAGAGTTCTCAGTAATGTTCACCTTCAAACAATACTTCATATTCAGAACGTCATTGGATTCCACCCATATCCTCATTTGGCACAGACAGTAGTCCTCCCTTCATTAGTAGTCGTATCGTTCTTGCCGAGTATACTCCTTTTGAGCTTCCCTATCTCATTTACACAATGTCCCTTTCTTTATTCATTAGTTCATACAATGGTGCTTACAAGGAGAGAAAACATTTCAACTGAAGAAAATATTCAGGGTGAAGATTAAAACGTTGCCAATTCCAAATGCTTAAGGTCTGTGGCCAATTTTCGTATAGCAAGCATTTCATTACATGTTATAACTACGAGATTACAGATACATAGACAGCCACAATACAAAAGCAAAATACTATTTGAATAAGTACATTTCCCCTTATGTGATATATGCAAAACATTATTTAAATGTGCAGGTAGTTACTTGAGGATTAACAATGTTATTCAAACCACATATATACAAACATATACATTAACTAAAATTAATTGTTACTATAAAGGAAAAGATTAATATTTATACACAATATGCATACACGCATAAATGTTGAGATTACATGGTAAATACACTTTTATATTGGTTCAAGTTCACTACAGCTCATTTATCATATTAAATCACACAAATACATGAGGCCAAAATGAAACATACTGCCCAATCATGAAAGGCTGGAGCCAACATTATGCTGCTCCACATGTAATCCCACACAAAAAAACCAAACTTGCTGTTCACATACATTACAAGCAACTTTAACGTGGTTGCCTGAATGAGTGTAATATACCAAGGCATGTTAAAACATGAAAATACAGCATACTATTTTAGATATATTGTATCATTGTGCTCTGCAACATCACCTCGTTGCCCGTTGCCGGCTCAAAAGTAGTAATTTGAATAATTTCAAATATAGCTGTTTGAACTAAAATACACAGAAAGCATGGGGCCTCATTTATGAAAAGTGACGCATCCTTGCACAGGCGCAGGGATGCGTCACAATTCCGTACGACGCGCTGCGTCAGAATTTTGCGACGCGGATGCGTCAGATTAATGCAATGGCGCATCATGTCGCAAGTGATGCCGCAAGGCGGAAAAAAGTAACGCAGACGCTGCCGTCCTGACGCACCGAAAAGTCACACAAGTGCGGGAAAAGTGCCGTAAGTCGCTATCGCGGAACTGACGCAAGTGTACACGTCGCTGCGCCACTTTCACGTTGCGTCAGAATCCGGAAAACGCCAAAAATACACGCATCCATCTCCTAATTCTTCCGCAAATGGAAAAAAATTGCTACCATGGAGCCTGAAGGACACAGCAGCAGTCAAGGGAACCTTCCACATGGCAGCCAGGATGCCCAGCCTGCAACACTGGGAGAAACACATGGAAAGAGGAAAAGGAAAATTAATTTCAGTGCTGAGGAGAACAACATACTCATAAATGAGGTGACAGACCACCAGCACCAGCTTTTTGCAAGTTCCAAGTTGCCACTATCAAAAAAAGAGGCCATTTGGCAGTCCATATTGACAAAGGTCAACTGTGTGGCCCAATCTAAGAGGACAGTTATTGACCTTAAGAAACGCTGGAATGACATAAAGCGCAGGACAAAAGAAAAAATGGCAAAAAACCGCAAAGAAGCAGAGGTGACAGGAGGAGGCAGCCCATCACAACAGGAAGAGCTGGATGACCTTGAGGAGCGGGTTGCGGCGGTGATCCCAGACGGGTTGGTGGTTGGAATTCCAGGACAGGACAGTGCAGAGCATGAGGAACCGCAAGACACACAGGGTAAGTCCCTACAAGGGGAAATGTGCAAAAAAGGTAATGTTGTGCAGTGCATAAACTAAGGCTGGCTGGCTCAATTACTGACGTGTTGTGGAAAGAGAAGTCATGCAATGTCATGAACTGTGAAGGGTCTTCAAAAAGTATTGTACCAGGGACATGCACATGTTACATTTGGTAAACACCTACCCCTGTCAAAGTAAAAACATATTTCCAAAGTGAAGTCCCAGCCCACTGCTGCACCTGACAAGTGCCACACGCAGGTGCAAATATACAACTACCCTCATGAAATACCGATCACACAACATCCTGCAACAGACCGAGTGTCACACTTGTAAAACCTGGACTGCTACCACTGTGCTGGCAGGATGTTATTTTGTTCATGTAGTGGTGGCACAATGTGCCACACCCACAATAATAGGCCACAGACAGCCATGCAACATAGTACAACATATCATGTCATTGCATCATTCCCACATTAAAGTGTGAGAAAGCACAATTCCAGGGCTGTTGCTGGGGGTGTACCCAGAAACATCCATGTCCAATAGCAAAGTCAAACTGTAACTATTATGCTGCGCCACAAAGATATGCAAACACAGGGTCTGTGTAAGGCATGCACAACCTGAATAAATACTAACTGTTCCCTCTCTGATATACCCAACATATAGCTTTTGCATTCAAGTGGACACATAGAAAGCGGAAAAATCTTTTGATGACTGCTTCATGCAGGAATGTGTCCCTTCCATGCACACAAACACTGATCCCCTGCACCGCTGGACCCCCAGCAACATGGTGCAAGTTTGCCTGGGTCGGCGCATGCCAAGCATTGTGCACCTGTGTCGTTGTGAAGGACAGGTGACACCAATAAAGAGACCCTGCTCACAGTCACCCCATGCAGGCCCTAAATCTGTCATTGTACGACTTTGTGCATGATGGTTTCAGCCACATCATCTGCATATGTAAGGGAAAGTACTCAGGAATGTTTCTCAGCATGCGAAGCCCTGTGCCACATTACACAAGCATCATGCATAACATATGCATGTGGGTCTGCACATTCATAAAAACATATCAGTAGTGGTGATGTGCAATCCATCCAAAATTTGGAAATACATTAGCATCTGGCAATTGTGTCAGTACCTCACACCTGCATCACGGTAGGTATAGGGGTGAGGCAGTGTCACCGGGAGAGGCCTGCACCAAGGTTTGCTGTACTTGAATGATGCTCCTCACATGAATGCATGACTTAAGCACTGACCAGCTACGTCTGGGTGAATGACGTATATAACATGAATAACAACATGTATTGACATACAGTGAATACAGCACATCTATGTTGTCACGACCATGGGAATAACATAAGTGTACCAATGGTGTTCTTGCAGTGAAAGAACATCCAACATCAATAGTGTGCAGGAATGCGCACCATCTCACCGAATGCCTCCATTCATGGTCTGTACCTATGCATGCACTGCAGCACACCTATATTGCAAGGGGCGCAGTCCAGCTGCTAAACATCCAGCAAATATACACCAAAGTTAATTATACAAATGGATCATCAGCGAATCTGCAGCACTGTTTGTGTAGCTTAAGTGCCAAGAATGTTTAATCACATTAGCAAGCTGTTGCATACAGATGAGAGCAAATGCTCAGGAGTGATAGCAACTTCTATGTCAATGGCATTGCATGTCCCAACCAAACTATGGCAATGACATGCAAAGTAGGCGTTACGTATCCAAATAATGCTAACAAGTTCACTAACTGCACCTTACAAGATTAGCAAGGCTGTCACAGACATGAGAGAAACAAGCAAACTCATGCAAATGCACAATAGCTCCCGGAATGTAAAGCCACAACATACATGTCCCTAAGGAAGGTGACAATTTGTGGCACAACATATATGCATGGGAGTGGTACTGGACAGCGCTGCAAACAAGGTTACAGGGTTGCCCTGTGACAAAGATACACTCGACAAATGTGGAACACCAACAATAATGTGTGCATTCCTATGGCGCAACCATGAACATTTTTGCTGCAAGAAGACAGCGAGGCAACACTTCTCACCATGTCCCTCCTTGCAATATCATGGATGTACAGTACCCACTGGACATTGCTCCATGATTCAAGCAATGACAGATCCATTACAAATCATAATGTCAGTGTATGCACAACCATGCCGCAACTCCACCAATGCACAGTGGCAGCCGATGCCAATGGCACTGCCCACATACATGGCTGCCATGAGGTAGGAGGAAAGTAGGGATGCAAGTACATTCATGAGGGGTGCAGAAATTATGGTGTCATTCGAGATCCTAACAGTGCTATTTGTGTGCTGTAGTGACACAAGTATTTAAGCATTGGTGGACTGTCTTTGCACAAGGAGTGGATGAGATGTCATGCACTGCCCTTGCTCCAGCTGCAAGAGGGTGCAAGGATGGCGGTGGTGATTGCTGGTCAAGTCACATATGTCATGCATTCAATGATGGTAGTGCCAGGAGAGTATGAAGTCAGACCTGAATCAGAAGTACCTGCAGCCGTACTACAGGTACTTAACCGTGTCCTGTTCAGTGGTATGTTGAGGTCCCTTGATGCTTGTGTCTGATGTCAGTGAAGTTAACCTGGAGGTGTTGTTGGTCAGGTAACTTAACCTGCTGAGGTGGAACTGGAGGTCATCGAGAGGGATGCTGTCTGTGGATGTCACACACTGGGGTGCAATGATGTCAACAATGGTGTTGGAGAATGGAGCACATGGCCTGTGTGTCCTGCACATGAGTGTGCTGCTGAGTTTGGCCATGGGCCTGGTCACGATAATGTAGTTGTCGTAGCACATGGTCAACCATGGCACATTAGAGTGCCTGCTCATTCTGAGTGTACCAGTATATGGGTTAACAATGCCTCTTCCATGATTGTCGTGCTGCCACATGCAGGTGACACAGAAGTTGTCAGTGACACTGATGGTGATGTCTGTAGCAGAGTTACGTCCCGGCAGGTGAGGTGGCGTACAGGGTCGAAGGTGAGGAGGTAGCTGACATTGTATTGTTGCAGTGTCCAAGAGGAATAAACCTTGGTTCACAGTGTGGACCTGAGCCAGTCAAATGCAAACAGCGTAGGCTATGGTTGCCGTAGTCTTTTGCGATGACCATTTCAATGTATGCTGCACAATGTCAACAATGCAATGCATGTGTACCAAAATATCATCTCAAAATACTTCATTGTGACCACAATTATGTTGTGATGTAAGTACTACATGTGGTAATGTGTGTCAGTATGAAAAAAAAAGAAATTGTAACAAATCAGAAAAATATCAAAAATGTTGTGCATTTATGTGTCAAATAATAACATTTGGTTGTGTCATGGAGGACATATGTCTGAACTAATATTTGTATAGATGTACATCATGAGAAATAGGGGGTGAAATGTTGAGAATATGAACAAATGCTGTGTATATATTTTTTGGCTATGAAAAATGGTGTGTGCATTACTCACTTATCTGACTCAATTGTGTGTGTTGTAGTTGTTCATAAAGGAATTTAAAGCTTCAGGTCTGGGTGTGTGGTGACAAGGATAGTTTTTCCATGTACTCACTGAACTTTAAACAGTGTAATTAAAGTCTCCGCTGTGCAACACCTACTCTACAGTTGCAACATGCCTAGTATTAACAATGAATTCAATGGAATGTGATGACATGGCATGTTTCGGTATTATGTATGTGCCTTTTGGTACAAGAGTGTCACACCTGCTCTGCATGGGGGCACAGTGGCAAACACTGGCAATTGGGGGGGGACAGCTGTGAGTTAACAAATGCAGGAAAGAACAATCAATGTCTTATGGATGCAGGGATGTGTGTGTGAGTGTGTGCTGCAAAACATATAGTGGCCGATTCACAGAATGAACTTAAGACTCAATCCAAAACTTACTACTATATCGGTATTCACAGAATGCACTTAATAATTTTAGCATTCACAGAATGAACTTACTACTTTTGGTATTCACAGAAGTTAGGGTTTTGTCTTAAGTTTCTCTGAAGACAGACTTAAGACAGACTAAAGGCAAAATCCTAAATTCTGTGAATACCAAAAGTACTAAGTTCATTCTGTGAATGCCAAAAGTAGTAAGTGCATTCTGTCAAAACCAAAATAGTATTAAGTTTAGGATTGAGTCTTAAGTTTGTTTTGTGAATGAGGCACACATTGAGGGAAGTCTGACCTCAAAACTGTGTCCCATTTCTCTGGAGCCTATGCAACCCTGCCTTTGTGTCACGTAAAAGGAATTAGCCAGCCAGGCTCACTACTCTGAGTCAATCACAACGCTGTGAAGTGCTGGTGTGACTGGTAATAGGAAATGGGATAAGTCATGCAGCCACATGCTGGAGTGTCGGCCATGTTTGCCATGGAGGCTGAAATGCAGCCTGCATACCAAACATGGAAGTGGGTATTACTGCTCTGGTCATCATGGGTGGCACCTGAGTCATCTTGCCAATATGCACTTGACCCACCTCATCTTAGATGTCCCCTACCCACCCTCCCATGCCATGATGGCACATAGCATGATCACATCAGTCACTCATCCCTTGTGTCTCCATAATAAGTCAGTTCAGTGCTCTCATCTGAGCCCACACTTCACATATGGTCTATGAACTACCACTAAGGCCCCCACCCCTGTCTTCATGTGTTCTGTCATCACTGAATATTGTACCTCACAATTACCCTACTCAATGTCAGCCGCTGTGCAAGTGCACAGCAGACGCATGTACATGGTGTGCTGAAGGCACGCCTATGGCAAGTCTGAATGCGCACATCTGTGTCCCAAATGCAATCATTTCCAGCAGCAACTGATATACAGTCATTCACTGATGCAGCTCAGCCAGCCTCCATGCACTCATACATGGAAAACATTGGAGAATGACAACAGGCCTTTGCAAACATGACCCGCAGACATTTCACATGCCTACACTGCTGACAAACCTCAACCACCACCCTGGTCTCAAACACAGCCAACACCAGTGTTACTGCAAGTGAAAGTCACACCTGGATACACAACTGCGCATACCAGACCTCCACCCACTGCAAACCTAACAAACAGCACTACAGGGACACGGCATGATAGAGCACTGATCTCTAAGAAGCAATAGGCACCAGCAGATACCTTGATAAGAACTGTATAAACACCAAGACACCTGAAATGTAACACACATACATGGACGCAATGAGGGAGTACCACAAAAAAATAATCCAACATAATGGAAAGTCCTGCAAACTCGTCAAGGTCCTGCATGAATAAAACAACCTATGCTGCAAAGCTACAGACATCACCCTGGCACTACAGACCTGTGATAAGTGTCCAACAAAGTTCACCATAAAGAAAAAAATGTCACTACAACAACTTTGGCGTACACATGAGATGCCACAGGCAGCACCACGCAAACCTCTCCCAACACAACAGCCATACTACCATACCCACCGGGACACCAGTCACAGCTCAATGCACCCCCTCCAACATGAGATAAAGCCACCTGTGGGATCACTACAGCCCTGTCCTCATCACATCAACAACAGCACCAAGATCACCATATTCACAGCCACAGGTGACATCTGCACCCTCCGGGACCAGGAGCTGTGAGTGTGCTCCGACACAGACTAACACCACACAGATTTGCTACACTACATGAAGCAGGATTCCAAAGAACAACACTTAACTGGGTCACTCATCCCAGCAAGAGGTCCATGGATCAGACTGACAACCTTCGCCTTTAAAATCACGTAATTCCAATGCTGAATGCAAGAGGGACCATCTATATGTCTGACCCTTGTCAACATCAACAGGGCTGCCTCAGCGCCATTTGAAACCAAACACAGCCTCAACATTGTATCCATTGCTGATGACAGACAGCTCATACTCTCTCACACCTAAGACTACACCAACCAAACACTTGAAATACATTGAGGAATGAATTACGTCGCAGCCTGCATGAACCACAGCTGTATGAAATCAAAATCAGAGAATACAGAAGTCCGTGTCCTTGGAACAACTCCTTCAGCATGTAAAAACACCTGTTGGATCTACCACTCTGATGGGAAGGGGCTGCTGCTACCGCTCAAAGAGACAGGTCTTGATGAGTCTTCTGAATGGGAGTAGGTCCTGGGTCTGCCGTAGATGGGCCGGGAGGGTGTGCAAGGTCTTGGCGGCGAGGTAGGACAAGGATCTGCTGCTGGAGGTTGGTCATAGGATGTGGTGGACAGTGGTGAGGGGGAGGCTGGTGGAGCGGACCTGGTGTGTGGGGGTGTAGAAGCTGAGTCTGCTGTACAGGTAGGCTGCTCCGGCCTACTGGAGTGCATTGTGTGTCTGCGTCTGGAGCTTGAAGCTGATCCACTTGCTGATGGGGAACCAGTGTAGGTCTCACATTTGGGGGATGATGTTGCTGCGGTGGGGGACGTTGACAATCAATGAGCCGTAAGTGTATTGGATGCGTTGCAGTAGTTGCAGGTGTGTGTCTGGGAATCCTGCGTACAGTGCGTTGCGGTAGTCCAGTCTGCTGGTGCTCAGGGCCTGCGTCACAGTTATTTTTGTCCGGGGTGGGGATCCACTTGTAGATCCTGCATAGCATGCGGAGGCAGTTGTAGCATGAGGAGGAGATGGCGTCGACCTGCTCAGACATGGAGAGGGAGGAGTACTGGATGTATTGTAAGTTGCGTGCATGGTCAGTGGGTGTTGTTGATGTTCCCAGTGTGGTTGCCCAACAGGAGTCGTCCCAGGCTCAGGGTGTGGGTCCGAGGATGAGGACCTGTGCCATGTCCAAGTACAGTTCCAGACTGCTGCTCCTCATCCAGTTGGTGAGGGACTTCATTCCTTAGTTGAGGTTTGTTCAGGGTGTTTGTGTGTCCCTGGTGATGGAGAGGATGAGCTGGGTGTTGTTGGTGTAGGAGATGATGTTGAGGCTGTGATGGCGGCCCACTTGTACGAGGGGGACATGTACATGTTGAACAGTGTTGGGCTGAGGGATGACCCCTGGGGTACGCCGCAGATGATGTTGCTGGCATCCGATTTGATGGATGGGTTTCGGACACTCTAGACGCTCTGGGTTCTGCCGGAGAGTAAGGACGTGGTCCAGTCTAGGGACTTCAATTGGAATCATGATTCTCGGAGGTGTGCCTTCAGAGTGTGATGGCATACCGTGTCAAAGGCGGTTGACCGGTCCAGGAGGAAGAAGGCTTCTGTCTTGGTGCTGGCTAGTTGCTGCATGATGTTGTCTGTGCCGGACATGTGGACTGTCTTGCTGCTGTATGTACGTATGAATCCGGACTGGGACGGGTCAAACATGTTGGGGTCTACCAGCTCGCGGCCCAATTGCATGTTGATGATTACCTGAATGACCTTCGCTGGGAACGTGAGCAGGGAGATGGGCCATGAGTCCTCGAGGGCATTGGGGTGTGCCTTGTGCCTCTTGAGGAGGGCATTGCTTGTGGCATGCTTCCATATTTCATGGAATGTTGCTGCATTGAAGAAGATGTAGATGAACTTGTGTAGTTGTGGTATGATTGCTTCCTCTGCTTTGTACAATAAGTGGTGTGGTGATGGTACTGCTGGTGATCCAGAGTGTATGGAGTTCATGACCTTGTGTGTTGCGTCCTTGTCGACGTAGTACCAAGAGGTGCTGCGGTTGGCGCTGGTGGTCCTCGCCGGGGAGGTGGAGTCTGGCATAGTTGGGGTGGTTGTGGTGGTGAAGCTGTCGTGGATGTCACCAAACTTGCGCTGTGAGAAGATGGACAGTGAGTCCCACACTTCTTGTGAGGGTGGGATGTTGATAACGTTTGCGCATGGGTTTCTCTGTTCAATAACAATGCAGAAGACCTCATTGCTGTTGTGTGCATTGGTATCCAGACAGGCTTGGAAGGAGGAGCTCTTTGCCAATCTGTTGAGGTGGTGATGTATACACGTTTCGTCCTTGTGGACTGTGTGGTTGTGCAGTGTGTGTCCATGGAGCCATGTTCACTCCATCTTCTGGCATGTGCGTTGGTAGGTCTGGAGGTAGTCGGTGAACCGGGTGGCTCTGTTGCAGGCGTGGCTGTTGGAGGTTGCAGTCCTACATACACTGTCAGAGTTTTTGGGCACTGGCGACTGGGTTGGTGGGGTTGTAGTTCGGGCTCTGGCTGAGGGGTGTGACCAGCTGGTCTATGTTTACTTTTACCCAGCATTGGGGAGGCAGCAGTTGTCTGCGGTGGTGTGTGGTTGATTAATAGAAGGTAAAATTGATGCTGCGGTGGTCGGTCGAGTGCAGTTCAGTGGTGTGGTTGGAGGTGACATGGGTGCCTGTTGAGAAGACGGGGTCCAGCTTGTGGCTGGCGGCGTGGGTTTGGTCCCGAGTTGTCTGCAGCCGGGTCTGGTGAGGTCGTTGATCAGTATGGTGGAGTTGTCGTCATTGTTGTCCTTGAGGTGTAAGGTCAGGTCCCACAAGATGATGCAGTGCGTGGAGGGGAGTGCGTGGGTGCTGGCGAGGTCATTGATGGAGCAGCAGAACTGAGCATAGGGTCGGTGTGCTGTACACGAGGGTCCTCTGAGGGTGGTGTTAGGTGTCAGTGTGGATGTTCATGTACAGGTGGTTGGCGGTGTTGATGGTGTTGTCTGCATGGGTGCCGACCTTGAGGGTGGACTTGTGGTCGATGGTGACCCATCCACCAAATCAGTCAGCGCAATCCCTGCGGTTGAACTTGTAGCTGCCTGGGATGTCTATGGTGATGTTGGTTGCAGAGGAGTAGTCCACCAGGTCACGTTTAATAATCACACATCTGGGGCAGAGGTGTCAAGCAGATCCCAGAGCCACATGGGCTGTGTTCGTGTGGAGTGGGTGTTGTGGATAATGCATTGGAGGTGGCTGGGTCCACTCCATGGGGGTTTGGTGGCTCAGTTGCATGTGAAGCTGCATGTGCGGCAGGAGAAGGGTCCCGTGTGTATGTTATTGTGGTGGCCTGGAAGCAAGTGTTGTATTGGCCGGCATTGAGTGCATGGAGGGTACAGGCGTAGTACTGGAGTCTGGGGTAGTGGTGTTAGTGGCCACAAGGGGTCCTGGCACTGGGCATGGTCCAGGCGCAGATGGCTGCAGACTGGCTTGCTTAAGGTGTGCCTCTGGTGCGCAAGTAGCACAGTCGAGCAATGTTTGGCACATATGGGGATGTGGGAGGGAGGAGCAGCTGGTAGGCGGGAGCAGCAAGTGTGCATGGGGTGGTGGAACAGTGGCACTGAAAACAAAATGGTGTGCAAACAGGGTGAAAAATAGTTGCACTGCGGCCACTAACGGGACACTAATATGGTGGTTCTGCACACCTGCCAGTGTGTACTCAGCAGCGGCAGCAGGGGCACACAGGGGGAGCTGGGTGTAGGTTGAGCAACATACCAGGAACAATCTGTATTATCCAAATATAACGTAATTTGCATGAAGACACAGGAATGGGCCACACACAAACAACACAGCTGTGATGGCTATGACAGGTGGGATGATGTGAGATGATGTGAGATGGTAAGAAATCCATGTCCCAGATCCTCAGTAATTGTGGCCTGATACCTGTTGCACACATATAGATTGCAAAATGCCACTTGGACTTGCTACTGTGCTGGAATGTGTCCCCAATATACACCAACAAAACAGACATCAGGACATGCACTCAAGTTGAATGTTGCAAGTGTGCAAGCACTGTCTGCCCATGTGCCATGTTTTTGGACAAACATTTTGTATCCATCAAATGATTCATGCCATGTCATTTTAGGTAACATGAGTGATGATGTGTAGCTTTAACTTTAACATGTTGACACACATCAAAGTCAAAAAGGGTAGATGACTCAAAAATGTGCATCTGTACACCATATGTCAGACATAATCATAAACATACATCTATTTTTTATTTCAGGGCATGGTACACCTACTCATGAGCAGGAACCTATGTTTGAATCCGATGATGAGGGCGGTGAAAGTGTAACAAGTGTGGACTCAGGCCTCATCCAGGACCTGTTAGAATCAATACAAACTCCCTCTCCCCCCACAAGAAGGCAAAGCAGCACAGTGGGATCTCCACTTGCCCAGCATGGAAGCACTTCTACGCCACCTCCCACAACATCTCAGCCTCACCAGTCGCCGAACACGAATTCTTTTGAACAAAGTGTTGTGGATGTACAGGGTCAGTTGGCACAGGAGGTGCATAAAGGGATCGAGAGCATGGCAGGCACCCTAGAGGGAGTGCTCCGTTGCCTAACATCCAATACTGGCAGTGCGGAAACTGGTAGCAGCAATGATGCACCACCACGTACTTTGTTTCACGCCATGAATGACATATCAGAAGTCATGCAGCAGAGGCACAGACAAATGCCTAACACAAGTGCCAGCCTTGAAGTGGCCAACAGGCTGAGGGAAATTCAGGACACCCTTAAAGAAATGAATGCAAAACAGGATGCATACCTGACCAAATTGGCTGACTACCAACGGGATGTTACAGCTGTGCTTGAAAGCCACCAAGTCATGCTCAGTGCATTTATACGGTACCTGATGGGTATGGAACATGATGCAGGTACAATCCCATCAACATCTGCAGTCCCTGATGTGTCTATGCCTCCTGTGTCGACTGCACCACTGATTACACCATCAGCTGTGACAACAAACACATCTGATGAAGAAGATTCAGAAGATTGTCCAGTCCTCCGCAGAACCATGCGTTAGCATCACATATTGTACCAGGACAATAAATAAACACTGTCTGGTGCTCATAATACTGACATTGTACCCCAGTAATGATGGAAAACAAATTACTGCTAGGCAATGGATGTACAATAAATTATCTGTGGCCTCCCTCCATGAGGTGAACGTATGATGTTGGCACTCCCTTATCACACAATAAAAAACTACTCACTCATGCATGTCACAAATGTCATGTTGATGTATGGACTGTGCATGTACATCCTCAACCCTACTGTATGTGTCCCTTGATTATTAGAGTCCTGTCATACCTTGCTACTTGCTAAGTTGTGTCACTTACATTAATTTGCAACCACAACATGCAATGTCCAACTGGCAACGTTCATGAAGTGACTAGTAACGTGTGTACTACAGCATTGCTAATGTGCAACATAACGAATGATGTCATAAGTTAGAATGACTAACACTACAAGTTTGTACAAGGAGGGGGTGAGTGGGAAAATCAGATCTGCTTGCACGCTACCATAAATGTGGGCCAGTCCAAGGTGTATGTATGTGATGATGAAATATCTGACATGCGGTTAATCAGAAAAAATGGACACTTGTTACACCTTCTAACCTTCGGTTCAAAGGATGAAGAGTACCCTCAAAGACTCAATGCAATCGTAGGCGCGGTATATATGGTTCATCCGCCCCGCATTGAAGTTACGGCAGTTATCATCGGGTTATCTTCTGTGTGTAAACTGCCAGCCTCACCCGAGGCACCTCTGGGTTATTTGGTGCAGTGTCCAGAGATATGAGGGTTTCCCCACTATACACAGTGCAAAGAAAAAGTGACAAAAGAGGTGATGTGCAAAAATATTTTAAAAAAATGTAAGTAGCCCCAAGGATTTATTGAGGGGTATATTTCCACTGTAGGTTAAAATAGGACTATACTTTTTTGCAGACCGAGTTACTGGGTCTGTTGGTATTTATTGAGGAAGCGTCAACATGTTTCAGCTCCTTGGGCCCTAGGGGTCTATGGAGCTTTCGTCAGGACTGATACATACACAAAAAACATAAATGGTATACTGACACAATTTGTGCGGTATCTGTTTATCAATTTTTCATTATCTGTAAAGAAATTACATGTTATTATGCAAGTACATTTTAGTAGTCACAAAACGATTTCTTCGCATTTGGGGTAAATAACAACAGACCCAGTAACTCGGTCTGCAAAAAAGTATAGTCCTATTTTAACCTACAGTGGAAATATACCCCTCAATAAATCCTTGGGGCTACTTCCATTTTTAAAAAATATTTTTGCACATCACCTCTTTTGTCACTTTTTCTTTGCACTGTGTATAGTGGGGAAACCCTCATATCTCTGGACACTGCACCAAATAACCCAGAGGTGCCTCGGGTGAGGCTGGCAGTTTACACACAGAAGATAACCCGATGATAACTGCCGTAACTTCAATGCGGGGCGGATGAACCATATATACCGCGCCTACGATTGCATTGAGTCTTTGAGGGTACTCTTCATCCTTTGAACCGAAGGTTAGAAGGTGTAACAAGTGTCCATTTTTTCTGATTAACCGCATCTAATCTCTGGGGAAAGAAACTGACACTATTCTTCCTCATCCCTCTATTTTTGATGAGAAATATCTGACATACCACATGTATGTATGAAAGCAAAACATCAGTACGTGGCTGGCATCAAAGGCATTTCCTAAGGTAAGATAAGTAGCAGACAATTCTATTAACTTAAGCATAGGAATAGGGACATGCTTCACACCAGTGATTGCAACAACATCACTCAACACTCAAATGGTGTCTCATGTATGAAGTCCTACAAACACTTCAGTGCTGCTGCAAAGACTGTGGCCCTCATGCCTTAATGCCTTGTGGCACCGAAGCATAACGATTTTCACTTTTCTAATGTGATTCAAGGCTCTCATTGATGAGGCTCAGTGTGCCAGATGTATGTTGACACACTGACGGACAAAATTAGCTGCAGAATTAGCCATGGCAAGATGACTTACATGACAGTCAGAATTGAGATGTCCTAACACATATGTGAATCTGAGCGAATGGCAAAGCCTCGCCACACCACTGATCCTTGATCACGGTTACACCTTTCATTTGGAGAAGTGAGAACGTGACCGATTTCAAGCTTGGAGTCTGTTAGAAAATCCACTAAATCGCTATGTGAAAAAGAGTCAGCCACCATACTTCCACAATAAGTACTTATGTACAGGCCTGTCACACAGATTATTGTGCTACTACACACAAGAAATGTCTTTCCCCAATTGAAATGCCCCAATACACTCGTGGTACAATCTGTACCACTAGTACAATGTAGATTGCCAATGAGGCCATTTCCCAGTGGCACCATGGTGTGTCTGTGCCTTGTTCACTGTATTGTGCCCTTGGTGTGTGTGTCTGCTGTTCCTGATAGGGCTAATTTGGCCTGTCTGTTGTGTATCCCCTGTATTTGCTCTGTTTTCACACTGACTTTTACTTGCCACTGCAGTTACCTGTCCATCCAGCACCCACACACATCCATGCTCCAGCTACAAGCTGCTCACCCTACACACGACCCCAGCTGAATTTTGGATTATGTATATAGGTACCATTGTTGTGCAGGGTTCAAGCACATCAGTGAACATACACAACATGCACAAGACCAGCTGAAGTTAGCCTGGTTGTTAAAACCACCCCCACTACAAATGCAGCACTCCATGTATGCAACCTTGTGAGATAATACAACTGTCAGCTCAGGACACCGTGCAAATACCAAGCAACAGTCTCATGTTGACACTGCTGAAGCACCTTACCCTGTCTGCTGACAATTACAGCTATGAACAGCCAGCTGTATGCCAATGCACAGTGGTGCCTGAGCTGCATCCTCCTACACACATGTCCTGTGCACAGATATGGCATATAAATGTGTGAGGCCAACTACAGCCTCTGGCACTAGATACGTTGCCTGGCTCACATCTGCCACTGGCATTGCATACGCAATCCACAACTTGTACAAGATCATGCAGAAATACGGCCACAAACACCATGGAGGGATGCCTTGCCATCATATTCAGGAACTGCCTCCAACAGACTAATGCCATTATGATCAAGTGATTGCACAGTCCTGAACATGTCCACTCCTGTATCAAAGTCAACTACAGGACAACTCCATGTTGTACCCTTGCATACAGACATCCTTGATGTGCCACAACATTTGCCAACTACAATGCAGATCACAGACCGCACAACAACCTACAATACGTGGACTATGTACAGCTCAGACACCAGTATGACTCATTGACAAACTCAGCCTATTCAACCTCACCACACTCCTAGACAACATCCCCGACATCAGATATACCCAGGTTGTCATCAACACAACTCACAAGGTGGGACACACCCGGTCACACATTGTCATCCAAGGTGACTACATTTTCCTTGGCCATCCCTCACATCCTCCCTGATCCAAGCCCCAATGCATCCTCTCATCATTCAGAAAACATACCATACACATGTCAACGGCACTGTCCCTGTGCAGACACTGGTGCAAGATCAACACAGAGCCCCTTGCCTCAGCACTGATACACACCCCTCCATCCACCATGTGCCACACTAACTCAGATCATTACGAATTACAGATTTTGTACTACATATGCACATACATGGCTGCACACTTCCTTGAAGCACAACATACAACACACCACCAATGTCACCTGTGTATCCACGGACATACAACGAACAATGCTCATGTGCAGGCTGCTGGATTTAGCTTTGAGGGTCAACCAAACACCAGGAATTACACTCCGCCTACAGGGATCACATCACAGCAAAATGTCAAACTCATCTGATCCACACAAATGCAAAATCATGAAGGGCACAATCCTCTACACATCATGCCAATCCATGGCAAGCATCAACTCCATACCAAATTAAACAATATGACCGAGCTCAGCCCTCACTCACTTCACTGGAATTTTATAGACACTTGGTACAGTCTCCTACCACTAGATCAGCAAAGTGAATGTCAACTTAGATGAGCATAAGCAAGGCATACCACACAACACCTTAGCCTACGTAAGCCACACTACACACCATCCTCTGGTGGCCACATGTCTACATGTTTCACACCACAAACACCGTGATGGACATACTTTAAGGAGCACCCACACACCCCTGCCCACAGCACATCTTCCACAGGGCCGCATCCCCCATTGGACACGAACAGTGACAGTACATGGCCTCCACCATTGGAACATGCACCTCCACAGTAATTGCAAATGCTGAGAGCTAAATGACATTAGCAGTTACACCCCTGCTGACCGAACAGACGTCAAGACCCACAGGCACATCTTTCCACACACATTTGCAGTCAAAGTCCTTAACCAGAGGGTCATCATGCACCCAGTGATGTTCATAGGAACATACAACATCCCCAATCCTGCTCCATGACAAACAACAGCATCAAGAGGTCCCTCCTACACGCCACAGCAACATCCATACAATCCTCAAAGTCGGTCACACTGCCACTCCATATACACTATACATCGCATCATTTCAAGAAACAATGTTCCACAACACACAGGCAGCCAGACTCCACTATGGCATGAGGCAAGGTAATACACCACACTGGATTGTCTCCTCCCTTGCAGACCGGAGCAGATGATTCTGCATAATGCATTTCACAGCACAACACACAGAGTACTGATGCTGAGTTCCTCAGTGACTGTCCCTCAGTACCTTTGTCTACTATGTCTACATGGCCCCACTTGATGAGAACATCAGTGGACATGGACTCTGCATAGTACCCTACGCCTAATACACCCAGCTCTGCCTCTCCCTCACCAAGGTACCCAACATCACAGGACACAACTAACCGCAATGGATGCAAGATGTGCCAACAAGTATGTGCCTCAGCTGGACAAATCTCCATTTGTTGTCAAAACAGGTCATCACCCTCACAACAACCACTACCTGCTATACCTGGGGGTACCCTGGGCTGGATAAACAGTTCAGCACTCATATGTGACACACAAACTATACATTGTACAGAACACATCCCTCACCCTGTCATTATGGATAATAGCAGTATCCTCACCATACTTCTTCACCCTCTGCAAACTCTGCAAGAGCATCAAAATTATTGTCAACTGATGCATTGATTAGATCTGCCACACATCCATCATCATCAGCCTGTTCAATATGAATGCCCTCAATATCAGTATCAAAAATACCCTCAGGACAAAAATGATGAATGTCCTGACAACCGTAGGTAGACGTTCCCTGTGGCTCCCATGATAATACCACTACCGCCAGCACATACAGGAGCTCTACTGCATCCACACCCATACAGATATACTGACACTCAAGGAGCTCACACACGCCTACACAGTCAGCCACAACCCTGGGCCAGCAAACCTCTACCAATGAATCTGCTACATCTGCAATACAGACCTAGCCATGGTCACATTTCCCAGCATCTACATAGTCAGCCTGCGAACCAGCTTTCTTTTCCACTTGCAGGAAAGACGTGGGTCATACTGGCCCTCAGCATTGGGAAACACTGCAAACATAGAGCTACAGTCTCAATACCAGGTGGCCCAATTAATGACGGCCCTTGTGCCATCTGACCCTCACTTGTTGTGACATTGTGTGACGCCTAACCCTGCCTAATAGTCATCATCCATCACCAAGGCACATAGTCATGCGATAATGCTGCATGCAACAAATCCGACCCTTGAACGCCTTGATCTGCGTTACAGGCACGTGCAATGGGTGTTGCTGGGTGCCTTCCCAGCAACATCCATTGGCTTTTGACACTGCCCCAGATGTAATAGGAACATGAAATGTGAGGCACTGTCCAGAAATTACACAGACCCAGGGCAGGCGTGAGGAAGGCTCAATGTTGACAAATATGATGAATTCTCCTTGTCTCCCCTTTTTCTCACAATGCAGTAGATATAGTAAGAGGAAGAGGCCGTTGTGATGATTGATTAACTGAGAGGTGTCCGTTCCTGTACAAGTCTGATGTTCCCCGCAAGGCAGACACCTGCCCCATTGTGCAAAGGTGACTGCGTTAGCGATGAACAGGACATTGTGCAACAGTGCTGGTGAGAACAACAGGACTGCGCAGTATCTTGCAGATACGGCACGGTCCTGCCCTTCATCCTGCAAAAGGGTAGCGCAACAGGAAGGCCTGCTGTGCTTCACTACGGAAAAACGTCATGAAAGAGGTCCCACAATCTTTACACATGATTATTGATCACATGGGCTCACCTGAGATGCATTACCTAAAGTCCCTCAAGGGTGAGTATTGGCCTGTATGAATTAGTGATAGTGTAATGAATATTTGGCTTACAATAGCTAACATGTAACGGTAATCTCAGATATGAGATCATTGTTTTCATTCCTTTGCCAGCAAGGGTAAGGCTCACCCAGAGCTGATTTCACAACTTCATATTCCTACAAGTACAACTTATTGTAATTGAAAAACATATTTTATTTACAAAAATAGTTCACACTAATTAAAAGCTATGCTAAACTACACTACACTTATCTAAATTTGTAATAAAATCCTACACTAAGCTAATCTAAGGCTCTAACATCTACACTTATCTTGTCAAACTGTTCCTATACCTACCTCACACATACTACACAACAAACAGATGACCCCCCACCCCCTATTCAACAATCACACATCAGGCATACATACACTTAATCTAAACACATACTAATTAACCTACCTAACTAAACAATGATATATATATATATATATTTTTTTTTTATACATCTTAAAAAACATTTAACATACACTATACATCAACCCCGACCCACTCCTAATAACTCAACACTTATCCTAACACTATTCCTAAGTACTACAACTATCCTAAAAACTATCTAACTATTAAAAAATGTAAACAATAACAAGGCCCGTAACTTGACAGGTGAAATTCCATGTCATGGACAACAACCACAGTTGTTCACTCTGTGTTCATTCCTGCTCGTCCATTTGTTCAATGGTGGCCTTCATGTCGGCAACCATGGACAGCAGGGTGGCCAGCTGCAGTTGCATGCCCGCAACCTTCAATGTCAGTTCCTTTTGGGCCTTTTCAACATTTTCCATTTTGGCCTCAATATTGCCAATTTTAGCCATCAGGAGCACACCGTCGATCTCTGGGGGAGCTAATGCATGCCCTGTTGCTGCACGTCCAACTTGCGCACAAGCCAGTTCATGTGGCGCTACTGCAGCTCCACCTGTCTTCGTTGCAAGGGCCTGTGCAGTGGTGGGTCCAGATTTTTGATCAGTGGTTGTCACTGGGGTCAGATCCGAGGGATGTCCAGAAGTGGAATAACTTGCAGATCCTGAACCAAGACTAGCTGGGGGTGCAACCAAACCAGATGTTGATGGTGCTGATGTCTGAATGCCTGAGGGTCCACCCTGTGTAGGAGATTCAGTGTCCATTTGGGGATCTTGATCTTGATATGATCCAGTTGCTGGTCCGGAGTCCATGAGTGAGCTTTTTGCCTTTTGCTTCCTGCTCCGCATGTTGCATGGGGGAGTGGGAGTTGGTGATGTCCAGGCTCCAGCAGCACGTGAGTGTTCATGTCGCGTCCCATCTGCCTGAATGAACGACCAACATTCCGTATGTGGCGGTATCTTTCTAGACGGATGCGATACTGCCTCTCCTCATCTTGTGACATGTTGTCTGTAATGGAGCAATGACATCCACATCAGTCTGCACTTACACATTGACACCTGTACACATGCACATTAATGCAATCTTCGGAACATTTTGTCAAGGGCCTATCGTTAACAGGGCATCAATTTCAAAGCATAGTGGCATCATCATCGATGGTCATACACAGGGATGCTAAGTGATGTTGCGTAATACCTAACATGAAAAATAATGTAGATGACTTGTAAGGCCTCAATACATATGAGATGGTGCATTCCAATGCATTTGTCCTGGGCATGAACCCAATGCTCGCCATTCACATATGCAGGCCCCTTCTCAACATGATGCAAGTGCATCTGTGTGCAGGCAAGGTTTGTATAGACATTGTAATTTGACACTTCATACGCAGATACAAAGCAAGGTATATGGACCATCATCCCTGTATGCTGCACAAGGCAACACACATGTCAAATGCACCATGGAAACTAAACATGGGCAAATTAGGATTGTGTTGCAAGGAAAATCACAGGTGTGCACTGCAATAGATTTGGGCACCGCCTCCTATCATTTAACTCTTGTACATGGGGTTCTGCTTGGGAGTAAATACGTGCTGCATTTTCACACAACGCAACACACACTGCACAACACTTTCATGGTAGACGCATCTTGACAGGGAACGTCATATCATGGCCAGCATTAAGGCCTGGTATGTGGATTCACTATTATTATTTATTATTATTATTTATTTTTATAAAGCGCATAGTCACCCGGAGGTATCCCAGCGCTAAAAAACCCTAATTCAGCAAATCTAAGGACCGGGAGCTGAGAGCAAAAGAGAGGAAGGGTGAGGAATCAAAACAGGGGGGGGGGCATGGAAGCTAGGGAAAAAGATGTGTCTTTAGCAGCTTCCTGAAGCGCAGATATTGTGGTTCAAGACGTAAGTCATGAGGAAGTGAATTCCAAAGACGGGCAGCTTGTACCGAAAAGCATCTTCCTCCTGATCGGGCTTTCCTGAATCTTGGGGTATTGATGAGGTTTTCTGCGTTAGAACAGAGGGATCTAGTGGTTATGTAAGGGGTGACAAAATTGCTGAGGACTGGGGGGCCTTGGTTATGCAAAGTTTTGTGGACGAGGCACAAGGCCTTGAATTTGACTCTCTCCCTTATGGGGAGCCAATGGAGGAGTTTGAGAGCGGGTTCAGCAGATGATCTGGCCGGGGTGTTTGTGATAATCCGTGCAGCAGTGTTCTGAATTCTCTGCAGTTTATTAAGGGTCGCTTCGGGAGCGCCCAGATAAATCACGTTACTGTAATCTAGTCTCGATATTATGAGACCTTGGATTAGTAATTTTTGGGATTTAGGGGGAAGAAGGGGCAGGACTTTCCTCAAAGATTTTAGAAGACCAAAGCAGGTCCCTGCTACCTTTTTTGCTTGCGAAGTGAATGTGAGATCGGAATCGATCCATACACCCAGACTTTTCACCTCTGTTTTTGGGTCAGGGGGAGGACCTAGACAGGCTGGCCAACTGTCCAGGGGGAGTGAGGTTCCTTTCGGGCCAAGTATAAGGACCTCAGTTTTTGTCCCATTTAGCTTTAGGGCTGATCTATTCATCCAACGATGGACCTGCGTAAGGCAGTTGAAGAGATCAGCTTTCTGTTGTTTGGGATGGGACAAAGACACCACTAATTGTGTGTCGTCAGCATAGCTGACGACGCTCACTCCGAATGGGGTGATAACCTCCTCCAATGTGGACATATAGATATTAAATAATGTGGGGCTCAGGGAGGAGCCCTGAGGCACACCACATTGGAGGGGCATTTCGGAGGAGCGGGCGTTCTTCTCCCAAATCTGATAGGACCGTTGGGCCAGGAAAGATGAAAGCCAAGATAAGGCTGTACCTTCCACTCCAACTCTTGCCAGTCTTTCGATAAGGAGTTGGTGGTCAACGGTATCGAACGCCGCGCTAAGGTCGAGGAGGATCACTGCCACTGATCCTCCCCCATCCAATAGCGCTCTGGCCTCCTCTACCGCTGCCAGGAGGGCGATGTCCGTGCCCTGCCCTGGTCGGAAGCCCGTCTGGGAACTTTTTACTTTGTTATTGGCCTCTAGAAACTGCGAGAGTTTCCTGTTGACTAATTTTTCCGCGATCTTGCTGACTCCTGGGAGTAGGGAAATGGGCCTGTAGTTCGCCAGGTTTTCAGGATCAAGAGAAGGTTTCTTCAGTAGGGCTTTTACCACAGCCTTCTTCCAGCTCGAGGGTACAACTCCTTGTTGGAGTGAGGTATTAATCAGATGAGTAAGGAGGGGATGATAGTGGGGGCTACCTCCTTAAGGATCCGAAGAGGAGCAGGGTCCCTAGGGGAGCCGCTCTTCATGGAGTTGAACGTATTTCTCACTTCGTCTATCGTGACCTGGCCCCACGTGGACAGACAAGTGGAGGAAGTCATGTATGGGAAAACGGTTTCTTCCCCCGGGCTCGAGGGAGGAATTGAGTCCAGAATTAGTCGGATTTTATCATGGAAGAAATTAGCCAATTGTTGGCATTTCTCCTGGTCGGCTTTAGGGTCGGAGGGAGGTCCCAGTCCTTGTTCTGGGGGCTTTGAAAGCTCTTTAAGGATGGCGTATGCTTCGTTACTGGAGCATCCCGCTTCCTCTATTCTCTCCTGAAAAAACACGCTTTTGGTTTTGCGAATAGCGGTTTTATAGGTTAGAAGAGAAATAGAGTAGATGTTTTTATTGGTTCCTGATTTGTCGCGTCTCCAAGAGCGTTCGGTTTTTTTGCACTCTTGGCGCAGAGCTTTAAGCTCTGGAGTATACCATAAAGCGGGGGGTAATCTTTTGGGCTGTTTAAAGGTGGTGGTTTTCGGAAGCATCGTATCAAGGGACGAAGTGATCCAATCACTAAATTGTTTGTCAGCTGTGTTGGAGTCAAAGGAGAGCTCGGGAATGGAATCTGCAAGGGAAGCAGCCCATTTCTCAAGTGACAGTTTGCGCCATTGTCGGTCGGTAACCTGGGTTTTAGGGGTTAGGAGAATAGGTGTGGGGATTTCCCAGGAAAAAGGGACCAGAAAATGGTCCGTCCATGGTAGGGTCACAGGTAAATTGGTGGTCACCGTTGCTATATTGGTGAGGATAGGGTCCAATAGGTGGCCCTTCTCATGGGTAGGCTCGTTGTTAACTAGATGTATCTTTAAAGATGTTAAGTCGTGTCTAATGTCCGAGGCTACTCGATCCGTGGGGTCCAGGAAGTGGAAATTCAAGTCCCCTAGTATAAGGAAGTTGGAGGTGGAGGAAGCTAGTTGTGATACAGATTCGAATATGGAATTGATAAAATTGCCTGGGGCCCCTGGGGGCGATAGATCAAAAGCCCTGCCAGGGTAAGGGCTGGGGAGATTTGGATGGAGAATTGTCCGCTCTCGCAGTCCTCGATACCGGCGTTAGCCATCCTACAGGTGAATTGTTCCCTGTGAATTATGGCTACCCCGCCTCCTCTCCCTTTAGGTCTATTTAAAGCTTGACAGAGAAACCCTGTGGGGAGGGCCGCGACGACGTCCGGGTCGGTGTTGTCTGATAGCCATGTTTCCGTTAAGAACAGTAGGTCAAGATCCTGATTCTGAATCAAAAGATTCACTTCGGTAGCATGTTTGGGGAGGGAACGGCAGTTAAGAAGTCCCAACTTCAAAGCGAGTGTGGTAGATTTCAGGGGGGGAGTCGGATTACATCGTGGACAGATCGAGAAAGCATTACCTGCGGTAAGCGTGTGGTAGCAGGCAAGGATGTTCTTAGGTCGTAGGGCGCGTAATGTATCTGCTGTATACATCACTCGATCCTGAGGGCCACCCGGCAGAGTAACGGGGCCTAGGGCCGTCTGGGTCCGGACGGGCCCAGACGGGCTTGCCTTTGGCGCGCCTTCGCGCGCTGACGGCGCGCCCGCTGCGCCCGTCCGCTGCGCGTCCGGTGATTGCACATCCTTATAGGTAGAAGAGGGGGCGGGTGGGCGTGGCCTCAGGTAGGTGTGGCCTCGCTTCCTCGCCGTGAATGGCGGCGAAAAGCGATTTCCTGGCTTTGTTCGTTGCAGCGAAGGGGTCGCTGTTTGAGCGTGACTCTAGCCCGCTGCTGGGGTGCTTGCCGGGTGAGTGCGCTTTAAAAATGCAGTTTTTACGTAGTGAAACAGAAAGTAACAAAAGTGACAATTTTTAAAATAATCGGCGGTCTCCCGGCTTCCGCCTCAGGAGATTGCAAGGGTTCTGGTCGCTTAACGCTGTCAGCAGCGTATTTATACTGTGGGGGTGGGCGTGGCCTCAGGTAGGCGTGGCCTCGCTTCCTCGCCGTGAATGGCGGCGAAAAGCGATTTCCTGGCTTTGTTCGTTGCAGCGAAGGGGTCGCTGTTTGAGCGTGACTCTAGCCCGCTGCTGGGGTGCTTGCCGGGTGAGTGCGCTTTAAAAATGCAGTTTTTACGTAGTGACACAGAAAGCACACTATGCATGACAATTGATGCAATGGACATTTAAGCACATGTACATCATTGCATATTAACTACTGATGTCAATAGGGAATTCTGCCGGTGACCCTTTTAGTTGCATAGGTAACTGCATGATTGTTGTGCTAATTAATGATGGACTTGCAGCACTGTTGCATCCCTCTAACAATGGCAAGTACTGACACACGTGGGGCACAAGGAAATCATACTTGTAGGAGGTATATCTATGTTGTACTACAATGAGCATGTGTCATGTAGCCATGGTATAAATACACTAACTGTCACGTACCCCAAGGGTCCTTGCTCAGCAGAACAGTCTTCAACTTCGCCATGAACACACTTGCCACCATTGCATGCACACACCACCACAACATTATATCCTATGTCAATGACACCCATCTGGTACTGTCCCTCACCCAAGACCCAGCCCCAAGCAAAAACAACCTCCATGAAGGAAAGATAGACGCTGCAGAATGGAAGAAGCTCAGTCAGCAGATACTGTAGACACACAATACAGAGGTTATCATCCTTGGCAAATCAACATCCGCCAGGGACGACGCCTATTGGTCCACAACAATGGTCACTGCAACAACACCCACGGACCATACACCCCACTTGGGATTCTTCCAGGTCTACTCACTCACAACTAACAAACAAGTGGACGTCATGTCATCTTTATGATTCTACACCCTGCGCATGCTCCGATAGATATTCTGGTGGATCACCACCGGAACGTGTGAGACGGTCACCCAGGCCCTCATCAACAGCCAACTGTACAACGGGAATGCCCTATACACAGGAACCACTGCCAGACTTCACTTAGAACTACTACCCATAGTAAATGCATCGGCACAACTGATCTTTGACAGCCCTCACCACAGCAGCATTTCTACAGGCCATATTGACCAACACTGGGTCACCGTCAACACAAGGATCACGTTCAGGCTCCTCACCCACACACACACACAGACACATGACATGGGCCCAGAAAGACTCCTCAACCGCCTCTCGTTTTCAGATCCTACCGGCCACCTCCGCTCCACCAGCCTTCCACTATCCACCATACCAAGGATTGACTGATCCACCACTGGAGGTAGATCATCCTCCTACCTGGCCACCAAGACATGAAACTCCCTTGGCGCACAACTACGACTGACCAGGACCATCTTACCTTCATTTAAGAACTGAAGACCTGCCTATTTCATGAGTAGCAGCACACCCCCTCCCTTCAGTGCCTTGAGACCCTCACACCTGAGTATGGTGCTCTATGGAGGTCTAGATGTATTGTTTGATTGTGGTCTCATTTTATGTGATGGATACTTACAGCAGCACAAGAAGTGTTACTGTGTCCCTTGCACACTGTAACACCTCATACATGTGACCCTTATCTTTGAGTTTATGCATTTCCACATGGTGCCATTGAGTCCTTGACACTTCCATGCACATGTGATGTGTAAAGATGATGCATGCAAGAATGATGCTTTTGGACTGTCTGCATACATGGCATGCATGAGGAGACATTGTAAGCATACAGACAAAGATAGTAATGATTTCACACTCACCAGTGGCCTTAGGATTCTTGAAGGACTCCACCTCATCCCTTGTGTATGATGGTGGACCATCTACAAGTGAAAGACAATAGACCAGAATCTCAGCGTATGTTGCATATTTCAACACAGTACAGAGATTACATGAGAGTCAGTGGTATCTTCAACATAGCCTTACGTTGCGTCCCATGAGGCAACGTGATTCATACAACAGTCTCTGGCTAAGTGCTTTACATGTGAAGCACACTCCTGCACTGCATGTATTACACACATGTGATCCCTTGTTTGTGGTGTCACATTGAGATGGCATTTGAAAAATACATGCACACTTGTCCCATATAGAAAATTTGTTTGCATTGTGATTGTGCTTTTATGGGGGACTTTGGTACAATGGTGAATGTGAACATCTGAGTATTCACAGATGTGCCAGCAGATTAATGCGTCACACACAAAAAAATCGAATTTCCGCCATATGTATTCAAACAATTGTAGAATTTACGTGGCCTTTTAGAGAATTATGTCCTCCCCAATACACACATGGCTTATCATTTGCTTATTCATCATTCACAGATGTACTGGCACCCTTAGATGTGTCAGTGTGTCAGCTTCTTTGATATGTGCATTGTGACAAGAACTGCAAGCAACATGCATTTACACACATACACATTCATCTGTGTGCAAGTACACCATGTACACGTGTACATGGTATTAACATTACATACACTTTTCTAGGCCTTGTAGATGTGTGCCTATTTCCCACATGACTAGGCACAAGAGTGGCCTAAAATTTTGATTGATGTTGTTGTTTCAGCACAACAAACATGTGACCGGACGTAATCCCAGCTGTATGATGTATCCTATGTTTGGGTATGCTAACAAACCTTACTCAGCCCATGGTATGCCATCATGTATGCACATTGTTGCATAAGTGTATTGTTATTATCATGTCATTTTCCATTCTGCACTGCATTTCACATCACAAGTAGTGTACATCCAGTCATTGTGTAGAATCCAAGTAATTAAATGTGATACTTCCTGCACACAGTCATGATGAAGGAGTGAAGGCATTGCATGTTTTGCACTCAGTTGACACTTTTGCATCTTCGCTGCACACAGATGGTAATGTAGCACATTGTGTATATTGAAATACACATACAAACACGTGTGTGGATAGATTTCGAACCATTACAAGGTTACTTGTGATGCTGGCAGACATATGCTCCTCTGAGGTGATGTCCCTGTAGATTATTACTCTATGTACAGGGCCTACAATGTGTGATGGAGGGGGGAGCATGAAGTTTGCATCCAAGTTGCTGTTGATGTTATGCAATACTTAGGATGTTTAGGCCCATTGTTAATAGGATATTGTCACTGCATGAAATATTGTATCAAGAATCCATCATGCATACATATGATATACCAGGGTGGAACATGTTGTTCCCTTAAGGTAGCATACTTGTACCTTTCCCTGGCCTTGCCCACAAAGTGCTGTCATGCAGTAGGACAATGCCTTTTGCACCATGATGCAAGGGTGGCTGTGTTGCTTGGAAGAGGTTTTTTGTACCGCATGTGATACCTTCTTGTACATCAATGGTCAGAAACTGCATAGACATTTTTCATTGTTTGCTGCACAATGGAGCTGCACACAGGGAAATATGACATACATGGATACATGTAAACTTCACTCCCTGTTGCGCCTCACTTACACCTCCCCAGGGCAGGCATTTTTGCGCTGCCTCACACTCGTACATCTCTGGCCTTTTTTTCATAGGCCTTGCGCTGCCAGAGCGTCACTTTACCACATGTTAATGAGTGATGCTGCGGCGGCACAAGGCCTTCATTACAAAGGCCCCTGGAGCAGTGACAAAAGTCCATGGATGTTGGTGTGAACATGCCAAACAACACCCATTGCACGCCCCTTTGACACAGAACAATGCATTGAAAGTGCGGACATTTATCATGCATGATTATGCCTCAATGAGCGGCATAGTCCAGCATGATGAAGATCACTCTGGCTTGTGCGTTACCACAACAGCAGTAGGGGCCATATGTATCAAGCCTTTTGTGAATTGCTAAGTCTGAAAATTGCAGAATTTTGCCGTTGGCGAATTGCAAATGGCCTATTTCTATGTCTTAGGATGTATGAAACATTTGCCAATTAAGGAATAGCAAAGTTTAGGAAATCCTTATTTTGCCATTGCATTTAGGGAATTGCAATTTTGCAATTCCTTAAATGCTATGTATGTAGCATTTTTGTGTAGCAAATTATGTTTTAGATTTAGCAAATTAATAACAACCTGTAGTTGATGGTAACTTGCATTTTTTCCAAAATATGCACAATTTCGCTTTTTTGAAGATGCCAGGTGATGTACACTCATGCCCATAGGGCATGTATGTGCACCATATGCACACACATATACTTGTGAGGGGTGCAGCAGGGTGTCTTTGAGACACCCCTGCACCCTTGTAATAATTCACAAATAGCAATTAGTAAATAGCTGATTTGCAATTACAGTTTTTTTTTCAAATAATTCCTATGGGACTCCTGGGCCATGGGAATGCATTGGGAATTATCCCTTAATTACAAATTTGAAAAATGCAAAGTTGCAAACACGGAAGATTAAGGAATTCCTACAAATTAGCGGATTTTCTTCATACATACCATTTTGCTATTCATAAATAGCGATTCCATAAGAATCGCAATTTTTGATTTGCGAAAGGGTTTGTTGATAGATATGGCCCTATATCTGATGTTACAGGGGCGCAAGGGATCATCAGTGAGGCCCCTGTAGTTTCACAATGGAATAGCTTAACCTTAGAATACAGCGGTTAATACATGAAATAAATGTAATTAGACTTACCAATTGTTCCATCAACCTCAATTCCAAGGTGGTCCAGGAGATCCTGCTCACGGTTGATGAGATCTGCCCACCGATGCTTGTACTGTCTCAGGGTCCGGTCCGGTCCACTCCAAAGATTCGCAACATCTGGTACCGGACCCTCTCCCACCTCAGCTTCCTTTCTTGGGTTGGGTAACCCAGCAGTACCCTGCCTGCACTCCCAATCATGTTTGGGAAGTAGTGGACTATCAGCCACAGTAGCCCCCCATACTCCTGCTCGGTAAGGTTCCTAGACCCGGGTGGCATTGTGACAAAGCATAAGCCACGCTGTGTGAATGCCACACAAAAAATTTGCTTACACAGGAATCCCCCTATTACTATTAATCCACTAAACAGAACACTAATCCCCCTATTACTAACTATAAAACCCCCTAAACAGAACACTAATCCCCCTATGAAAAACTATTAAAACCCTAAACAGACAGACACCCCTTTACACACAACACACAGGTAGACAATACACAACACTACAGAGACTATTTGGACACAGTAAGCAAGACACACACTGTAAAACAACTGCAGGACAGGACACAACTCTCAAGCACTTGGCAAACACACTCCTACACCTCTCAGAGACTACAAAGGAGTGAAATAGAAAGTGAAAGTATGATATAACTTCCTGTTTGAGAGCAGGGCAGGCTGGTTACATCATTTCCTGTTGCGATGCAACTCGTTTCCGGCGATGCGTCATTTTTGGCATGCGAATAAAACCTAATTATGTCGCATCGTTAATTTGAAGCATGGTACACTGATAAAATATTTTCCCTTACGGTGCGACCTGTTATCGTGGAAGCTTCATTATTATCATGCGACTAAATCATTATTATGTTGCATCGTTAATTTGAAGCATGGGTGACTGATGACATATTTTCCCCTGAAGGTGCGACCAGTTGTAGTAGAAGCGTCATTATTGGCATGCGAATAAAACCTAATTATGTCGCATCGTTGATTTGAAGCATGGCACAGTGATGAAATATTTCCCCTTCTGGTGCGACCTGTTATCGTGGAAGCGTCATTATTGTCATGCGACTAAATCATTATTATGTCGCATCGTTAATTTGAATCATGGGTGACTGATGACATATTTTCCCCTGAAGGTGCGACCAGTTGTAGTAGAAGCGTCATTATTGGCATGCAAATAAAACCTAATTATGTCGCATCGTTGATTTAAAGCATGGTACAGTGATGAAATATTTCCCCTTACGGGCTTCCGACCTGCCCACTCAACAGAGGCAGTTATCTTGCCAGTCTTGTACACACTCAGGAGCAACGCGGACGCGGGGTCCCCCCAAGCCCTCTTACTCCTGGGCCTGTCGTCCGCGTTCGACACGGTGGACCATAACATCCTTCTCCACCTTGTCAAACAGGCAGGCATCCAGGGCACCGCTCTTGAGTGGGTCAAGTCCTTCCTAACTGAAAGAACTCAAGCGGTCCGCCTAGGACCCTATACTGCAACAAAAACCCCCATGTACTGTGGAGTCCCACAGTGCTCCTCCCTTTCACCACTCCTGTCCAATCTATACCTCCGGCCGCTGATCTATTCTCTTCAGAAATGGGTTATTATTGTCTACTACGACGCTGACGATTTACAGATCATCCTCCCGCTCAATTCACCTCATGCCATCAACACGTTCCACGCTGTCATGATCCACATCCAATTATGGATGTACCAGAACCAATTGAAGCTTGACCCCGGGAAAACCGAGCTCCTCCTCCCTGGACTCAGTCATGGCCACTGGGGCCCTCAGTTCTGGCCCTCGGAGCTAGGTTCCCCTCCAGCCCCAGTAAAATCAGTAAAGGGTCTGGGAGTCATCATTGACGCTGAACTCTCCCTCAGGGAACAAGTGGGTGCGGTAGTTTCTTCCTGTATGTACCAGCTCCGGAAGATCGGTACAGTCCGTCACTTACTCCCTCCCACCGCACTTACCCAAGTGGTCATCTCAATCGTGCTCTCCCGCCTGGACTTCTCTAAGTCCATCTACTGCAGTGTCCCACAATCCCTGGCAGACCGCCTCCAAGTTGTCCAGAATCAAGCGGCCCGTCTAATTCACAAAACCCCCAGATGGCAATCAGCCAAACCTGTACTCCACAGTCTTCACTGGCTCCCAATAGACCAGAGGGCATCTTTTAAGGTGGCCTGTCTCACATTCAAAGCCCTCCACTGCTCCCACCCCACGTTTCTAAAATCTCTTATCTGCCCTCACTGCCCAACACGAACCCTCCAATCAGCCCACCGTCATCTGGTAGTCACTCCCAATACTTAAACCAAGAAATTTGGCGGTCGCCCTTTTTCTCATCTGGCTCCTGGGCTTTGGGATCTCCTTCCTCTCTCCATCAAATTCTCCCCTTCCCTTCTGAACTTCTGGAAATCGCTTCAAACCCACCTTTTCCCTTCCCTGGGCTAAATTTCCGCCACTCACGCTTCCTTCCTCACTCACTCTGTCTTATGGCGCCAGGAAGCCTATGGTGTCAGTGCGCTCTATAAATTTCACCTAGGATAAGATAAGATCAGATAACGTCACTTTTGTGCATCGAGTCAGGAATGCATGGCTCAGATTCTGACGTTGGCAGACCCAACGTCACTTTTGTGTGTAGAGTCATGAATGCATGGATAAGATTATGAAGTAGGATACACCAACTTCATTTATGTGCCTACCACATTTGTTCGATTTTGCAAACTTGTGTGAGCACTGAGGGCTACTTTTTCATGGATGGTCATATTTTGACGCACATCCACTGTGTAACATATTAATGATTGTAATGTTTGTCCTATTATTTATTTACTTTCAACATGACTTTGCAACATACAAGTACTTTTTTTTCATTTTTTCTGCTGTGTGATTTCATTATGTGGGCTCATCTTTACCAGTGCTTTTTTCATTTTCTGCACCACAAAATATGGATGCTAAATGTTGCTTTTTGACAATTGTGAATTTAGAACCTAATTTATGATGTTTTTGCGTAGAATATTACAGCATGCATTCCTGCGGCACTCCCCTACAGCAAGCAAATAGGGCGGGAAGGTGCTGTGTCTATGACATACGGGAGATTCCTGTGCTTTTTATGTGCGCTGACGCACAATGGCCGGCCTGCCTACCTGCACTATGTATGCTGTGTTGCATGGAGGAATATTTTTGTACAGGAAGGGTCACCTTCATACACATGTGCATTCATACCCTGCACACAGAGACACACGCACTATGGTGCCAGGGTACCTGTGTTGGCCAGACACTGGTGAGTGTGGCCATTGCAGGTGAAATTGCAAGGCAGTACAATGTAAATGGATGTGTGGCCTGATGTATGTCTGATGTCAGCCTCCAAACATGAGAGTAAGTGTCATGTATATACTCCACATATGAGATTGTCATGCAACTTGCAGTGTAAATGATTGTAATATAATCATGCACAAGGTACAAAAGGTTGTATGATGTATTTTTATTAGTGCAAACAAAAATCTAGATGCATAATGAGGATGTTATTTTTGACATTCTTAAAAAAATTACGCACTATGTCAGCACGTCTGCGGATGCCTGCTGCTGTGCTTTAAATTTACAGGAGCATGCCCATCCTCCTGGTCATCCTCGGGCATTTTTGGATTTAAATCAGGTTCATCATCCCAGGGGACATTTGTGAGCACACATATGTTGTGCAGTATTGCACAAGCCAAAATTATTTTGCACACTGTCTGTGGTGAATACAGCATGCGTCCACCAGACTTGTCCAGGCGCCGAAACCTGGCCTTGAGCAGACCAAATGTTCTTTCGACAATGTTCCTTGTCCTGCAATGTGCTTGGTTGTACGCAACTTCCTATGGCGTCTGTGGGTTTCCATAAGGTGTCATCACCCACGGCTGTATGCCATATCCCTGGTCAGCTGTAATGGAATAAATGAGAATGGTACAATGAAATGTTTGAAATGGTTGTGGTAAACTACAGACCATATGTTGTGGGTAATATTTAATTTGGCAGTGTCCATTGGGCATGGATGTTGCAGAGAACACACCCAGTGACTCACATGCAAGACACCTTTGGCACATAGTTATGCTGTGAAATGGACACATATTTGGAAGGACATGCATTGACTCCCTATATGCCTCTACATGACCTTGGGCCTCATTTATGAGGGACTTGCGCCACTGGTGCGTGACCTTTTGCCATTTTTAAATGTACGCACAGGCAGCGCATGACCGTCATTAATTAGGCCCCTTCTATTAATGTACATGTATATGCTAGTACAACATTATTCCATCCATAACCTCATTTAAGCGTCATTGAAGCTATATTAGCAGTATGGTAGCATGGATGGTGCATTGTATCATACTCTTTTGCTTCCCTACAAGTAGGCCATTGCCATACTGGCCATTCTTGAAGCGATCATTTATGATGCAGTTCCTGAATATGAAGGCATAATGTACACTGCCAGGGTATTTTGCCAGCACATTTGTAAATAGTCCACGGTGATCCACAATGGCCTGTACATTGATTGAATATGTATGTTTGCGATTTATGTACAAATGTGCAGTTGCTGCCGGAGGTACTAATTGCGCATGTGTACAGTCCATGGCACCCAGCACATGGGGTAAGCCTGCTATGTCATAGAATCCTTGCTTGATCTTTATCTGCTGTTGTGGATTGTTGGGGAAACGGAGGTAGCGGGGTGTCAGATGGATGATGGCATCCAGGACAGTTGGTAGGAATGATGAGAAAGCTGGCTGGGATATTCCTGCCACTTTGGCAACTGTTGTCTGGAGGGAGCCCGACGCTAACATATGCAACACAGCCAGGAGCTTTGCCTGTGGCGGTATGTTGGTAGGCCTGTTGGTTGCTACCTCTAGCCTTGGTCCAATGAATCGCAGTAGATGTTCTATGGTCTGCTTCTTGAGGCGGAATAGACTTATGACCTCCTCATCCCTGAGGCCTCTCAGGACGCTCCTTTGACGGAATAACCACTCCTTTCTCCGGCGTTGCCTTGGGGGGGGGGGTAGATTTTGTGGGGCAGGTGGGTGTGGTTGGATTCCTGCTGCTAGTCGTCTCCGTCTGGCAGCTACTCGCAGCATTACGACCTCCATGATGTGGGGATAGTTGCAGCAATGTCCACTCTGGCCTCTCCTCTTGCTATGTGCCGATGCGTCATTTCCTGCGCGTCCGTTTTGTAGGCGCACCAATTCTGACGCATCCGCAACGCTGCGCCATTTCCGCTACGGATGCCTCAAAGGCGGGAAAGTTCATAAATGTGGATGCGTCACTTTTGGTCATGTTTTTCCAGGGTAACCCCCACCTTGCATACATTAATACTTATGTGTCGCAGAGCATTTTCACGCAGTGGTTTTTATTGCGCAGTGGGCTGAAAGTGACGCATCGTCGGAGATGCGTCACTTCATTAATATGGCGCATGCGTTGCGCCGACGATGCATCATTATTTTTGACGCATTGGCAGCGCAAGCTCTTCATAAATAACGGCCATTGTTCTTTACAAAGCTGTAGGAGTGCTTACTGTTTTAATGCACTGATAATTATTGAATGAAATAATTCAAATTGGGGTGTACTATTTTGGTCTGGACAGTATAACTCTGCGACTTTTAGAAAACATGGAAAATATGTTGTTTCTGGAGCGGAATTAATGTTGTTCCGCTGCTCTGCAGGTGGCAAAAACAGCCACACGGTTGCAACAGCACAGCAGCTGTTAAGAGCACTGTGAGGGAAAGGACAACATAGTTACCATAATGATGAACTCGTGTAGCAAACACATTATCCGGATCCTGGACAGCGCCTCTGATCAACTTCCCAAGCAGGGGGACCTGTGTGTGGTACCTGACTGCAAGGATCTCAAGACAATCTTGCAAGCACCAACACAGTTTCCTCTGCTGGAAAACATGCTTAGATGCACAAAGCCAAAGGCAGAACAGTGTCATGAATTTACTGCAATAACATTTAGGTAATTTCATTGCCTGGCTCCTGACAATACTGGACAGCACAGGTATTACATGTTCCTCGCACTTCCCACTGTTGGCATGTTTCCTGCTTTTCTTTTTTTTTAATCAGAGCAGGTGGATGCGATCATTAAAGGGGCGAAATTTCACAAAGTTCCACATCTGATTACAGTGGATAAAAAAATGTGTACAGCTCTAGTTCCAATACTTAAATTATTTTTCTCAGAGTAATTACAATACTGTCACTTGTCAATAATTGCAGGACCCTTCTGCACCGCAATTATGCTAATCAGTTTTCGTATGGAGGACAAACGCTACAAATGTCAGACCTTTTTGAACTGATCGCGAGCAAACACATACTTCTGTTGTAAACCACTGCACTGAGCAAGCCCTCAATCACGGAAAGCCACTTTATTTGCTTCAGCTCGACAACAGCTGCAGGAGAGTTCCAGCTAATTTGTTCTCCAAGGGACAGCTTCGCATTGATTCACAGAAGTTCATCACTTTGCATTCAAACGCAACAAAATTTGCTTCGCAAAAATGAGCACGCCAATCAATAAACCAGACACATATGTGGGCAAAGAGATAACATATCCCAAAACAGATTAAGAGCTTGTTGAGGTGTGCTAGTCAGATGGTCCCTGCCAGCCATGTCATTTATAACAAATCTGGTCCAGTAAGGGAAAGGGAAAACAGAGAAACCTTTTTGCAGAAACCAAAAAAAGCCGTTTTGGCTGAGAGCTGTGAATTTGCCGTTTTCAGTGACCGATTTGTAATATTACCTTTCTTGTTGGGAAAAAAAGTCACCAAGCGAGCTATTGTTCAATTTACGCTTCTGTTTGCCAGTAAAAAGGATTGTAAATATTTCTGCAGAACATTGTTGTCGGTTTTGCTAAGCATTGAATTGGACATGCAATTTCACTGAGTGGCCAGTAGATGAAGCAATTTGACCTACTCCACAGTCTTGTTTTCAATATGCAAACATGCATTTGTGTTTTTGAAATAACTATGTGCAGTGAAAGTGATAACTGCAGAGGCATATTCGGACTCACTGACTTTCTTTGTCTTATGTATGTGCTGTTCAGTCCGATTCAATATCTATTTCTAAGTGTGTACGCAGCCACCTTAAACAGGAATAAAGGGGCATATTTGCAAGGACATGGCGGAGAGAGGCTTTAGCCGTCATGGCTTAATGCCTCACTCCCCACTTCAGAAACGCATGGTTGCACCATATTTACAGCGATATGGTGCAGCCGTGCGTTTTCCCACTGTGCTGGCGCTACACTTAGTAGTGTAGCGCCAATGCAGATACCCTTGCACCATAGTTCAAGGGAGTCTTCCTGCTTGGGAGGATTGTTTATGGGCAGGAAAGTGTCCCTTCCTGCACATAAACAACCCTGAAATGGCCTTTTGTCACTCTATGTGTGCTCCTAAATGCAGCACTCAGGGAAGTTACAAATGTCATTTTTTTATGGATTGTTTATGTGCAGGAAGGATGACCTTCCCACACATAAACAATCCAAGGCGTTTTGCTTTTTCCATGTGTGTTGCACAAGGCAGCACACATGGAAAAATAAAAAACGAGTAGAAATACATAATTTCTCCTCGTGTCGCTAACTTAAGACCAGATTTTTCCTGGTCTTAATTTTGGCGCTTTCACCTATTTACGCTGCCCTTGTAAATAGGTGGCAGTGTCAAAAACAATGGGTGCTGAGGTGGAATGCCCACCGCAACACCCACTGCCCACCCCTTTCATGCTAAGCATAGCATTAAAGGGGGCCTTATTCACAAGGCTGCGTTAAGCCACTTTAAGTGACTTAATGCTGCCTTGTAAATAAGACGAGGCCCCTATCGCCATTATAACGTCACTTTTAGTGACGTTGTGGTGGCAATAGGGGCGTGTAAATATGCCCCAAAGTTTCTTGATTTGAAGAAAACTACAACCTCTGATTTGGGGATATAGGGGCATATTATCAAGGGGGTTTATCTCCGCTTTTTTGGCTTTAAAAGCCAAGAAAGCGGAGATAAAATGATCTCCCTATTACCTAGCTGTCGCTAACACCAGTTAGCGACAGCTAGTAGGAGATAGCGACCATCGTGGGCCCCACTTTGCATGTCAGTGATATTTGTCACTAATGACATGCAAAGTGAACGTGCCAAGATGTTAGCGATTGAAAACAGTCGCTAACATCGCTATCTCCTATTACCAACTTTTGGAGATATTCGCGCTAAGCGCAAATATCTCCAAAAGCTAACACCTGCCCTGAGCAGTTCTTAGCCATGTTATCCAATGGGAGGCGGATAACATGGCTAAGAGCATTAGCTCGCTAATGCATGAATATCGCTGAATTTTCAGCGATATTCATGCATTTCGGCCGATTTTTATCGCTTAGGAGATAAACCTTGATAATATCAAGGCTCCTAAGCGATAAAAATCGTCGCTACACGGCGATAAAATTATTGCCGCTAAGCCAACCTAGCGATAATTATCGCTAGTTGTTGGTAATATGCCCCTCATTTACTAATATTTCACGTAATGCAGGGCAGCAAGCAGAGTTAGGGTGTATTCCTCTATCTGTGTGTACAGCAGAATGCAGCAAATGTGGCAAGAGGAAATAACAAGGAGAAAGAAAGAAATTTCTCCTCATTAACACCTCCCTGGGGAAGGCATAGCATTTGATGCATTCCCAGCTCTACTAGCTTTAGTAAATCTGAGAATGCGTCAAAGTCCATGGGTGGGTTCATGAGAACACCCATGATCCACCCATGGAATGCTGCCTGTGTTGAGAGGTAACATAACGCAGCACAAGAAGCTTCGTACGTTATATTTCCTTGCAAAACCATGCAAGGCCATGCACATCAGGCTGTGCTTTGTATATTTCAGATAAGCCTTTGCCTTGCCCTGCGTTGCCTTGCACTATTCAAGGGTAATGCAAAGGCTTAGTAAATGTGGGACTTAATGTCAGAAGTTAACCCATGAAATCAAAGCACTACAAATCATACATATATTGCCTGTCCAGGCAATCCCTGACTGACTTTTAATGTGAACTACACAGTTTTCTTACAGCCACCTTCAGATCTGTGTACATTGTGTACATTGAAGCGTGCTCGCTCAACAAGAATGAAAGCAAAAGCCATAAATTCACCTAAAAACCAAAGCTATTCAACAGGTCAGCTATAATTTGCACAAAGCAAAGCAGAACATAGGAAATAAAAGAACCATTTTGTTTACTGATTTCAAAAAACATAAAGGAGGTCATCTTATAAAGGTGTCTTTAGACTTTTCTAATGGGGAATGCTGTAATTTAGGTTGAGGGTCCATTATAAACCACGTTGCTTTTCATACAAATTATACCCTGTAATGCAAAATATAGTAAAATTGTATCATATAAAGAGCAAGTCTGATTTAAAAATATATTCACATTCAAAATGCAACACACATCAGGAGTCAAAATTATTTGAAGAAATTGACCTAAGATTATACACACTTTTGAAGACTAACAATTATTGGAGAGTATAGAGTGGCAGATTTACAGAGGACTTGCATCTGCCCATGATTGATGCAAGTCGTCCCAAGCAGCCTACATCCTTAACTGGGATTTATAATCTGAACCATGCAAAACAACTTTGAGTGGCTTTGCTCTGTTTAGTGAGTACAAAGTAATCTAAAGCACAGCTCTACCTTGTGTTACTTTCCATCACAGAAGCATTCCATGGGGGGCATGGGTTGCATGGGTGTTCTCATGCATCAATCCATTTGAAACAATCCCAGATTTACTTAAGTGGGAAAAATACATAACAGTGCAAAAATGCAATGACTCCCTGAACCAGGCATGACCAGGAGACACTCGTTCTTCCTCTTTCTATGTGTGCTGCATTCTGCAGCACACATAGAATGAGGAACATTCATTTAAGGATTGTTTTTTGTTCAGGGCGTATCTGTTTTTACACAAAAACATTTCTGCCTGTAACACAGGCACCATTGCACTATGGTGCAAAGGCGCCTGCAATGGCGCTAGGCAGCAAACAACGCTCCAGCTCTAGAAGACAACAGAAATGTGCACGGCCCTGCAGTTAAACTCCCTGGTCTACTCCCCCACCCACACTGCTGGCCACATATTGGATCCCATCTTTACCAATATGCTGGATGCTACGGCTGATCCCCCTGAACCCATGGGCTGGACCGACCATTTTCTTGTCAAACTTATCATCACGGCAAAAAAAACGCCTACCGTAGCTGCGGCCAATCCCAGTCACAAACGACCATGGCACAAACTTTCCTCCGAAGACCTCATCAAAAAATTAGGAGAATTCCACCCCCCTGACGAGAACAAAGACATCAACACAGCCTATGCCGCTTTTCACGACTGGATCGTTGCAGGGCTTGATGCCCTAATTTCGGCTAAATGGACCAAAACCCGCAGTTCCCCCACAAACCCATGGTACAATGAATCGCTCAAAGCCTTGCGGAAGGAATGTAAAAAAGCCGAACGCGGATGGAGGAAAAACTACTTAGATAGTGACAAAATTCTCTACTTATCTAACTAAACTACGCTTGTATCATAAAGCAATTCGGACCACCCGAGCCTCCTTTTACGCAAAGGAAATTGAACTAAGCTCCAACCCTACCAAAACCATCTTCAATTTAGTTCAAAGCCTCCACAAAGTCTCCAACCCAGGATCCTGCATTTCCTCCTCGACACAGTGCGAAGAACTTGCCACCTTCTTCATTGAAAAAGTAAGGAAGATCTATACTTCCTTCACGCAAGATGACCCTGCACCCATCAACACGTCCAACGCAGCGGCAGAATCGTCGGAACTGTCAAGAATACCCGACATATCCATCGACGACCTTGCTAAACTGTGTAGACAGGTTAAGTCTGGTTCCCCCACAGACCCCATCAGACCTACTAAATTCCTGGACTCACTTGATTTCTTCCTTCCCCCGCTTGCCAGCCTACTCAACCTTTCTTTCTCCTCAGCTGTGGTCGCCACCTGTTGGAAGTCTGCATGGGTTTCGCCTATTATTAAAAAACCCACTTTAGATCCCACTAAGCCAGAAAATTTCCGGCCCATTTCGCTGCTCCCCTGGACGTCTAAGCTAGCTGAAGCCCACGTAAACAAAGTGCTTTCCCATCACATGCTGCAAAACCTAGTCCTGGACCCCTCCCAAAACGGCTTCAGGCCAGGACACAGCACCGAGTCGGCCCTACTAACCACCACCGAACACCTTCGAGGTGTCCTGGACGCTGGTCAAAGTGCCGTGCTGATCCTGCTGGATCTCAGCTCGGCCTTCAACACGGTCTCACACAATATCCTGTTGAAACGACTCGAGGCCATAGGGATCAGTGGACTAGCCCTTGAATGGTTCCGGTCCTTTCTAAAGGACAGGTCCTTTCAAGTCTCAGCCCCACCTTACATCTCCCAATCCCATTCCATCGAGCAGGGAGTCCCCCAGGGATCGGCGTTAAGCCCATCCCTTTTTAATCTGTACGTCCAGCCTCTTGCAGTAGTGGCTAAAGAGTGGGACCTTACGCTGGTGTCGTACGCCGACGACACACAGCTGGTCATCACACTCTCTGAAGGCCCATCACCCTCGGCTACTAAGTTCAGGGATGGTCTAGCGGCAGTTGCACAGTGGATGACGCGCAACTGCCTGCAGCTAAACGCCGGGAAAACGGAGGTGCTTCTCCTTGGCAAAAACCCCAGCCACTGGAGCGATCATTGGTGGCCTTCTCTGCCTGGCCCCACCCCGTGCCAAAAAATGTTGTCAAGAACCTAGGTGTTTGGCTTGACTGCTCACTTAACTTTCAGTCCCACACAAAGAAAGTGGCAGCTACGTGTGTGGGGCTAATGAGGAGCCTTAGCCCGATACTCGGCTTTTTTGACTCCAGAACCCGCCAACTCATCATCCAATCCCTGATCCTTGCCCGGCTGGACTATGCCAATGTCCTATTCTTGGGGGCAAACAAAGCAGAACTAGCAAGACTGCAGCGCATTCAAAACTCGGCTGCCAGAGCGGTGGTTGGTCTCCCAAGCAGGTGCTCTGCCAGAGCCACCATTCGTAACCTTCACTGGCTGCCTATTGAATCCCGAATTCACTTCAAAACCCTCACAATGGCATTCAAAATTCTTAATTCTGACGACTGTCCCGAACTTCTACGCCCGCTCCTTGTACCCTACACCCCCCAGCGCACCTTGCGCTCACTAGGTCAACACCTCGTGACGGTCCCCCGAACCAAGCTCTGTAGAATGGGCGGACGCTCCTTCAAAGTCTTAGGTGCAAGACTCTGGAACTCCCTGCCTCCACACATCCGCACCCTAACCAATCTGACCGACTTCCGGAAGGAACTCAAAACCCATCTCTTTTCTGTCATCTAGTCTTGTTGGTTATCCCACCCACTCCTCAGGTACTGGTTAGGTTAGCGCCGGGATGCTCCATTGCTGGGGCAGCTGTTTGCGCTTTAACAAAGGGATAACATAACATAACATATGCATTTCTGTATTCTCCCTTTCATGCAAGGCCGAGCAGCAACTTTGCTTGCTGCCTGGCGTTGCGTGAAAAATATGTAAATAACATCCAGTGATTCATGCGTGGGTCAACATGGTGGCTCAAGGGACAAATAAATCCACCGCAAGGCACTCTGTTTGACCGCAAGAACTAAGGTCAAATCCTTGAACCTTTCATCCTTTCAGAGGGCAATTAAAGGAACAGTCTTGATTTGAGCCTCAGTAAACTTTGTAACATAGCATATCAGTAGCAAATACGTACTCCACAATTCCCTCTTTGTTATGGTGTTCATAGTTGAAAATAAATTTTCCAATGCAGCGGCAAAAGTATATATATATATATATATATATTCACTGAAAAAACCATAGGTTATAGACCATATATAGTTAGGAATTCGCATTTACAAAACCTTATTTTACTCACACAAAACCATTGAAATTCCATATATAGTTAGTTGCACTAACTATATATCGCGCACCCGCAATCCACTGCTGATGATGTCACATATTACATCATTCATGACATGGTCAGTGACATCACTGATGACATCACTGATGACATCTCAAATGACATCACTGATGACATCTCAAATGACATCACTGATGACATCACTGATGACATCTCATTTGACATTACTGATCACATCACTGATGATATCATTCATGTGATAATACGATGAACCTCTTCAGACTCTAATATAACCTTAGATACAATCAGTGTAAACAGACACTCACAGGCTGTCACTCATCCATGGAGTTACTCACACACCTAGTCAGTCATGCAAAGAATCAATCACACCTCCATTTCCTCAACTATACAGTTATACAAACTTTACTTATTCAAACATATACTAACACATATTTACTCTCTTATACAATCCCTGATACAAGTTCACAATGATCCATACAGCCACTCACACATTCACTGGCTCTTATGCACAGTTATTTATATATGTCAACTCTCACATGTACTGTGTTTTACATATGTACTTACTTTGACATGTAGCACTGAGATATCCATTCACTCACCAATACACTCATGCACACAGTCAACCGCCCATACAGCTGTTTCCACATGCACTTTTGAAACCATACATCTAGTGAATCAACTGCTCACACATCTATGCACAGAGTCATACACCTCCCAGCCACCCACACACACACTCAGTCTCCCATACAAATACTTGGGCAACCAATCAATAACCCATATAGTTACTCATATAGCTACTTATCAACACATGCATCAGTTTACAGAACAACAGACATAATGATGCACAAATTAAGACAGTTTAGTCACTAACCCATGCACTCAGTGAGACACATTTAATCACTCACTCATACAGTCAGTCATGCACCTACTAAATCCTTCATCCAGACACTTATACATCCACTCATTCTTCAATATGTAAGACATATTTTAACTTTACAGAAACATACAGTCACTGGATGTTGTCATCAGTGATGTCATCAGTGATGTAATTTGAGATGTCATCAGTGATGTCATCAGTGATGTCACTGACCATGTCATGAATGATGTAATATGTGACATCATCAGCAGTGGATTGCGGGTGCGCGATATATAGTTAGTGCAACTAACTATATATGGAATTTCAATGGTTTTGTGTGAGTAAAATAAGGTTTTGTAAATGCGAATTCCTAACTATATATGGTCTATAACCTATGGTTTTTTCAGTGAATTTTCAAGGTTTTGTAAATGCTAATTCCTAACTATATATGGTCTATAACCTATGGTTTTTTCAGTGAATTTTCAAGGTTTTGTAAATGCTAATTCCTAACTATATATGGTCTATAACCTATGTTTTTTTCAGTGAAAATATATATATACATACATATATAAACATATATCATCTGTATATCTATATAAATACAAACATAAATGCATGCATACATATACTTATATGCATACAGATGCATGTTATTTACATGAAAGTTGAAAAAACACTAATAAAAGCAAAGCTAAAAAGCCACCTCATTACAAACAGAATGGCTTTAACTTAAACGAGGGCGAGATCTATTGCATTTTCAATGCTTGTTTACTTTGGTTCCATCAAGAAGGCATTCAGATATGTCACACAATTGCCATAAATTCTGAATGTTAGCACTCTAGTTGCACATTAGATCACTGTAGTAAAGCTACTGCTCACCAGGGACGTCTGCTGCTGGTATTCAAAGTGCATGTTTCAGTCTGCATGTCAGAATTTTTTTAATGAAATTGAAGAGGGTTTGAGAAGTCACTCAAAATGTGCCCTAATTTTTCTTTCTGCAGAACAAATCATAATTCATATGGCAAAATATACCCCCTCATTTTGTTCCTTTTTTAAATTAAATGTTTTAAGAGTTACCACTTTATTCCAATCAAGATGGCTTCAGGTGTGCCATACCTTTGTAATAAGTAGGACTGTTAGCGCTCTAGTTGTTCTTTAGAACACTCTGGGACATTCTGTCATTGGGCTATACTTGGGCTACATCTGGGTGATATTTGGGCTACATTTGGGCTCTTTTGTCTCTGGTGGCCATTTTGGGAGACTGCATGTCAGAATGTTTTAATGAAATAGAAAAGGATTTGAGAAGTCACTCAAAATGTGCCCTAATTTTTCATTCTGCAGCACTAATCATAGTTTCTATGGCAAAATATACCCCCTCATGTTGTTTCTTTTTAAATTAAATGTTTTAAGAGTTACCACTTTATTCCAATCAAGATGGCTTCAGGTGTGCCATACCTTTGTAATAAGTAGGACTGTTAGCGCTCTAGTTGTTCTTTAGAACACTCTGGGACATTCTGTCATTGGGCTATACTTGGGCTACGTCTGGGTGATATTTGGGCTACATTTGGGCTCTTTTGTCTCTGGTGGCCATTTTGGGAGACTGCATGTCAGAATGTTTTAATGAAATAGAAAAGGATTTGAGAAGTCACTCAAAATGTGCCCTAATTTTTCATTCTGCAGCACTAATCATACTTTCTATGGCAAAATATACCCCCTCATGTTGTTTCTTTTTAAATTAAATGTTTTAAGAGTTACCACTTTATTCCAATCAAGATGGCTTCAGGTGTGCCATACCTTTGTAATAAGTAGGACTGGTAGCGCTCTAGTTGTTCTTTAGAACACTCTAGGAGGCTGCAGTAGAACACAAAGGAATCAACTGACAGTCTCTATCCTTGTTGGATGTACATGTTTTACTGAGAATGTCAGACTTCATTTTCACATGACTGAGAAAGATAATGTGAATTTACAGAAAATATGCTTTCAGTTTAGCTTATAGATCCCCTTCCAAACCACTGTGGGAAAATCATGAGATATTAGTTTTCTTTCAAACAATATTCATGATATCACGGCAGAAGGTTTTTTCACATGGTAAAATCACCTTAGAACCCACCACAATTCCTAAAACGAGTATGGTACCATCAACAAATGATTTATAATGTAACTAAAGTCCTAAAACCCTCTATTAACTACAATGCTTTTTAATGAGGTGCTATCATGTATATTGGTCCCAAGATGGCTGCCAACACTTCTTGGATGAAGTGCTGACAGCCAATCAGATCAGATGTGTGGTTAGGCTCCGCCCAGATATATATCTTTTTTTGAACCTAAATTACTCAAAATCCACTGGAGCACATATATTGAGACCTAGCAAAGGCACATCGGGCTAACAGTCCCTACAATTTTGCCAAGTTTCGTGCAAATCCATTCAGCCGTTCGAGCTAAAAGTGAGGCCAACCGCCCTATGGAAATTAACATGGGAAAAACGCGTTTTGGGACCCCCCTTTTTTCTCGGCCCCCCCTTGATGAAACCCCCCCAAATTGTCAGGGGCTGCTCAGAAACAAAATGTTCCATTTTCCTGAATATTTCAGCCAATTCCATCCACAAACGCCAAAGTTATTAGACATAGAATTTTCAAAAATCCCATAGAGAAAAAATCCTAACTATATATACCTACTGGCGACCGCCAGTAGGTAATATATATATATATATATATATATATATATATATATATATATATATATATTCACTGAAAAAACCATAAGTTATAGACCATATATAGTTAGGAATTTGCATTTACAAAAACATTGAAAATTCACTGAAAAAACCATAGGTTATAGACCATATATAGTTAGGGATTAGCATTTACAAAACCTTATTTTACTCGCACAAAACCATAGAAATTCGCATATATAGTTAGTTGCAATAACTATATATCGCGCACCCGCAATCCACTGCTGATGATGTCACATATTACATCATTCATGACATGGTCAGTGACATCACTGATGACATCACTGATGACATCATCCAGTGACTGTAAGTTTCTGTAAAGTTAAAATATGTCTTACATATTGAAGAATGAGTGGATGTATAAGTGTCTGGATGAAGGATTTAGTAGGTGCATGACTGACTGTATGAGTAAATGATTAAATGTGTCTCACTGAGTGCATGGGTTAGTGACTAAACTGTCTGAATGTGTGCATCAGTATGTCTGTTGTTGTATAAGATGCTGCATGTGTTGATCAGTAGCTATATGAGTAACTATATGGGTTATTGATTGGTTGCCCAAGCATTTGTATGGGAGACTGAGTGGGAGGTGTGTGACTCTGTGCATAGATGTGTGAGTAGTTGATTCACTATATGTATGGGTTCAAAAGTGCATGTGGAAACAGCTGTATGGGCGGTTGACTGTCTGACATATATAAATAACTGTGCATAAGAGCCAGTGAATGAGTGAGTGGCTGTATGGATCATTGTGAACTTGTATCAGGGATTGTATAAGAGAGTAAATATGTGTTAGTATATGTTTGAATAAGTAAGGTGTGTATAACTGTATAGTTGAGGAAATGGAGGAGTGATTGATTCTTTTCATGACTGACTAGATGTATGAGTAACTCCATGGATGAGTGACAATCTGTGAGTGTCTGTTTACACTGATTGTATCTAAGGTTATATTAGAGTCTGAAGAGGTTCATCGTATTATCACATGAATGATATTATCAGTGATGTGATCAGTAATGTCAAATGAGATGTCATCAGTGATGTCATCAGTGATGTCATTTGAGATGTCATCAGTGATGTCATTTGAGATGTCATCAGTGATGTCATTTGAGATGTCATCAGTGATGTCGTCAGTGATGTCACTGACCATGTCATGAATGATGTAATATGTGACATCATCAGCAGTGGATTGCGGGTGCGCGATATATAGTTATTGCAACTAACTATATATGCGAATTTCTATGGTTTTGTGCGAGTAAAATAAGGTTTTGTAAATGCTAATGCCTAACTATATATGGTCTATAACCTATGGTTTTTTCAGTGAATTTTCATTGTTTTTGTAAATGCAAATTCCTAACTATATATGGTCTATAACCTATGTTTTTTCAGTGAATTTCATTGGTTTTTTAAAAGCTAATATCTATAGCTGTAAAATATATTCTTTATTACGTGACGTATCACGTAGCCACGTGAGACGCCTCATGACGCGTCGCATAAACGTGACGTATCGTCTCTGCAGCGCAAACAAAACCCGTAACGTAAGCGCGCCGGAGCACGCTTACAGATATATATATATATTTTTTAACCTTAATTAGACAAAATCCACACGTGCACATATCTTGAGGCCTTGCAAAGGCACATCAAACAAACAGTCCCTACAATTTTGCCAAGTTTGGTGGAAATCTATTCCTTTAAATTTTATTTTACTGTTTCTCTTGGTTTTCCCCTTGTTACGCTTACCGGAACGCTACTTGGTACGCAAACCGGACGCTCCAAAAACACAAGATGTCGGACTCCCGTTACGCTGCCGGTTAGCTGGGAAGCGCCACTACTGCGAAAAATCCCAATTTTTTTTTCTTTTGCCCCGCGGGGAACTTTAATAGCCCCCTCATCAATCCTAGGGGGTCAGAAGGGGTCTACCTTACCCTTTTCCTTCATTTACACCTTTTTTTTCCACCTCTTGTCTCTCGATCCTACCGAGAGACAAGATGGCGGCCCCTCCGGACTGTTTACAATGTTGACAGCCAATCAGCTTCTCCTCAGACTCCCGTTATGCTGCCGGTAAGCTGCCCAGTTAGCTGCCCGGTTCGGGTACCGGGACACGCCTCTACGGCGAAAAATCGCAATGTTTTGGTTTTTTTTGCCCCGCGGGGCACTTTAATATCCCCCTCATCAATCCTAGGGGGTCAGGAGGGGTCTACCTTGCCCCCTTTCCTTCATTTCCCCCTTCGTTTTTCACCACCTCTTGTCTCTCGATCCTACCGAGAGACAAGATGTCGACCGCTCCGGACTGTTTACAATGTTGACAGCCAATCAGCTTCTCCTCAGACTCCCGTTACGCTGCCGGTTAGCTGCCCGGTTAGCTGCCCGGTTCGCGTACCGAGACGCGCCTCTACGACGAAAAATCGCAATTTTTTTTTTGGGGCCCCGCGGGGCACTTTAATATCCCCCTCATCAATCCTAGGGGGTCAGAAGGGGTCTACCTTACTCCCTTTCCTTCATTTCCCCCTTCGTTTTGGCCTCCTCTTGTCTCTCGATCCTACCGAGAGACAAGATGGCGGCCGCTCCGGACTGTTTAGAATGTTGACAGACACCGGAGAGCCAATCAGCTTCGCTTCGCAAAGCTCCGTTACGCGAAAAGTACGCGAACTGGTTCGCTATCCGGGACGCTGTCACAGATATATCTGTTTTTTAAAACGTTAATTTCTCAAAATCCACCGGAGCACATATATTGAGACCCAGCAAAGGCACATCGGGCTAACAGTCCCTACAATTTTGCCAAGTTTCGTGTGAATCCATTCAGCCGTTCGAGCTAAAAGTGAGGCCAAACGCCCTATGGAAAAATGAATGGGAAAAACACGTTTTGGGACCCCCCTTTGTTCTCGGCCCCCCCTTGACGAAACCCCCCCAAATTTTCAGGGGCTGCTCAGAAACAAAATGTGCCATTTTCCCGAACATTTCAGCCGATTCCGTCCACAAACGCCAAAGTTATTAGACATAGAATTTTCAAAAGTTCCATAGAGAAAAAATCCTAACTATATATACCTACTGGCTATCGCCAGTAGGTAATATATATATATATATATATATATATATATATATATATATATATATATATATATATATATATATATATATATATATATATACATATATTCAGTAGGTGGTTATAGTTAGGACCAATTTTTCATCAGAAATCTGCAACATTCTATTTACAATGACTTTGGCGCCGGTCGACCAATCTTTGCAGATTTTTCAAAAGTTATGGCCAGCTCCAGTCCACTCCTATCCTTAAAGTCTCAGGGTGATTCATCAAGCGGGGGCCAAGAAAAAAGGGGGATCCCAAAACATGTTTTCCCCATGCAATTTTCCATAGGAACCTTTAGCCGCAGCTACAGCTCAAACTGCTGAACAGAATTACATCTGATATGACAAAGAGGTAGCCCTTGGTTCAGACGTGTGCCTTTTTGTTAAATGGTGTAAATCCATTCAGTAGTTGCTGAGAAAATCAAAAGTGAAATCCCTTATATATCTATGGCCTCAGTGGATCTGCGCACCCTGTGAGCACCTTGCGCATACCTCCTGATCACGAGCTGCATGCTAATTGGCTGTCAACTGGCTGTCAACTCTCCAAGCCAGGAAGTGCTGGCAGCCATTTTGTGCCTCGGTAGAACTGAGGCACAAGAAATCAGTGCAACAAGTGCGCACAATGTAAAAAGGGGGCATGGAAGAAATTCCTTGACCCCCTAGACCTGCTTAGGGGGTCCCACAAGGACCCCAAGGGTCAAATCCTGGGGGCAAAAATATTCATTGTAATGGGGGGCCCAGAGGGGCCCCTCAGCCACATTGACTGCCACCCCCGGAGCTTTTATGAAATATGTGTGGGGAGCTCACAGCCCCCTAGCCCCTGCGACCACCCCAGGATACAAAATAGATGGGAGGGGGGCTCAAAAGCCACCCCAGCCCTGGGGATCACCACATCTGGGGCTTTGTACATCACTAGTGAATGGGTGGGGGGCTCAAAGGCCCCTCCAAGCCCCAGGGACCACCACCCCCGGAGCTTTGTATAGTGTGGGAGGGTGGCCTTCCGGCCCCCCTCCTGGAGCCCTTGAAGAGCCCTTGAGGGCCACCCCCCATGCCCGGCTCCTGCTGTGTCCTGGGGGGCTCATCCCCGGGACACTGCTGTTTGCTATGGCAGGGTGGGAGTCTTGTGGCTCCCGCCCTGTCATAGCAAACTGTGGTTTGGATTTTGCAAGAGAGAGCCGGGAAACCTGCTCTTTCTTTCAAAATGCAAACCCGATTGCTTTTCCACACGGGGAGCTGCATGTTAGCAGTTCCTCATGTGGAAAAGCAATGGCGACTCCCAAGGACACGGGGAGCCGGCGGTACTGTGGGGGCATTGGGGCTTCCCCCATGGTCCCAAATGTTGTGTATAGGCCCGGGGAGAATTGAAATTAGTGGTAGGTGCTAAAAAATAATTTATGTAAAATTAAGAGTCATGCACCCAGTGCGGCGCTCAGCATGGCCGCCTGATGTGAACGCATTGGATGTGCAAAATATTTTATATTCTTTAAATATACATCAAGATTATGTGTTTAGATCTTAGGTGGCTCTGAAAAGAGCCCTTGTGTTTATTGAGAGATTTTGGTACCTATAAGTAAGTACCTATGCAGGGTAAAGTTGATAAGGAAGACTCTGTTACCCTCATCTGTAAAATGTACACAATCTCTCCTATAGATGCCATCTACATTAAAACGAAGATTGCTGTGGTAAATGGACCCCATCCTATAATCTTGGAGATAGGCAGAAACAGATTTATTGACATGTTTCCTAGCTTTCTCAATTTGTGGACAAAATTGATTGGACCAGTTCCATTTCCGTCTTTGGCATATGTTAGATTAGACAAAGGCAGATTGGGGGAAAGTGACATCAACTCTACAAAGGTGTCCTTAATAAGCATTTCCAGACCCCAGTCAAAGTGTCTAGGTCATTGCCCCCACAGTGCACAATTATGAGGTCATGGTGTTGGAGAAGCAAAAAGGATTTAGGCATTGGCACCAATTTGTGCCACTTTAATCTTCTCTGTCCAATCCATTTAATGTCTACATTTGGCAAAGCTGGGTCTTTGTCAATACCTCTGTTTTCTGCATACCTTTGGCTACAGAAAATATAGCTGTGTCCCACAATGCACACTCTAAGCATCTTGAAGGGAGGTCTGGGTGCACTCAGAATGTGTCTGTATGTGAAATGGGCAGTTTGAAAAGTAAGATTTTTGTAAAATGGTGAATAACATGCAGTTTTGAAGAACGAAGAGAAGTGATTGGCTGTTTGAGAATATTATAGACTGAGAAGTAGTGTGCATGTATCTGTGTTTTAAAAGCATGTTTCTTATTGGTTAACAAAAACTGTTTGAAAGGAACATTACATAGGATAAGCTGATATTTTGAATGGTCAAGCACACTTGCTGTTTGTATTTGCAACATTGTGTGGTGAATTTGTGACCTGTGTGTTCAGTTGGGTGTGCCATGAACTGTTACTATAGTAACAGGCATTAAGCAGAATGGGGGTAGGGTTAAATGTTATGTCAATTGGAATGGGTTGAAACGTGTAACCAATAGAAATGTGTGTTAGCTTTTTAATTAATGTGGGAAAAAATGTGATTTGATATTTATGTGTATATCTGTGCAGAATGAGAGGGAAAGTTTGCCATTGTTTGGTTTTGCTAAGAGCAGTGCATTACAAACATTCTGTAAAAGAAAATCTGGTGTGTGACTGACATGCTTCTTAATCTATAAATCAATTTGAAAGGTGAGTTAATAATTTGTGAGGGGTTGTATGTGGTGCCTATGTTTTTAATAAGAGTAATGTGTTTTTACTGCTAAAGTGCAGGACATAGTCTTGCTTGTCTAGATTCGCACTGTGAGTTTGTGTGGATTTCGGCAACAATTGTGAAAGAAGCATTTGGTTACTTCATATATTTGCTGATACATAACTGCTTAAAAACCTAACTTGTTGTCAAGTTTTAGTAGTATTAGAAGCCAGTCATTGCTTATGCATTCGTAGAATGAGCCATGTATTCACACTAGAGTGCAGTAGCGAAATATGTAGAATGTGTGCAGTCACCTTACCCCTTCCAGACTAGTGAGTCTGTTTTGCTAAAGTCCAAGGAATAGTGTTGCTTGTCTAGAATCACACTGTGAGTCTGTGTGCATTTGGGCAACCATTGTGAGAGAAGATTTGGTTAGTTCATGGGTTTGCTAACAGATAACTGCTTAAAACCTATCCTGTTGTCATGTTTTAGTAGAAGTTAGTCATTGCTTATGCATTCATAGAATGAGACAGGTATTCACAGTAGAGTGCAGTAGTGAAATATGTAGAATGTGTGCTGTCACCTTACCCCTTCCAGATTAGAGAGTCTGTTTTGCTAACGTTCAAGGAATAGTGTTGCTTGTCTAGAATCACACTGTGAGTCTGTGTGCTTTTCGGCAACCATTGTGAGAGAAGGATTTGGTTACTTCATGTATTTGCTGACACATAACTTCTTAAAAACCAATCCTGTTGTCATGTTTTAGTAGCATTAGAAGCCAGTCATTGCTTATGCATTCGCAGAATGAGTCAGGTATTCACACTAGAGTGCAGTAGTGAAATATGTAGAATGTGTGCAGTCACCTTACCCCTTCCAGACTAGTGTGTTTGTTTGCCTAAAGTTTAAGGAATAGTGGGGCATATTAGCAAGTTAGGGCGAAAATTATCGCCTGTGCAAAGTATCAGGAGTTTTGTTATAGCCTCCTTTCCCCGATAATTTTTGGCTTCTTCTTACCAACGTATTATCAACATGTCTGTAAGTGGCGATAGTGTCCGGGAAAGGGCGCGAAAACTCCTGCTAAGAGGCTATAGGTATTCAGGCGACACCTTGCCATCTGCAGTGATCGGTGCACAGACATCAGAGATACTTGGCACGGGCGATAATTATCGCCCTTACTTGCTAATATGCCTGTACCTCTTTGATGTCTGTGGGTCTTCTGATGGAGATCTGGCTTTAGTCAGGTTTTTAGCAGGTGTTGAAAAGCTGTGTACATCAGGGGTTAGCGCGAATTTATATATCAAGGGCCATCTTAGATGATACAGCGAAGTAATGTTCACGATTTGTAACATGCAATTGTGGTACCTTGCATTGTCATTAGCGATACATATCGCTGGCATGCAAGGCGATGAAAAATCGTCTGTTAACGCCGGAAAACGTAAGCTAACGCATGTTAGCGCAGGCTTGCTAAAAGGGTGATTAAATTATTGCAGCTTTATCAGCAAAATGTGCTGATGAAGCGGCGATAATGCCCTTGATAATATGCCCCTTGTTTACTTCATGTATTTGCTGACACATAACTGCTTAAAAACCTATCCTGTTGTCATGTTTTCGTAGTATTAGAAGCCAGTCTTTGCTTATGCATTTGTAGAATGAGTCAGGTATTCACACTAGAGTGCAGTAGTGAAATATGTAAAATGGGTGCAGTCACCTTACTCCTTTCAGACTAGTGAGTCTGTTTTGCTAAATTCCCAGGAATAGTGTTGCTTGCCTAGAATCACACTTTGAGTTTTGGTGCATTTGTGCAACCATTGTGAGAGAAGCATTTGGTTACTTCATGTGTTTCCTGACACATACCTGCTTAAAAACCTATCCTGTTGTCCTGTCATGAGGGGTGGAGCTGACATTTACACCGGATACTTATGCCGGCAAGATCGCGGGAGCGCTCGCTAGATCGTGTTTCGCTACCCAGCCTTTAGGGAGCTTCCTCTACTGTTTTTAACCTCTAATGCTGCTAGAATTCCTAACTGTGTTGTTTTAAAATTTGCAATTCGCTGTGATCACCGTAATTCGGCTTTACGAGCCGTGCCGCAGTTTCCTGATACCACTCCTGAGGTTCCGTGACAATCATAGCGATGTTTTCGACTCGTTCGAATATGGACGAGTTTGGTATCTATGAACCGCAAATGACGAGTTTAGTGGGTGTACACGTTTTCGCTACGCTGGCCTGAACCGTTCGTCTGATTCGTGGGTTTCTTCATTTGAACCCACGGGTTCCATTTTAGATACAGCATCCATTTTTGTTTCTTGCCCTCAAGTAGCCTGCGAACGGACACTGTCCGCTTCGTGACCCTTGGATTCCCAAGCTCTTGCGGAAGACACGTGTTCCTTTGAGGGTGTCTTTATGATGAGGGGGATGACATTGCAAAGGCAGATGGCCCCGCTCGAGGCTCATCTTGCCGTGCCGGTCTATTGTTTCAGTCGTGCATGCATTAGGCACGAATCCTTTGATCCTGCAATTGTGTTTCCGATATTGCCCCCTACACTCTTTCGTTAGCTGTTTCTGTCTTCCTTGCACCTGTTTCTGTCTCTTCCTTAAACTTGTTTACAGCCTGAATGGAATGTACTTAATGGTGGGATAACGTACTTTTACAGTTGGGAACCGGCGGTGCTACTGTAATTATGTTCCGGGATCCTGAATACATGAAAGCGACCCTTTTGAAGTCTACTGTGGAAACTGAATTGTAACCTTTTGTTCGCCATGTTGTGCAATGACTAAAAACTGTATAAAAGGAGCGATCCACTTTAGCAATTTGAAGCAGTCTCCTAGAACCTACACACGTTGTACTTCTCGTGACTTCTGTGTTCCCTGCAGTAAATAAACGCTGATCTTGGGCACCGAAGGAAGTGTCCCGTGTCTCTGTCATTTGTACGCCAGAACAGGTAACCCACGAAGGTTTTAGGTGTTGTCCCCTGGCACCGCTTGGCCTTAGAATAGCCCAGTCCTTCAGTTGGCGCCCAACGTAGGGCGACATCAGTGGTACCGGTCCAAAGCCCGACGATCGTGAGGAACTTCGTGTGAAATCTCCGAGGGAAGGTGCACCCCGCTTCATCGATCCTGTTGTCGAAATATGTGGCCCGAAGACTTTTCCCGCGAAGATTCCCGCCTCCTGACGGCTGCGAGGGACTGATGCCCTGACTGTCGACCTGTTTTGGCGCCTGGCGTAGTCCTTTGTACAGCGAGACGATAGACGGGCCTTCCTGGTGACGCCATTGCTCTTTCAGTTAAGTATTTGTGGGTCGCTCCCAGAGTCCTTGGTTGTTGTTGGTGCTTGGCTGTTTGCATGGTTCCATTGCATTTGTGGTTCTTAGTTGTTGGTTCTTAGTTGTTGGGTTTTATTTGACGATTGCACCATACTCCTGAGGCGGAAGCCGGGGGTTTAACTCGCCAAATAACAGATCACTTGTTATTTTATTCTTTTAATGCACTGCACTTTACACTAGCACAGCGCTTTTTAAAAAATTGAATCGCTACCACTGCTTTATTGTGTATTTGTGTTCTCTGTAAATCCCCTTGAAAACTTCCCCAGGAAACCAAATTGAGCCGCTTTCACTGTACCTTATACCTCTAAGGCACGAAGCCATCCTCTAGGCTCACGGTCACACTAACAAGCCCCTCGAGGCAAGGAATCCACGGCCGCCATCTTCAATCGGGGCCTGGACAGCGCTCTAGTGGCTGGGCGATTTGGGCCCAACCCACTATAAAAGAGCCAATCACGGACGTTCCTGCAGATAGATTGCACCATACTCCTGAGGCGGAAGCCGGGGGTTTAACTCGCCAAATAACAGATCACTTGTTATTTTATTCTTTTAATGCACTGCACTTTACACTAGCACAGCGCTTTTTAAAAAATTGAATCGCTACCACTGCTTTATTGTGTATTTGTGTTCTCTGTAAATCCCCTTGAAAACTTCCCCAGGAAACCAAATTGAGCCGCTTTCACTGTACCTTATACCTCTAAGGCACGAAGCCATCCTCTAGGCTCACGGTCACACTAACAAGCCCCTCGAGGCAAGGAATCCACGGCCGCCATCTTCAATCGGGGCCTGGACAGCGCTCTAGTGGCTGGGCGATTTGGGCCCAACCCACTATAAAATGGAGCCTCCTTCCCGTCCGCGCAGCGGGCGGGCGCAGCGGGCGGGCGCAGCGGGCGCGCCGATGGCGCGCCGGAGGCGCGCCAGAGGCAAGCCCGTCTGGGCCCGTCCGGGCCAGGCCGGGCACAGGGCCATCCACTATGCCCGTTTCTCATAGTCACCGGATCAAACACTCACGCGACTATCTGTTACAATTCAGCACGCCAGCCTCATCCCCGATACCCAACCACTCATCTACGCCCCAAGATGAGTCCTTCGGGTCAACCATCCACCAGTCACCTACTGGTATTAGCTTGGCTCTGTTGAACTGTAGATCAGCCCCCAAGCATGCACTTGAAATTAAAATTCTGATTCAAGACCGAAATATTGATATTCTTTTCCTAACGGAAACATGGCTAACGTCTCATTCTGAAGCCGACATTGTCAACATGCTTCCCCAAGACCACCTCATTCAATATCAGAATAGAATGAAGGGAAAAGGAGGTGGACTTGCGATTATCTATAGAAACCTCTTCACTTGCAGGATACAAGCAGGAGGAATTGAGGATTGCGAAAGCATCCACTTCTCAATTCAATTAAATCCCAACTATTCCCTTTCAGGTATTCTTATATACCGACCTCCTAGTAGCCTAGGAAACTTTGTGAGCTCATTATTAGAGACCTCTATTTCAGCCTGCACCTCGGCCCCAAATTCTATCCTGCTCGGAGATTTAAACTTGCACTTTGAGGACAGCAAAGATAAAATTGCTGCAAACTTAATTTCCGAACTAAAAGTACTGGATCTTCATTTAATCAATTCAGAGGCAACCCATAGCAAGGGACATCTTTTAGACCCCCTTTTCACTAATCTGCCAAAAATTGAAGTTCAATCCGCACTTCCCCTTCCCTGGTCAGATCATTTTCTCATCCCATTCATCTGGCAAACTCCCTTAAAAACCTCTCACATACCTATCCCCAAAGAACACGACAGAATATGGTCCAGACTCTCATTTGAGCACTGGACCCAGGAGCTAACACGCTCCGCTCCTCTGGCAGACCCAGACCCTGCAACAGCAGACAACAACTTTACTAGCTGGCTTACCTCTTCCCTGGATATAATCGCCCCTAAGAGAGACGTAAAGACAAAAAGCAAGAAATTCAAATCTCCATGGTATTCACAAGAACTTAGGAACCTAAGGAAAATTTGCAAAATCCACGAGAGGAAATGGAGGAAAAACTGGGATCCTCTCATCAAGGCAGAATATAAAACAGCAATGAGGTCCTATAAAGTAGCGCGTAAAGCAGCCCAATCCTCTTTTTTTGAAAAGAAAATTAAAGAAGCATCTAATTCAACCCGTGAGACTTATGCAATAGTCAAAGAGCTCCTTAAAATACCTAATCCCCCTCCCAATCATCAACCCACGGTCGCTAGATGCAACCAAATAGCAGGTTATTTTCAAAATAAAATCACCAATATCCTGCAATCACTCCCTCCCAAAACGGATCACAGTCCCCTGGTGGCCCCTACATCCCCCACCACCAGTCCAACACTGGATAGCTTTAATCTGATGTCCAATGAGGACTTTTTAAAAGCCCTCTCAGACCTAAAAAGTGGCTCCCCCAATGATCCCGCCCCCATCCGTATTCTTAAACAAATCGGACCCACTATCGCTTACCTGGCCACTAACCTTATTAACGCCTCCCTTAGCCAAGGTGTAGTCCCCCCCAATTGGAAACATGCAATTGTTAAGGCACTACAGAAGAAACCAGGCCACGACCCCTCAGATCTGTCCAACCTTCGCCCTATTTCTCTTTTACCAGGCCTGAGCAAGATTGCAGAGAGGGCAGTCAATCAGCAAGTGTCTACCTTCCTCGAATCTAACAATCTCCTCCGCCCCTCGCAGACAGGCTTCCGTCCAGGGCAGGGGACCAAGACTGCTCCTCTGAAAGTGGTCGAGGAGACCAGATGCATCTTGGATTCAGGGGGATCGGTTCTACTGATCCTCCTGGATCTAAGCGCTGCATTTGACACGGTTGACCACGAGATTTTAATCCAGCGATTATCCGGGCTGGGAGTGAGGGGCACGGCACTCCGTTGGCTCTCATCTTTCTTAGAAAACCGCACCTTTCAGGTTTGCGAAGGGAACATACGATCTGACATCCTTCCCCTCCAGTGTGGGGTTCCCCAGGGCTCGTCATTGAGCCCTACACTTTTTAACACCTACATGGCCCCCCTGGAGGATGTGGTCACCCCTTTTGGGATAAAAGCCGTCACATATGCTGACGACACCCAAATGGTTGTTTCATTTTCGCTTGAAGAAGACAAACTGAAAAACCTCCATGACTGCCTAGAAGGCATTCATGGTTGGATGTCCAACTCAAGGCTGAAGCTAAATGGCTCAAAGACTGAGCTTATGCTGCTGGGACATCAAGTACCATCCCTTCCCCCTACCATGTGGCCACCATGCCTAGGACCCATCCCAGAACTCAAAACTGAGATTAAAAGTCTGGGCTTTTGGATGGAACAGAACCTCTCCATGATAACACAGGCAAAAAAAACAGCCGGTACATGTGTGGGTCTACTACGGTCAACCAGAAAAATTCTCCCTCTACTCCCAGCACCATCCCAAAAAACGCTCATTCAAGGTCTAATACTGTCAAGATTAGACTACTGCAACGCTCATTCCCTGGCAGCCCCGGAAGCTACGGTTAATGTTCTGCAGAGAACACAAAATGCCGCAGCAAGGATTCTCACGGGGACCTCTCGCAGAGAATCAGCCAAACCTGCCCTTAAAGCACTACATTGGCTGCCGATCCGTGAAAGGGTCAAATTTAAAGCTCTGTGCTCCACTCACAAGGCCCTGCACAATCTAGGACCCCCAATGCTTAAAACCATGCTCTCCTTATACAAACCCAATAGACCCCTATGATCAGCCCAAGGCAACTTGGCCACGGTACATCGAACTAAAAAAGCCCGGACTGGAGGACGTCGATTTTCGGTCATGGCCGCTACCATCTGGAATACTCCGCCAATCCAACTTCGTTCCGAGCCGAATCACATGAAATTCCGGAAACTTCTCAAGACTCACCTTTTCCCTCAATAGCCTACCGCCTTATTCCCCCACTTTCACCCTCAGTTGTTTCTTGCAATCTCAGCGCTGGGACGCTTCCGGGCAGCCATGCGCTATATAAAACCCAAATTCATTCATTCATTCATTCATTCATTCATTCATTCATTCATTCAAAACCGAGGGTTTTGCATTTTTGCGAGAACATCTTAATCCGATAACCCTTGAAGTTTGTGAAACTCGGTTAGCGTGCACGATGCCTGGCCGTAGTACTTTGTTTAGTTGCTTTAAAAGTTGCGGTGCGGATTCCCGATTGGAGGACTCATGTCCGATACCTCCAGTTGGAACTCCGGTCTATGAACTATATAGTCGACATGGAGTAGGTCCTATCGCATATAATGATTATTGGATCCGCTATACCAAAGACGATGGTGTCCTTAGTTGGCCACCCCATGGTAGTTTCGAAACAGCAATTTTGGATAATCTCGAGGCAAAATTGTTCAAAAAGAAGTCTAGGCCGGCCATGTTTGATTCCTTTCGGTTATGGCGTAAAGAGGCCAAGCAGAAAGAAATCAAACAGCTTAAGAAAAATAAGAGGGATGGTATTGTTACAACGATGAGAAATGCAGAGCAGTTTCAGCGAGACAAAGAAGAGAAGGAAAAGGAAGTTTTTGATAGACTACAACGTATGGCGGTGGACAAGTGTTATCCCGTTTTACCGTCAAGTTCTGATAAAAAGGGAGAAGAAGCGGTAGAGGACCCTTTGTTGTCCTATCTACTGAAATCGCCACCTCCATATGCACAGGATACTACAGTGCCTGTGGTTCCTCCTGTTCCCCAACCTGTCATTCCGGCAGCTGCTGGTCAGCCTGTCGCTGGTCCTATTCTTCCGAATCTTCTTGTTCCTCAATTCGTCCCTATTGCCTTAACTGCTCCTGTTCCTACTGCTCCACTGCCTATACCTTCTCAGTCTACTATTCCCGCTACTTCTGCTCTCTTAGCTACTCCTACTGCTCCTACTGCTCCTACTGCTCCTGTGTTTAGTCCCCGTGTTGTTGCTCCTGTACTTCTCTCCTCTTCTCCGTCTGTTCGTAGTCGCATATCGAATGCTGTTGCTAATTTTTACTCTCCATTTGGACCTATCCTTGGGTCCGATGTTTTCGATGTCCCTCAACGTCGAAGTCAAATCCCTGGTGGTAGGGAGAGTGATACGTTAATGAAAATGGTGCGTAATTGGATTAGGTATCCCGTTAAAAACACCCCGCGCATAATTTTTGAGACCTTCTCTCAGTTTAATGAGCCCACACAGAGATTTGTGTTTGAGGAAATGTGTAAATGTTTACGAGAAGTGATGGATAATGATGAGGTAGATAATGTGCCGCCCGAAGTGACTGACCTTCAGCATCAGTTTTCGAGTGGTATGATTGTGGGTAGTAATGTTCGACGTGCTGTGGAACATCTTCTATCTTTTCGGCCTACTGTACTACCTCGAGCACTGTTTAAAGACGAAACTGAGGAATGGATGGCAACACCTGGTCAGTATCCCATGCGAGAAGTTCCTCCAGTTTGGATGCCAGGTGATGCTAATGCCGTTCCTATTATTCCGCCACACTTTCAGAGAGTTTGGATACACCTCCCATGGAAGCGATCGGAAGTTTTGCAGGTGAAACAATCTCTACCTGACCCCCGTAAAAATCCAGCTGGTTATTATAAAGAGTTATCCCAATTAGTGGATGCTACTATTATGAACATTGCCGACATTGATATGTTGTTTGGTAACGTAGTTCCGCAACCGGTTTGGGTGAAAATACGTCAAGAGAATCACGCAGCCGAGTTAGGCGGTGATTGGGCTGCACTTGTAGCGGCTGACGCATTACAGGTTGGTGGGGCTAAGCCTGAGCAGTTAATTAGGGCTCTGCCTCAAAGAATCATTACACCTATGAAGACACTTATGCCAGCAATGAAAGTTAATTGGGATAAATTGTCCGCGTGTAAGCAAAAGAAAGACGAGAGTGTCTCCGATTTCTTTACGAGATTTGAAGAGGCATTCATCGATCACAGTGGTCAGGATATGAGCACTGAGGGAGGTCAGCGATTGTTCGTGGATAAATTTGTATAGAATTTGTTGCCTGAACTTAGCAACAAATTGAAAAATTCCGAAAGTTCATGGGCTGTTTCTACTTCTGCTCAAATATTGGCCACGGCTCAATATTACGAAAATAGGGAGAAGGAGGAAAATGATTGTGCGGATAAGAAAACGAAGGATCTTAAAACTAAAGTTCTGTTACAACAAGCGTATCCTCCGCGCTCGAATCAAAATGACTCTCAGCAGCAAAATAGATTGCAATCACAGTCTTCTAGGTCGCAGCCGCGTAATGATTCCTCTACACCGAGATCTATGCTTGGTTATAATCAATGCGCATATTGTAGAGAGGAGGGCCATTTGAAGTTTAACTGTCCGGTCCTGCGCGATCGAAATAATGGTGGTTCGGCTCGAGGAGGTCGTAGTGGTCCCCAACAGGCTTCACGTGGTAGAGGTCGTGGTGTTACTCAAAATCAGAATGAGCGTTCTACTACTTTATCGAATTAAAATAATTGTTTTGATCAGCGTGGTTCATCGTCAGGTAGATCTGCACAGTATCATGTGGACGATTGTTATGTCGATCATGATATTGATGACGGTAATTACTAGGACAGCCACAGACAAAGATAGGGAGTAGTATCAGTTCCGGTTGATCAGAGAGGGCCTTACGTCGCAGTTGCCACATCGGGCGTAGTTGAGCCTTTTCTGTTGGACACTGGTGCAGCGAAAAGTTCCATCATGCATTCAAATCTCCCTGGCGCACCTTTGTCTGGCTTAACGAATGTTTCCGTTGGATTCTCTGGTGCCCCCGTTAGCAATCCGGTTTCCAGCCCTTTGCCCCTTACAATTGGGCCTCGTAAGCTGGAAGCTCCTTTGATTTTGACTACTGGTTGTGGTGAGAATCTTTTGGGCCTGGATTTGCTGAAACGGTTATATGCGACCTTGTACTGCTCTCCTGCGGGAGTGGAGCTTACCTTGGGTCAGAGAGTGATCTCTCCTATGTATTTGTCAACTGATAAGCTCCCACCGGAATTGAGTTCTCTTCCTAAGTCTTTGTGGGCAACAGGTCCCAATGATGTGGGCCTGCTGGACATATCACCTTATGTTATCCAATTGAAATCGAATGTGCGATTACCGCGAATTCCCCAGTATCGTATCTCCCTCGATGGTGAACGAGCGTTGTTAGCGATCATCTATGACTTGATCGAGAAGGATGTTATCGAGGAAACTCGGGGAAATGTGTGTAATAGTCCTGTGTTACCTATTCTGAAACGAACTGATCCATCTAAGCCTCCTGTGTACCGTTTTGTTATTGATTTACGGGAGGTGAATAAAATTGTGATTCCACAATTTCCTGTGGTGCCTGACATTACGGCTTTACTGACTCTGATTCCAGCCTCTGCTTCTTGGTTCTCAGTGATTGATCTGAAGAATGCTTTCTTTAGCATTCCGATTGCTGAGGAAAGCAGAGATCTCTTCGGTTTCTCATTAGGAGGTCGCAGCTTTAGATTTAAACGCGTTCCTCAGGGCTACTGTGAGAGTCCATCGATCTACAGCCAAGCTCTGAAGGGTCAACTCGATGCGTTTGTGTTACCGGCTGGTGCGGCCCTGATTCAATACGTTGATGACTTGTTAGTGGCTGCCGACACTAAAGAGATCTGCAAAACTGCTACAGTATCGTTGTTACAGCATCTCTGTGACTTACATCACAAGGTGTCACCTTCTAAACTGCAATATTGTTGTCAAGAAGTAACCTATGTAGGTCACTTATTGTCAAAGGAGGGAAGAAGGTTGACCCCAGAACAAATTGCAGCGATCGCTCGAATGACTGTGCCAACAACTCAGAGAGATGTGCGTGCCGTTCTAGGTATCACGTCGTACTGCAGGCAATGGATTCCAAATTTTTCATTGCTAGCGAAGCCATTGGTCGCCCTCACGTGCAAGGATGTTCCGACTCCTTTGCCATGGACTGAAGAGTGTCAGAACAGTTTTTCTGAACTGCGTGATGCGTTGTGTTCGGCTCCTGTGTTAGGTACTCCTGATTACAGTAAGCCGTTTACACTATACGTTCACGAGAGAGAGGGTTGTGCGTTGAGTGTCTTGACGCAACAATTTGGTGGCAAGCAGCGTCCATGTGCATATTTTTCCTCGACCTTGGACCCAGTAGCTAGAGCATTGCCGAGTTGTCTAAGAGCGACAGCGGCAGCTGCGGTGTCCATCCGACAATCTGCAGGATTGGTCATGGATAATATGCTTACGGTGATGGTTCCGCATGCAGTTGACACTCTCTTAAATCGTACAAAAACCCAACACTTGACGAGCGCAAGGTTGTCCGGTTATGAGTTGACGCTTTTGGCAAGTCATATACAAATAAAGCGCTGTAATGTACTAAACCCGGCGACATTGTTGCCAACTAATATGGAATCAGATGATGTACCACCACATGACTGTTATTTGCGAACTGAGGAAGAAACGAAGGGTCGTGTTGACCTAAAAAACACTCCATTGGCAGATCCTGATGGTACACTGTATGTTGATGGTTCGTGTTTCAAGTTGCCGAATGGTGATGTGACGACTGCGTATGCTGTGGTGACATTGAGTACGGTTGTGGAAACTGCGAGATTGAGTCAGAATTCCGCGCAGGCGGCAGAGTTGGTTGCGTTGACGAGAGCGTGTGTTCTGTCTAAGGGAAAGCGAGTGAATGTGTTTACAGATAGCCAATATGCTTTTGGCGTTGCACATAGCTTTGGTCGACTGTGGAGAGAAAGAGGATTTATTACGGATCACTGAAAAAATATCGAGGGACAAAATATCGACTTGCAAAAATATTGTGGACAAAATATCGACAGTCAAAATATCGAGTATGTATCTACAAACAGGTAAGTACAAAAATATCGAGTACAAAATATTGTTTACAATAATATAGTTATAAAAAATATCGACTTTATTAAAAACAGTGTTTAATTAAATTAAGATTAAATTTTAATTACTAAAATATACTTAAAAATACTTAAATTAACTTATACTAATTAAATAATAAATGAAATTAATTAAAATAATTTTTTACAATCATATTTGTTGAAACATATATATATAGTAACATACTATAATTAAATAGGATACTATTATATTACCGTACAATACCAGAAGTGTAAAAAATACTATTCCCACTCCAAAGAGTATCGACGGTCACATTATCAACTTGCTAAAATATCATTAAAAAACTGAAAACTGACCCAGAACCCTAAAAATACCCCTTTACCCAAAAACCCAAAACTGACCCTGAACCCTAAAAATACCCCTTTACCCAAAAACCCAAAACTGACCCTGAACCCTAAAAATACCCCTTTACCCTGAAACTGAAAACTGACCCTGAACCCTAAAAATGCCCCTTTACCCAAAAACTGAAAACTGACCCTGAACCCTAAAAATACCCCTTTACCCATAAAATGAAAACTGACCCTGAACCCTAAAAATACCCCCTTACCCAAAAACCCAAAACTGACCCTGAACCCTAAAAATACACCTTTACCCTAAAACTGAAAACTGACCCTGAACCCTAAAAATGCCCCTTTACCCAAAAACTGAAAACTGACCCTGAACCCTAAAAATACCCCTTTACCCATAAACTGAAAACTGACCCTGAACCCTAAAAATACTCCTTTACCCAAAATTAATCAATATTATTTAATTACCAATTAATTATTAATTAACAATAACAACAAAGTAAATATATTAGCACATTAGCTGTAATTAATTTCATAATTAATATGATTTTTACCCAATTAATTACTTAACAATAACACAAAATTATATATATTAAAAATGTACTCTAATTAATGTAATTAACTAATTACAATTAATTAATTACCAATTAATTACTATTAAAAAATATGTACACAAATATAATAATTAATTAACTAATTAATATTAATTAATTATCAATTAATTATTAATTAAAAATATTTACAAACATATATTAATTAATTAATTATTATTAAATTACTTCCCACCCTATTCCCCTATAAACCCACAACCCGCTACAGAATTACATTACGCAATTATTATAAAAACAAAATTCATTTAATAAAATATTTTATAACATTAATACACACTTTTCACACATATTATTACATAAAAATACACTATAAAATATTATATATTATGAAAAATTCGATATTTTTGCTATCTATATTTTATACAGTCGATATTACTTCACTTACCTTAAAACGATATTTTTGTAGTCGATATTCTGTCCAGTCGATATTTTGTCCAGTCTATATTTAAAAGTCGATATTATGTCCAGTCGATATTTTGGAGTCGATATTTTGTCTGTGCACCTTTATGACATTGCATGGCACGAAGATCCAACACGGACAGCTCATGAACGATCTTTTAGGCGCGCTTACATTGCCTAAGCAGGTGGCAATTATTAAATGCAGCGCGCACCGAAAGGTGACGGATGATGTTGGTCGTGGTAACGCGTTTGCGGATGAGATTGCTAAAGAGACAGCTAAAATTCTCGCAACCCGAATGTACGTTACGAGTTCAGTAAGGTGGCCTGTGGAGACTGGTATGTGTGAGGACACTGTTGAGAGCGTGAAAATGATTCAGAATGAGGCCACCAAAACTGAAAAGACTAAGTGGAAAGAAAGCACGGAAAAGTTAGATGCGCACGGATGTTGGATTGATTTGTCGGAAAGTCAGAGATGGATGTTGCCGGATGCATATGTACTAGCCGTTGTGACTATGGCTCACGGCTTGGCACATATTAGCGCGAAAGGTATTTGCAAATTGTTGTCCCCTGTATGGAAGAATGATGGTATCGCTAAGTGTGCTGAAAGAGTAGTTAAGAATTGCATGGTATGTATGATGTACAATCCCGGCAAAGGCACCCCTACTCCACCTGGCCATTTTGCTCCTCCTACATGTCCCTTTGAGGTTATCCAACTGGACTTCATCCATATGGAAAGATGCAATAACCTGAAGTACGTTTTAGTTGTGGTTTGCGCATTCTCTAGATGGATTGAGGCCTACCCTTTGAAAGATAATACTGCCCTGTCAACAGCGAAAGTCCTACTGAAGGAATACTTTCCTCGGTATGGAATGCCACGGATTGTATGGTCAGATAACGGAAGTGAGTTTGTGGGGAGTGTGATGCAGAGTGTGTGTAAGGGCCTTGGAATTCGACAAAAATTCCATAGCGCCAATCATCCCCAGTCAGCCGGTTTAGTTGAAGGGTACAATGGTACTCTGAAACTGAAACTTGCTAAGATCCAAGCTACGACTGGTCTGTCATGGCCTGATGCCTTGCCTCTGGCTCTCTTGTCGACCAGGGCGACTGTACACTCTCGAGTAGGGCTTATCCCATATGAGATTGTGTTCGGCCGTCCTGCGAACATTTGGGGGGTCCCGAGGCCTAGGGCCTTTGATAGTCTTGAATACCCAATGTTAATCGATTATCTTCATGATCTGACTGCTAAACTGAGGTTAATTCATCAACAGGTCTTTGAAGCACTACCGGCACAGACTGAGGGTCCTGGACATCGGCTCCAACCTGGTGACTCGGTTGTCACCCGTAACTTCGGCAGGAAGCGCAATTTGGAGCCGAGATTCGTGGGACCGTTTCAGGTCCTCCTTGCCAGAAGGACTGCAGTTTGTCTGGAAGGCCGGAAAAAATGGGTGCATGCCACCCACACCAAGAAGGTGCCTATTCCTCTACCAGCAGATTCTTGGGTGAGGACAGGAATCGCAGCAACAGAGACCGAGACCCCAATAAAATTTGTGCCGTTCAGTGATGCTCAACTTGTAGGTGATACTTCATTGCAGTCAGATACATTTGTTGAACCTTTGCCATTGGAAAACTCGAGGCTTGAACTATCATCTGATCGACAAGACTCTGTTCCGCAACCTGAACAATTATTTGAAGAGCAGACTCGTCCTGGAAGAAGCAGATATTTTCTTCGTTCTCACAACAAAGACTAATAAAACGTTTTTTGTTTTTTGCCCTTTTTTGAATTCATATTACCCCCCCTTACTGTCATTTTGAACTTTATGAACAATTGCATCTTCCATTAATTCTTGAGTTCTTTTCCACGTGTGTTTTTCCACAGCTAGGAGAATTTGTATTGAAATTGAATGCTTGATTAAAGAAAACCTTACATCCGGGTTGACCGTAGGGCCGTGCGGGTACTTCCTTCTGTTTAGCAGGTTCCTGACACTAGGTCGGTACTTTTGTCGATTCCTGGGAACTCCTGGGAGTTGATAATCGCTACTCAGAACGAAGTGCGTCAAGAACGTTGCGGACGGTTTTTAGAGGATGGAATTCTCAAAGTTGTCGGAAGTGGAGAAGACTTTAGCGCAAAGATCTAAACTGCATAGGGTTGTACGAACGAAATGCTTTCTGTTTCAGGTATTCCTGCTGTTTCTGACTGTTTCCATGTTACTAGTGGGTGGAGTGTATTTTGGACTACAGTCGTTATTGCCTTCTGCTTTACCTACTTCTTCTTCTGTAGCAAAATCTACTCCCACTGTTTCTCCACATTCCTTTCACCCTCTGCCCCAACACGAACAGGTTAGACGTGCGGAATTCATGAACAACTCCTTTGTCCAGCTTCTACATCAGCATCAGTTGGTGATGAATACTACTAACTGTTGGGTGTGTGGGTTAATGCCACATACCATGGATAGGGGAATTCCGTATTTGGTCCTTCCTTATAGTTCCCAGGGGTCAGCTCGAGCATTCCAAACTATGTTTCGTAGCGCACTAGATTCCTACCCCCATCGAGAGCCACGCACTGCAGATCATGGTCCTGGCCCGTACCACAAGCCTTTGGCAAGAGCGATTGCTGACTTAGATAGAGATATCTTTGACGCATCGCTTATCCCAGAGGAAGAGGTGCGAGCATACAGGGATCTGAGTGAGGCTGAGTATAGCATGTCAGTGGGTGATAGACAGCTTTAAAGCTCGTCTCTGATCTGGATCGTACCCCATCTCGGTAATTTCTGCTTGAAAGGCCTTGGTCGAAGCCCGCGAGCTCAGCTTGGGAGGAGTGCTTGCACTGAAACGTATGTTTTACCAACACTTTCTTCCCCTGTTCTTTTGACTGCCAAGGGTACATACTTTGTATGTTACGACCGCGCATATACATGGCTGCCTCGTGACTTCTCGGGCACCTGTTATATTGCGAATCTGTTGCCACCGACCTTCACAGTTGGGTCCGACTATCACAAGACTAGAGTTGTGAGAGGTGTTATTAGCGAAGAGGACACTGCCGGTCAAGAAGCAGGTGACTTCTTTAAGGGTTTCCTGCCGTTTTGGGGACCTATGATCAATAGTAGGAACCTGAGACAGTTGACTCGTGTGGTCGAATCGACTGCTAATATAACTGCAAGTGCTCTTGGTAATCTGACAGCAGAGCTTCAGGCGGATAGGCTTATGACGTTGCAAAACCGTATGGTTTTAGACGTTGTTCTTGCAGATAGAGGTGGTGTATGTAAGGTGATCCATTCGAGTTGCTGACTTTTTCATCCCTGATAACGCTCCAACTGTCTATCAAGCCATCTCGAAGTTGCATAAGATCTCCGAGTCCATACACGTGGACGTAGGTGATTGGACGCTACTAGGATGGTTTTGGGGCCTAATGTCGACGTGGGGTTCGAAGATTCTGATGATCATTGGGGTTGTTGTAGCATTTCTGTTCACGTGTTGTCTTTGTGTGCAGTGTGGTCCTGCCTTATGTGGCCTCTGTGCTACAACGTGTATAAGACGGCCATCTGTTACCAAGGAAGCATTGATGGATAGAATAATGTTGCAGCAGCATCTGAATGATCTGATGAATATCGAGATTGATTCTGATATCGACTAGTGCTTGCCTACATGAGGGCAAAAGGAGCGTCTGAGGTTCCGTGACAATCATAGCGATGTTTTCGACTCGTTCGAATATGGACGAGTTTGGTATCTATGAACCGCAAATGACGAGTTTAGTGGGTGTACACGTTTTCGCTATGCTGGCCTGAACCATTCGTCTCATTCGTTGGTTTCTTCATTTGAACCCACGGGTTCCATTTTAGATACAGCATCCATTTTTGTTTCTTGCCCTCAAGTAGCCAGCGAACGGACACTGTCCGCTTCGTGACCCTGGGATTCCCAAGCTCTTGCGGAAGACACGTGTTCCTTTGAGGGTATCTTTATGATGAGGGGGATAACACTGCAAAGGCAGATGGCCCCGCTCGAGGCTCATCTTGCCGTGCCCGTCTATTGTTTCAGTTGTGCATGCATTAGGCACGAATCCTTTGATCCTGCAATTGTGTTTCCGATATTGCCCCCTACACTCTTTCGTTAGCTGTTTCTGTCTTCCTTGCACCTGTTTCTGTCTCTTCCTTAAACTCGTTTACAGCCTGAATGGAATGTACTTAATGGTGGGATAACGTACTTTTACAGTTGGGAACCGGCGGTGCGACTGTAATTATGTTCCGGGATCCTGAATACATGAAAGCGACCCTTTTGAAGTCTACTGTGGGAACTGAAATGTAACCTTTTGTTCGCCATGTTGTGCAATGACTAAAAACTGTATAAAAGGAGCGATCCACTTTAGCAATTTGAAGCAGTCTCCTAGAACCTACACACGTTGTACTTCTCGTGACTTCTGTGTTCCCTGCAGTAAATAAACGCTGATCTTTGACGCCGAAGGAAGTGTCCCGTGTCTCTGTCATTTGTACGCCGGAACAGGTAACCCACGAAGGTTTCAGGTGATGTCCCCTGGCACCGCTGGGCCTTAGAATAGCCCAGTCCTTCACTCCCCCGGGGCAGCCAATCAGAACGGGTGAGGGGTGGAGCTGACATTTACACCGGATACTTATGCTGGCAAGATCGCGGGAGCGCTCACTAGATCGTGTTTCGCTGCCCAGAGTTTAGGGAGCTTCCTCTACTGTTTTTAACCTCTAATGCTGCTAGAATTCATAATTGTGTTGTTTTAAAATTTGCAATTCGCTGTGATCAGCGTTATTCGGCTTTCCAAGCCGTGCCGCAGTTTCCTGATACCACTCCCCCGAGGCAGCCAATCAGAACGGGTGAGGGGTGGAGCTGACATTTACACCGGATACTTATGCCGGTAAGGTCAGGGGAGCGCAGCGGACGCGCGCAGCGGACGCACGCAGCGGGCGTGCTGGCGGCATGCCAAAGGCAAGCCCGTCTGCGCCAGTCCGCACACGTACTGCGCCAGTAATGCTGCCTGTAACGCTAAGTTACTACGCTACTCAAGCCAGGCATTGCGAGAGTTAGGTGAGAACGGCGGTGCTGGGGAAGGTTTGCCCATATTTGAGAACTCGGTCAGTCCGAAGTCGGACTTCATTCGGAAGGAAGCTCTGATCTGTGGTGTACTCAACGTAAGATCTCTCCCTAAACACGCTATAGATATTCAATTACTTACTGAAGCACATCACCTTGATTTATTACTCTTGACTGAGACCTGGTCTTCCACTAACTCTGCTTTTGAATTAGGACTGGCGTGCCCTCCAGGATATAAAATCTTTCACAAGCGCAGAGCCACAGGTAGGGGTGGTGGAGTCGGATTGATGTTCAAAAAGGGTGGGATATTGCTCCTCTGGACGTTGGTGCAGTGGAGGGATTTGAGCTCCTGGGCTTCTCTTTAAAAGATCCCAGGGGCCATCTGCTGGATGGTATAGTGTGTTACAGACCCCCTGGTGCAGTCAATCTATCCCAACTTCTAGTGCTGATAGATGTTTTTTATAATATGGCTGTTACCCATTCGAGATTGTTTATAGCAGGAGATTTTAATCTCTAGAAAAACGGGACCCTAGATACGGGGTACCATACTCTTCTTCAATCCTGCGAAAATCTGGGCCTTTCTCAGGGAGTGACCGGACCTACACATATAGGGGGACATATGCGCAATCTAGTTTTCTCTGAGGAAAGGGCTATTGATCATATGCAGATTTTCCCCGTAGACTGGACTGATCACCATCTGATCACATTTTTGATTGCTATCCCGCTCCGTGGAGCTACCGCCCTGAGGGACGTTGGGAAGTTCCTCAGTAGGGACTGGAAGAGGCTTCTGGATAAGGCGACACAGTCAGTAACGTTTCCTCCTAAAGAGGATTTTGATGCACTCAAATCAGTGGAGGAGAATTATATGCTCTTCTGTAGTCACATCAATACAATTGTCAATCAATCAGCTCCTCTAAAAGAATGCAAAAATAGAGGTATACCCTCTGCTAGGTGGTTCAACAACAAGCTCAAGAACTTGAAATTAAAATGTAAACAGGCAGAAAGAAAATGGAGAAAGCACTATGTAGACGAGGACAAGCTAGTCTGGAGAGTGGCTATATCCCTTTATAAAAAAGAAATCTTTTCCGCCAAACAGGAATATTTTGCAGGAGTCATTTTGCAAATAAGTCTAAATGTGTTTTCAAATTAGTTGCGGATTGTGCTAACCCCCAGTGTTTACATAATCGGACCCTGGCCTTCCAAAATCTCTTTGATAATTTAGCAGCCTTTTTTCAAGATAAGATCTATCATCACCGGGCTAAAAAATGGCATGTCTTGGGGGATAGAAGACATAACCACTAAGGCTGTAACCGAAATGGCTAGTGTGGGCGTAGTACCCCGCGTAGATCCACTGACTGATGATGGGGCTGATAAATTGAGTCTTCTGGATCATTTTAAGCCCCTCTCAGAGGAGGAATTTGGTAGGCTCACTATGGGTGTCTCCTCGGGCTCCCCCCTGGACCCCCTTCCATATAAAATCTGGGAGGAATTTGCTTTAGAACTCTTCCCTAAGCTTAGAAAGATCTGTAATCAATCACTCACTAGCAGAGTAGTACCATATAGTTGGAAACGGGCGATAGTTACACCACTCTTGAAGAAGGCCACTCTTGACCCCACCTGCCCGGGTAATTAGCGGCCCATCTCCCTCCTCTCATATCCAGTGAAGATCCTGGAACGTACGGTCAGCAAGTCTTTGTCGGCCTTTCTAGAACGTTCTGGCTGCCTGGCAGATGTTCAATTTGGTTTTCGTCCTGCACATGGAACTGAGTCTACCTTGGTGACCGTAATGGACGATCTGTGGCAGATGGCAGACAGGGGACAATCAGCAATACTTGTGCTGCTTGACCTATCTGCCGCGTTTGATACGGTCAGCCATGACATTCTGCTGACACGTCTAGAGTAGGCGGGAGTGGTGGGCACTGCCCTGGTGTGGTTTCAGTCCTATCTTTCAGGCAGATGTCAAGCAGTGGCTCTGTCTCTATTTCAGTCAGCCTTCACAAACATCTGTCATGGGATTCCACAAGGGTCGGCTATTAGCCCAATTTTATTCAACATTTACTTGAGCCCCCTGATTAATATCATTCGAGTATACAATGTGAAGGTGGTTAACTATGCTGATGACACTCAGATTATTCTCTCTCTGGATGGAATCCAACCTAATGCTCTTGATGATTTTCATGTATGTATGCATAATACTGCGCAGTGGCTACGTGACAACTCGTTACAATTTAATTCGGGTAAGACCGGAATTCTGCACTACGCAGTTGGAAAGGTTCCCCGGCCTCTTCCTGATAACTTCTGGCCCCTCTATACTCCGACTCCTCTGGTACCATCTACTACGGTGCGCAACTTGGGTGTCTAGTTCAATACCAACTTGTCACTGGAGACTCAAGTGAAGAAAACGGTGGGGTGTTGCTTTGGCCTTTTAGAGCTCTAAGGAAGATTCTTGCACTACATCCAGCTACGGCTAAAGCCTTGATTATTCAAGGCGTTATACTGAGTAGACTTGACTACTGTAATGCCTTACTGCTGGAATCTCCCAAATATCTAATCCAGAGACTGCAGCGCGTGCAGAACTCAGCAGCGAAATTGGCCCTGTCTAGACCAAGGGGCTCAATGTATCTAGGTGATTTACCAGGGATCCCTGTGCAGCAAAGAATACTTTTCAAATCTCTCTGTATTGGGTTCAGGGCGCTGCATGGGTTTGGTCCCAGACCACTGCAGAGGAAATTGGCCTGGTATGCACCTACTCTGAGCTTCGCTCCTCTTCTGCTTACCTGGCCAGAGTACCCAGGTTTCACCGGGCCAGATTGGGCGGAAGATCCTTTAGTTTTGCTGTTGTGAAACTCTGGAATGAGCTTCCACAGGAAATTAGACAATGTAGTAGTCTGTCCATGTTTAGGAAAAAGATTAAAACTTGGTTGTTTCCTAGAACTAATCCTGCTGGGCCTCAGTAATGCTCATCTCAGATCGTTTTTTATTTCTAATTCATCTTTCTTGCTCCGGCTGGTCTGTGTTTCACGTATCTTCTTTAGCGCCTGGGTACCATTGGGGTGTTTGTTGCGCGCTATAAATATACAATACAATACAATACAATACAATCACCCTAAAGCGGACAATGTAAAGTTTACATAATCTTGGTTCCAAAAACAAAGCATTGTAATAAGAAAACCCCTCTAAAACTATTTTTACAAGAATGTGCGCCCGCATCCAACATTTTCAGAAGTTTATAAAACTTCTGTATTCTTTGAAAAGTTATGTGCTTGTAAAGCACACATAATCGTGTCTGCACAATTGAAATACTTCACTCTTCTATTTCTAAGTTGTCAACAACGCGCTGTAGCTAACAAACACAAAAGTACAGGAAGAAAAAATATTCTACATAAAATGTGACCTATAGTGTGGATGTTGAGTAGTGGCATTGTCATAAAATATTCGATTTGATCTTTGGCAAAAATTACAAGCAATGAAACATAATCCCTCAGAAATAATGATGCATGCATGGAAATATGACTTCGTACGCTCATGCATTCACTTTTAATGAATGCATATTTACTGCACATGAAAAACAGATCCAAAATTGAGGACAGATTTCCAAATGATAGAGAAACTGTCAATATGAACCGCAGCAAAAAACAGCTGGAGTTGTTTGCATATTGTCTACTGCAGAGAGGCTTTGGGAACTGTATGCACTTTTCGAAGCATACTTTGCTGTTATGTTCTTTATCAATGAGCCTCTGGAATTCGTCTGAGAACATCAATACCTTAGGAGAATGAAGGCACATCTCCAGCATGCCATTTGCATAATGTTTCAAATGAGCATTTGTTCCTTGGAGAATGAACTCCCTGGAGGTGCTTTGATTTGACAAAATTAATAAATAAGTCATAGCATAATAAACATTTTGCTTGAACCGCTCTGGCTGTACACAGGATAATAAGCATCGCACATGGGCAGACCGAGTTGAAAGTGAGCACTGGAGTTTCGAGAGAAAATATCAACCTCATTATAATGTCATTGACAGTGAAGTAACTTATCTAAATGTGCCAAAATGGTCCATTTTCTAAAATGTATGACAATGTACACTTAATCTTAAAAGCGGATTCGTGTTACCTTTTAACATCTTCGAAGTGGACATCTATGGAATGGTGGTCTAATCTGTCTCAAAACTCAAGACCATGAAACAAGGACATTTTTTTTAGAATTCTTATTAACAGTAATTCCTGGGGCCTTATTTATGAAAAGTGACGCATTGCTGCGTGAAAACAGCGATGCGTCACTTTTCACTGCGCAATCCTTGCGACACCAATGATGCGTCATATTTAATGTATGACGCATCATGTCGCAAGGAGTTACAGATACGTCAGTATTTCTGACGTATCTGTAAGCGCAAAAGTGACCCATTGCTGGAGTGTGTCACAAAAGTGACGCAACTCCAGCAATGCGTCCTTTCACATGGGGAAAGCCCCATGTGAAAGGGCTTGCGTCAGTCTTACGCCTGCTGTGAGGCAGGCGCAAGATTTTGACGCAACAGCGTCCTAAAAGTGACGCAGTGAAATCTCATAGATTTCACTGCGTCACTATTACGAGGCTTTTTGCGGGGGAACGCCCCCTCTGCATACATTATACCTGACGCAGGTATAATGTGGCGCAGGGGTTTAAAAAGTGACGCATCTACCTAGATGTGTCACTTTTTAAATATGGCGCAACAAGGCGCATGTTTTACGCTGCCGATGCGTCACAAAAAGTGACGCATCAACAGCGCAAAACTGACGCAATGCCTCATAAATGAGGCCCCTGGTCTCTCCTTTCATCTCAAATGGTCCATAAGAACCCCCAAGTGTGTCGATCCATTACAATAATATTATGGAAAGCTTTGAAATGGAAGCTCACCCCAAAAGTTTGCAGCAACATTGTTAATGGCAATACTCGAGAAATGTACCCCTGATCAAAACAGTGCTTATGCTGATTACAATTGTTTGTTCAAATGCTGCATTCTAGTTGCTTTTCATATCATTACCTGCACAGGAGTCACAATTCATCTTGCAGTAGTACCTTCAATTGATATCTAGTGGATAAGTCACTCTTATGAGTGCTGCTTCAAACTTATTGTTTGCATCCCCAATTGATTTCCTAATTTGTAAAATGACTTAATCAGCGTAGTGGCATCTACTGAGATGCTTTTACTTTGTTACCTTAAGTACCTTATAACTGTGTACAGGTTGAACTGCAGACATATAACCTTGTATTTTCTAAATGTGTCCAAGTAGTTCATGGTGGAGTTTTACTCTACGGAATTCCACAGCGTTCCAAAAAAACTCTGCGAGATTCCATGGCATTCTATGGCATTCCACTAACGGGCAGAAATAGGCACGTCATGCTGCTGGTGTTGCGATTTAGAGCTGGAAACACAATCCGTGCAGAAAAATCAGCACAAAAGGCACCACACGGCTAGCCAGAGGGTGCAGCTTCTCAAGTTGATTTTGCTGCCACAAATGTATATAATGGATTGTCCAGCTCAGGACAGCCACAAACCCTTTTCTTTTTTGAATTTGACACTGTATCCAGACACGTGAGGGGTGGCAATAGAGAACTTTTGTTGAGGAGGAGAGAAGCAAGTTTGATTATGCGATTGAGAAGAGTTCAGATAGGCTTGAATACAGACCATGAATTACATTACTTTTAGGGTGACCAGCACTCATGGTCCATTCTGGTGCATCATTTCACCAGGACATAGGATGTCTATTCTACTGCATACAACACTACTCATGTGGGCGCGTCAATACCCCCGTTTCAACCCCACTTCTCCAACATGGCTCTCCTATGCTGACCGACCTTTCTTCTACTCACTTTCAACCTTTTACGTTGTAAATGCTAGAAGTAATACATTGTCAACCTGCTCTCTTGCTTACATATGTAGACCGTTCTAAAAAAATGACAAACTATTGAATTATTTTATACTTGTGACAACCCTATTCTTACTTCTAATCCGGCTCTTCTATGCTGACTGACACTTCTTTACTCTCACAATGTCAACAGTTGATTGGCAACCTGCTTTTCAAATCAAACGTGTAGACCTTCCTTAACAAACTTTTGTATTGTATGAATATTGTTATGTATATTCCAACACTTTGCTTTTATTCAGGCATTGATTTATATATTACAACTGTCAAAAAGTACATTCTCAAGATAATTCACAGACCTGTGTCAGTAGGTTCTGTGAGTGTCTAATACCGTCCTATGATTACTCCTGCTTGTATGTCTTGTCCTAGAGCGTTCTGGACACAATTTCACGAGATTTGGAATGGATTCCCTAGACTCTGCTTCAATGTTGCCATAGTTTAGCAACTGTTTCGACCTCAATAAAACTTTTTATTACTCATTCACTCAATATTACATAGGATTTAACTTAGATTGTGGAGCTTCACTGCTCCAAGATGACCAGCAGTTTTCTTCATACTAATATGCATCTGTTTCATAACTTATCAATTGGACGTTAGACAGAATGGCCCCTCACAATATATTTGTGAGCATGCAGATACCCCAGTAAGTTGGTATATGATCCTTGATACACTTTGGGTTCAAGACTGCACCATCCTATAAGCTTTTTGGAGGCAGCAGTACTTTCAAACATTAAATTTACTACATTTCAAGATGGGCGAAGCCATTTCTTTGATTTGTTAGATTAAGCGGGTGTAGTCCTATGACTATGTCTGTGGTCTCTCCAGTATTTAGGCGGGAACCTCAGCAGGCCAAACTCTTCTATGAAGGCAGCCCTGCTACTGAACAGAGATAAGCACCCGTGTTAGGATACCTGGTAACACTGAACTGTGGCATACTTAACACTCCTGAGACGGGCACCCTTAACCTGGGGTACTCTCCTCAATAGTATTACATGGGAAGGACATATATAGTGATTGCAACAAAATCCCCATCTTCCCTTTATTGTGTTTAGGGTTTGTGTTTACGCCACAAAAGGCTTGGTTGCTGGCAAGAGGGAGTCACTTAGCCCCCAAAGAGTGGTTTTACTATACCACATCACCGTTCTTCTTTATGGATTTATGACTTATACGCACAAGATCCACACTTAAGGTATGTGGAACTTCCTGTTGTCATGTATGAATGGGGTGATAACAAGCCCTTACTTAAGTGGGGTGTACTCAGAATTGTAACTGGGACTTTTCTGTCTCCCTTTCTTGTTTTTTCCCAGAAAAGAATTCTGGAATACACTTTATGCACTTTTATGCACTATTTTCACCTAATTCTTGAAAAATTCATATTTTAAGTTCTACTCATTGGATGTTTGTTCTTTTGATCTTGTTGTGTGCGTTAAATGAAGTTATATTTTTCTAACTTGGTGTGGATTATTTTTGTGTGGGACTTACACTGTTTTACTGTATTAGATGTTGCAAAAATAATTTACACATTGCCTTCCAAATTTAGTCTGCCTGCTCTGTGCCAAACTACCAGAGGGTGAGCCCAGGGTAATTTATGGTATATAACTGATTTACACTGACAAGGAGTGTGGTCACCACTTGGACAGGGTGCATACCTCTGCCAAATGGAGACCCTATTTCTAACAATCATTGCAAAAAGCTAATAACCCATTTGCCTGCACAGTCACTCCAGAAGAATTCTGAGCTATGTGCTCCTTTTCCTGTACATTACACATGAAATCTTCCCTAAATAAACAAAAGATTGCATGACCAATTTATCATTTCGAAAATACAAATAATCCTTATAGGGGGTTCCCCAATTTTACTTTTAACAACATTAATTTTTATAAAGTGTGCAGCCGAGAGCTTGTGGAGTAGGGATAGGTCATTATTAAGTTGCTTTGGAGTGAGATTAAGAATAACAATATAATTAGCACATAGTAGGTATGGGATAGTATGCCTTTCTATTCTAGGCTGATCTCCCTTTCCACCCTTAAGCACTTCTCCTTTTCTCTCTCTCTCACTCTCTCCCTATCTAAGTAAATTTCACCTGGCCCTGATGGTAAAAAAAAGTTCTTTAACAGTGTTTTAAACAATGTGTTTTGCACTCGTAGTCCTTCTTTAGTGTTGAAGATCAAGGCACATTTAAACCCAGGTGACACTGACCCTCATATCAGCATATGACTAAGACCCACTTGAGTTCGAAATGCATTATGCTTTGTCTGCAGAAATAATACATTTACTTACCTGACGTTTGACTGGAGGGATTGCTTTCACGCCGTGAATATTGCGTGAATATTCTGGTGCTATTAATTTGTGATGATGTCACCCATAAGCCCCGACCGGTCAGGCTGGGCTCAATTTTGTCACAATTACATTTGGATATATATATATACTTTACTATACTATATGTATAGAGAGAGAGAGAAAACGAAAGGGGACAAAAGGTAACCCTGCTTTGAGCAATTGTATGTCCAAATTTTAGAAGATAAAGTCTGACCCCCCCCACAAAAGGACCTGACACCAGTTGAGTGTAAGGCCATCATTAAACATAATAAATTATCCAGTATTCTGAACCCGTGCAATTTTTCCCAGAGTGCTGGCAAATCCACCAGATTGAAAGTCGTGGTTCAGCTTGTTCCATAATTTATTTGGAACATTTATTTATATGGCGCAACAGATGCTTCATCGAAGAGGCGTCCCGGTGCTAGTAGACATGCCAACAGAGTGCAGAAGCTAGGCCCTAGAAGAGGAGGCTAGGCCCTGGAAAATAAGAAGGTTTTGATCGCTTTACGGAGGGACAGAAGGCAGTCAAGACGGCGAATGTGCACAGGGAGGGAGTTCCATAGTTTGGCAGCAAGATACCGAAAGGACCGACCCCCTGCTCTAAGCTGCTTCACCCGGGGAACCGTGGCAAGGAAGTGCTCGGCCGAGCCAGCTGGCGTGTAGGTACATAGGGGATCAGAAAATTAGACAGAATCTCAGGAAAGGACCTTTTAAAGATTTTAAAAGTCCAACAAAGTACCTTAAAATCGATCGTTCGGAGCACAGGCAGCCAGTGCAGGTGCCGCAGGGCACCCGTCGCAGAACACGTTCTAGGGAGCCGCAAAAGGACTCGGGCAGCAGACTTCTGAACCCTTAAAAGGCGCCTGACTTCATAAGGATGAAGTACTCCTTTTCTACTCAAGTGTGGAGATGTTCGAAAATGCTTTTAGCAAAAATCTTATGAACCGAGTTTAACAAAGCTGTAAATTACTTGGACCTTTTTTGTGCAGTTGAACAACAACACTCCTTTCCATGTTCTATAATGCAGGAACACAAACTTATTGATAACAATAATTAAATCTGGGGATAAGAAGATAGACCAGACCACAGCTTGGCATCTCTTTTAAAAAAATGTGATTGGGATTTCCTCTGGGTCCATTGCCCAAGACAATTTTATATCCTTGGTATATTTTCTGTTATCCTCGTTATCGGGCGGCCATAACCCTATGTTAGGTGCATAGTGCTTTGAGATATATTTTTCCCATAGATCATTACCAATGAATATTGGCCTTGCTTTTCTATACTCCTACAACCCTCTGAGATAATCTCCCCAAATCTTCTACCATCTTTATTATAAGTGGCTTCCCTCAAGGTAATCTATCTATGGTCACTCGCTTTCTGTTCCTTTCAATCTAACTCTTTTCCTTTTTTAAATGGCACTCTGTTTTCCTCTTTCCTGTGTATATTGCAAAAATTGCTTCCTAACCTAATAATCTCCTTGTCTGGGAGCGATACTCTTCCTACATTTCCATTATGCGCCTGAACAGGGTGTACCTCATTTTACTTTACCTCAAACTGTTTCATATGCTGCTCATATTTCAGCATAACATGCACCCCCTACTGTATTTTCCTTTAGTACTGTCACTAAAGCCTCAATCATATTTAGCACTTTTATTGGGTTTCCGGTCCATTCTACCTTTGGACTTACTAAAACTGCCTATATAATTCGAAGAGGCCCTTCCTGTTACAGAAAAAAACTTCCTCCGTGAGATAACCAAGTTATCACTATATGGAGTTGCTATTACATTTAAATTCATACCCATGTCGAATGTTGAATAAGAGGCAATTATACAGTCAATTATTGACCCAGAATTATTTGCTCAATGAGTATATTTTGCTTGACAATCCTCTCCTACACGGCCATTCACCATAAAGTATTCAATTTGTTTTCTTAATTTCATAAAATGTATCCTATTTTATCAGTTTTTATTTTTTCAGGGAACATCACTGGATACATATTCTGATCTTCTTCTCAACTCTAATCTGAAAACACACTAAAGGCATGATTGGAAATGTTTGCACTAAAATCACCCATTAAAATTAGCTGACAATGAATAACTCTATTATACAAGTGGGATACAAATATTCTGGGAGCATATAAACATTCACAATTAATAAAGAATTCTCTATATCAAGCCCAGGGATTCTGTTAATTTTCAAGTCCTTGAAAATGGTTACTTGTGTGCTCAAAGTAATTATGTGCCCAGTCATAGTTATTGCTTTAAAATACAGCCACCCACCCTTTTGCATGGCATATACTTGAAAGGGATGCTCTTCTCCTAAAACCATTATGATTATCTAAGACTATGGGCCCGATGTAGGTAAATCCCATTTACCGAATTTGAAATACCGAATTTTACCGATTCGGTATTTCAAAATCGGTAAATGGGATGTAGGTCCCAACATCTGGAATTGTTACCGATTCCTTACAAATTCGGTATCTACCGATTCGGTAAATACCGAATCGGTATTTGCTATTGAATCCTATGGGCCTTTGAAGCCCATAGGATTAAAGTCAAATACCGAATCGGTATTTACCGAATCGGTAAATACCGAATTTGGCAAGGGTGCAGGGGGTGTCACTTTGACACCCTCTAGCACCCCCAAAACGGGCATGTGTGCAATGTGGCACACAGACATGCCCTAAGGGCACGTCTGTCTGTCACATGGCACATGTGTACATGCACAGATGTGCATGTACACAGGAATCAGTATTTTACCATGGATTTGTATTCCATGGTAAAATACCGATTCTGTAAGCCATATGCTGATGGAACATTGGCTACCTACATTGCATTTTCGGTAATTTTACAGAATCGTTATCATTACCGAATCGGTAAATATTACCGATTCGGTAAATTTACCGATTCGGTAATGATAACGATTCGGTAAAATTACCGAAAATGTGCCCCTACATCTCGATAGCCCTTTACCGATCGGAAACGGCCGAAAATCGGTATTTTCGGCCGATTCCGATCGGTAAAGGGCTACCTACATCGGGCCCTATATGTGTTATCGTTCATTTTTCTTTGATGCGGATAATATCCGTCTGCAGGTTTTTAAAAATGCTGATTTATTTTGTTCTTTTGGAAAACCTGCTACATTCGAGAAAAACAGTTTTAATCGACTAGTAGCTCAACCACAGACTCATATTTCCCAGGGGGTGATTATTGTTGATGAAGCCTGCAAGCCAGCTCCACCTTCTATGTCCCTCTCCCCTCTGTTGTTGCAAACACCTCCTCATTCTCTATAATGAATCTCCATCTACCTCTCACTCCAAAAGATGCTGCCATATTTTTTGCATTTTCCCCTAACCCCTCTCTTACCATTCGTGATGGTACCCTGTACTTTTATGGTTCCATTAAGCCAAGTAAAAGTTTATGGAATTTAATTGATGCCCTATAATCATATTCAGCCACTAAACTGCTATTTGGAAAGTGGTTATATCCTTTATCCACCACTGGGTTAAACAGGATGATATTAATACTCTTACATAGGAGTTGCTGACAGTTTTGCACAATTACATTTGCTACCACTTTTTAGTGAAAAACAACTATTGTCTTATTGACACCAAGGCTATTCAATATTTGAACTAAACGTCTATCACTACTTTGATTTATTCTCAAATAATCTACTTCAGAAAGGCACTTCAATAAATTTGATCTGTTCAAACACATTTCATAATCATCAAACAGTATAATAAAACTCAATGTAGTCAAAGGCTCTCTAGCTCATCCATCCTGTGTTGTAGTGCTTGTACAGAACGTTTTCTAAAGGCTTGGAGGAGTGTGGCTCACTGATTAGAGCGGCAGACCCTGATGCAGAGGTCTGGCCCGGGACCGGGGTTCAATTCCCGACGCGGCAGGGTCCTGAGCCCAAAAATGTCCACGGACTCGATAATTCTCGCCTCGGTGCCTACTCTAATCATGGGGTCCCACGCTGCAACTCTGGGCAATAGCTTGCTTAATCTCCACTACGGCGGCCCACCCGCTGCGGGATGCCTGGCTTTCACCTTGGGGATGCCCAGTAGGGGTTATCTCACAGGGAAAAAGCAAGGACGGGTTCCCAAGGCAAGCGCCTTGATGCCTTCGGGTGATACGTGCGCTATATAAGTCGCATTACATTTACAAAGGCTTAGGCTTATCACTGCTTACATGCAGCGAAAAAGCTGCTACCTACGGGTTCAAAATGCCATTATGCTTTGCATCCGATGGAGAAGCAGCTGCCAACACTATGGGCCTTGTTACGAGTTTGACAGTCCACAGGGCCCCTCCTGCTGCCTCAGGGCCCAGGGAGTGCATGTAGGGGGCACATGTAGTGCAACCTCGATTTGCACCTCCAGTTCCTGCATGGTGTGACATGTAAGACACACCTTGCAGGAAGATGAAAGCAGCGCTCTGAGAGGGGCGATGTGCATGGTAGGCTTTTCTATGAGCATATCAGACTGCTGCAGCACCGTTCACCAGACCAGGAATAAACTCCTAATCTGGCAGGCAGTCGCACCACTGATGTGGTGGTCCTGAAGTGGACGGGGCATTGCACCATCCGCTGTAGGACTGCCGAACTCATAATCAGGTGCTATACTTTTTTTATTACTGCTACCTGGGCATTTCCGTCAGCGTGTTGAGTAACCCTGGGCGAAGGACTTCGCTACGCCCACGGAGTGGGCGTAGTGTTGCCTACTTCGCCCTTTGCAAAGTAGGCGTAGCAGGCAACACTACCGTGGGCGTAGCGAAGTTGCCCGCCACCCGCCTCCCTCCCTCCCCATCATACCTAATTTTTGTAAATCAAAGAAATAAAAGTAAATAAAAGGCACTTACCTTGTCTGCTGCGTCGTGAGAAATGCGCATGTGCGAGCGGCAGTGCATGCGCATTGGTATCCAAGATGGCGGCAACGGCGGCGCGAATGAGCAGAGGGAGTCCCGGGATGCAGCAGACAAGGTAAGTGCCTTTAATTTACTTTTATTTCTTGCATGTACAAAAATTAGGTATGTAGGGGAGGGGGGCAGGCGGATCGTAGTGGGGCTATGCGAAGTGCGTAGGTGGGCGTAGTTTCTCGTCCACTTTGCATAGCTTCGCGTAGCCCCACTATGCATACCACGCCCAGGCCTACTGTTGAGTAGCTCGAACTTTCCTCTTTAACACCTCAGGCAAATCACCTCTTGATCCAACTTCTTTTATCGAGTCCTCTGGTACAGTAAAGCATAGTTTTGTGGGGCTTTTTTTCTGATTCCCTCTTTGCTTTTTCTTTTTTTGCTTTCTTTGCAATTTTCCTATCGGACTTCCACCACTTTAACTTTTGCAAACTTATTGACCTCTGTCCCCTGGAAAATCAGAAAAAGCTCTCGAGCATCCTGGGGCTGTTACACTCGGGGGAGATGGAGCCAACAATTTCCTCAGCAGAATTTCAAAAACGTTTTTTCATCAAATAACTCAACAATTTTTCCACTACAATCAAGTTGTTTTCCTTGTGGATCTTTTTTGGGGTTTTACTATATAAACATCCAACCTGGATTCCAAAGACTCAAGAAGACAATTTGGGCAAAGGAGAGTACTTTTCGGTGCTCAGCCTGTTTGTGACTTTAATGACAGTTGATCTAATTCGTCAGCCTGCAGACTCCTAGAATACACTATATCATCTCCTTTCTTCCTCGCAAAAATATGGTCAAACGTTTTGTTGATTTTTCTATTACTGACTAAATTAAAGCTAGAATTCTCTCTAAACATTGCAGGGACTCTGAGAATTAAACACACTCCCAAGGCAAATCACACAATGCATCCAAATTAAGTTCACGAGTTCTAGATATTGCCAAATCTATGGAATCATTCTCTGTTGGGGTGCTTCTGAAGAGTTTCAGACTTGACCTTTGTCGCATTAGTGGGTTTGAGGAAATTTCTCAACTCTCTTTAATGGACCAGATTATTTACAACTTCAATCTCGATATCAGGTAGGGTAAAATCCGAACATGCGATATACAGCTCTCTCTCCAATTGCACCACCACTTGAATATTTTCGGAACGAGTCTCTGCTCCTATAGCATTACCCACCTTAAATCTTATGGGAGGAAATATATCCTCCCCCTTACCTATTGATCTCTCCAAAGTTTGTCGGGCCACCACTTGAGGAGTATACCTTGCATCCCCCTTGAGTTTAAAAAAAAAGCAGGATTCAAGTTAGTGGGGCAAAACTCCGATTAGCGATTCTCAAAATGCGATTTTTTGTGAATCACATTTTGAGAATTGCTAATCGCGATGTAAATAAAAAATCGCTGTTTGCAATTCCTTAAAAATCACAGAAAATCCTGAGAATGAATACTTGCGATTCCATATTTGCAAATTTCGCAATTAAGAAATCGCAATTTTAGGGAATCTGCAATTCAGGTGCAGGTTGATGACATCACAACCAGGAAGTGGGAGTCATTTGCTGCACCTCATTGCCTGAGGCATAGTAAGAGGCAGTGAGGAGAGGCAGAGGAGTGAGCACACCAGTGAAACTGCTACAAAGGAGTCCCTGGACAAAGAGAAGGACACGTAGAGTGAAGGAAGAAAAAGAAAACAGAAATTCAATGAAAGGGAGCAGGAGGTGCTCATTGAGGAGATGGTGTGAACTTTTATTTGGCAAGAAGGCACTCCAGGGACCTGAGACCAGGAAAAGGAGGATCTGGCTGAACATCCAGGAAGAGGTGAATGCAGTAGGTGTGACCCAGCGCACGGTGGAGGAGTTAAGAAAGCACAGGTATGACATGCTTCAAAGGTCGAAGGAGAAGGTGGCAGCCAGGCTGGCGGAGGCCAGCAAGACTGGGTGTGGAACATCTACTGCCACCACTTCAACACCCTATGAGGTGTTGGTGGAGTCAACCCTCCTGCCCGACAGCATCAGTGGTGTACCTGACATAGAAAGCTCTGACCCTACATCCACCAGCCAAGGTAAGGTGCATGCCAATTGCAGCCGCACACATCACAATCCCATTCACACAGTCAGGAATGCACCAAACACAAACTACACATGTCACTCCAGTCCACTTTTTCCAGCACCAAACAGCAATGCATCATGGGAGTCAAGTCAAGTCAAGTCAATAAATTTATATAGCGCGCTACATACCCAGAGGGTCTCAAGGCGCTAGAAGAAGGATGGGGAATTACTTGTCAAATATCCACGTTTTAAGTTGCTTTCTGAATGCTAGGTGGTTCTGAGTAAGGCGAAGGTGAGTGGGAAGTGAGTTCCAGGTTTTAGCTGCCAGGTAGGAGAAGGATCTACCTCCCATGGTGGCCTTGTTGATTCGAGGTACAGTGGCAAGGGCTTGGTTGGAGGATCGTAGCTGGCGAGGGGGGGTGTAGAAGGACAGTCGTGTGTTGAGGCATTCAGGTCCGGTTTCGTAGAGTGCTTTGTGTGCGTGGGTAAGGAGCTGGAAAGTAATCCTCTTATTGACGGGGAGCCAGTGGAGGTTTTTCAGGTGACCAGAGATGTGTTCTTTACGCGGGATGTCTAATATGAGCCTGGCTGAAGCGTTCTGGATGCGTTGGAGTTTTTTCTGGAGTTTTGCGGTGGTACCGGCGTAGAGGGTGTTTCCGTAGTCCAGTCGGCTCGTGACCAGAGCGTGGGTGACTGTTTTTCTAGTTTCGGTGGGGATCCAGCGAAATGTTTTTTTGAGCATGCGAAGAATGTTGAAGCCAGATGAAGAGACGGCGTTGACTTGTCTGTTCATCGAAAGTGAGGAATCCAGGATGACGCCCAAGTTCCGTGCGTGGTCCGTCGGGATGGGTGCTTTTCCGAGGGCCTCTGGCCACCAAGAGTCGTCCCAGGCGGAGGGGGAGGTGCCTAGGATGAGGACTTCTGTTTTGTCAGAGTTCAGTTTCAGACGGCTGTGCTTCATCCATTCTGCTACTTCTTTCATTCCTTCATGCAGGTTGGTTTTGGCAGTGTTAGGGTCTCTGGTGAGTGATAGGATCAGTTGAGTGTCGTCTGCGTAGGAGATGATGTTGAGGTTGTGTTGGCGTGCGATGACCGCAAGGGGGCTCATGTATATGTTGAAGAGGGTGGGGCTGAGTGAAGATCCTTGTGGTACGCCGCAGATGACTTCAGTGGCCTTTGACTTGAATGGTGGAAGGCGGACTCTCTGGGTTCTTCCGGTGAGGAACGAGGTGATCCATTCTAGTGCTTTTCCTTGGATTCCGACGTTTCTGAGGCGTTGTAAAAGGGTGCTGTGACAGACCGTGTCGAAGGCAGCGGAGAGGTCGAGGAGAATGAGGGCGACTGTGTCTCCATTGTCTAGTAGAGTTTGAATGTCGTCTGTTGCTGCGATAAGGGCGGTTTCAGTGCTGTGCTTGGCTCGGAAGCCGGATTGTGAGGAGTCGAGGGATTTGTTGGTTTCGAGGAAGGCGGCGAGCTGGTTGTTGACCGCTTTCTCGATGACTTTGGCCGGGAATGGGAGGAGTGAGATAGGGCGGTAGTTTTTGAGTTCGGTGGGGTCAGCTGTGGGTTTTTTCAGGAGGGCGCTGAGTTCGGCATGTTTCCAGCTTTCCGGGAAGGTTGCGGAGTTGAGGGAGCAGTTGATGACGTCTCGGAGGTGCGGTGCTATGATGGAGTCTGCTTTGTTGAAGATGTGGTGAGGGCATGGGTCTGTGGGGGATCCTGAGTGGATGGAGTTCATCAGACGGATGGTGTCCTCAGTGGAGATTGGCTTCCAGTCATTGAGGATGTTCAGGGGGCGTGGGGGTCCTGCAGGGGGATGGGTGGGTTGGTCTTTGGGTTGGTTTTCGAAGCTGTTGTGGATGTCTGCGATTTTGTTGTGGAAGAATGAGGCTAGGGAGTCGCAAAGGGCTTGAGAGGGGGTGATGTCGTTGGAGTTGGCTGAGGGGTTGGTGAATTCCTTGACGATGTTGAATAGTTCTTTGCTGTTGTGGGCGTTGATATCTAGTCGGTCCTTGAGGGCGGCTTTCTTGGCATTCCGGATCAGTTGGTGGTGTGTGCGGGTGGCGTTTTTGAAGGCGTCCTTGGTGCTGGTGGTTGGGTGTTTTTTCCAGGCCTTCTCAAGGGAGCGGCAGAGTTTCTTGTATTTCTTAAGATCATCGTTGAAACAGGAGGCCTTCTTGCTGCCTGGTTTGATTTGTCGTTTTTTCAGTGGTGCTAGGATGTCGGCGCTGTTGGATAACCATTGGGTGAGGTTGGTGGCTGCTTGGTCTGGGTTTGAGGAGTGGGCTGGGGGGTTTTGGAGAAGAGACGAGGAGATCTGGTCGATGGTGATTTTGTTCCAGTTTCTTTGCAGAGTGGGTTGAGGGTGGTTGTTGGATGTGGGCTTGTTGTAGGTAAAGTGAACGCAGCTGTGGTCAGTCCAAAGGAGAGCTGTGGTGTGGCTGAAGGAGACATGTTTGCTGGAAGTGAAGATAGGGTCGAGTGTGTGACCTGCGATGTGGGTGGGGGTAGTGACAAGTTGTTTAAGTCCGAGGTTGGCGAGGTTGTCCAAAAGGGTGGTGGTGTTGCGGTCGTTGTTCTTTTCAAGGTGAAAGTTGAGGTCTCCCAAAAGGATGTAATCCTCGGAGGGGAGCGCGTGCGGAGTGATGAAGTCCGTGAAGTCTTCACTAAATTGCGCGCGGGGTCCTGGTGGTCTGTAAAGGAGGGTGCCTCTGAGTGTGGTCTTGGGGCCGATATGGATCTGGAAGTGAAGGTGTTCAGTGTTGGCGAGATTGGCGTCTGAGCTGCTTGAGATGCGGATGGAGTTCTTATGGACGATAGCGATACCTCCTCCTGTGTGGCCGGTTCGGTCCTTACGGATGATTTTATATCCTTCCGGGATGGCAATGGTGATGTCTGGGGCTGAGGAGGCGTTCATCCATGTTTCTGTTAGGAATGCGACGTCCGGGGAGATGGTGTCTAGTAGATTCCAGAGGTCGATGGCGTGCCTGTGGACCGAGCGGGTGTTGAGAATAATGCATTTTAGGTGGTTGGGGTCGGATATCTGTTGTGTGTTCGTAGATGTCAGATGCATAACAGTGGGGCAATGAGACCTAGCAATGTTAATGCAATATGTGAATTCATGTACAGGGGAAAAGTGAGAGATAGCAGTTAGCCAATACAAATGCAGAAAACTTTATTGAGTGAGAAATGCAGACAAAGTCACAAAATCAAATATTCCCCTTTCTATCCACAGCACAAGCCAGGACACAGGAAGACAGTGCAGGCTGTGAGGAGTCTGACAATGTGGATGACCAGGCAGGTCATGGGGACTCAGACTCAGACACAGAGGCAACACCTGTCCCACGTAGGAAGCACACCATTGTGCCACCACTGGAGGATAACCAACAATCCACAGGGGAGGCGGATGGACAGGCAGAGCCAGAGCAACGTGACAGCCAGGTGCGTGACAGTAGACACCCAACATAGGGAGTCGGGACCATTCAGACGCAGGTCAAGGCCCATGACCAGCTGTTCCACTGACGAAGATGCCACAGTATATGCAGGACTGGAGGGCAGCATGCTGCAGATTCAGCACCTGCAACACAAATCAATGAGGTCCATTAACAGACAGCTATGCAGAATGAACAAGAGCCTGCGCTATATGGGGGAGGGTATGGTGGGCATGGGAGGGGTCATCTGTGAACTCTGTGCAACATCTAACAGGGACCAGGCAGCCAGGCACAGGGCTAGCCAATGCTCAAACCTACGACTGAAAAGCTACACCAAGGTGGTGAACCGCCTGTGCACTGCCACTAGCCAGCTGATATGTTGCAGCGTCAGCATGCAAGTGGAGATGTCCCACTGCTGCCAAGACATTGCAAAAGGCTTGCTCAGGTTACCACAACCATTGAACAACTGCAGACAGAAAAAGGAGGTGGCACAGCACTCATGTCCATAAGAGAGAGTGAGGAGACATCCAGTAGGAGCAGTATTACCCCACCGGTGCCAGATCCAGGAAGACGCAGTGGGAGACAGGGTGCAGCACCTGTGGACCCACGGGAGTGCAATCAGCCCCCAAATCGGCCTGCAGCCGTCCGTCCAAGGAGGAAGTGAATTTTGAACAATGTTTCACACAAATGGGTGAGGCAACTCATTCCTACAAGACTCAAAACTGCACTGTGGAACCAACATGTGCTAAGGACAGCAACACTCATTGTGTTGGTCAGACTGTGTAACAAACTTCCATCCTGCAGCTAAAGGTGTGAATAAACTTAGATCTGCTACAAAATAGATTTTGTCTCATGTCATCATTACTCACCTAGAAGTAGTTCTGTGTGAACTCAGCCCGTCTCTGCCGTTCAGCAGCTGCCCCACTCCAACTGCTAGTTTGCCAGGGGGAGCTGGGCCATTATCATCTGACATATCTGTATCACTCAGTTCTATTGGGATGCCTTTTCTCATTGCTATGTTGTGGAGCATTGCACAGGTAGCCACAGTCTTATAGCAGGTCACAGGGCTGTATTGGAGTGCTCCTCTGCTCTTATGCAGCCAGCAGAAACGGCTCTTCAGGATCCCAAACGTCAGCTCTATTACACAGCACATAAATGTGTGTGCACAGTTGTATCTCTGCTCCCTTGCATTGGCTGGATTTAGGTATGTGGTCAGGATGAATCCTGCACTGCATACGCACTGTCACCTGCAGGGATGAAAACAAGAGGTGAGTCAATGTCCCACCCCCCAAGAGTGTACTGTATGTAGGGATGTGTGCCATGCATTTACCTAGCTGGTAGCCCTCACCAAATTTGTCAGCATTCAGACGTCTGTGTATTCCACTATGAAAAAAGATGAAGGAGTTGTGAGTACTGCCTGGGTATTTGGCTACAATGTCATTGATGATATGTTTGGCATTGCAGATGACCTGTCTATTAAGGTAATTATATGATTTGCATTTTCTGAAGACATATTCATTGGTGGTGTGGAGGCCACATGCTTCCCATCTATGCAGCCAATTACTTGGGAGAACCGTGCAATCTGATAAAAGTCCAGTTTTGATTGCTGTAATGCCTGTTGTGTGCTGAGGAATTGTATGTGATGTTGTAGGCATGTAGCATTGCATCTAAGAATGCATGGAAGAAGTGGGACAGGCAACTCTGCGAGACCCCTCCTGCCACTGCTATCACCCCTTGAAAACTCCCTGAGGCCAGTAGGTGCAGGGAGCACAGGACCTGCACGTGGGTGGGAATGGTTTGGGTCCTGCGTGTTGGGTGTTTCAGATAGGATTTCAGCTCCTCTATCAGGTCTAAAATGGTCTTTGGGTCCAACCTGTACTTCTAATGGATCTCCTCCTCAGTCTGCTGGAACAGAGTAAAGCGCACTCTGAAGGTCCGTTCCTGCTGCCTCCTCTTCTCTGCTGCTGCCCGAATTCTCAGCCTCCTGGCTATCACATATGGCGCTGCCATTGTGGAAGTCCCTTTTGCATTGTAAGCCTGTTTATATGGCATTCACCTGGTTACCACCTGCATTCACTTGGTGGTAATTTTGCAGTTTTTCATAATTCGCAATTAGCGATTTTTTGATACATTCCTTTGCGACTTCTTAAGTTGCGATTTCTTAATTTGCAATTTTTGCAGCCTGCCTATCATTGACTGCGAATTCACAAGAATATTCGCAGATTTCCTGCGTCGCAAATTAAGAAATCGCAATAAATTGCGATTTCTTAATTTGCAATGAGGAAATGTGTGGTACATCGCATTTCTCTATTTCGCAAATGCTGTATTTTTGCGAATCGCAGTGTTTGCGAATGCGAAATAGCTTCATACATATGCCCCAAAGCCTTTTAAGGGGTTTAGTTGAAGAGATTTATTTCTCAATGGATTGGACTTTTTTTTCCTAAAAGGCCTTGCAGGAATCATCCTTCGAAATCAGAGCTTTGTGCCAACACTCACTTCCATATGTAAATGAATGGAGGTTACAAAGGAGGTGTTTCACTGGATGATGTATCTAATAGACACCCCCAGCAAGAAGATGTTTACAATTCTTATTAATATACTTGGGTCAAGATCATAAAACTATGACCTGGTTCTATCTTTTGCCACTCCCTACACTTCTGGTTGCTCCTAACCCAAAATCTCTACAGATCTCCCCAACTCCTAGAGATACTCACTTGCAATAGGGTTCCATGCAGGACTCTGAGCTGTGACAATGGGGCTCCTAAGCATAATGTCTGTGGAACAGTTATGACTAATGATGAGTCCTCATAATCTCTAAAATGACCTCTTTTCCTCAGCATTATCCAAATCAGAGAAGATCTTTTTCCTCGCTGGTTTTCACTCAGACTAACACCATATCCAGTCACGTTCCATCCAATATACTCTAGTGTCTCATCTTTCAGAATAGTCTCATAGGAATTAATTCCTCTAATCATGTCTACTATTTCCTTAACTAGAGTACTATTCCTCGGATTGTCTTTCACAGAACGCAGGGGGTGAACTTCACGGGCATAAATGAACATCGTTCTGTACGCCCACACAGAACCATTATAGCTGAATGGCAGGACCATGTAAGGCATACCCTTATCAGTAGTATGAGGCATAAGACCACACACACAGCAATTAGTGGTGTTCACTACTAACTGATGCTGATGCAAAAGTTGAACAAAAGAGTTATTAACAAATTCCAATCTTCTAATGGACTCATGTTCAGGCAAAAGATGAAAAGAATGCGAAGAAATAGTAGGAAAAGGCATAGGTTGTGTGGTGGGTGCAAACATCACTTGAATAGAGAAAATAACATATCCCACCAAAAACATCGTCATGCTAAGTAGCATTAAAAGACACGTTATCAGAAAACATTTGCTACTCATTAATTTACATAGTCTTGTCTAAAAGTTCATTTCTTCAACAGCTCTCTCCATCTCGAAAAACTCCATCCTCTAACCGTGCTGTTCGCGGCAGTTGGTTCTCTTCTGCTCAAATGTACCTCTGAATGTCCCAGGGAACGCCCTAGAACAAACCAGAACTGTCGACCTTGTGTCTTCCAGCTGTACACTCCGAGTCTTTATACAGCGACCCTACAGCTTAACTCGGATGGCGGTTTGAAAAACAAAAATAGTTCTAAACAGTTTCTCAGATGAGAGAGCGTAGTTTCAAAAATAGTAAGAAAAGCATCACTTTATTTGTCCAACGACTCTCGGTCGCAAATTACAGCGGTCTTTACCAGGCAATGTCTGATCACGAAACAACAACTCAGGCTCAGTAGTGTTCAATCGGACTGATGGAGGCACAGCTTCCTGCAAAATGTCGTCGTTCTCACGCTCAGAGCTTGTGCCAATCAAACGTGCATCGCTGAACGGAACAAAACGCGGCACAGTCTCAGTCTCTGCATCACCTATACCCTCCTGGACCCACTGGTCGTACAGCAGAGGTAAAGAAACCCTCTTACAATGTACGCCATGGATCCAGTTCTTTTTGCCGTGCGCTCTCACTGCGGTACGCGTCGCCAACAAAACTTGGTGGGGTCCAGTCCAGCGGGGCTGATCGTTCTTTGTCCGCTGAAAATGCTGAACTAGGACCCACGAGCCAGGATCGATGGTGTGTCCTGGATCTTCAGATGCTTGTGGCAATGTATCGTGAACCTGTTGGTGTAAGACACGCAATTTAGCCGTCAAATCGTACAAATATTCAATCAGCACAGGATGTTGAATCTCGCTAAACTTTGTCGGCCTCGGTACTCCCCATATGTTTGCCGGGCGTCCAAACACTATCTCATAAGGACTAAGTCCCACTCGAGAATGTACTGTTGTTCTGGTTGACAAAAGTGCCAATGGCAAAGCATCGGGCCATTGGAGACCAGAGCTCGCCTGAATCTTGGCTAGTTTCAGCTTCAAGGTGCCATTGCAGCACTTAACTAAACCAGCTGATTGGGGGTGATTTGCAGCGTGAAATTTCTGCCTGATGCCTAAACCTTCACATACTCTCTTCATGACTTGACCCACAAATTCACTCCCGTTATCACTCCACACCATTCATGGCAAACCGTACCTAGGGAAAAATTCCTTAATTAGGGCTTTAGCTGTGGACAAGGCAGTATTATCTTTCAGGTGATATGCTTCTACCCATCTCGAAAAGGCACACACAACCACAAGGACGTATTTCAAGTTATAACATCTCTCCATATGGATGAAATCTAATTGCAAAACCTCGAACGGATACGTCGGAGGCGCAAAGTGACCAGCTGGAGTTGGAGTTCCCTTGCCAGGATTATACATCAGACAAACCATACAATTCTTAACCAGGTTCCCCGCACACTTGGGAATTCCAGCATTCTGCCATACTGGAGCCAACAACTTACAAATCCCTTTCGCACTAATGTGAGCCATTCCATGCGCCATTATAACCACTGCAAGCACATACGCATCAGGTAACAACCATCGCTGATGTTCTGACAACTCAATCCAACAACCAGTCGAATCCAATTTTCCCGTACTCTCTCTCCATACATTCAATTCTTTCTCCGTAGCTTCAGCCTGAATTGACTTCACACTCTCTATTGTATCTTCACACATTCCTCTATCCGGAACCCATCTTGCTGGACCCGAAACATACATTCGACTCATCACATCTTTCGCCACATCTTTCGCAACTTCATCCACAAACGCATTACCACGACCCACGTCATCGGTAACCTTCTTATGTGCACTGCATTTCACATTCGCAACTTGCATCGGTGACATAAGCGACTCAAGAAGTTCATTCACCAACTGACCATGCTGAATTTTCGTACCATGAGTCGTGAGGAACCCACGCTCCTTCCACAGGCGACCAAAACTGTGAGCCACACCAAACGCATACTGGCTATCAGTATACACAGTCACTCTCTTTCCTTTTGACAACACACACGCTCTTGTCAATGCAATCAACTCTGCTGCTTGAGCTGAATTTTGTGGGATACGTGCAGCTTCAACAATCGTATGCAAAGTTGTAACCACATATGCCGCAGTCGTATCACCATTCGGAAGCTTGAAACACGAACCATCTACCCATAAGGTACCATCACACTTCGCAAGAGAAGTGTCTTTTAGATCTATTCTACCCTTCGTTTCCTCCTCCTTCCTAAGAAAGCAATCCTGCTGTTCCTGAACATCTGTCTCTACAGAAATCGGCAACAACGTAGCTGGATTCAACGTGTTGCATCGCTTTATGTGCACATGACGCGCCAAAAGTGTCAACTCGTAACCTGACAATCGAGCACTAGTCAAGTGCTGTGTCTTGGTCCTATTTAACAAGGTATCCACTGCATGTGGAACCATCACAATCAACGTATTATCCATCACTAAACCAGCAGACTGTCGAATAGAAACAGCTGCTGCCGCTGTAGCTCTCAAACAACTCGGCAACGCTCTAGCTACCGGATCCAAAGTCGACGAGAAATATGCACATAGACGTTGTTTATCACCAAACTGCTGTGTCAGGACTGACAATGCACATCCCTCTCTCTCGTGAACATAGAGTGTAAAAGGCTTACTGTAGTCGGGAGTACCCAACACAGGAGCCGAACACAACGCATCACGCAATTCAGAAAAAACTCTTCTGGCATTCGTCAGTCCAAGGAAGAGGATTCGGAGTATCCTTAACAGTAAGTGCTAATCCATTGCCTACAGTACGAAGTAATACCCAAGAAAGCACACACTTCTCTCTGTGTAGTTGGCAGATTCATTTTCGCAATCGCTTGAATTCGTTCTGGGGTCAACCTTCTTCCCTTCTTCGATAAGAGATGACCTAAGTAGGTCACTTCTTGTCGACAATACTGCAACTTCGAAAGAGACACTTTATGATGGAGGTCAGACAAATGTAGCAACAAAGAAAGAGTAGCTTCTTTACAAATCTCACCATCATCAGCAGCAACTAATACATCGTCGACACACTGAATAAGAGCAGCACCATCAGGTAAGACAATCGTATCAAGCTGTGTTTTCAAAGCCAGACTATAGATGGATGGACTTTCACAATAGCCTTGAGGAGCGCGCTTAAACCAGAAACTTCGGCCTCCTAAAGAGAAGCCAAAAATATCTCTACTCTCCTCGGCATTCGGGATGCTGAAGAAAGCATTCTTCAGATTAATCACCGAAAACCAGGTAGCAGAAGCAGGAATCATAGTCAGGAAAGCAGTAATATCCGGAACAACAGGAAATTGCGGTAAGACGATCTTGTTCACTTCACGAAGATCGATCACAAATCTATACACAGGCGGTTGTGAAGAATCAGTACTTTTCAAGACAGGCAAAACCGAACTATTGCACACATTACCTCTTGTTTCCTCGATCACACCCTTCTCAATTAGATCATAGATGATCGCTAAAAGCGCTCTTTACCATCACTAGAAATCCGATATTGAGGAATACGTGGCAATCTAACATTCGCTTTCAACGTCACAACATATGGTGGAATATGCAAAAGACCCACATCATTAGGACCAGTAGCCCAAAGAGTATCAGGGAGAGAACACAATTCCAATGGAAGTCGATCTTTAGACAAATACATCAGAGAGATCACTCTCTTACCCAATGTAAGCTGTACTCCTGAAGGAGAACAATGTAGTGTTGCATACAATCTTTTCAACAAATCCAATCCCAACAAATTCTCACCACAACCTGTCGTTAGAATGAGGGGTACTTCAAATTCACAAGGTCCAACAGAAAGAGACGAAGGACTAGAAACCGGATTACAAACTGGGGCACCAGAAAAACCTACCGAAACATTAGTCAAGCCAGACAAAGATGCGCCAGGGAGTTTAGAGTGCATGATAGATTCTTCGCTGCACCAGTATCCAACAGAAAAGGCTCTGACACACCTGATCACTTCAACATAAGGCCCACTCTGATCTACTGGAACTGACTCAAATCCCTCTCTTTGTCTACGGCTGTCCTAGCAATCATTACCGTCAACATTCTCACCCTCAACATAGTAGTCGTCAGCATAATACTGAGTCGTCCTACCAGACGCAACATTCTGTTGATCAAAACAGTTCATTGAATTCTGTGGACGAAAGGATCGTGCATTCTGGGGGAACACACCACGTCCTCTACCTCTAGGAGCTTGCTTAACACCTCAACCTCTCACACCAAAAGCACCATTCGTACGCTGTAACAGAACCGGACAACTATTCTTAAAGTGGCCCTCTTCTTTAAAATACGCACACTGATTAGGGCCTACAAGAAAACGCTGTTGAGAAGGCTCAGTCCTTTGCGAACCTCTCTGAAACTGCTGAATTTGCTGATATTCACGCTGATTATTACGAGGCGGATACGCTTGTTGCAAAAGAACCTTCATCTTCAAATCTTTAGTCTTTCGGTCTGCTTTCTCTTTCTTATCCTTATCCCTATTCTCATAATATTGTGCAGTAGCCAATATCTGCGCCGACGGAGAAACAGCCCATGAACTCTCAGAATCCTTCAACTTAGTACACAACTCGGGAAGCAAGTTATGCACAAACTTATCGACGAACAACCGCTGGTCACCTTCCGTACTCATATCGTGACCACTACGGTCAATAAACGTCTCTTCAAACCTAGTGAAGAAATCTGACACACTTTCATCTTTCTTCTGCTTACATGCAGACAACTTATCCCAATTCACTCGCATAGCAGGCATTAAAGTCTTCATATAATTAATAATCCTACCAGGGAGTTCTGCAACTAAAGATTCAGGTTTAGCTCCTTCACCTTGAAGACCATCTGCAGCTGTAATGTTAGCCCATGTATCACCTAACTCTTGTGCATGATCCACATGACGAATCATACCCCACAAGGATTGAGGGACCACATTCCCAAACAGCATATCTATATCGGCTAGGTTCATAATACATGCGTCTGCTGTCTGTGACAACTCCTTATAATAGCTTGCAGGATTCTTTTGTGGATCAGGTAAAGTCTGCTTAAGGGCCAAAACTTCAGCTCGCTTCCACGGAACATGTACCCAAACACGCTGATAATGAGCCGGTACACCTGGCGGAATATTATTCGCACCAGCAGGCACTGCATCCTTCCATACCGGAGGAACCTCTCTCATAGGATACTGTCGCGCTGTTCTCCTAACAGAAGAATCAGGCTCAAACAACGACTGAGAAGGACACACATTCCTAAACGAAAGCAACGTCGCAACTGCTTTTTCGACTTCGAGACCCACTATCGTTCCTTTCGTAAACTCGGACTGTACACGGAACAACTCTGACGGAGTATGTCCCAACTCACCATCTTCCCATTCCTCACGGATGAAAGTACACATCATGTCAAAGACATACCTCTGCTTCGGTGCTTCCCATTGGCTGAAGACATCCATAACCGACTCTAAATCATATCTCGAAGAATTAGTAACCCATTTACGCGCCAAATGATCCAATACTGCCCACTCTACGAGACCAAGCATCTGGCTACGCAACTGTTTACGTGCAGAAGAAGGGGTCATACTCAATGACCCAAAGAAAGGAGACAAAAGACCAGTAACAGTATCAGTCATTCTCTCTTGAACAGAAGGAGAAGCTGCCATAAGGACAGGAGGCAAAGCAGGTTGAGACAAAGCATACGTAGAAGTAGTAGCAGAAGCAGTATCAGAGGATGTAGGAAATACAGGAGACAAAGTCGTAGGAATTGGAGACGGAACTGATAATAAAGTCGGCGGCCCTGAGAAGGCTGCACCAAAGGAGTAGGAACCAACTGAGGAGGAGCTGGCGGTTGAACAACAACAGGAGGCAAAGCACCTGGAGACTGCAGAACTAAAGGTTGTGGAGGTGCTTTAGCACTCTGCACATAAGTAGGTGGAGAACTCAACAAATGTGACATCAAAGGATCCTTTTCAGGATCCTTCGTTGCACCCTGTTGAAGAGGTGACAAAGCTGGATAACATTTATCGATGGTCATTTTACGTTGCCTGTGCAACTGCTCACTTGCTTGTTCTTCTTCATTATCTTTAAACTGTATAGCAGCCTGCGTTATTGATATACCCTTCTCTCTTTTATTTCTCTTCGCTAGTTTAATTTCTCTCTGTTTGGCTTCCTTTCGCCAGAGCCGGCTTTCTTCTTAAATAGTTTAACTTCCAGATTATCTAAAATCTCTGTGTCATAGCTACCATATTGGGGCCATTTTAGGACACCGTCTTTCCTCGTGTATCGGACCCATACTTCATTATATGTAATGGGGCCGACACCTTGATTAGAATAGAGCTCATAAGTTGGAGTTCCAACCGGAGGTATCGGACAAGAGTCCTCTAATTGGGAATCCCTGTTACAACCACAACAAAATATCTTTCCAAGTTTGCTAAGACCAGGCATCTACGCTCACTAATCTAGCTTCAAACTTCAAGGGATTACCAAACTCGATAGTCTCGCAAATATACAAGTCCCTCGGCTTTGGCACTTGCAAACAAATTATTATGCACAAAAGAGGTTTCCTAGCGGAGAGAATTAATAAAGCTAGCAATGCCCCACGAGAAATTTTCTCTATTGTTAGATCCTTCACCGACCCTCAGGCTTTAATCCGACAACAACCTACCTCTCAAGAACTCTGTTCCCAACTGTCCGATTTTTTTGAGGACAAGATTGTTCAGATACAGGCCTCATTCCCCATCAGTGATAATACCTATCACCTTGAGAACTGCACTGAAATCTCCACGTCTGGTCCTATCCTCGCTGATTTTGATATTATATCTGAAGAGGCATCCTTACAGGAGCTGTTAAGATGTAGATCCGGATCCCCAGTGGATCCTTGGCCAGTAAAACAATTTAAAGCCTTGGCCCCTCTCCTCAACCCCCACCTTAACACAATATGGAACACCTCCCTCAGCACAGGTCATTACCCAGAAGAATGGAAACATGCTTATCTTGTCCCACTTTTAAAAAAAGCCAATTCCGATCCTAGTAATCCAGTTAATTACAGGCCTATATCCCTCCTCCCGGCACCGGCTAAGATACTTGAACGGCTTGCACATCAGCAAATCGCTAATTTCATTGAGACCCATGATCTTTTCCACGATTCCCAACATGGTTTCCGTAAGGGATACAGCACGGAATCTGCCCTCATAGAGATGGCAGACTCCGTACGTTGGGCCCTAGATAGAGGATCTCGAGCGGTGTTGGTGCTGCTGGATTTATCAGCAGCATTCGACACCGTCTCTCACCCAATCCTACTGGATCGTTTGAAATCCATTGGAATCCAGGGCAATGTGCTCAAATGGATCAGCTCTTTCTCATCAGGTCGCACTCAATTAGTACACACTCCACCTTTTAAGTCTTCCCCTAAGCCATTGAAATGGGGTGTCCCGCAGGGCTCTTCATTAAGCCCCCTACTTTTCAATGTTTATTTTTCTCCATTAGCTGAGATGATCTCTAAAACTGGTATCAAAACTACATCCTATGCGGATGACATTCAATTACTGTTTACTTTTGATAACCCTACTACCACCACTTTTGATCTCCTTAAATCCTGCATTCGAGACATTGCCAACTGGATGGATCGCAACTCCCTGAGACTGAATGCAACTAAGACGGAAGTGCTTTTTTTTAGCCAACCGTCTCCTCTCGACTCTAACATCTGGTGGCCGGTCGACCTCAGCCCAGCTCCAAGCCCTAAAGAATCAGTTAGGAATCTTGGAGTTCGCTGGGACCAACAGCTATCCTTGAACTGTCAAGTTCAATCAGTTGTAGCTGCCTGTTTTTCTAAGATTAAAATCTTGAAAAAATTGATTAATTATCTTCCAAGTGACCATAGAAAGACAATAGTCCATGCGTTGATCATCTCTCATTTGGACTATGCCAATGGACTTTACTTGGGACTCTCAGCTGGCCTCTGTCATAAACTTCAAACCGCCCAAAACGCTGCTGCTCGATTGATAGGTGGTCTCCCTCGGAGACACCCCATCTCCTCCTACCTTCATGACTTGCATTGGCTCCCCATGAACAAACGAATCGAGTTTAAGGCAATGACACTCGCCTATCGCTCCACCCAGGGTAACGGATCTGCCCACCTCAGATCAATTCTTCGTCCCTACTGTAATTCCCGCACTCTACGCTCCAATTCCAAAGGCTTATTGGTCACTCCGAGATTAAAAAAATCCCGTTCTGGTGGAAGAATCTTTGAATTAGGTGCCGCTCAGCGATGGAACAGGTTGCCTCTTAAACTACGCATGAGCAAGACTGAACCAGAATTTCACCGCGCTCTGAAAACCTTCCTGTTCCGCCACTAATCGCCATCTCTGATTCCCTCCTGAGAGCCGCAATCACATAGCGCCGGGACACCCCGTTGGGGTAGCTGCGCGCTCTATAAATGACACAAAAATAAAATAAAGTTCCAAATCAAAGATCCCGAAGGATACCCAAAAACTAAGGACTGGGAGACGCTCCACTTATACTTAACTGAGGTATCGATAACGTCACCAGAAGACCCGTCTATCGTCTCGCTCTACAAATCGTCTCAAAGGGTCCAAGACAGGGCAACAGTCAGGGCAGCAGTCCTTCGTAGCCGTCGGAAAGCGGGAAGCCTCGCAGCAAAAACCTTCAGTCCACGTTCGACATATCGGGGTCGATGAAGTGGTGGCCCTCCTCCCGAATTTCCTCACGAAGCTCCTCACGATCTTCAGGCTTGGACCGGTACCACTGAAGTTGCCCCACGTTGGGTGCCAACTGAAGAACTGGGTTTTAGAACCCAGCGGCGCTAAGGGCACGCCCAATGTCTTCGGGTTCACCTGTCTTAGAATACAGAGACACTGGATACTTCTCGGTGACGTCAAAGATCAAATTTATTGGCTGCAACCAGGAACAGAAGTCTACGAAGTACGACACAAGTAGGTTCGCTAGAGACTGCTCAAGTTTCGTATTGCAAGACATCGTCTTTTATGCTAAAAAATCACATTCCTGACAAACACCCATTATTTACGAATTGTTCAATCATAGGTAACATTGCAAAAGGTATCGCATGACGACAAACCCACTTCTCAATTGTCCAGCCCACCATCAATTACACGGGAAAGCCCAACATTTTTGCTCGGACAGGCCGGACAGACCCATAATAAAAGACCACAATCCAAACCATAAACAGGCCATAAAAGAAGGAACAGAAACTGATGTGAAGCAAGATAGAGGGGTGTTTGCGTGTACAATAAACTCAACAATGTCCTGCTCTTTGATCTCTATCTCGACCAGCTACCGGACAAGGAACTGGCTTAGCAAGGTTAGCTTCAGGCAACGAGGTCAGTTCGCTCAGGTCATCTAGAAGTCAGCTAAAGGTGTACGTGTCCCAAAGACTCGTTCGGCCGTAGTCATCGGCATATGTGAGGGCAACCACAAAATGGCTGCCGTACACAAAATGGAACCCGAGGGTTCAGAACGAAATCCCTAAATACGTAGTGAATTCATCAATCGAACATGACAAAAACACTTGTACTTGCCGCACTCACCATTTACGGTTCGCTACTACCAAATTCATAACGATACCATGACCTTTATGAAACGGGTTCAGAATTACGGAACCTCACTTCTAGGCAGCTTTATCTATTTGTGGTAGGTATGGAATATGTAGCTTTTCCCTGCCAGTACAGATCCATTTGAGGTGGCCCAAAGGGTTTATATTTACAAAAGGGGGTGGTGATGAACAGAGTGTCTGAATTGAGCAGACCACTCTTACCCAGTCCAAAGATCAGGGCTTGATCCATCACCGTTATTTATCTCACTGCCCCATCCCAGCTCAGAACCTGGCTATATGCAAATCAGTCTGTCCCTGGCCCAGTGCATCATGGGAACAGGGCAGACTAAACTACCAAGCCAATTCTTTACCAGAAAGGAGACAAGCTACCGGGGACCGGTTTCTGGCATTTCAGCCTCTTCGGCCCGGCTTGCTTGAATCCTGATGGAGCAGTGAGAAAGGGACTCATGTCTGAGTATACCCTGCCACACCTATAGTGGCCAAAATCGATTTACAAAAGGGGGTGGTGATGAACAGAGTGTCTGAATTGAGCAGACCACTCTTACCCAGTCCAAAGATCAGGGCTTGATCCATCACCGTTATTTATCTCACTGCCCCATCCCAGCTCAGAACCTGGCTATATGCAAATCAGTCTGTCCCTGGCCCAGTGCATCATGGGAACAGGGCAGACTAAACTACCAAGCCAATTCTTTACCAGAAAGGAGACAAGCTACCGGGGACCGGTTTCTGGCATTTCAGCCTCTTCGGCCCGGCTTGCTTGAATCCTGATGGAGCAGTGAGAAAGGGACTCATGTCTGAGTATACCCTGCCACACCTATAGTGGCCAAAATCGATTTACAAAAGGGGGTGGTGATGAACAGAGTGTCTGAATTGAGCAGACCACTCTTACCCAGTCCAAAGATCAGGGCTTGATCCATCACCGTTATTTATCTCACTGCCCCATCCCAGCTCAGAACCTGGCTATATGCAAATCAGTCTGTCCCTGGCCCAGTGCATCATGGGAACAGGGCAGACTAAACTACCAAGCCAATTCTTTACCAGAAAGGAGACAAGCTACCGGGGACCGGTTTCTGGCATTTCAGCCTCTTCGGCCCGGCTTGCTTGAATCCTGATGGAGCAGTGAGAAAGGGACTCATGTCTGAGTATACCCTGCCACACCTATAGTGGCCAAAATCGATTTACAAAAGGGGGTGGTGATGAACAGAGTGTCTGAATTGAGCAGACCACTCTTACCCAGTCCAAAGATCAGGGCTTGATCCATCACCGTTATTTATCTCACTGCCCCATCCCAGCTCAGAACCTGGCTATATGCAAATCAGTCTGTCCCTGGCCCAGTGCATCATGGGAACAGGGCAGACTAAACTACCAAGCCAATTCTTTACCAGAAAGGAGACAAGCTACCGGGGACCGGTTTCTGGCATTTCAGCCTCTTCGGCCCGGCTTGCTTGAATCCTGATGGAGCAGTGAGAAAGGGACTCATGTCTGAGTATACCCTGCCACACCTATAGTGGCCAAAATCGATTTACAAAAGGGGGTGGTGATGAACAGAGTGTCTGAATTGAGCAGACCACTCTTACCCAGTCCAAAGATCAGGACTTGATCCATCACCGTTATTTATCTCACTGCCCCATCCCAGCTCAGAACCTGGCTATATGCAAATCAGTCTGTCCCTGGCCCAGTGCATCATGGGAACAGGGCAGACTAAACTACCAAGCCAATTCTTTACCAGAAAGGAGACAAGCTACCGGGGACCGGTTTCTGGCATTTCAGCCTCTTCGGCCCGGCTTGCTTGAATCCTGATGGAGCAGTGAGAAAGGGACTCATGTCTGAGTATACCCTGCCACACCTATAGTGGCCAAAATCGATTTACAAAAGGGGGTGGTGATGAACAGAGTGTCTGAATTGAGCAGACCACTCTTACCCAGTCCAAAGATCAGGGCTTGATCCATCACCGTTATTTATCTCACTGCCCCATCCCAGCTCAGAACCTGGCTATATGCAAATCAGTCTGTCCCTGGCCCAGTGCATCATGGGAACAGGGCAGACTAAACTACCAAGCCAATTCTTTACCAGAAAGGAGACAAGCTACCGGGGACCGGTTTCTGGCATTTCAGCCTCTTCGGCCCGGCTTGCTTGAATCCTGATGGAGCAGTGAGAAAGGGACTCATGTCTGAGTATACCCTGCCACACCTATAGTGGCCAAAATCGATTTACAAAAGGGGGTGGTGATGAACAGAGTGTCTGAATTGAGCAGACCACTCTTACCCAGTCCAAAGATCAGGGCTTGATCCATCACCGTTATTTATCTCACTGCCCCATCCCAGCTCAGAACCTGGCTATATGCAAATCAGTCTGTCCCTGGCCCAGTGCATCATGGGAACAGGGCAGACTAAACTACCAAGCCAATTCTTTACCAGAAAGGAGACAAGCTACCGGGGACCGGTTTCTGGCATTTCAGCCTCTTCGGCCCGGCTTGCTTGAATCCTGATGGAGCAGTGAGAAAGGGACTCATGTCTGAGTATACCCTGCCACACCTATAGTGGCCAAAATCGATTTACAAAAGGGGGTGGTGATGAACAGAGTGTCTGAATTGAGCAGACCACTCTTACCCAGTCCAAAGATCAGGGCTTGATCCATCACCGTTATTTATCTCACTGCCCCATCCCAGCTCAGAACCTGGCTATATGCAAATCAGTCTGTCCCTGGCCCAGTGCATCATGGGAACAGGGCAGACTAAACTACCAAGCCAATTCTTTACCAGAAAGGAGACAAGCTACCGGGGACCGGTTTCTGGCATTTCAGCCTCTTCGGCCCGGCTTGCTTGAATCCTGATGGAGCAGTGAGAAAGGGACTCATGTCTGAGTATACCCTGCCACACCTATAGTGGCCAAAATCGATTTACAAAAGGGGGTGGTGATGAACAGAGTGTCTGAATTGAGCAGACCACTCTTACCCAGTCCAAAGATCAGGGCTTGATCCATCACCGTTATTTATCTCACTGCCCCATCCCAGCTCAGAACCTGGCTATATGCAAATCAGTCTGTCCCTGGCCCAGTGCATCATGGGAACAGGGCAGACTAAACTACACCCATTATGTGTAAGCGTGGAAGGGTATTCTCAGATGTGAGACCCTTGCTCATTGCACCATCAGGATTCAAGCAAACCGGGCCGAAGACGGCTGTAATGCCAGAAACCGGTCCCCGGGAGCTTGTTTCCTTCCCAGTGTAAGAATTGGCTTTTGTAGTTTGGTTTGCCCTGTTCCCATCATGCACTGGGACAGGAACAGACTAATTTGCATACAGCCAGGTTCTGAAACTGGGATGGTGCAGTGAGCTAAAAAACGGTGTTGGATCTAGCCCTGATCTCTTGACTGGGTGAGAGCTTTCTGCTTAATTCAGAGACTCTGTCCTTCACCACCCCTTGTTGTAAATATTTTTGTCCACCCTAAGCGTGGAAGGGTATTCTCAGATGTGAGACCCTTGCTCATTGCACCATCAGGATTCAAGCAAACCGGGCCGAAGACGGCTGTAATGCCAGAAACCGGTCCCCGGGAGCTTGTTTCCTTCCCAGTGTAAGAATTGGCTTTTGTAGTTTGGTTTGCCCTGTTCCCATCATGCACTGGGACAGGAACAGACTAATTTGCATACAGCCAGGTTCTGAAACTGGGATGGTGCAGTGAGCTAAAAAACGGTGTTGGATCTAGCCCTGATCTCTTGACTGGGTGAGAGCTTTCTGCTTAATTCAGAGACTCTGTCCTTCACCACCCCTTGTTGTAAATATTTTTGTCCACCCTAAGCGTGGAAGGGTATTCTCAGATGTGAGACCCTTGCTCATTGCACCATCAGGATTCAAGCAAACCGGGCCGAAGACGGCTGTAATGCCAGAAACCGGTCCCCGGGAGCTTGTTTCCTTCCCAGTGTAAGAATTGGCTTTTGTAGTTTGGTTTGCCCTGTTCCCATCATGCACTGGGACAGGAACAGACTAATTTGCATACAGCCAGGTTCTGAAACTGGGATGGTGCAGTGAGCTAAAAAACGGTGTTGGATCTAGCCCTGATCTCTTGACTGGGTGAGAGCTTTCTGCTTAATTCAGAGACTCTGTCCTTCACCACCCCTTGTTGTAAATATTTTTGTCCACCCCAAGCGTGGAAGGGTATTCTCAGATGTGAGACCCTTGCTCATTGCACCATCAGGATTCAAGCAAACCGGGCCGAAGACGGCTGTAATGCCAGAAACCGGTCCCCGGGAGCTTGTTTCCTTCCCAGTGTAAGAATTGGCTTTTGTAGTTTGGTTTGCCCTGTTCCCATCATGCACTGGGACAGGAACAGACTAATTTGCATACAGCCAGGTTCTGAAACTGGGATGGTGCAGTGAGCTAAAAAACGGTGTTGGATCTAGCCCTGATCTCTTGACTGGGTGAGAGCTTTCTGCTTAATTCAGAGACTCTGTCCTTCACCACCCCTTGTTGTAAATATTTTTGTCCACCCTAAGCGTGGAAGGGTATTCTCAGATGTGAGACCCTTGCTCATTGCACCATCAGGATTCAAGCAAACCGGGCCGAAGACGGCTGTAATGCCAGAAACCGGTCCCCGGGAGCTTGTTTCCTTCCCAGTGTAAGAATTGGCTTTTGTAGTTTGGTTTGCCCTGTTCCCATCATGCACTGGGACAGGAACAGACTAATTTGCACACAGCCAGGTTCTGAAACTGGGATGGTGCAGTGAGCTAAAAAACGGTGTTGGATCTAGCCCTGATCTCTTGACTGGGTGAGAGCTTTCTGCTTAATTCAGAGACTCTGTCCTTCACCACCCCTTGTTGTAAATATTTTTGTCCACCCTAAGCGTGGAAGGGTATTCTCAGATGTGAGACCCTTGCTCATTGCACCATCAGGATTCAAGCAAACCGGGCCGAAGACGGCTGTAATGCCAGAAACCGGTCCCCGGGAGCTTGTTTCCTTCCCAGTGTAAGAATTGGCTTTTGTAGTTTGGTTTGCCCTGTTCCCATCATGCACTGGGACAGGAACAGACTAATTTGCATACAGCCAGGTTCTGAAACTGGGATGGTGCAGTGAGCTAAAAAACGGTGTTGGATCTAGCCCTGATCTCTTGACTGGGTGAGAGCTTTCTGCTTAATTCAGAGACTCTGTCCTTCACCACCCCTTGTTGTAAATATTTTTGTCCACCCTAAGCGTGGAAGGGTATTCTCAGATGTGAGACCCTTGCTCATTGCACCATCAGGATTCAAGCAAACCGGGCCGAAGACGGCTGTAATGCCAGAAACCGGTCCCCGGGAGCTTGTTTCCTTCCCAGTGTAAGAATTGGCTTTTGTAGTTTGGTTTGCCCTGTTCCCATCATGCACTGGGACAGGAACAGACTAATTTGCATACAGCCAGGTTCTGAAACTGGGATGGTGCAGTGAGCTAAAAAACGGTGTTGGATCTAGCCCTGATCTCTTGACTGGGTGAGAGCTTTCTGCTTAATTCAGAGACTCTGTCCTTCACCACCCCTTGTTGTAAATATTTTTGTCCACCCTAAGCGTGGAAGGGTATTCTCAGATGTGAGACCCTTGCTCATTGCACCATCAGGATTCAAGCAAACCGGGCCGAAGACGGCTGTAATGCCAGAAACCGGTCCCCGGGAGCTTGTTTCCTTCCCAGTGTAAGAATTGGCTTTTGTAGTTTGGTTTGCCCTGTTCCCATCATGCACTGGGACAGGAACAGACTAATTTGCATACAGCCAGGTTCTGAAACTGGGATGGTGCAGTGAGCTAAAAAACGGTGTTGGATCTAGCCCTGATCTCTTGACTGGGTGAGAGCTTTCTGCTTAATTCAGAGACTCTGTCCTTCACCACCCCTTGTTGTAAATACCAAAGGGTTTATAGACATTGCTTCTTTGTTGGTCCCCTTGGTAGCATTGATAAAAACGGTTATTACGGGGGTATAAATACCCTAGAGGAAGGGCTTGGATACCACTAGGTGATAATCCTATTTCTCTACATAAAATACTTATGACCATCCTTGGATTTCTAAAACTGATTATTATGCAGTCCCCGGCTATGACTTTCCGACAAATGCCAAACCAGCCCACCCTCCGTGTTGTTAAGATTTCATGCACATTCTCATATCTAAAATGGCTATTTTTTACCAACCAGTGGACAGACTTATTCATTAGGTCCTGGTGGGACTCTAACTGTTCTTTTCTTAATTCAGGAACACCAGCTAATATATTAGGACGTATGGGGTGGATGCTGGGGGAAGGTTAATAACTCTAGGGGTATGTATACTATTGGTATCATCTTTTGTGTTAAGGGCCCGATCCCCTGCATGCCCAGGGTTTGCCATTCTATGCTATACAGGGATAATATTTGGTGGTAAGCTATTAGATTGGGATAGAGTGACCTCTGTTGATTTGGTCTTGTAGCCCATAATTACCCCCATTACGCACGGGCCCCCTTTCTAGTTGCTGCTGCTGCTTGGACGCTGACTCTTTGGTTGGCGCTATCTGATGCAGTTCTTACTAGAATTGGGGGATCATTATCAACAGTAGCAGGGCCATTTGTAGTGCCTCTCTTAATCCAATCATTAAATAGCATGGTCAACCCCTCTACTTTCCCTTGGAGGAACCTAAGTTCGTCTTTTACAATATCCCTCATTCGGCACTGAAGGTTCACTATCAGTTTCGTGACCCACAGTGGCTGTTCACTAGTTGTTTGTGTGTTTACCCCTAGCTGGGTTTCCACCCCTGGATTCCCCCTCTCCAGTGCGTGGCCCTGTGTCTTCTTTCAGCTGGGTTCGATTTGCTTTTTGCTTTAGTGTTTTTACCAAGTTGGGCTAATGAGGAGTCCCTGGTATTGCTTTGCAAAGTGACTTTATTTGCTAGGGATTGCTCGTTAGAAATATCCAGCAATACAGGTCCTGGGGATAGTGCTGTCACATGCTCCGATGCGAGACTTTCTAAATTAGGTGTCATTGACAACCGTCTCTCTGTCCGTTCTATTTCAGATGTGACAGCACCCAGTGCCTTTTCTAACATTTTATCAATAGGGGTGGGTTTTGGAGCGGGTTTTGATACAGATTTGGATATTGGCTGTTTCCTCTCTACACAGACTCCTTTCCCCATTTTCTCAGAGCTATGTTAACAATCCCCACAAACACTACAAACTATTAACATGCACAGTAGACCACCAGGCTGAATTTAGTACACTTTCAGACCTTTTAGTCCGACCATAGAGTTGTATCTGCGCAGTAGTCTGTTCTAGACCTTTGACAGTGTTCAGTTGGAGCCACATGTAATGCTAGATAGTTGGTATAACAGTACCTTATTTACTTCACCCAGTCCTTAGGTGAAAGGGGGGTAGCCCAGCCCAGCCTCTTCCGGCCTTTGACAGCCAAAGATGGCCCGCCCTTTGCCCGGGCTTTGCCCGGCTTCACCCGCGCACGTCCCGCGAGGTGGGTGCCCTAGCTGCCTCTTAAGCGGATCTGCGTTTGCGGCATCGTCTACCGGCCACAGGGCCTGCCTGGACCTGTAGTCCTTGGTCGCGGTGTTCACGATGAGGAAATGGTGCTGGGGCGCTAGGGAGCCGTGACAGGTTGGCAGTTGCAGCGGTAGAAAGCTGTCCCCCAAGCGGCTAAGAGCTCCCGCTCCACCGGAGCCCTCGCTGCCTCTTAAGCACCACCGGGCGCTGGATCTGCGCGTGCGGCGTCATTTTCCAGCCGCAGGGCCCATCGGGCCCTGTAGTCTTTGGTCACGGTGTTCTCGATGAGGAAATGGTGCTGGGGCGCTAAGGCGCCGTGACAGGTTGGCCGTTACAGCGGTAGAAAGCTGTCCCCCAAGCGGCTAAAGGCTCCAGCTCCACCGGAGCCCTCGCTGCCTCTTAAGCACCACCGGGCGCTGGATCTGCGTGTGCGGCATCATCTTCCAGCACAGGGCCCACCGGGACCTGTAGTTCTTGGTTGCGGTGTTCGCGATGAGGAAATGGTGCTGGGGCGCTAGGGCGCCGTGACAGGTTGGCAGTTGCATCGGTAGAAAGCTGTCCCCCAAGTGGCTAAGGGCTTCTGGCTTTTCGGTCTTGACTCTTCCCATGGGGCACAGGGTCAAGACTGATTTGCATATGGCTGGGTCCAAACTGGGGTGGTGAAGTGGGCAAAAGAACAATGGATTTATCCCAGATCTTTTGACTGGGGGAGAATGTTTGCATTGTCAGCATTCTGTCCATCATTTGTTTGCTGTAACAGGTTTTCAGCGGCCATTCTCAGTTGCTGGCCACACAATGGCATTCTACCCTCCTGGTGACAGGGGTGAATGACTCCCAGTAAAAGAAACAGTAAAACTCTACAGTTGGAAGATGTGTCACCTCTTCCTGGCAGGAGGCCACACATGGTATAAGCCCAAAAGGTGAGCTTCAAAGGGAAAGCAACATTTAGAAGGTAAAATGATGCACACACAAGATGGTCTGCTTTTTTGTTCTGGTAGATAGGTTGGCTTCAGGGCCAGAGAGGGGCAACAGCTGCCAAACTGTTTTTCTGGTGGGTATGTAGCCATCAGGTAGCCAGATCTCTAGGGTGGGCCACACACTCCACACACAGGGAAAAATGGTTCTGCTGTCATGGGAGTGGACAGAATTTGGCACTCTGTGATATCTAGATGCCATTGCAGGAAGTCGCCATAAGGCCGGTGGGGACCTGGAAGCCCTTTGGCTAGTATTCAGTGCATCACAGAGTGCATGTTTTGGGCATAAAAGTGGCACCCCTGGTACCTAGACCTCAGATCACATCAGCACTGGAGAGTGGAGTGAAGGACTGCCCTGCTGTTCTTTGGACCTGGCAAAGAGCGACTGCACCCAAGACTTGACTGTACCTGCTAATCCTTGGGCTAGCAAAGGGAGGACTGTGCATTGCTTGAGGAAACTTGCCCTCTAGCCTTAGTCAGAAGAGGTTAACTCCAAGAGTAAATTGACTGTCTTCCTGTTACATTGCCAGTGCCACAAAAGCTGTAGAATCTGCCTTCACCAAGTTGGCAGCTGCACCTACTTGTTCACCTCTGACTGTCAAAGTGCAACCTGGGAGACCAAACCCTGACACTAAGAGGTTGCACATGATTCTGATGGACCAGAGAGAGTAATCAAAGGGCAGTTTGATTGTCACCCAAAACTGGCGCTAGGAAAAGTACAAAATTACAGTAGACCAGTGACACCTGGTTTTTAGCTGGACTGCACCTGGACTTCAAGGAACATCAACCTCTGTGGCCAAAGTCACCCCATCATGTTCGTGAACCAAGGGGTGGCTGCAGAAAGCCTCCCGTCAACGAGATCAGCATCCTCAGCATCTTCAACATCCTGTATCCCATGCATCTGGACCACTCCATTGATGTTAATGCAAGTTTGCCTATAGAATTGGAACTGGACTGGGGACTGCTTTGACTGCAACGTAGCTGTCCTGCTAAGCCTTATTTGCCCCTCCGACTTACTCCCTGCTGGAGTTGGTTGCCAAAAGCAGGCAAGAGTACCTGAACACAACTTTATAAAAAGGTAGTTGCCAATTCTTATTTGCATTTTGAATGAAAATCTGAAATGTACTATTTTCCTACAAATTTATATCTCTGGAACTCTCTTCATGGATTTTGCAAGTTTTAGTGTCTAAAATGTTTATAGAATTATGTTCAATATTTATAAATTGGTATCAGAGTTCCTTTGTGTCGTCTGTCTTTCTTATTCAATTGCATTGGGACTTCTAAATGCCTTGCACTAGTTCCTAACTGCCACAGCTACCCATGGCTGAGGTAACGTTTTACAAACAACCTTGACTCAATCCAAGACAGGGTTGTAAGTTTATTACACCGTGAGGTCACACAACCACACCATATAATAAAATGCATTTCCTAACAGTATAAAAAATATTCTAAGCGTCTTTGGTCATACACTGCCTTTAACTTGTGAAAACTGGATGGTTGCCCTTGGTACTCTGTTTTCACGCAATCAAACAATCAATCAGACATTTGTAGAGTGCACTACTCACCCTTGAGGGTCTCAAAGCGCTGGGGGGTGAGCAGCTACTGATTGAACAGCCAGGTCTTGAGGAGTCTTCTGAAGGTCAGGAGGTCCTGGGTCTGTCATAGGTGGATGGGGAGGGTGTTCCATGTGTTGGCGAGGAGGTGGGAGAAGGATCTGCTGCCGGTGGTAGGTTGGTGGATGCGTGAGACGGTGGCGAGGGCGAAGTCAGCGGAGCGGAGCTGGCGGTTGGGGATGTAGAAGGTAAGTCGCTTGTTGAGCTATGCTGGTCTGGCATTGTGGAGTGCTTTGTGAGCGTGGTAGAGGAGCTTGAAAGTGATCATTTTATTGACGGGGAGCCAGTGCAGGTTCTTCAGGTGGGTGGTGATGTGGTTGTGGTGGGGGATGTTGAGGATGAGGCGTACTGAAGCGTTTTCTGGAGTTTGGCCGTGGTTCTTGCTTAGGGGCGTTGCCGTAGTCCAGCCTGCTGGTGATGAGGGTCTGGGTGACGGTCCTTCTGGTTTCGGTGGGGATCCATCTTGTGAAGCATACGGAGGGTGTTGAAGCAGGAGGGGGAAACGGCATTGACTTGTTGGGTCATTGACAGAGAAGAGTCCAGGATGAATCCCAGGTTGCGTGCGTGGTCGGTGGGTGTCGGCGCAGTTCCCAGAGAGGCTGGCCACCAGGAGTTGTCCCAGGCGGAAGGGGTGGAGCCGAGGGTGTTATTGGCGTAGGAGACTATGTTGAGGTAATGCGAAAGAACGATGTTGGCGAGCTGTGTCATTTAGACGTTGAAGAAGGTAGGGCTAAGGGATGATCCTTGGGGTATGCCGCAGGTGATCTTGGTGGCTTCGGATCAGAATGGAAGGAGCCGGACTCTCTGGGTTCTGTCAGTGAGTAAGGATGTGATCCAGTCCTGGGCTTTGTCGTGGATCCCCGTGTTGTGGAGGCGTGTGCACAGGGTGCAGTGGCAGATGGTGTAGAAGGCAGCCGAGAGGTCCAGCAGGATGAGGGCCGCAGCTTCACCGTTGTCCAGCAGGGCCCTGAGGTCGTTGGTGGTGGCGAAGAGGATGGTTTTGGTGATGTGGTTGCTGCAGAATCCGGATTGGGACGAGTCCAGGGTGTTGTTCTCTTCGACAAAGTGGGTCAGATGTCTGTGGGCGATCTTCAAAATTACTTTTGCCGGGAATGGGAGCAGGGAGATGGGCCGGAAGTTCTTGAGGTCTTTTGGGTCGGCCTTGGGTTTCTTGAGCAGTGTGTTTATCTCTGCGTGTTTCCAGCTTTCCAGGAAGGTAACAGTATCGAATGAGCTGTTGTAGATCTTACAGAGTTGGGGTGCGATTATGTAGCTCGCTTTGTTGAAGATGTGGTCGGGGCAGGGGTCTGATGGTGAACCAGACTGGATAGTGTTACTGGTTTTGATGTTGTCCTCATAGTTGACGTGGTTCCAGGAAAGCAAGCAGCTGGTGTGACTTGTGGAAGGTGAGTCTGCAGTGTCTTTGGCTGACGGAGGGGTCTGGGTGTAGAAGCTGTCGTGGATGTCTGCCATCTTGCGGTGGAAGACGGTAGCTAGAGAGTCGCAGAGGTCTTGTGACAGCGGGATGTTGCTGGAGTTGGGGTTGGCGAGTTCTTTTACGATGTTGAAGAGCTCTTTCCTATTGTGTGCGATGTTGTCAATGCGTTCCTTGAAGGAGGTCCTTTTGGCCATTCAAATGAGTTGTTGGTGTCTGTGGCTGGCGTTCTTGAGGGCTGCATGGTTGCCTGGAGTTTGCTCGTGTCTCCGGCAGGTCTGCTTCGATGTCTCCGGCAGGTCGGCTTCGATGTCTGAAGGTCGGTGGTGCACCAGATGGCTCTTCTGTCGGTGCATCTGTTTGTGGGTTTCTTGGTCAGGCCAAAAATGTTGGCGCAGTCATCAATCCATTTCTTGAGGTTGCGGGTGGCTGTGTCGGTGTCGATGTGGTTGGTTGGTGGGTTTTGTGCGAGGGTGGTGATTAGTTGGTCTTCGTGACCTTGTTCCAGCTGTGGTGGGGAGTCTTTGAAGGTGGTTGTGTGCAGTGGTTTTCCTGAAGGAGGAGTGGATGCAGTGGTGGTCAGTCCAGTGGATTTGGGTGATGTGGCTGATGGAAACGTGGATGCTGGTAGAGAAGATGGGGTTGAGCGTGTTTCCAGCAGAGTGGGTGGGTGTCGTGATGAGCTGTTTAAGGCAGAGGTTGGTAAGGTTGTCCGGTAGTGTGGTCGAATTGCTGTTGTTGGTGTTCTCGAGGTGGAAGTTCAGGTCTCCGATGAAAGATGTAGTCTGTGGAGGCCAGGGTGTGCGTGCTGAAGACGTCTGTGATGGAGTCGATGAATTGTGACCGGGGTCCGGGGGGGGTCAAAATATGATTGTTCCTCTGAAGGTGGTGTTGGGATCAATATGGATCCGGAAGTGTAGGTGATTGGCGGAGCAGACGGTGTCATTAGTGTTGGTCAAGATTCTGATTGTATTTCTGTGGATGATGGTGATTCCTCCTCCCGGTCTGTTGGTGCGGTCCTTGCAGGTAATCTTGTAGCCATCCGGGACGGCTACGCCAGCGTTGGGTGCTGAGGAGGAGTTCATCCAGGTCTCCTTCAGGAAGGCGACATCCGGGAAGGTTGAGTTGAGTAGGTCCCAGAGTTCGAAGGCGTGCCCGTAGACGGAGTGGGTGTTGAGCAGTATGCATCTGAGGTAGTTGTGTTCCACTTTGTAGAGCACAAACTGGGGGATCATAGTGTTTGCAGCACTTATAATATTGCAGATGTGACATTTAGAAAATCAGCGTCATAGTGTTTAGTCACTCACTATAATATGAATTGCAAATTATATATAACTTTCAATGAAATTCATGCATGTTGCTTACCTGGCTCAATGGTGTACCATAAAGTTGTCTGTCATTGGGCAAGGTCCCTCCCTCATGGATCTCCTACTCCTCTGGAGGAAAGTCGGGGGCATTGGCACCTACACCTGGCTCTGTGAGTGGCTATACTGGTGAGTGAGTGGGTGTGTCAGTAGCTTTAAGGGTGAGTGAGTGGATCTGTGAGTGTCTCTATGGATGGGTGGGAGACTGGGTTTGTCAGTAGCTGTATTCGTGAGTGAGTTGCTCTATGAGTGTCTCTATGGATGGGTGGGTGAGAGTATGTGTGAGTGACTATATGGTGAGTGAGCGGGTGTCTGAATGGCTAAATGAGTGAGTGACTGGGTATGTAAGTGGATGTATGGGTGAGTGTGTGGCTGTTTGAGTAAGTGGTTGCTTCAGTGAATTGGTGTGCAAGTGGGTGTATTGATGAGTGAGTGTCTGTGTAAATGGCTGAATTGGTGAGTGAGTGAATGTGCTTATAAGATGTGTGAATGGGTATGTAAGTGGTTGTATGAGTGTGTGAGTGAGAGTGTGAAAACGTGCAAAGGGTAAGTGCACGGCTGTGCTGAGAGGCTGTATGGATGAGTGAGTGGATGTTTGATTGGCTATATAGGTGAAGTGTGGCTCAATGATTAGAGCGGCAGACCCTGATGCAGAGGTCTAGCCCGGGACCAGGGTTCAATTCCCCGCCTCGGTGGGTCTTGGGCTCAAAATTCCACGGACCTGATAATTCTCGCCTCGGTGCCTATTCCAATCATGGAGTCCCACTCTGCAACTCTGGGCAATAGCTTGCTTAATCTCTAAACGGCATTGAGACCCTTGCGAGTGAGTAGTGCGCTATACAAGTATCAATTTACATTACATTTACATTTACATATAGGTGAATAAGTGTGTGTGTGGGTAGCTGTATGGGTCAGTGTGTGACTGTGTGAGTGGCTGTATGGGTGAGTGACTGGTTGTATGAGTAGCTGTATGGGTGACTGAGGGATTGTGTGAATGGCTCTTTGAGTGAGTGAGTTGGTGTGTGAATGGCTCCACAGATAAGTGAGTGGTTGTGTGAGTACTTGTATTGGTCTGTGAAGGGGTATATGAGTGATTGTGAGGTTATATGAGTGGGTGTATAAGAGGTTGTATAGGTGTGGAGTGGTTTTGAGATGATGCCATTAGTGATGTCTTCAGTGATGTCATTTGAAATGTCATCAGTGATGTCTTCAGTAATGTCACTGACTATGTCTTGAGTAATTTAATATGTGAGGTCTTACACAGTGCATTGTGGGGGCATGCGTTATAGTTAGCTCAGGGAACGTTAACTGCTGAATTTCACTGGTTTTGTATGAGTGAAATCTGTGCCTGTAACCTTTATTTTTTCAGTGAATTTCTATGTTTCTTTAATGTTATTTGCTAACTATAACGTCTTTGTAACCTTTGTTTTTTTGTGAATTTCTACATTATTTTAATGTTATTTGCTAACTATAATGCCTCTGAAATCTTTGGTTTCCAAGTGAATTTCTGAGGTTTTTAAAATGTCATTTCCTAACTGTCTCCTATAATGCATAAGCCGGGTCTGGAGGCTCAGTGGACTAAAGCATCCACTGCTGGGGCCTGTGTTTAACCATATGGTTACAGGTTCCAATCCTGGCGGGGCCACTCAGCCTTTCAACCATCTGAGGTTGATAAAGTGAGTACCATTGAGTTGGGTAACGATAAAACATCTGTCATTCAACGCCACGATACTCCGTTGGGGGTGAACATTCACTTTACAAATACACATGTTATGTAATGTATGCCTCAGTGGGTGTGAGTCAGACAGAGTGGGTCTGTGAGTGAGTACATGAGTCTCTGAGTGTTTTGTGAGCGCATGAGTCTCTGTATGGGTCTGTGAGTGTTAGTGGATTTGTAAGTGGGTGCATGAGTGTCTGTGCAGGTCTGTGAGTGGGTGTCTGAGTGTCCTCTGTTATGCCTTTTCTGATCCCTTTTCTGCTCTCTGTTTTGGCTTTTTTGCTTAGTTTTCTGCTGTCTGTTTTGTCTATTTCTGCAAATTTTTCTGCCCTCCATTTTCCTTTTTCTGCCCTCTGTTTTGCCCTCTTCTGCTTTGTTTTGCCTTTTCTGCTTATTGTTCTGCCCTCTGTTTTTACTTCTTGTTCTCTGTTTTTCCTTTTGTACTTTGTTTTCTGCCTTCTGCTGTGCACTTTGTGCAATTGGAGAGTGGGGCCCTGGGGACCCCATCATCAAGTGCCTGGCCATGTCTATCTGAGTGACCTGGCCCACCCAGGGCACCTAGTGTGTATCGTGGGAAACTGCGGGGAGCCTCAAGGCCCCATTGTCCCTAGCCTGCTCTGCACGTTCTGCAAGATCCTGCATTGCTCCTGCATGCAGGGAGCTGCTAGAAATGCAGTTCCCTATGTTCGGTAGCAATCTTTTATCTATTTTGGTACCTCCATGAAAGCGGGCAGGGAAACAGATGAAAACTCTTCTCCCAGCAAGCAGGAGCAAACAGCCAGAGGGTGCGCACCTTGGAAGTTAGCGGGAGCTAGCCCTGGTGGGTGGTGGTCCTCAGGGCCATTAATGGCTCCAGGACCCATGGCTACCTCCTTTAATTTTGATGGGTCGGTGAGAGGGAGGTGGTGGTCCCTGTGGTCTTATATGGCTGGGAGGGAGGCTGTGTTCTAAGCAATTGTCCGCAACGGACCCCCTCCATTATATCATTTGAGCCCCGAGGAGATGGCTGTCTCTGGGGATGCGGGGCCACACTGGCCCCCAACCTTTTTATGTTAATTTGTTAATGTTATGTTATGTTGATTGCTGCTTGGACCCCCCATTAATCAAGTTAAAGCCCCTAGGGAGGTTGTGATTCCCAGTGCAGCGGGGAGGTTGCATGGACCAAGATATCAATATTAAATTTAAGTATCTCTGAAACTGCTGAACGAATTTATACTAATGCACAAAAAGCATGCTTAATGGACCAACAACTAGCTTTCTGCCAATTTTTTTCGGGCCCCGCTTGACGGATCACCCCAATTTTCAACACAGCTGCTTATCCAAACAGGGAACGTTTTTTAATATTTCGTTAAGATTCATCAAGCGATGACACAGTTATTTGTGAAACAAAAAAACGCTTTTCCTATGGAAACTTTGGTCATAACTATAACTACTTACTGGCTACATATAAGTATATATTTGCACACGAAACTCGCAAATTACCGCAGGGATGAGCAACACCAATCCGGGAAGTTCAATGTATATTTATTCGGGCACAACAACGCGTTTCAACCTTAACAGGTCTTGGTCACATATATATAATGTTGTTAACCACACCCCTCCTTTCTTGCTTTCCTCAAATGAAATGAATGGCAACACTAATTCTATGCAGGTTTTTGCTTAAGTAGCAAAATGTATACTATAAACTTACATTTCCGCCAAGGTTATTAAAACTCTACATTCTTCAGGGAATTAAGCTTTTAAATCATGAAGAATATATCTTGACCTACACCAGGGACACTAGTACAACTCGGTAGTCACTTGTAGCCCTTCCTACTTTTAAATGTAGCTCTATGGTGAACAGCAGCATTGGGCCTCTGTTTACTTCACTGAGCAGTAACATTCAGAATGATGTTAAACAAAAAAGAAAGCATTTATTTACACAATATGTGAAGGTTCCTGCGCCATTTACATCTAGGAACACTTTCATGTTTAAGGACATCATGCACCAAACATATAAATATGTGAAAAAGTCTCTCCTACATTTTTTTAAAAAAACTTTATCACATCGAACTGTATCACCGGCATTGAGATGCATTTTTTAGAAGGAGATTGTTTTGAAACCTAAACGCCAAAACATTCATCGCTCCCCCGCTCTGGGAACAATGTCAATTGTGAAGTGGAAGGCACATTATTTGTCATGTGCACTCTATGGGCAGCCTAGATTTTTGCTATACAGGAACAACATTATAGTCTACAGAATTGAGCACAAACAAGGATTTTGAATGGCGCACAATCTGAACTCATGTGTTTCATAGTGTTCTTGTATGTGATAATGCAGAAAAGGATGCAAAGTGAAATAAAACAAATATCCACATTTTGTTCAAGCAGGGAATTCAGGATTGATCTCAAGTTTTCTGCTTTCATATTGTGCAGCTGAGCTACTAGATGGGCATTCCTACCCCTCTCTCATTTTACATCAAATGGCAATGCAAAGTGTTTAGTTTTTGCTGCATGAGGTTAGAGCAAGGGTGGTAGACATTACCCACATGAGGCTGTGGTTAGTTTAAGGCTTGAAGATTGAAGTTTGAGCTGAGCCACAGTCAGGCATTTGGCTCGAGCCTTCAATCGTTGTTTTGGTGAGACAGGAGCACCAGCAGTACAGGATTTTTTCTATTTTTTAGAACAGTCCTCAATGGATTGAACATATTCACACATTTTAAGTTGAACAATCATGTGCTACATGTTTTTATTCACTGCCCATTCTAATACACTAGAATTTCAGTGAATGAACTGAGTCTTTCTTTCATTACCATTCCAGAGACGTTTCCTCTACAGAGCAGCAACCATCCAATGATTTTGCCTCCGGGATTACAGCCTCAAAGGATCACCCAGAAGTGTGGACTGCATTTTGCAGATTGGAGCAGGCTTCAGATTTAGTTATCATATTTGCTCTGGCATCTGTTTTTATGGGGATAAGAGTGCACGTTCATTATCAGCTCACAACTTTTTTTAGCAAAGCCGAAACTGAACTGTTCATAATTGCCTCACCAGGCACTAATTAATACTGATTAACTGTAGCTCCAAATAAATATTGCTATGTTGCCTTTGTAGACATAGCAGTGTGGGATACAAGAAGAATTGTATGTTTACCGAAGACAGCTAATTAAACTGAGGTTCATTGCATTCAGTTTGCCAGAAGTGCCCATTTTCACAGCGGAAATGGAGTGAGTGGAAGCGCGCATGCATACCAGAAGCAACCAGGAACAACATCATTCATCGTTCCCAAGACAAAAATTCAATTCAAAACAAATTTACACGAGCAATAAAAATCTCATTAAGTAGATATGGAGTTCTTGCTTCTGCATACTGACGGTTGAACGTGCTTTTCTTTTAAATAATATTTAATGAATATAGATTTCAGAGCCACTTAGCAGGTGTAGTTAAGCTTGCAATTCAAAGAGAACAGTACCTTGAGTTTCAGTGTAGTACTACACACACTATCAGGGATTCAGTTCTAGCTAATGAGCAGGTCTGTTTAGGCTCAATTATGGATTCAGTTTTCATAGTGAAACCTGTCCTGTATTCTAACGAGGACTTAAGCTCATAGTTGTTTTTTGCTATCTCATTCAGAGACATTGCAAAGGTTCTAGAGGTACTAATGCCAGCAACAAAATGGCCCCAACTGCTTGATAGTAAAATAGCTATGATTGAGGCACAGAGGGCCCTGGCGCTGCAGCACTATTGATTGCTACTGCTCTGAACACAGGTACCAGTTGCTTCCTAATACTGATGTTGACAGAAACAGTACTTTTTACTGCTTGATTTTGGAAAACAAGGCATATTCTAATTTCACATGTGGTCTTACCATATGCAAAATTGCCATGCATGATTCTGAAAACATGTTATTCTGGTCTAACCGCTAAAACATTTACCTGCAAAGAAAGTCTCTGAATTCGGACAAGACAAAAGGAAATTAATGATGTACCATGAATGTCTGATGATAGTCCCCTTTGCTTCCTTTTTTGGCTAAAGTTTTAGAAGCCCATGTTGTGAAACATCTGTCCAACTTTTTGGAGGGCTCAAATTGTCTAGATTCCCATTAGGAAGGTTTTCGCCCTGCCCACTCAACAGAGGTAGTGGTAGTCGCGGTCCTTGACTCACTCCGTGACTGCGCTGATAGACACTCCCCTCAGGCCCTGGTGCTCCTCGATCTGTCGGTCGCTTTTGACACGGTCGACCATGACATACTGATCGACCGTGTCAACCAGGCTGGCATCAGGGGCCTAGCGGCAGACTGGCTGAAGTCCTTTTTGGAGAATCGCTCCCAGTCGGTCCGCCTTGTATGTATGTATGCCTTGGTCCCCTGGTTGGCCCTACACGGTCCATCACCTGTGGAGTTCCTCAGGGCTCTTCACTGTCACCCCACCTGTTTAACATCTATATTCTCCCGCTAATCCAGGCCTTAAGAAACATGCAGGTGTCTGTATTTAACTATGCAGACGACCTGCAACTGCTCTTTACGATCGACAACTCCACAATCTCCATTTCTCATTTCCAGTCCACCATGCGGTTCATCCAAACTTGGATTAACCAAAATCACTTAAAATTAAACCCTGGAAAAACCGAGCTAGTGCTTACAGGGGACAGTGCCAAATTCTGGGGCCCTCACTACTGGCAATCCAATATGGGCAAAGCCCCTACCCCTACCCAGCTCAGGAAAATCCAGAAGGTTTGACGTTTCTTTACTCCTGCAGCTATGACCCAGGTGGTGATTACCACGGTTTTGTCCCACCTGGATTATGCAAATTCCATATACCTAGGCCTACCCCTCTATCTCTTAAAGCGCCTCCAGATGGTCCAGAATTATGCAGCCAGGTTAATCACTGCGCAACCGAGATGGCACTCAGCCTCTCCGCTGCTTAGGGACCTCCACTGGCTCTCCCTGGCCCAACGTTGGTCTTTTAAAACTGGTTGCATGATCTTTATATCACTCCATTGCAAAAGCCCTAAATTTATAGATAATCTCCTCACCAGGTACACCCTCTCCCGCAATCTGCGCTCTGCGCACCAAGCTCTCCTCCAGACACCTGCCTTCAAACGCAAACGCACCGGTGGCTGCAAATTTGCGGTTCTTGCATCTCACCTTTGGAACACCTTCCCCTTTGAGATCAGATCATGCCCAGAACTCTTATCTTTTAGGAAAGCCTTAAAAGCATGGCTTTAAAAGCAAGCGTATCACTGATCGCCTCCCCCCTCCCGCTTTCCTCAGGATCCGTTCTCTGTCTACTCTAGCGCCAGGAAACCAACCGGTGGCAGCGCGCTTAATAAATACTTTTTAACATTAACATGAACATTGAACTAACAGTTCGGAATTACTGATACACACGCATTTGCTAATTCTGAATCTACAATGTTGTATATTTATCGAAGAAGTAGAAGTTATAGATAAAATCCTGCAAACCAGAACATAAAGAGCAATAAGGTAAATTAGAAAAACTAAGCACAAAGGCTCATTCCAGTGATCCAGCGCAAACCCAACACATATATCAGGGTTAAAAACTTAGGGGCATATTACCAAGCAATAGCGATAATTATCGCTATTGCTTGCTTAGAGACAAAAATTTACCGCTGAGCTGCGACGATTTTTACCGCAAATAAACCTTGGTATTACCAAGGTTTATCGCAAATGCGATAAAAATCGCCGCAATGTATGAATATCGCTGAAAAGTCAGCGATATTCATGCATTACCGAGCTAATGCTCTTAGCCATGTTATCCACCTCCCATTGAATAACATGGCTAAGAACTGCTCAGGGCAGGTGTTAGCTTTTGGAGATATTCGCGCTTAGCGTGAATATCTCCAAAAGTTGGTAATAGGAGATAGCGATGTTAGCAACTGTTTTCAGTCGCTAACATCTTGGCACGCCCACTTTGCATGTCATTAGTGATAAATATCACTGACAAGCGAAGTGGGGCCCAAGATGGTCGCTATCTCCTACTAGCTGTCGCTAACTGGTGTTAGCCACAGCTAGGTAATAGGGAAATAATTTTATCTCCGCTTTCTTGGCTTTTAAAGCCAAAAAAGCGGAGATAAACCCCCTTGATAATATGCCCCTTAATTTCTTACACTACTTTGGCCCACTCACATTCACCCAAATCCCTGATGCGCTGGGGTCCAGTTTAGTGTACCTTTCTTCAACCTTCCTTACTGAAAAAAATTATATTTAAACATCCTGTATTTTATATTTTAACATATGTAATCGACTTTTCATCTACGTGGTCGCTGAACCAACTAGCTGAAGAGTTGATGGTAATGAAATTCTAAGAATATCAACAATCAATAATTTGACTAAAAGAAATACAAACTCTTTGGTAAATTTCAGTAATTGTTTCTAGCAATTTTAAATGCTCAAAGCAAACATTATGAACTCAAACACAAGAAACCTCATGAGAGAGTTACAAACTAAACACAGCAATAACGGAAATAACATCTCAAATATACGTTGCAAGCAGTGGATAGATGAAGAGACATTAGATGCAAATAACATATATTGACAGTAACCTTCAATTTCGGAGGGATAGAGGAAGAGACATAAGCACAGAAGAAAATATAACAGACAATACATTTCTACAATGTTAAATACAAACCCAATGGATCTGTAAAGGGGACAACCACCACGCAGGCCTAGGCAGTAGTGAGGGACCCTTCAACTAAGAGTCAGGGATCAAAGACTCTGAAAATCAGGACAAGGACTGGACAGGAACAGCAAGGCCTCTCAGCAAACCGACAAACAGTGTCGCACCCCTCTATCGGACACCTCAACCTACACGATCTCTATCTTGACAGCGTCACCTAAACCACACCCCCAAAGCACCTATTCTTATACTTTAAAATTACATGTCGGTCCAACAAAAGTTGCGATATTCACATTTTCTACGTGAGTGATTGATTGGTTTATTGGGGTGGGATGTCACCCCATCATGAAGTCATTCTTCTTTCAACTATACTATTGTTCAAAATAATTGTCCCATCCTCTGTGTTAGAAAAATTGTTACAAAAATTGTTATACAGTTTATTATATTCAGAGACTATTGGTTCCATTTCCCACAGTGACAGTGGCTTGGCTGGCAGTCAATTTCCTTGTCCTTCACCAGGTCAGGCTCTTGTAGCCTAGTACAGCTTTTCAGTTATGTGGTTACGTAGTACTTTCTCACGCATAAATCCACCTTCCCTCTAGTCCTGTCAAGGTAAGAACATGGAGGACTCTTTTGCCACTAAAAGAACAGAAAATAGACATTTATTAGTGAAACGATAACACAATTTTTACCGTTTACCACCCAGTTTTGCACTAATTCATTATTAACGTGTCAGCCTAGTTTAGCTTAAGCAGAAAACTGCACTATTGGCCAGTTTAAAGCACCACACACCATGCATTTTATGACTTACATATGCGGCCATGCCATGCAAAACCCTTTAATCCATTCTAAGCACAAAATTATTACATTTACACATTAATTCTGATAATTTTGTGCATATTTGCAAAGCAAGCTTCCCACGTGTAGTGTAATTGTGCATATTTGTGGTTTAGACACTACTTGCTGTTAGTACGTATTATAGGGGTGTTCAATTGAGCAGGATTCTTCTCACAAAATCCTGCTCCATCAATCCCCCCTTTGATGGCTTTTAGAAGAAATCATAAATACTCACCATACCGAGTGCCACCCTTTTACTTATAGTTCACTTTCTCTTTCTTCTTTTATGGCACCCTTATCTAACTTTTTCATCATATCATAGTATTCTTTATTTATTTCCTCAAGTTCTATTTCTTCTCTTTTTCTCTTTATTCCCTTTCTGTTGTTTTTTTTATCTTTTTCACCTTTTCTTGCTCTTATGCATTAACAACACTTATACATTGTTATTATTACTAAAACTATTACTGCTATTGAAAATATTGGAATTATGATCCTTCCTAATAGACTACTTACAAATGTAGAAAACCATTTACTTACAGCAGAGAAATTCATACCAAGTCTCTCCCATACACCATCAACCTCCAGTTGGGTTAAATCATTATCTAATTTCGTAAGACAGACAAAGGTAATTGCATGCAGACATACCAATCACTCACATTCATTTTGTTAGTGTACTCATACAACAACTTTGTAAATACATTTAAGAAAAATCACTAATCGATTTGTCATGATGGAGAATGCTTCCATCCAAATGTTCTATGTTAATATTAGTATTTGTTTTAGAAACATCTTTCATACCTTCAATTAGCACTTCATTAGTATTATTTTCCTTTTTACTTACATTAAGGATTGGTACGACAACAATTAACAATATTCATATGTGTTATCAGGAAAGTACTACAAAAGCAAGTGTTAATACATCTAGGTTTTAGACTAGATTTTGGATGTCCAGTCACTTCTGCGTCTGCCATTTTAAATGTACTACAAAATTCAAAAAGTCTGGAAATGATCTAGTATCTAATCTAAACATTTTAATCTATGTGGACTCAATTCTATACAAAAATACAAAATGTTTCTTAACAAATTATGTGTAATCTTTCACTTCTAGGCTTTCTTCTTTAACCCCTTTCTTTTATTTTTAATCCTTGGGTCTTTCTTGAGTCTAATATTCAACTCCAACGGACAACTGACACCTTCATTCTTTACAGTTCCTTTTAAGGTGGTCTCACTTTGTGCTCATCTTCTTTATCAGAATCACTACTGTTGTTTTCTTCACTTCTATCAAGATTTTTAAATTCCTCCAAGATTTTTTTTTTTTTGGAATGTTATATAGAGCTTACATGAACCAAGGGGTATCAAAGCGTTTTACAGCAGCATACCTGAATAGAAACAAACATTAGAGTACAGTGATTAGTGTCTAGAGTCTTGGAGGTCACATAGATCGAGGTCATTGGCCAAATGAAAAGAGATGCCGCTTAAAGAGAAATTGTGTTAGTTGTCTCTTGAAGTTCGTGAAGGAGGGATTAATCCTGATATGGGTAGGGAGAGAGTTCCAGATGTTGGGGCATTTCCAAGAAAAGAGCGGGAGAGAGCTTTTTGGGGTGATTAAGAGGAGCTTGTTGGAGCTTTTTAGGTTTCTTGATTGTCCTGCTTTTGTGAGTTTGGCTGCAAGGTAATCCGGTTTGCCTGTGTGTAGGATTTTATGGATGAGACAGGCAGTTATGAATGCGCAACAAGCTTTGATGGTAAGCCATTTTAGGTCCTGTAATGCAGGGGTGATGGGGTTGTATTTCTTGGTCCTAGTGACAATTCTTGCTGCTGCGCTTAGGGTGGTTTTCATGGGGCCTATGTGTGTTTTAGCTGTCCCAGTTAGTGTGGCATTTCCATAGTCCACTCTGGAGAGAACTAGAGATTGGGTTGCAATTTTTAGGTCACTGTGGGGTATGAAAGCTTTGATTTTGTTGAGGAGTTTTAGGTTGTAGAGGGCGCCTTTTGCTGTGGAATTTATGTGGGAGCTCATGTTGAGACTTAAGTCTAGTGATATCCCTAGGAATTTGGCTGAGATTGCTGGAGTAAGTTTGCAGTTTAGAGAGTCAAGGTTGTTTATTGGATTCTTGGATTTGTGGGAGTTGTTTGTGTTTAGAGAAAAAAGGGATTTCGTTTTTTTCTTGGTTGAGTTTGAGGTGGTTGAGTGTTAGCCAATTTTCTAATTTTGATAGTGTGGAATTGAGTCGCAGGATGTCATTGAGGGAGGATATCTTGAGGTATAGCTGGGCGTCGTCAGCATAGAGGTGGTAGTCGATGTTTGCTTGTTTTAGAATGGTAGTGAGCGGATCCATGTAAATGTTGAAGAGTGTGGGAGAGAACTGAGCCTTGAGGGACACCCCGAGTTGAGGGGGAGGTATCGGACATCGAATTTTTGATTTTTATGAATTGGGAGCGGTTATGTAAAAATGAGAAAAAACATTTTAGAACATGGCAATCTGCTCCGATGTACTTTTGTAGGGTGTCTAAGAGTAGCTTGTGGTCTACCATATCAAAGGCAGCTGATAGGTTGAAGAGGACAAGTAGGCAACATCTATTTGAGTCAAGTGAGTTATGAATGTCATTGACTATGCTCAGTATAGCGGTTTCTGTGCTGCATCCCTTGCTGAATCCGGATTGGTGTGAGTCAAGTAGGTTGTTGGATTCCAGGTGTTGGTTCAGTTGGGCGAGAACACATTTCTCCAGTATTTTGGCTCAGAAAGGAAGGTTGGTGATGGGCTTAAAGTTTTTGAGGTCATTCGGGTCAGCTTCTGTTTTCTTTAGAAGGGGGGGTGACTTGGCCTTGTTTGAGGCAATCGGGCATCAGTCCGTTGTTAAGGGAGCTGTTGATGATATATGTCCATAGTGGGGTTAGGGTGAGGTTGAGGTTCTTAGCCCGGGAGGCGGGTAGAGGGTCAGCATAGTGGTTGGAGGGTTTGGAGTTGGCAATCACATTGGAGATGTCCTCTTTGGAGAGAGGTTTGAAGTCCTTCCAACACTTGGGGTAAGATGGGGGTCTAGGGTGTAGGTTTATTTTGGTGGTTGACTGAAGAGGGGTCTCGTTTTCTGGGAGTATGTTGTAAACTGGGTTTAAGTTAGGTTTGGTTATGGGTGAGGATTTGTTGTGTTGGAATTGAGGGTGCCAGTCTAGGGAGAGCTTAATATTAGTGACTTTGTCATTGAAGAATTTGGCCAGGTTGTTTCTCTGAAGTTTGGAGGCAGGGAGGTTTGCTTTGGTGGGCTTGGAGGTCTGTTTCTGGATGATGTTGAAAAGTTATTTGGGTTGGTCTTTGGCTTTGTCTATGCACTCCTGCAGAAGGAGGCTTTTTCCTTGATTTTCTTTTCTGAGCTGGAAAAGGTTAGTTGTGGATTGGTTCCCTCTCCAGAGTCTCTCAGCGGCTCTTACTTTTCTTCTTTCAGAGTTGAGGTCTTTGTTGAACCAGGCTCTGGAGGGGGTGTCTCTAACAATTTTAATTTCAGGGGTGCTTGTTGGTCAAGAGCAGTTGTCATTGTCTTGTTGTACAGTGTAGTGAGCTTGACCGTGTTGAGGTTGTCTGTGGAGGTAGGGAGAAGTGAAGTTATGGTTTCTTCAAGGACAGAGAGGAGGATGGCATTGAGGTTTCTGATCCTTTGATGGGTAATTTGAGTTTTGGCTGGAGGAGTTGCAGTTTGATTGGTGTTGGATATAATGATGTGATGGTCTGACCAGTCGATTGGGAGGATGTTATTGATGGTTATTGTTTCGTTTATGAATATGATTGCATCAAGGGTAGATCACTTGTTGTGAGTTTGACCCTTGCAGAATTGGGTGAGCTCAATTGTGAGAAGGAGTTCATTTAGTGACTGAATGACAGTTTCCTTTTTGTTATTCCAGGGCAGGTTGAAGTCACCCAGGATGATGTTGTCGTGGTTGGCTAGGGAGCAGTGTGTAAGTAGGTCTGATATTGTTCTCCGAAAGCAGGAGAGTTTCCTGGGGGGGTGGTAGATGAGTTGGCATTTTGTTACTTTGTTATTTTGACTTGTTATGATGTGTGTTTTGAGGTATTCGAAGGTAGAGAAGGAGTGGGTTTTGATTTAAACTAAATTGATGTTGTTCTTATGGATGATGGCAATGCCACCACCTCGTTGGTCAATTCTGTCTTTTTTAATGATGGAGAAACCAGGGGGGAATAGAAGGTCAAGGAGTGGATAGGATGTTTCATTGAGCAAGGTTTCGGTGAGGAATGCAATGTCAATGTAGTGATTCAGTATGGCATCAGCCAGCTCTATTGCGTGCTTGACTGCGGATCTGCAGTTTATAAGCATGCAGGTTATCTTGCCGCTGTTAGGAAGGTTTTGGGAGGAGGGGGAAACTTGGGGAATGGTTTTGCGTTGGGAAGCGTGTCTTATAGATCTAGGTTGTTTGTCAACACTACCTATCCTGGTGATTACCTGTATTTTGGAGGGAAGGGTTTGGGTAGTTGTGGGGTCATAGGTATTAGCGAGGGTCATTACCTTTTTCGGAGACATCTCGGGATTCGCTCTTCTTGGTCTGAGAGATTTGGGGTTTCTGGGGTGGAGTACCAGCAGGTTGTATGGGGATTGGGCAGGTGAGGTGGTTCGCTGATGTTTATGAGGGAGGGGAGTATTGGGTGTTGGGCGAGGAAGGGGGGGGGCTTTGGTGTTAAGAAGGATTGTGTATATGCCCTGCGTGATTGTGTTGATTTGGCTATGGAGAAGGAATAGGTTTTTGAGTATGGTTATGAGGTTCTTGGGGGTCATTGGTAAGAGGATATTGAGTTGTGTTTCAATACGTGTGAGGCATTCAGTTAGTTCTGCCATTGACTCTAGATTTGGGGTAATGAGAGGGGAGGTGCTGGGGAGGCGGTCAGACTGAGGGTGTAGGTTATGATAGGAGGGTAGGGGGTTGGTATGGGTTAGGAGAGGGGAGGTGTTTGGGGAGAGGTTCAGCTGAGGGTGAAGGTTGGGTCAGGGGGGTCGAGGGGAGGTAGTATTAGGGGGAGGGGACAGGTGGGGGCAAATTCGGCTAAGGTTGTGGGTTTGGACAGGCGGGTCGAGGGTGGGTAGAATTAGGGGAAGTGGAGAGACATGCATCTCCTGATAGGCAGTGATTGGGGGTTTTGGAGGGTGCATCTCGAGTGTATTGGTGTTGTTTTGTCTGAGGGTTGGTCATCGGTTAGGCGGGTGTTTGGGTTGACACGGGTAGGGAGATTGGGGTAGATGTATTGGGTGGGTTGAGGGGGTGGCTCAGGGCGTGAAGTTATAGGGTGGGAGGTGTGGTTGGGGTGATGGGAGTGGGGGTAGGGTGGGATCTGGCATGGGGGTGGGGTAGAGGTCTGAGGTGTTCAGTAGTTGAGGGCTTGCATCAGGTTTCATGGTCATTCTTTCTTGGATGGGTTCTAGGGGTGTGTTGGACGGGGTGTAGATGAAGTTACACAGCTTGGGGAAGGCAAGTTTAAATTGTAAGATAACATAGGTCCATTCGGGAGCCTTGTACTTTATGCATGGAATTCGTGTTCTTTTTGATTTTCTTGTTGCCATTCTTTGTGTTTTTAGTGGTTCTGTTTGGCTTGGAACTTTGTTACTTTGCTCTGGTCTTCTCCTCAATCTTCTCCTCACTATTTTATACTTTAGTCTTCTTGCGCTACTTGTCCAATTGTCTTCCTTTCTAGGTCTCTTTTTCTGTACCACCTTTTTACCTTATGCATCTTGTTCACTGTTAACTTTATTTTGTCTTCTTTCTATCTGTCCATCGCCATTCTTTTGTATTTCTGTTTCAGATGACTCAACACTCAGATTCACCAGTTAGTTCACCGTCTTCTAGTTTGTCTGCAATTTCCTTTTCTTCTGATTCTACTTCTATCTCATCAGCTGTTTCTCCTCTTTCTGTCATGAAAGTTGTTTCACTTCCCTCTGGAATATTGGTGACCACAACTTCTTTTGACTTAACAGCAGTCTCCTCAGTCCCGGTATCTGGTGTCCACTCTACTTGACTTGTGCTTGGCTGTTCGACATCAAAACGTTTGTCAGAATCTATCACTCAAGATTCTTCAGCTTCGCACACTTCAGCTGCTGTTCTTCAGGTCTTACAATTGGACTTGGAACTCTGCGAGTATGGCTGGCATGTATCCTGTTTGGTAAGCCAAAACACTTCCCTGCTGTGGTCATCACCAATATAATCTGGTAAGGGCCGTTCCATCATGGTTCTAGGCATGTACTTCTTGATTAGGACCCACTCACTGAGATTCAGATAAAATGCTTAATCCCACTGTGTTGTTTTGACATCTCAACCAACCTGCCGGGACACAGAACACACCAGGTCAGCCAGTCCTTTAGTGTAGTCTAGCACATGAATATAAGACATATTCATCTGTTTGTTCGCAGGTACGAATGCTTGTCTCATGGCTCTTCCCATTATCACATCATGGGGACTTAATCCAGTTTTTTGTCAGAAATACTTCTAAGACTCATTAATACAAGGGGTAAAGTGTCAGGCCACTTCAGTGTTGTTGATGCACATACCTTCCCTAATCTTGATTTTATTGTGCCATTTATCTGCTCAACAATACCAGATGCTTCTGGTCGGTAGGCAGAATGCAGCTTCTGCTCAATTTGTAAGGCTGCACAAACCATTCAAATTATTTCATTATTAAAATGAAGGCCTCTATCTGATTATAAAGTGACTGGAAAACCAAATCTACGGATCAATTCTCTCAACAACAGTTTTGCCACAGTGAGACTGTCATTCCTTCACGTTGGATAAGCCTCTACCTAGCGAGAAAACAAGCAAACAATGACAAAAACATACTTCAGCCCAATGCATTGATGTGCAGCACATTTTACAACTGCAATCTTTTTTGGTAACTGCAAAGCTTCCAATAATACCTTTACAGTTTTTCCATTCCAAATCCTCTCTGCATCCATAACTGACCAAAGTCAAGTACGACACCGAAACCGTACAGACTTTGCTACCTGAGCAGAGTTTACTCCTTTCAGGCAGAATGCTTCTAATGCTCCAGATGGGGTACAGACAGCATAACCAGAACACAATTCACCCTTTTAATTTCTTAAGCATGATCCAATCACAAACAATTTACAATCTGGTTCATCCAAAGGCTCATCCTCAATATCAGGACGAGGCCTAGTACAGAGTTCTGTCACATCTAGACATCTAGGCACTCATGTTCTGCTTCCTCTCCCACTTCCTAACAACTTGAAGTTGGTAATAAAGTAGCAGGGTTTACAGTAGTACACCTCACTACAGTCACATTTTCAGCACGGAGAATCACTCTTTCATATTTAGTCAGCCGACTAAAAGTCATATGTTGAGTCTGAGTGCGAGTTAAAAGGGTCTCAACAGAATGTGGCACGTACACCTTTACCGGATATCCCATCACAATTGATTTACTTTGTTCCAAACTTATACTAATGCCGGCTACTGCTTTTAGGCAGCCTGGCAATGCTGCAGTCAGTGAGTCCAAAGTAGCAGAAAAGTATGCCACTCAACGTCGTGTCATTCCATGTTTCTGAGTTAAGACTGCAAGTGCACATATGTATCTCTCGCAACAGTACAATGCAAAAACTTTAGAATAATCTGGCATTCCCAAAGCAGGTGCTTGACAAAGACTGTTCCGCAATTTCGAAAAAGACTCCATACTTTCTTCATTCAAAACAATTAGATGCTTCACATCCTTTCGAGTCAACCTCTGTAGAGGTTTTGCAATCAATAAAAACCCACAAATTCACTGTCTACAATGTTCAACCATTCTCAAAAACATTCACACTTCTTTTTGATTTCTGGTTGGATTTCTTCTCTTGATGATACTGATTCTTTCAGGAGTCACCTTTCTGACCCATTTCTCAGTTCTGTGACCTAAGTACTGAACTTCCTGTCTACTATTGTGCAATTTAAATGGTGACACTTTATGTCCTCCTTCTGTTAAATGGTTCAGTAAAGCAATTGTGTCTACAACACATGCTTCTCGAATCTTTGATGCCACCAGTAGGTCATCAATGTACTGAGCCAAAACTGAATTTCCAGGCATACCCAAAGTCTCCAAATATTTTTTCAAAATCTGATTGAAGATCAAAGGACTCTCAGTGTACCCTTGAGGAACCCGGTACCATGCCAAAACATGGTTTCCAAACCAGAAAGCAAACAAATATTGACTATCTGGGTGCAAAGGAATGGAGAAAAATGCTCAACACAAATCAATAACGGTGTACCTTTCTGCGTCTCAAGGAATTTGGTAAAGGATTACTGCTGTATTTGGCACTACTGGACAACATGGCACTACAATTTTATTCACGTTTCTCAAATCCTGCACTATTCATATTTTCCGGTGGGTTTTCTAATTCCAATAATAGGTAAATTACAGGGACTGCTGCTTATTTCTTTTAGAATTCCTTGTTCAATCATTTGGTCGATCACTGGTGTGACTCCAGCAATCACATCTGGACTCATTTTGTACTGTGGGGTATTTGGATATATAGCACCATCTTTAACTGTAATCTGAATGGGATCTACATTTTTCAGCCATCAACCCAATTTCTTTTCCTGTGAAATCCCACACTTCGGATCTCAATGTACTTTTTAGTTCGTCAGTCAAATCCTTGTCAGTCAGTAGTGAATATAATTCACTTACTTCGCTCTCTTGTTGGCCCATTATCAATTTATACTCAACATCCTCATCAGGGGTTATAAACGCAACACCATCCGGTGTACAATAAATAGTGCAATTCGTTTTGCACCACAAACCTCTGCCCAAAAGATTTACAGGAATGGAATCACATACTACAAACCGATGCATGTCTTTGAAATTCCCAATATGAACTTCTATCAGTGCTGTGACAGGATTTCTAATATGTTTATTTGGAACACCTACAACTTGGATAGTTTCTCCCTAGAGGGGTAGGTTTGGGATTTCTGCTGCTCTCACAGCAGAACGGGTAGTACCAGTGTCCAACAAGAAGGTGATATCTTTACCTTCGACTTTTCCATCAATAAATGGACCTGACTGATCTACCTCTAAAGATGCACCAAGTACGGACTCATCCTCCCCCCTCAGGCACTGTCATTGAGATGAATCCAAATTACTCTCACTGCACTGCACCAAATGCTGCGCAACTAGTGGATTCTTACCAAACTACTCTTCTCCGTGGAATCCAGAACTTGCACTGAACATCTGCATATGAGCATTAAAATTACGAGGTATAGGAGGCTGTAGCACTGTGAAGTAACTACCTGCTGCTGCTGCTGTGGATTTCCCACCACCACATTCTGCATCTGTGGATTTAAATTTTGATTTACTTCATTACCCTTTTGACCAGATCTACACTCATTCTTCCAATGTGCAATCTCTCTGCATGCCTGACAAGGAAACTTCTTTTTAGCTTCTTCCTTACTCATTTAACATTTTCCTTTTCCACCATTATTTACCTGACCAACCAAATTCTAAACTTGTTGCACACTATTGTTTTCTTGTTGCTGTTCTGCCATCTTCAATTGAGCCCACATCATTTTCTCCTTTAACTTTTTAAGCCTTTTTAATGTCACCACTACAGTACTTTGCATACCTCAACATTTCAGCTATTGATTTACTCTTCCAACAAAGCATATGCTGCTGTATCATTGCACTAATCTCAGGTTTAAATCCATATACAAATCCATACACAAAATGTCCCATATCTTTGTCTCTGATATTCTCAAACCCACTATACTGCTTAAACACCTGTAGTAATCTCTCGTAAAATGCAGGCACTGACTCTTTGGGCTCCTGGGTCATCCTATCAATCTCAACCCAATCTGTTTCCTTAGGGGACATTTTTCCTTTCAAGAAAGTTATGACCTGATGATACTTTTATTTATTTATTTTATTTATTTAGTGTTTTATAGAGCGCTAACCAGACCTTTGAGGGTATCAAAGTGCTTTACAGTAGTATCAGGTGGAATACAGGACAAAGGGGGGAGGAGAGCCAAGGGATAGGGAAACAAATAGATACAGTATATGGCAAGACAAACTATCATAATATCTGACTACCTTAAGGGATGGGAGCAAAAACGAAACAATAAGCCAGAAAAGCAGTCCCATCACCCTGGAGGTTTGTTCGGAAGTGCAGGGTGGGTAACATAAGGGGAGGCGGCCAAGGAATAGTGCTGTGACGATAGGGAAAGTCAGGTTAAGGGGGTGATTGTAGCATGAACTTTAGGAAATTTTAGGAAATTTTTGGTCTCCTTTTTGAAGTGAGCTAGAGACAGTATTCTTCTGATGGCGGGTATATTCTTGGGGTGGCCTCATAGAAAGCCCGATTGTATGGTTTTTTTTTCTTGAAGCCTGCAGGTTGGAGCAAAAGGGTTCTGGCGGACCAGGAGTTTCTGTGATAACAAAAATTTCTGTACGAGGAAAGCAGGGGACTTTGAACAGAAAGCCTTGTGGCAGATGCAAGCCAGACTAAATTGGATTGTGGCTTCAAGAGGAAGCCAGTTCAGAGCTTTCAGGTGGGGCAATATGTGGTTGAACTTCTTAGAGCCAGTTAGAAGTCTGGTGGGGACGTGGAGCCAGGCTTTCAAGGGTGCCAGAGAGATCTTGGTCAGGCCTGCGAGGGTGGAGCAACCATATTCTAGCCTAGAGATGACTAAGGCCTGAATTACCGATTTTAGATCTGGGGAGTTGAGGAAAGGTTTCAGGCTTCGTAGGTTGTTCAGGTGTAATCTGGCTGTTTTGGCCATCGCGTTGATCTGGGGCCCGCATGTTCAGGTTGCCGTCTAAGGTAATTCCCAGGGATTTAGCAGAGTCCACAATGGTATGAGAGCAGTTTAGCGCTGGGATAGCCTTGGTCCAAACTTGAATGTCTGTATTGGCGTTAGGTGGAGAGATTAAGAGGAACTCTGTTTTTTTGGCATTGAGTTTAAGCTGCTTAGATGTGAGCCAGTGAACAGATAGCTTCAGGGCCTCATTCAGGGAATGGATACCCTCTGAAGAAGAGATATTAATGAAGAGCTGTGTGTCGTAGGAGATATTGGCAGTGAGCAGCACCTCTGAGAGCGGTTCGAGGTAAAGATTGAAGTGGTAGGGGACAAGGTTGATCCTTGGGGGACTCCAACTGTGATCGGAAAGGAAGTGGATAGGTTGACGGTGCCATCCAGGCTCATCCTAAGTTTGAGGTGATTCAGGAGAATTTCGTGGTAAACCATGTCAAAAAGTAAGGATAGGTCAAGGAGGATCAAGAGACACGTTTTGCCTTGGTCAAGGGCTTGAAGGACATCATCCACAATGTGGAGTAGTGTGGTTCCCGTGCTGTGCCCAGGTCTGTAACCAGATTGCAAGCCGTCTAGAAGTGGAAGTTGGAGATGTGTTGGCCTCAGCTGTGCTGTACACATTTTTCCAGCACTTAACTAGGAGAGGGATGTTTGAGATAGGTCTGTAATTGTCAGGAGAAGCAGGCTATAGTGTAGGTTTTTTTAGAATGGGGACAACGTGGCCGGCTTTGAGAGAGTCAGGAATCGATCCCTGTAGGAGGGAGGAGTTGATTATACTTGTCCAAGAAGAGATGATAGCCTGAGAGGCAGAGGCAAGGCAGTTTGACGGGAGAGGGTCGTTGAAGTGATTGTTGGGGCTTCAAGAGGAAAGAATTTTTGAGACTGAATGTTCATCATAGACTTTGAAGTTGGACCATAAAGCTTGGTTTTTGGGGGAGGTCTGGGAGTGCAGCGCTGAGTGGGGAGGTAGAATTGGAGGGGTTTGGGAATAGGTAGCAGACATGAGTTCCTTTCCTAGGGCAGAGATTTTATCACAGAAGATGGAGGAGAATTGCTCGCATAAGATTGGAGAATTTAGCTAGTTTGTTGGATTGGTGTATGATCAACTCAAATATTTTGTGAGGTCTATTCTTAGTGTTATCCAGTTCTGTTCTTAAGAATTCTTTTTTAGAGTTGATGATTTTTTGGTTATAGGATTTTCTGGTCTGACGGAGAAGTTTAAGATGGTCTGCGGAAGGGTGCTTTTTCTGGTTCTGTTCTGTTTGTCGAGGGACCTCCTCTCATTGTTAAGGGATCCGTTAAACCAGAGGTTCCTGTCTTTGATCTGTGTTCTTTTCAGTTTCAGGCAAGGTCATCGATTATATTGGATATCGTTGTGGAATAATGTTCAGTGAGGTTGTCGACTGTGGTTATATGGGGGGAGGTCAGTTGCACAGCGGGCAGCCACTTTCTCGTGGTCAAGGTTCTTGGGGGCATATTATCGTTTTCGGATGAGATGCGACAATAAAAATATTGCTTCATTTACAAGAGCATGCTAACGGGTTTTCAATTGGATTAGCGCTGGCTTCAACATCGCCTTGCATCTCTAATGAGATGCAAGAGAGGCGTGTCCCATGAAACAACATGGGATATCATCACTCACCCTGATACTTTCTATTTTCAAGTGAATCGCTAACACGCATAGCGATATTAAAATCAGAGCTAACCGGGTTTTTCGCTGGTTTGTAACTCCTGCTATTTTCCTTACTAAGCCATAACTATAATTGGGGGTGGATTGTTATGCTGAGTCCACGTCTCCCATTATAGATCAGGTTTGCCCTAACACAGTTTTCAACGCTGGAATTCCAGTGATTTTGACTCTTTCCACCGCTTTTGCCTGGGATTCATCCACTCAGCGATGCGCTTTGCTGATAGTGCGCTCACCAGGCGGTAGAATCTGGCGATATGTGGCGTTACTTTTTTGCAAACTACGCATGGCCAGCGACTACGTGTCTCTGATCCATCTTTTGGGGATCACCGGTTGCGGTGTCCATGTCTTATGAGTGCCAGGCAGACGGAAGGTGATCGCGTGGTGGTCAGACCAGTCGCAAGGATCCATGGAGATGAGTTTGACCGCAGATTCCTTGGAGATGATCCAGTCTAGAATGGCACCTTTTGAGTGAGTAGGGAGGGAGTAGGCTTGGGTAAGGGCTTGGTCGGCCAAGAAGTCTCTGATGGCGTTGACCTGCGGGTCCTTGCGGTCATTCCAGTGCAAGTTTAAGTCACCAAGAAAAATGTCATTGGAGTTCTGGGAGGCCTTGGCTGTGATGATTTCCATGAGGTAGTCTGTGAAGTTGTCATTCTTGCCTTGGGGGTAGTAAAAGATGTGCAGTCTGCACTGAAGGGAGGTGTTGTTGCAGGTTCTGCCAGAAGTTCAGTGATAGAGAGGTTGGAGCAGTAGATGCAGGCAATGCCACCCCTTTTTTTGTGATTGCCTGTCCAGCCTTACAATGAGATAGTTGAGCGGGACTAGACGGTCTAGGCAGGGTGAAGAGGATTCATTTAGCCAGGATTCCGTCAAGATCACTAGGTCCGTGTTTAGATTCAGGATGAGATTGGTGACATCGGCGGCATGCTTTACTGCAGAGCGGCAGTTGATAAGGAAACCTGCTAGAGGGGGGACGGTATGCGAGTCGTGACTAGGGTCGGAGGTTGGGACTAGCGCTAGGTTACTGTTGACTATTCCTTCGTTGTGGAGAGTGGCTGATCTATAGGGCTTGATTGCAACTGTGCGTATAGGTTGATCTTTCTTTGGGTCAGAGGAGCATGAGTATTCATAGCTAATAAGGAGGCCTTCAATTTCATCCTCAGAGAGTTCCATAGGGCTAGTCATAGCAGGGGTAGGTTTATAGGTTAGGAGGAGGACCTTTATCATCTCTTCTTCAGATGGTGCACCCTGTTTTTGCATCTCTGGGATATTCATCTTTTTGCCAGTCAACAGTAATTTTCCTCTCTGTCCACAAATAAGCCAGAACTACTATTTCAAAAAGACCATCTAAATCTTTCAACAACACCTTTGAAACCTTTTTGAATCTGTCCACTTGTTTATACTATTCAACAGGTTTCTCTCGCCATCTGGGGTGAATGACAATATATATTATATTGTCTAGACCAAGGAACATGTAAATATCCACCACCTGGAACCTGTCTCAAAGGACATTCTCTTTCTACTTGCATGTTTTCCTTTAACTGAAACATGAACATTCCCTTACCAGCTGTTTATTCTTTCTTTTTCATCCATTTACTCCTCCAACGCTCTATGGTTCCCCATCTCTTCAAAATATTAATTTATTCCTTTATCTGTAACCATTTTCCTGACACATTTAAACTCTCTAAATCCTTGTTACTAAAAGTCAATCTATATGTTTTCTGCAGTACTTTAAAATGTTCTATGTCCACACCAAACTCGCTAGCTACTTTAGATAATTTCTCATGAACATTTTTAGCTCTCCAAGTAATACTTTTACACAAAAACAGTAGCTCTTCATCACTATAAGTCCCTAGTCTACCTGGACTTATTGTTCCAATAATCATCTCTTCTAAATCTACTTTCAATTGACTCACATTTATACTCTTAGGCTGGGCTTTTGGCTTCGTCATTTCTATTATCCAATTATTTAATTCCTCTGTTGATCGACCCGTCGAACTTCCTTCTACTGGAGTACTATTCTTCCTATTTTTCTCGGGTCTAATTGTATACTTCTCCTCGGGTCTCAGTCAATAAATCACTGACTGGTAGGTCTAACAGTGTGGTGTTTTGGCCATCTTGTCTATTATCATTTGTTACTGAAGATATTTTGCTCCTTACACTACTTCTCGGGACTGTCAATGTGGGTACTTTTTGTAATGTTGTTTTCTCTCCAAACAGCGGAAACACAGGACCAATTTTCATTGGTACCGTCAAAGCTTCTGCATTCAAGTTCAATTTATTTAACTTCTGCACTTGTTCCAATCTAGCTCTATTCAACAAACTTACTTATTTTTCCCTTATTATTCTAACTATTTCAGTGACTTGATGAGTTATTGGGGTTACATTTACTATTTGCGGGGCACTTGGAGTTACCTCCCCTGAATTTTCTTCATATGTTGGAGCTCTTTTCATCATAATTTCTGCTAATAATTCATCATCTGATTCATCCAAACCTTGTCTGGACCTTTCTATATTTTTCTTCTTCTCCTTGCACTTTGCACTTGTTTGACTCCCTTCAATTAAAGCTGGATATAGACCTTTGGTCACTACTGCTCTTCTCCATCCTTTCATTTGATCTTCTTGCCTCTCAAACAGATATCTAGGGTAAAATCCTCTATATCTTCTACAACCTCCATCTTTCTCTTGCTCAAAGGCTCCTTTTTCCCATTCTTCCAATGCGTCATACTGTGTAAGTCTTGGATTTGGCTCCAGTGAGTTCATCCTATCTCTTACGTTTTATAAAATCCTCACATGAAATGTACCAAATACAGGGAAAGCTAACATTCCAACATTCTTTGTATATTTTCTTAGTTCTCTAACCAAAAACACGTATGGTACCCTCGCTCCATCATCATATAGGAGACAGGCATTTTTGTGGGAGGAAGCAAAATTCCCTCTCTCGTCACAACTGGTTTGTCCTTCTTAAATAAACTCTTTATTATCTTTAGCAAACCCATTTTCAAGCTCTTTTGCTAGTATTTTAACAAACGAACCAACAACATTTCTCAGTAAGCCAGAACTGTCTTAACTAATATCAGTGCAACTCACACCAATCAGTCAATCCGGTTTTTGTTCACTCCTGCTATCTGGCCAATACCAGTGCAGCACTTTGTGATATCAGTTTCTACTTCTTCTACTGACCCTCCATTTACAATCTGCTCTTAATACATGCCCTCCACTTTGTTTAATACCGGTGCAACTGACGCCTCCTTAACAACAAGAAAAAAAGCTTATGACAAATTTAGTAGATAGAGTT